>NC_056629.2:186369629-187587954 GCF_002870075.4 Lactuca sativa
TGAGAACTTCAGTAGTATCATGTCTCCCACTTGAAACTCCAGCTTAGATCGGCGCCTATCAACATCACTTTTATGCCGAATCTGAGCGGTCTGCAGCCGCTGTCTGATCTGCTAAATCCTCTTGGTAGTCTACAGGACTACTTTTGTCCGTCCCATTACCATGTGATCGATCTCACCCTAACAGACTGGGGTGCAACATCTCCGTCCATACAACATCTCATATGGTGGGGCACCAATACTGGAATGAAAGCTGTTGTTGTAGGAGAACTCTACAAGGGGTAAGTAGGAGTCTCATCTCCCACCGAAGTCAATAACGCAAGATCTCAACATATCCTTGAGAGTCGGTATGGTTAACTCACTCTAGCTGTCCATCTGCGGATGATAGGCTACACTGAAGTGCATCTGTGTGCCCAGTTCCTTGTGGAACTTCTGCTAGAAACGGGAGGTGAACCGAACCTCGCGGTCTTAGACAATAGAGACTAACACCCCATGGCGGGAAATGATCTTGCGAATATACAATTCGGCCAGCTTCTCGGCCGATGAACTCTCCCGTATCCCTAAAAAGTGGGCACTCTTGGTCAATCGATCCACGATGACCCAAATAGCATCAAAGCCCTTCGCCATCCTCGGCAGCTTAGTGATAAAGTCCATCGTGATTTGTTCCCACTTCCACATGGGAATCTCCAGGGGCTGTAGCTGGTTGTCCGGCCTCTAGCGCTCAGCCTTGACCATCCTGCAGGTCAAGCACCTCTCCACGTACCAATCGATTTCTCGCTTCATGCACGACCACCAATAACTCAATCGTAAATCCCGGTACATCTTGGTGGCCCCCGGGTGAATAGAGAAGTGAGACTTATGAGCCTCCTATAGAAAAATCTGTTTGACCCCACCAGACATCGAAACCCAGAACCAACCACAACGGGTCAATTATTCCTGGCTATCCTACACAAACCGAGTGTTCTCACCCCTAATCCTCTCAAGCTTCCAATTCTCTTGTCGTATACCCTCAGCTTGGGCATCCCTGATCAATCTCACTAGTGGAGAATCCACTGATATCCTCATACATATCGTTGGAGTAGAAGATCCAGTTGAGTTGCAGCTCAGAGTGTCCGCAACCACGTTTGCATTACCTAGGTGGTAAAGGATCTCACAGTTGTAGTCCTTGACTACATCCAGCCACCTGTGCTGTCTCATGTTCAGGTTCGGCTGATCCATGATGTCTCTCAGGCTACTGTGGTCCGTGTATATGGTACAACGGACCCCATTGAGGCAATGTCTCCAAATCTTGAGAGCGAATACCACCGCTCCCAAATCTAGATCATGAGTAGCGTATCTCGTCTCGTGCGGCTTCAGCTTCCATGACGCGTAGGCTACCACCTGTCCTCTTTGCATGAGGACCGCTCCCAGTCCCGTGATGGATGCATCACAGAACATGACAAAATCCTCAACTCTCTCTAGGAGAGTCAAGACTGGAGCCTCGCAAAGTCGCTGTCGGAGGGTCTCAAATGCCCTCTGCTGCTCAGGACCCCACCGGAAATCCACCCCCTTCGTCGTCAGACAAGTGACGGGTATTGATATCTTGGACAAATCCTGTATGAATCTCCAATAGTACCTAGCTAAAACGAAGAAGCTCTTAATATCCGAAGGATATTTCGGAACCTCCCACTGCATAACCGCCTCGATTTTGGTTGGATCGACCAAAATCCCCTCCTGGTTAACTAGGTGTCCAAGCAACCGAACCTCTCATAACCAAAAATCGCACTTTGAGAACTTGGCATAAAGTCGTTCTCATCTCAAAACTCCCAATAGCTCTCGTAGATGCTCCTTTTGCTGCTCTCGGGTCTTGGAGTACACCAAGATGTCGTCTATAAACACGATGACTGAGCGATCGAGCATCGGTCTGCAGAACCGATTCATCAGATCCATAAATACTACAGGCGCGCTGGTGAGCCGAAATGGCATCACCACGAACTCGTAATGTCCATAACAAGTCTGGAACGTTGTCTTCTCCACGTCCTCCTCTCTAACCCTGACCTGATGGTACCCGGACCTTACATCTATCTTGGAGAACCAAGATGCTCCCTACAACTGATCGAAAAGATCATCTATCATCGGGAGTGGATAACTATTCATCACCGTTAATTTGTTCAACTCTCGGTAGTCAATGCACATGCGGTGTGAACCATCCTTCTTCCTAACAAAGAGGATCGACGCTCCCCATGTAGAATTGCTCGGACGAATGAACTGCTTGTTGGGTTTTGAGCATTCTAACACTTCCTAAGTGTACATGCAACCCTAATAAACCTTGGATCTATGTTTGTCTAAGGTACATGCAAAATATTATTTTCCAAGGTTTATAACCTATCTAGCATGGCATAGGGTACTTTTAAAAGAACTAGATGAATTACATACCTTTTGTTGATTGTTGATTCCTTGGAGTTTGAGAGCCAAGCACCAATAATGTGAATGCCTCAAATGGAAATCACAAATCACCACAAACTTGGAAAATGTATGAGAGAGTATCCTAACACTTAGAAATCGGCCACCACTATTACACACACACTAGGGTGTTTTTCATGCAACAGAAGCTTGTTTATATAGTGTGCATGGTTAGGGTGAAACCCTAATAACCCATGTCTTTTCCTCCTCCAAGGATCCATGGATTAAAGCTCCATGGATCATCCATGGACTTCCATATAAGCTTAGCCCATTCCCAAATGAGTGTTAGCCCACACCATATAAATATAATAGCCCATGATTTAATTAGTCTTCCTTTTAATCACTAAATTAATTAATTAATTCAAGATTAAAACTAATTAAGTAACATGACTTTATATTAATATATTATAACTTATAATATATTAATAAATCGTAAGTATACAACTCTCATAAAATTATCCATAAATAGTTTGGGTGTAGTGCAACTCAAATGGACCATGCCGGGTCGGGTCAAGTATATACCAAATAAGTTATGGACTTAGACACCTTATCCAACAGACTCCCACTTGGATAAGTCTAATAAATGTATTTGCCTACATTACTTCAGGAACCAACCGACAATCGTAGCTCTTGAAAACTCTGTTGAACTATGAAGCGCCATTTTAGATAAGTGATCATATAATCCTCTGTTCTCATGATATCAGCTGGACAAATAAATGGAACAATGTCTTACTTATTGTCTGGCAGTTGTTTCTTGATTTCCGATTTGTTTGACAAAGAACTTAACTGAACACATCAATTTAGTTCTGACTGAGCCCGGTACATGGGTCAACAAAAAATCATCGAGGGGCCCAGATATCGCTTCTATTTCTAGAAGGAACAGATAAACTTTGACTCATATGCTTGTTCTACTACTTGTTGAATTGTACACAAAGGCACGTTTTATAACATCAAGTTACTGATGTGTTTACGTGCAATCAATGCACAACCAACTCATAGGTAACAACTCATATCTCTAGGTTTGAAGACTTATATGATATTATCGTCTCACGATCGCTCGAGATAAATTCCATGAAGTGATACAAGTGAGAGTGGGTTTATTCCAATACTCATAACTTATGAGCACTCATGAACGTTGTAGCAACAATTGCTATGTCTAAACACCTTTAGCCATCTACAACCCCAATTCATGACAATCTTGATTCATACCTACTTCCGACATATGACCGATTGTGGAGGTTTGAATAAATTAATTATTCTGGAAGTCAAAACATGCAAAACTGAAACAATAGTAAATAATTGACAATGATAGTAACACTTTACTCATAAATAAATCACAAATTTTATTCATCATCAAACATAAATTACATTTTACAAGTTTCATAAAAGGCTATCTAATTTGTAAAACTAATATCGTCCCTCAGCCTGATGCGCCTCGCATGCCGCAAATGCTTAACCCTCGTCAGTCCCTTCGTAAGGGGATCTGCAGGGTTCTCATATTACGATACCCTCTTTGCCATGAGGAGTCCTTCTTCAATCTTGTGTCTTATGAAGTGATATTTTATGTCAATGTGTCGGGATCTGCCATGATCTCTTGGTTCCTTGGCTAAGGCAACCGCACTATTGCTGTCACAGAAAATCTCCATAGGCTCCTTAATAGATGGTACAACTCCAAGGTCTCCGATGAAGTTCTTCAACCATATCGCCTCCTTCGCTGCTTCACTCGCTGCTATATACTCTGATTCACAAGTCGAATCAGCCACCGTCTCCTGCTTGGAACTCTTCCAAGAGATTGCCCCTCCATTTAGGGTAAAGACCCAGCCCGACTGAGAGCGGAAGTTATCCCTATCAGTCTGAAAACTAGCATCACTATACCCTAATACTCTTAAGTCATCACTCCCACCAAGGGTAAGGATCCAATCCTTAGTCCTCCGCAGGTATTTGAGATTGTTCTTTACTGCGGTCCAATGAGCCTTGCCAGGGTTCCCCTGATATCTGCTGACCATGCTCAAAGCAAAGGCCACATCGGGGCGAGTACAAGTTATAGCATACACGATTGAGCCCACAACGGAAGCATACGATAATTGACTCATCTCTGCTATCTAGGCCTCTGTACTTGGACTCTGAGTCTTACTCAGTTTGGCATTGCTTTCGATCGGTAAATCTCCTTTCTTGGAATTCTGCATGTTGAACCTTTTCAACACCTTATCCAAGTAGGTACTCTGACTAAGCCCAATTAGTCTTTTACTCCTTTCTCTTAATATCCTTATCCCTAGGATATAGGCAGCTTCCCCTAGGTCATTCGTAACAAAGCACTTCCCAAGCCAGGACTTAACCTCCTGCAAGGTTGGGATGTCATTTCCTATAAGTAGTATGTCATCTACATATAGTACCAAGAAGCTAACTATACTCCCACTAGCTCTGACATACACGCAAGACTCATCTTCACTTCTCGAGAAGCCAAAATCTTTGACCTTCTCATCGAAACAAAGATTCCAGCTACGAGATGCTTGTTTTAATCCATAAATGGATTTCTCAAGCTTGCACACTCTATTAGGGTATTCTGTACTGACAAAACCCTCTGGCTAATTCATGTACACATCCTCAGCCAACTTTCCATTAAGAAAAGCGGTTTGACATCCATTTGCCATATTTCATAATCATGAAATACAGAAATGGCTAGCATGACCCTAATAGACTTAATCTTTGCTACCGGTGAGAAGGTTTCATCATAATCAATACCCTGAGTCTGAGTAAAACCCTTCGCAACCAGTCGAGCCTTATATGTGTGCACTTTTCCTTCCATGTCGGTCTTTTTCTTGAAGATCCATTTGCACTCGACTGTTTTACGGCCTGGTACGTTGTCAACCAAGTTCCAAACTTGATTGTCATACATGGACTGTATCTCGCTGTCCATAGCCTCCTTCCATTTAGCAGACTCCGGGCCTGCCATGGCTTCCTTAACACTGCTAGGTTCATCCAAATTTACCACTGTACTGTCGCTGATAAATGTATCACCTTCCGTAGTAATATGAAAACCATAATAAAACTCAGGTGTGTTCCTAACCCGTGTAGAACGCCTTGGAGGTATAGACACGTCAGCTGGCTCAACAGGAGTTTCCTCCCAGGTTGATTTCTAGTGTCTGAGGTTCCTTCACCAATTGATTCTTGAATTTCTTCAAGATCAATTTGCCTCCCACTGTCTCCTTGGCTCATAAAATCTCTCTCACGAAAGACCCCTCTTCTTGCTACAAAGACCACATTCTCATTGGGTCTGTAGAAGAGGTAACCGAAGGATTTCTGTGGGTAGCCGATGAAAATACACCTTTCACTTCGGGGTTCGAGCTTGTCATGAGTTTCACACCTCACGTAAGCCTCGCAACCCCAAATCTTGATGTGGTCTAAATTGGGAACCTTCCCAGTCCACATCTCATGAGATGTTTTGGTAACCTTCTTTGTAGGGACTAGATTAAGGATATGGGCGGCAGTCTCTAAGGCATACCCCCAAAAAGAGATTGGTAGCGAAGCTCGAATCATCATAGAGCGAACCATGTCTAACAAAGTTCGATTGCGCCTCTCAGCTACACCATTTAGCTGTGGTGTCCTGGGAGGAGTCAATTGTGAGACAACCCCACACTCCTTAAGATAGTCAAGGAAATCGGTACTAAGATACTCACCATCTCGATCGGATCAAAGCATCTTAATGTTCCCGCCCAATTGAATTTCTACTTCCTGTTTGAATTCCTTAAACCTTTCAAAGGTTTCTGACTTATGTTTGATCAAGTAGACCTAACCATATCTACTAAAATCATCAATAAAAGTCACATAATACTGATTAGCATCCCTTGTGGCGGTTATGAATGGCCCACATACATCAGTATGTATTAGGTCCAACAAACCCTCACCCCTTTCATAAGTACCAGTGAAGGGTGATTTTGTCATCTTTCCAAGTAGACAAGATTCACAACTATCATTCGATTTAAGGTCGAATGACTCCAAGACTCCACTCTTTTGGAGTTGGCCTATGCGTTTCTTGTTTACATGTCCAAGACGACAATGCCACAATGATGCTTTATTAAGGCTAGTAGAAGAATCAATATACAATACATTATTTCCTAAGTTGTCTACAATTGACACAGTTTCATACACACCATCACAAGGTAATGCTTTAAAATAAAACACATTATTAAAGAAAGCATTAATACCACCACATTCATTATCAAACGAAAAGGTAAAACCTTGTTTGTACAAAGTATGAAAGGAAATAATATTTCTCGCCATTTCAGACGAGTACACGCATTTATCCAAATCTAATTTCAACCCATTATTCAACAACAAAGTATAAACTCCAATCTTGGAAACAAGTGAAGCCTTCCTATTCCCCATGATCAAGTTTATCTTTTCGTGCTCCACATCCTCACTTCTTCTTAGGCCCTACAAATTTGAACATATGTGAATACCACATCCTGTATCAAGCACCCTAGAGTTAGAATATGGTGAGTAATTAGACAATATTGTGTTAATACCTGCATGGGTGGGTTTCACTTTCCCATCCTTTAGATCCTGCAAGTACTTAGGGCAGTTTCGCTTCCAGTGCCCCTTTTCCTGGCAATAGTAGCAATCAGCATCGTTGGGAGTGGCAGAAGGAGTGACAGAACCGCTCTTGGTCCTTGATGAGGAGCCTTCAAGAGACTTTCCCTTGGTACCCTTCGAAGGGGATTTCCTCTTTTTCCCTTTGCCTTACCCGATAGCCAAAACAGGGGTAGATGTTGGAGTAGGAGTAGTAGAGGTAACAACCGCCTTGCCCTTAAGACCGGTTTCAGCGGTCTTCAAGAGTCCTTGAAGTTTGCTAAGAGTAACTTCCTCCTTGTTCATATGATATGTCATACGAAATTGGTCATAACAAGAAGGTAAGGAGTGCAAAATGATGTCAATTGCCAACTCCTCAGGGAAGTTCACATTCAGCTTGAGCAAATGGTCCACATACCTTTGCATCTTTTGCATGTGGCCCGTGATGGATTCACCATCCTTCATGCGGATTGTTATCATGGAGGAGATTATTTCATACCGCTCTTGACGAGCACTCTGATGGTACCTTTCCATCAGGTCTTGGTACATCTCAAAAGGGTAGAAGTCCTCATAGGACTTTTGGAGCTCGGCTGTCATCGTGGCCATCATGATGCATGCTACCTTAGTAGCATCTCTCTCATGTGTCCTGAATTCAGCGATCTCCTCAGGAGTAGCAGTGGACTCATCAAGCTCTTTTAACTCCTTATCGAGGACATATTCCTTGTCCTCATAACGAGTAACCAACCTGATGTTCCTGATCTAGTCCATGAAGTTGGAACCATCAAAGATGACTCTCCCACAAAGATTCATGAGAGAGAAAGAGCCAGTTGGGTTAGAGCCTGAAGCATTGGTGTTGGAAGACATCTTGAAAGAAGAAAACAAGTTTAGATTAGATATATAGAGTCCTTAATAAGACACCCAGATGTAATATTAAGGCTAGGATCCAATCACAATATATTATACTTAGAAGAGGGATGTCGTAATCTAAGTAATAACATATTTGAAAGGTAGGTGAATGACGATTCACCAATTTTCACCATGAAAAAACGAAATGAATTATTAGGTTTTAATTGGATTTGAAATTCCTAGATTCTTTTGAGATTCATTGAACTTTTCAATGGCATGTTTCAGTCTCGATTGTGCTCTTCAAGTTTTGTGACTGGGATGACAAGGATCACAAAACAAGGTGTGAATAACCATACTAATTCACTTGGTACCCTTAATATTATCACCTAATCAATATGTCGGTTAACCACACACGTTCCATTGATCTATGACAAACATTAAGTCACCCTTCGTGATCCTTACTAGTCCAAGTTAGTGTGTCGGTTAACCACACACGCTCCACCAACGACTTGGTAAGGTACAAAGTGTGATTTCCATGGACTAGCACCATGTTCACATTTTTCCTAAAGTAACTATGATTGGGAATTAAAATATTTAGTTACTTTATAATAATCATTATACTTTTAATGAAGATTTAAAGTCATTGTCCTACTCGTTCGACTAACGACCCTCCACCGATCGAGGAAGTGGTGGGTGAGAGTGGACACCCATTAAGTTGCCATTTTATATGCAACAACCTTATACCCCCCTTATAAACCGGCTTCGTGAATGAGGCCTACTAACGGTAGAACGTCTTATTCTTATACATATATATAATAATTAACCATTAATTTTATAAATAGTATAAGTGTTGAATTTTAACTATTAAAACTCTAAGGGTTGGAATTTAAAGTTTATTGAAGTGTGTGAAACTTTAAAAATTCCAAAATTTGAGGGCAAGTTTTGTAACTATCCAAAACTTTTCATTTCATAACTTATGAATTAAAAGTTCATAAAGATGAAGACTCTTCATTTTCATGTAACTTATGTGTTTAAATGTGTGTTTAAAAGAACTGACCGTTGGATATCCATAACTTGAGGACACATTATGGAATCCATTAAAACACATAAATGATCAAGAATTAATCCTAAACAATTCAGCAAATAATTCCTATCATCTTCTAAATTCATAAGAACATGAACATGATTATCAAAGTTTCAAGAATTATATGAACACATACAAAGCATGAAATTTTGATATATGCTACCGTAAATGGATTAGAACAACAATTACACCAACTAAAACAAGTTTTCAAGTACCAAAACAGTTTAGGGTAATGTTTGTAGTCCATTTCCAGCAGCAAAAGTCAAAAATCTGCATTCTGAGGCTTCTACTCATCGAGTGCACGAACCTACTCGGTGAGTCCCCCCATGGACTCGGCGAGTTCATCAGTCAGACAGCAAGAAATCCGACTTTTTTCACTATTTTGCATCAAGTATCAAACAAACAAGCCTAGGCTCTGATACTACTGTTGGGTTTTGAGCATTCTAACACTTCCTAAGTGTACATGCAACCCTAATAAACCTTGGATCTATGTTTGTCTAAGGTACATGCAAAATATTATTTTCCAAGGTTTATAACCTATCTAGCATGGCATGGGGTACTTTTAAACATAAAAGAACTAGATGAATTACATACCTTTTGTTGATTGTTGATTCCTTGGAGTTTGAGAGCCAAGCACCAATAATGTGAATGCCTCAAATGGAAATCACAAATCACCACAAACTTAGAAAATGTATGAGAGAGTATCCTAACACTTAGAAATCGGCCACCACTATTACACACACACTAGGGTGTTTTCATGCAACATAAGCTTGTTTATATAGTGTGCATGGTTAGGGTGAAACCCTAATAACCCATGTCTTTTCCTCTTCCAAAGATCCATGGGTTAAAGCTCTATGGATCATCCATGGACTTCCATATAAGTTTATCCCATTCCCAAATGAGTGTTAGCCCACACCATATAAATATAATAGCCCATGATTTAACTATTCTTCGTTTTAATCACTAAATTAATTCATAATTAATTCAAGATTAAAACTAATTAAGTAACATGACTTTATATTAATATATTATAACTTATAATTTATTAATAAATCGTAAGTATACAACTCTCATAAAATTATCCATAAATAGTTTGGGTGAAGTGCAACCCAAATGGACCATGCTGGGTCGGGTAAAGTATATACCAAATAAGTTATGGACTTAGACACCTTATCCAACATTGCTTGCCCTTCAGTTCCTACAGTTGTGATGACAACTCGTGTATCTCTAGTGGTGCCAACCGGTACGACGCCTTGGCGATAGGGGCCGCACCTGGCACTAGGTCGATCCTAAACTCGACCTGCATCTTCGGAGGCACTCTGAGTAACTCCTCCAGGAAGACGCCTTCAAACTCCCTGACTACTGGAACCTCTGAAACTGAAATTTGATCCCTGACCCGTGTATCCACCACATACGCTAGATAACCCGCATACCCGTGCTGAATGTACTACCGAGCCCTGGCAGCTGAACAAAACCCTGATCCCAATTTGGTAGCCTCGCCATAGACAATCAGTTCTCCCTCACTTGGGGTTCAAACCACCACTCGCTGATCCTCGCAGTCGATCATGGCACCAAAGCGACTAAGCCAATCCATACCCATGATCACACACACATACCCCATGGGAATAGAAATCAAGTCTATCGGGAAAGTGACCCCGAAGATCTCCAACACGCATCCATGATACACTGAAGAAGCGGAAACCCCATGTTCGTTGGTGATAGAGACTCGCAATGGACACTCTAGCTCTCCTACTGGCAAACCGAACTCCCTACTGAATGACTGAAAGACAAACAACCGACTCGCCCCCGAAGATCTTCAAGGATAACAACTTTAGCTATCTCATCATTAACATGTTCCTTCATATTAACACAAACATGATCCATGTAAACAAGTAGTATAAAACCACAAGCATACCCTATTTTCATGAAATCCATATAGTCGGTGTCAATACCTATTATCCTCGATCCTTCAAGAAATTCAATGTTGGGCACACTACAATAGACATTGACACATCTCGCATGGGTAAAGTGTTTAAGGAAAACCAAAAAATTATTCTTGTCCATTGAAGCAAAATCGATATCCTCAAACCTATACTCCACTCCATCTAAGTAACTGATAACATGGTACTGTGTCAACTATGATTAAAATGACACGACCTCATGTCACTCCAAAGTATGATGCTATCATTTATGTTTCCATAGTGCATTGTTGAAAATTGACTAAGTCTGCATTTGATACGGCCTCATGTGGAATTACACTAAAATGACAAGGCCGGTGTGAAGCTCCAGGCCTATTTTTACATGACCAGTGTGAACTCTTCTGATCAAAATTCTTGTTTTCTTCATTTAAGCTCTAAAAATTCCACATATTTGCTCCTGACCCTTTTTCACTATTCCAAGTCACCACCAACCTCTGGAACCACCTGAAAATTCTGCATATTTGCTCCATAACTATAATTGATATATACTTGAATTGATAATAACATAGTCCCTTTGGGTTGCCCTCATAGTAACAACTGGAGAGGATGACTTTTGGAGAAAGATGTTGAATTTATTATTTGAATAATAAATTGAGATAATTGATTTATTAATGTATTATTAAAATAATATATTAATTAGAAATCATATTGTTTAATTAATACTTAATTAGAAATTAATTTGGAATTAATTTTTGGATTAAAGGAATTGATTAAAAGTGTAGGGGCTGTTTCGCAATTTATTGATAGTTAAGGAAATAGGCTCTTGGACCACCCTAGAAGGGTTGGACGAAAACTTTTATGAAGGCCCTAGAGTTTTATTGGATGGGGAGTCCATGGGCTACTTAGGCCTTAAGCTAAGGAGTTAGGGTTTCCTCCAGCAAACCCTAACTTTGGCTCTATGCTACCTTAACTATATAAAAGGGGTTACCCCTTCATAGTTTCGACCACTCTAACCCTAAGAAGGATAGCCGAAATTCTCAGGCTCCACCCCCTCTCTCCTGTATCAACCTCTTGCTAGTATTGGGTGTGAACCATTAGGGTCACGCCATTTGTGGTTCTTGATCTCTAAGCTTCAACAACATAAGGATTTCATTGTTATTGCTATATAATAATTAAGGTATGTTTTCCTCACCCTATTAGTAATTTCGAAATTATACTAGTTTTATTAAGGTTTTCCTTTTGATGTTCAATACTTGTATTTTCAATTAGAGAAAACATAGATCCAAAAATATTAGGATTGCATGCACACATAGGGATTGTTTGTTATGCTCAACACCCATTAGTGGTATTAGAGCCTTGGCTAGTTTTCTATTGAATTTGATTTTAGTTGATTGAACTTGATCAATTAGGGTTTATGTCAATTAAACCCTTTTGGACCTTGGGTTTTCGCAAATAATTAGGGTTTCCTAACCCTTGATTTCGAAAATTTGGAAAACTGTTTTAACCATTTCCTTTGTCCTTCTTAATTTCAAAAATTAGGGTTTCCCAACCCTATTTATTTTCGAAAATGTGGCTAGGATTGAAATCCTTGCCTTCCTCCCCAAGATTTGCCAAATTTTGGAAATTAGGGTTTTGGTGGGGTTTCTTATTTTTGGCAATTATCTCCTTATTTGATTAACTAGATAATTACAATATTTGTTTGATCCCTTCCATATTTACCAAAATTGCTTTACATGTTAAGGATTTCTTATTTTTGGTAATTATCTTCTTAGTTGTTTAACTAGATATTTGCAAGATTTGATGGATCCCTCCCATATTTTCGAAAATAATTTGGGGTGTGGATTAGGTTAAATTATGTTGATTAATTTAATGGATAATCCTAAAATTGATTTAATAAATTAATTAAATGTTTAATTAATAAATAATTATTAAATTATTTGGTTTAATTTTAATTTTAAATTAAAACTGTTTTAATTTTTGAAATTTAGTAATTAAACCTAGTATTTTGAAATGTTTAAAATACACCGTATATTATATGTAAATTTAAATGTTTATTATTTACTATATGTATAAGACAAGTCAGTCGAACCGCTAGTACGCCTAATTCACGAAGCCGGTCTATAATGGGAGTTTAAGGAAGCGGCCTATAAAATGACCGTCATTGGGTATCCATTCTACCCACCACTCTCTTGATTGGTGGAGGGTCGTTATCCGAACGAGTTTGATAGGACAAATAATTCTCATTAATAAGTATAATGGAATTAATAAAGTAACTAAATATTTTTATAAAATTCTCAATCTTAGTTACTTTAGGAAAAATGTGAATTTGATGCTAATCCATGAAATTGCACATTGCACTTTATATAAGTTGTTAGTGGAGCGTGCATGGTAAATTGACACACTAATATAGACTAATAAAGGGCGGCAATGGATGTATCGTAAATTATCATTGGTTAATGGAGCGTGTGTGGCTAACCGACACATTGATTAGATGATAAATAACATCGAGAGTACCAAGCTAATTTGCATGGTCATTCACATCTCGTTTGTGATCCTCGGCATCCCAGTCACAAAAGTGAGAGAATAATCGAGATTAAACATGGCACTAAATAGTTCAATGAATCTCAAAGATCTAGGAGTTTCATGAGATTGAAATTGGTAAATGTTTTACCTACCTAAAATAGATTTGAATTTGATTACGGAATCCCTCTTCAAAGTTCGAATCGAAAATATGGATCCTAGCCTTAATTTAAATTTATGGGTTAATAATTAAGGATTAAAATCAACTAACTTGAATTCTCTTTTCTCCTATTATAGATGTCAAGTTTAGACAACTATGGTTTTCCATGTTCTTCTGGAAATGATTTTCCCTTATCTAAAGATGATATTCCACATGTTGATCAAGGTGAAAGAATGTTCCCTTCTTCAAGAAATGGTGGAACTTGAAATTATGCTTCTCCAACTCTTCCTCCTCCTCATCCAGTGACTCTCCCCAAGTCATGTTGCCTTCAATCTAAAAAATACAAAGTCACTCAAGCCATGTTCACATGTAAACATCAATATGGAAAGTATGTGTGTGCACATGTTCTGAAAATGAAATTGTACATTGACAGATTAGGGATGTTGGGTGTCACTTTCCCAAGGGTGTCGCTTTCCCAAGGGGGCATTTCGCTTCCAACCTGAAAGGAGAGGAGATTACTTTAGTATATATCATGTTTTATGATTGTCTTAATTAAATGGAACTATATCACAATTGATCCTCAAAGAACATCTTAGTGCAATTATTTGACTAAGATGAGGGATCGAACATTGTTGAAATAGTTCAATCGAGAGATGTGTCATACTTCGTTTCCAATCAAGCTTTAGAGTCATAATCTAGCTACTTCAAGTTGTAGTTTGAAAACTTATTTCATACTAAGTAGGTTTATGACACCTCATAAAATGTGGAGTAATAATGTATTCTTACTTTAACACATTTTGAATTGGAAGTTATGATGTTTTGGTTAAAACAAAGGATGAACTAAGACCAATTTTGTGAAGGATTTTTCTTGATGAGAATCCATACTAACTTTTGAATATTTTTTTTGATCGCCAAGGAATTCTCCTTGAGAGAGAAACTTATATGTCAAGAAGTTAGTCGGAGTCTTAAAGATCTTGAATAGTTTCAAGAGTCAATCAAGAATAAACCTTTTAGTTATCACTAGCACACGACCTGGGGTTGATAACCTATCGTGTTAAGTTGACACATTCTTGTTTCTATGCATCTTCCAATTGATTTGGCAATGCTTATGAGTTCTATGGTTCTCATTTGGCTACAAAAGAAGCATCCAAAAATATGGTCCCAAAAATTTCATTTTATAATAGATAAAAATAGAGTATTCAAACATCATTCGTACATCTCATCAAAAAAATGTATCCAATGTATCAAAATCAAAGTAGATATAAAACACAAAATATCTGTGGTGTGTGCGATGCGGTCAACCCGAGCTCGTCCCCTTGGAACTGGAAATACCTGAAACATAAACTGAAAACCTTAAGCAAAAAGCTTAGTGAGTTTCCCCAAGATACCAAATACAATCATATCACATAATGAGCCCCGCCCACACTCATCAAACGGGCCTCACCCAATGAGATACGGGCCCCGCCTACACTCACAATATGGGCCCCGCCCACACTCGCAATACGGGCCCCACCCAATAAGCATACATATACAAGCACATACAAGTATCACACATACAACATGTATATCGAAATAATCAATAAGGGTAGGCCTTGGCGCCTTAGACCTACTAAACCTGGTGAGGAAAACTCACCTTGAATATGGAATGATAGCTGAACAGATCCTGACTCCAAATATCAACTCCACTCAACCCCTAAACAGAAAATATTTCCTTAATTACCACACAAAATGCCCAAAAGCCCCTTATAGGTGAAACTTGGTCAAATATTAAAGTCAAAGTCAAAGTCAACGACCCGAGTTGATCCAACTCGCCGAGTTTCTCCATCAATTTGCAAAGTCAGGAAGAAACTGATCCAACTCGCCGAGTTCATCCATAAACTTGTCGAGTTAGCCAGAAATCCAACCTCTTAATTCATTAAGCCGACCTTATCGAAACTAAGAGCTTCACAACACAGATCTATAACTGAAATGGTCTCAATAAGGGTAAAGATTCCAACTTTACCCCCGAGTACCACCAAAATGGGTTCAAAACCCAAACCCTAGGCTTAAAGGGTGAGGGCTTAATCATTAAGCACTTAATTAAAAAAAACATAGCCCCAAACCGCAGCTCTGGCCCTAAAAGCTGAATGGCTATGTAAAGTTTCTAACTTTACTCACACGCATGGCTAGGAGAGGCTCAAATGCTCAAAAGAAGCAAAAAAAAGGACTTAGTGAATGCATGAAGCCCTTAAGACCACAAAGTTGGCACCTTTATTCCAAAATAGCTCATGAAGATCGTAGATTTGAAAGAATAAACACTTGGGACTTCTATTTCCCCAACAACCACCCATCCATGGCTAAAAGCATACAACTAACCCCCAAGAAGAGATCTAAGCAATCATTAAGCAAGGTTAGAACTTTATACCCGAAATGTGTTGGAAATGGAGTAGAGAATCAAGATCTGAAAGATTCTACTTGAACCACCACCTTGCACCAAGCTTTTCTTCCTTCATCGAGCTTCAAAAACACCAAAACACACCCATAATGAGCTCACAACACTCAAGGAGGCTCTAGGGTTTCGGATTTCGAGATTAGGGTTAGGGGCTATGGAGATTAGGAATGAGGCCAACACCTGGGACTTAAGGTGTTTAAATAGGGTGCAAAACCTTAAAATTAGGGTTTCCTTCCAAGTTGCTGAGTCGTCGAGTTGAGGCACCTCAACTCGTCGAGTTGACTCATTAAACTTGTAACATCCGGATTTTCAGGTACTTTATTTTGTGATTCAATTTTGAAGTTTAAGGAGAGACTCGACGAGTCGAAGGCCTGACTCGCCGAGTTGTGTCGGGTTGCCACGTGGATTTAATGAGTGGACTCGACGAGTCAGAGGACTGACTCGCCGAGTAGGTCCTGGGCAGAGAAATCCCTAAGTTCCGGGCTTGTGGCCTATATAAGGACCTTATGACCTCCCATTTGTGGCCATATCTTCCTGAGAGCAACCCTAAAGAGTATTTGAACGTGTAGAGTGAGAGGGAGGGCTATCTTGAGCTTATTAGTGTAAATTATGCAAGAGAGAAGGAGGTTACAAGCTAGAAGGCCAAAGGAGATCGCTAGATCTAAAGATTTCATTCAAAGGGTTTCAGTTGGAGGTATTATATTCGCCTCCTTTCCTTCCCTAATTGTGTAGATCTATTATTTTGGTGATTAGGGCTTGTATTACCTTCATAAATGGGGTTTTGGGATGCATCAAACCCCTTTCTGAGCTTGAGTTGTAGATCTGGACCTTGTAAGGTCCAGAGAGTCCGAAAGTATGAGGTTATAGAGGAGAAACCATGGAGCTTAGAAGCTATGAAGCTTTAATGGAGTCATAATGGTATATAGAGCAAAATATACCATGCATGTACATCAATATCGGACCTTTTCGTGACTTTTGGATGATAGGATGCTAGATCTATGAGTTAGAGTCTCAGATCTGACCTCAGGAGACCAAATGAGTAATTCCATGGAGACGGCTCGCCAAGTCTATGAGGTGACTCGACGAGTCGGTTAGGGTTTTCCCGACCAAGCTGAATCGCATGTTGACTCGGCGAGTTGGGTGTCAACTCGACGACTTGAGTTGGACCTTCGCGAGACTTCTGAAAAAGTGAGTGGACTCGACGAGTCACAAAGGTGCACTCGTCGAGTCAGGTCAAATAGGGACTGTTGACTTGATTTTAACTTCTGTTGACTGTAGGGTTTGGTCAACATGAGTAATGGAGATCACAGAGGAGTAAAATGGTCTTTTACCCACTTCAAGAGTTAAGCAGGGAGAGAGAGTGGCCCTTGGTGTATTTGAGTGTGATTAAAGTATTATTTAGAGATGTGTAATATATGTGTTAGGCGGAGGTGTAAGTCCCTAATTTGCCTGTGTATCAATCAGATCCGTTTGATGGTGTGGAATCCTAATCAAACGGATGATGTCAAATAAAATAGAAGAGAATAAGAAGAGGAATATGATGAATCTATGTATTAATTGATTAGAATGAAGATCCGGATACAAAAGAGTCACACACACAAAACTTCTCTCTGGCTGTAAACTCTCTTCTATTCATCTAAATGTACTCCTCACCCTAACACCTCTATTTATACTTGGAATATGGGCCGTAAATGAGTTTACGGTCGTAAGGTGTTTATGGCCGTAAACTCAGCCATAAACTAGACCATAAATTCATAAATATTACAGAAAAATATAACTGCCTAGAAAAGTAAAGTATAAACCATATTTTGACCCAACAATCCCCCCCTTGGTTTATAGCTTTCTTTTCTTAATGACCCAGCAAGCTCCCCCTAAAAAGTAGCTGGCTTTTCTTGTTAATCTTCAATGAGAAATTGGCTTCAGCATTTATCTTCAATGAATGACTTCATCTTGAGCAGTTGGGCATTTCTTCCGAGTTTGGCATTGAACGCACATTGGGTGAGGAGGTTTGACGTACTAATTCTTGAAAGATAACACTTTCAGCTTGAGAATCCTCAGAGAGAACATCAGAGAGAACAAATCTTCTAGATCTTTTCAGCAGGTACAACAATAGTAGCAGACTGATTGAGGAAGCTTCAATGCAATTTGTCACATAATCTTCAATTTTTGCTTCACCTTGCTTCTGGGGTTGAAAGATTGAATGTTGAAAGAATAATCTTCATTTCTTGCTCCTTCGAATGAGAATTCTTCGATGCTCACAGACGAGGCTTTGGCTCAGAAATCTTCGACACAAACTCCACGAGTCTTATCTATACCTAAAATCACTTTTCAAGACAAAAACAAAACTAAAAGAAAACTTAGCACACAAATTAAAATAGAAACAAAAATATTTTTGGATTTTTTATTTTTCTGAACAAGAAATAAAACAAAAATAATACTATTTTTGGATTTTTAATTTTTTTAATTTTTCTTTGATTTTTGAATTTTTTTTTTTGTTTTTTTTAATTTTCATTATTTTTAATTTTTAATTCTCCCATAATATTTAAATTAGAAGAAACTATGACAAATTTAACAAAAATAAAAATGATATCTAACTTTAAGAGTGATTTGGGATCAAAGTTTTAGACAACCTTTATCCACTTGTCGGTACCTTCCATATTCACATCTTTGTCTGGTCGATCGTCGGTATTGTGGTCCACTTAAACACGAAAAATTTGTGACAGATTTAGGACATACTATTTGTTACAAGACATGATGAACTTAAAAACCTAAAATTTATATTTGATCCTAATTTCTTAGATACTATATCTTAAGGTCCATTCATCTGACAACGACCAGGGATATTGTTGTCCACCTAAATTGAGCAGTGAGATCTATAGGCAATCTTTGAGTGTTCAATTTTAATTGTACTGAAACATGTTTCCCGCTTCTTGATATGCCCCAGCCATCAAGAACTTCCAGAGTACTCCTTACAACGGGTGAGCAGACAACCATTCAAAGAGAGGATAGATTCATAATTCTATTACTAACTACTTCAGAGGGGTTGAGAAGAAGAAGGTTGCATATGCTGTGTACCAGGTCGGATTAGAAGTCATGCAGAGGAGACAGCATATGACTAACAGATAAGAAGGTTGCATATGCTGACGACTCTCTTTCATGTTCTCAACTCCCTCATAGACCTTAAAATCAATTAAAAAGCATAACTAAAAACCAAAATCAAACTTAAAATTCAAACCCTTTGATTATAAACCTCAAAAGTCAAATTGAAAAAGTTAAACTCAAAAGTCAAACTTGAAAAATTCAAACTTAAAAGTCAAATTTAAAAAGTTAAACTTAAAAGTCAAATTTAAAAAGTTAAACTCAAAAGTCAAACTTGAAAAGTCAAACTTAAAAATCAAACCGAAAAACTAAATTTGAAAGTTTAAAAGTTAAACGAAAAAGTCAAAGGTCAAACTTGGAAGTCAAAGTCAAAATAAAAAATCAAAAATAATTTTTTTTATTATTTTTTATTATATTATTATTATTATTATTATTATTATTATTATTAATTTTAATTTTTTTTAAAAAGGTGAAAAAGGAATTTAAAATTAAAAAAAAAATTGAATTTTGGGCTAAAAGTGTAAAAAATGTGAAATTAGGAACGAAAGGAAGAGGTTATGTTTTAAATTTCGAAGTGAGGAAACAAAAGACTTGCTAGCCGAGTTGGTAAGGCGCTTATGTTCTTGACCTGGAGGTCGTCGGTTCGATCCCCAGCAACTCCGCTTCAGGTTCTTATTTTCTATATGTGAGGCTGTTGAGTGCGATGCTGCTGAGTGCGAGGTGTGAACCGGAAACGATGCTGAGCAATAAACTTGGAGCCGCAAGAGCTCGGGCTGTAAACGTGCGAGGCCTCGGACCGTAACCTCTGATCGCGAACTCCTCGGACCGCAAACACCGGCCGCAAACACTTCGGAAACCCTAGCTGCTGGCCGCCACCCCCTCGCTGATTACGACCAAAAACACCGATTTTTCGAATTTGAAGCTCCAAAACTCAATCAAAAACCCTTTTTTATGAAAAACACGAAAAACAAACCCCCCTTATTTTTGCGAGATCTATCCAAAAAGGCAAAAATATTTCGAAATTCATATCAAATAATGCCCCAAATCTGACAAAATTGACTGATACAACTTGGCTCTGATACCAATTGTAAGTCCCTAATTTGCCTGTGTATCAATCAGATCTGTTTGATGGTGCGGAATCCCAATCAAACGGATGATGTCAGATAAAATAGAAGAGAAGAAGAAGAGGAATATGATGAATCTATGTATTAATTGATTAGAATGAAGATCCAGATACAAAAGATTCACACACAAAACTTCTCTCTGGCTGTAAACTCTCTTCTGTTCATCTAAATGTACTCCTCACCCTAACACCTCTATTTATACTTGGAATATGGGCCGGATAACACATGGGCTGTAAATGAGTTTACGGCCGTAAGGTGTTTACGGCCGTAAACTCAACCGTAAACTAGACCATAAATTCATAAATATTACATGAAAATATAACTGCCTAGAAAAGTAAAGTATAAACCATATTTTGACCCAACAGGAGGCTAGTTCGAGATGTCCGAGTACGAGGTTTATACTAGCCAGCTTATGAGGTGAGTCTTCCTACAATACTTTACCTAGAGTGGTACCTTTTGTATGATTGAGATGCCTTATGTGCTTCCGTTGCGAGTTGTGATATCCTGCACTATTTCTTTGTGATTCATATTGTGTATTGTTTAGAGCTTTCAGAGTTGGACCAGAGGGTCCACAGAGTTAGGACTGGAGGGTCCACAGAGTTGTGGGACTGGAGGGTCCCACCGAGACACATTGACCGGAGGGTCTTACAGAGCTATGACCTCGAGTAGCTAATGAGTTGTGTATGGTATTTTGGGGAACTCACTAAGCTTTGTGCTTATCGTGTTATGTGTTGTGTGTTTCAGGTTTTTCTCAGGATCGCGGGAAGGCACCGGCTCGATTGTACACACCAGTGAAAGAGTTATGTCTTGAGGATCCTGGAGTATTAGTAAAAGGATTATGTAATTATGTTTTGTAATTCAAATCAATGAGCTTTTGTGAAAGGTGTTGAGAGAATTATATGATTTTAAAATGAAAATTTTGTTTGAAAATTTACGGTGTTACAAAACTTTACGGCCAAAAGTTGAGGCTTCCAACTCGACGAGTCCTCTAATAGAATGCAATTAATTGGAAATAAATTCATACCAGAAACCAAGCGTTACAACAAAAGGCAAAGCACGTTGGTCAGTGAATGTACGTTGATCAATATAGGTGAACTGCTTAAACAACATGGAAGCATTGGTAAGCCCTCGTGCTACCAGAAGGCAAGAAATTAAGAATAAGTAAAGTTTAGTCCATAAAAGCTAAATTAAAATTTGAATTTGTCATAAACCATGTCTTATGAATGTAGGTTGAAAGTGATAGATTCACATGGATTGGAACACATACACCATAAAATTTAGGTGGCAAAATGTTTCGCTCTAATTCATGAGAATCATTATGAGGAAACACTTTTGCTAGTATATTTTAAAGATTGATAAATATCATTTTGGTTAGTGGTTGTGTTAATTGCATTCTCAAAATCACAATATGATTACGGCATCCCTTTTCATCGTTCGAATTGTGAGAAATGGCAAGAAATAGTTTGAACGTTCGGGACTTATGGCTATAAGTTCTAAAAGGATTTAAACACACACACACATATGTTATCTAATGAAGGTGTGTAAGGTTGAGAAGCCTAGATGAAGACTTATCAAAGCACCACGTATCAAAAATCTGAAGTTTAGTAAGGAAGTCAAGAGCATTGATTTCTAGAAATCCACTTGATTTCTAGATACATGTCAAAGCTAGTGGGAGCATAATTGTTATGCTAAGTGTTGCAAGTTGGCAATACTAATTGTAGGAAACAAAGATTTCAAAATTTGAAAATTGCAAAGTTTGGGAATTGTTTTGCTACAGAAAGGTTTAAGGGAGAGGGCACTTATACTTCATTTCAAATGTTTAGATTGAAAGTTTAATAAAACTTAGTTTTAGACATATATGAATATCGTGTTGAAATGATTCAACATAGGAGATTCGATATATGGAAATATTATAGCAAGAGGCTAATCAGATATCAGGTCTTTATGTAAGACATTATGAATCGAGTCTCATATGCTTTGGATATCAGATGGATCTCATATGCTATAATATTCACTTGTTCTGATTTTTCCAAATGCCTAAGGCATTCAGAGGGAAAAGGACTAGAACTTGGGGTGACTAAAGTTGTTAAACAACTGTCAAGGACATTCTAAGGTTTCACCAAAGGATTGGTTGCTTGTGGACAGTCAAAAGCATAGTTTGGACGAACCATATTGACATAATTCAGAGTGGAGGTGACTCTTGTTCAGAATTAATGGTCATATGGGAATATAAAAATGTTTCCATGGAGGGAGTTGTTTATTAAAATTTACATGTGGTTTGGAAACTTTAATGCAAAGAAGGTATTCAAGGAGTGTATGTTGAATTTAAGACTTCGCTACCATGAAATTGTTTTAATTAACAAAGTTTCAATGGAACAATTTTTAATATCGTTAGCAAAGTCTCTGTGACTTTGAAGCCTTTACATTACAAAAAAAATCATTGCATTTAAGGTGGAATCCTAACACATTTAGTAGTAGCAAGAATTTGGAATAGTGAAATGAGCATCATTGGAATAGTGTCAAGTTGATCTGTTCATAAAGGAAGGACCATAGAGTGACATAGTATGCATGATTATAACATGACATGACTGATGTTTAATTCAAGTGTTTAGTTGATTACTTGAAACATTATACAATGAATAAAGTCTAATTAATATGGTGGTTAAATAATAAGGATTTTATTTATATTCAATAGTTTTGAGACCGTAGTTAATTAGGTTATTATTGTGTTTCACTTCGCATGTTTTACTTCTCAAATAATTGGATTATTCAAACATCCACAGTCGATCGTACTTTTGGAAGTAAGTAGCGAATTAAGAGTGTCATGAATTGAATTAAGATTGTCTAAGGGTTTAGACATAGAAATAGTTTTGCTGCAATGTTTATGAGTACTTGGAAATGAGATTTTGAGTATTGGACAAACCCACACTCAGAGAATTACTTCATGGATTATATCATGATTAATTTTGAGATGATAATATCTTATATTCTTGAAACAGAGATATATGAATTGTTGTTTACAAGTCGGTTTTGCAATGATAATACGTAAACACATCAGTAACTTGATGTTATAAAACTTATTGTTGTGTGTGATTTAATGAGTGAATAGTGCAAGCATATAAGTCAAAGTTTATTTGTTCCTTTTTCCATAATGGGAAAAGCGATATTTGTGGGCCCCTCGATGGTTTGATGTTGACATCTAAAGCGCTTGGCCAAGCCTAGATTGAATTGATGTGTTCAATTGGTAGTCTGATTTCAGTCGTCATCAATCAGAAATCGGGAAACAAAGCATGGACAATGAGACTGATTATAATCCATGTCTAATGTCCATACTATATCTTGTAGAATGGAGGAATATTTGATCACTTGTCTTAGGACTTATAACTGACTGGGTCAGAGTTCAATAGCGACTTTGAGAGCAACAATTTGCTAATCAGTTTCTGAAGTTATATAGGAAACTATAGTTATTAGACTTATCCAAGTGGGAGACTATTGGATTAGGTGTCTAAGCCCATAACTATAATTGATATATACTTGAATTGATAGTAGCATAGTCCTTTTGGGTTGCCCTCATACTAGCAACTGGACAAGATGACTTTTGGAGAAAAAGGTTGAATTTATTATTTGAATAATAAATTGAGATAATTGATTTATTAATGTATTATGGAAATAATATATTAATTAGAAATCATATTTTTTTAATTAATATTTAATCAGAAATTAATTTGGAATTAATTTTGGGATTAAAGGAATTGATTAAAAGTGCAGGGGTTGTTTAGCAATTTATTGATAGTTGAGGAACTGGGCTCTTTGACAACCCTAGAAGGTTTGGATGAAAACTTCTAGGGAGTCCCTAGAATTTTCATCCAAGGCCTTGTATGGGGAGCCCATGGGCTACTTAGGCCTTAAGCTAAGGAATTAGGGTTTCCTCCAGCAAACCCTAGCTTTGGCTCTAAGCTACCTCAACTATATATATGGCTTTATCCCTTCATAAATTCAGCCACTCTAACCCTAAGAATGATAGCCGAAATTCTCAACCTCCTTCCCCTCTATCCTCTCTCATCCTCTTGCAAGTGTTGGGTGTGAACCATTAGAGGCACGATATTTGTGGTTCTTGCTCTTTAAGCTTCAACAACATAAGGATTTCATTGTTATTTCTATATAACAATTAAGGTGTGTTTTCCTTACCCTATTAATGATTTCGAAATTATACTAGTGTTATTAAGGTTTTACTTTTGATGTTTAATACTTGCATGTTCAATTAGAGAAAACATAGATCCAAGATTATTAGGGTTGCATGCACACATAGGGATTGTTTGTTATGCTCAAAACCCATCACTTAGACCTTTCTTGTCCCTAAGAAATAAAGGTTTTAGACTTGAGAAAAGAGTAGAAGAAAGCAAAATTCAAAATACAAGCTTTTGAAGTTTAATGCAATAACCAAGACAAGCAAGAAAGAGATCCAACCCAATTAACTTTATTTTTCAAGCATAGTTCAGAATGTACATGTCGTGCCATGAGTCAACTTGACATTAGCCCCATCAATATATATATATATATAACAGTGAAAACAAGACTTTTGGCCACTCCCTAACGCAAATCAACAAAATCAAAAGTCACAACACTAGTTTTATGTATGACATATATCGTGTTTATAACCTTGATAATGAAAACACGACATAAATCAATTACAACACTAATAAAGAAAACAAGATCATAACCATTAAAGTTTAGCTTGTTTTCATAGCTGTATAACCGAACATGGGGAGACAGAGATTGAAAAATCATGAAAGGGTAAGCCAATTAAATTAAAGGAGGATAACCACATCGTGAAAGTAATATGACATTCTAACTAAGTGCTCCGATAGACCGCACCACTTCCTTACATATTTAAGATTTAAATTCAATAAGAGTGTTGTTTTGACAAGTTTGTTCTCTTTATTTACAATATGATCCAAAATGAGGTCATCGAAAGGAAAAGGAAAGCATGAGGTTTTGTTAGAAATCCCAATTTTTTTGAATTGTCATAACAAATAAGTTGTTAAGGGTCTGCCTTATGTTGAGACCTTAAGTACGAGGAGAAACACCAACACACTTCTTCTAATCTCCATATTATTCTCTTTTTAGAAGTTCTATATGATAGATATTAAAGAAGAAGACTCAAGGACATGTATCTTTGATGTATGGGACGATGATGTAAGGCATCCCAATAAGTACAACATTAAAATTAAACTTCACCAGGTGGGAAGACCAATTGCTAATTTTGGTATGTTGATTGGCCAAACTGGCATACTAATTAGGTGGGTCAGACGTACCAGTTTGCTAGCACCCCTCTGAGGGGATTGACTATTTTTTCACACCAATTTAGTCTTAAAAACAATGATTCCAGGGTATGGTAAAGCCCAACTATAACATCCTTAAAATGGGCCTTAAAGCTTTTGACATTTTTAGTAAAAAAATAATTTCTTTAGGAAATAAAATAAAATATCAAATATCAAATATAAATAAATTAAGTAATAAATTCAAATATTTCTGATGATAGTTCCTGATAAATAAACAACTTTTAATAAGCATAATGCACAATGGCATAAAATGTAGGAAAAAGGACCAATATTGCCAGCTATGCATACTTATTGGATTAACTTTGACTTAGTCAAGACAATAGTGGGGTTTGTATATAAATCTAGAAGATTAGTCAAAAGGATTGGTGATTTTTGTGCCATTAACTAAGATCTAGTATATAGAAGGACCAAATATGTTAAGCATCCAAAGTATCAAGGCTTTAAGCTAGTCTCTCCATTTGGATTGAGAGAAATCGATTAAATGGAAAAGAATAGAGGGAGCGCTTGGCGATTTTATAAGATTAAGTGGAGATATATAGAGAAAGTGATGAAGATTAAGCTAGTGTTTGAAACTAGGGTTTCAACATAGAGCATAGAAGGTATAACCTCTCTCCTTACTCTCTGAATTTTGATATAGGTTTTGATTTTGATCCATATCCATAAATTGATCTGCATATATAGTTAGAGATTGAATATATAGTTTTCTTTCTAGAACAAGATCGTAAGTCTAGAAAATGAAATCAAAGTGATAAAATGCTTACAAAGATGAAATTAATTATTTCCAAAATGATCTTCAGCAAATCAAAGCTAAAACCTTTTCAAAAAACTGCCCATTGGTCCTTCCCGAGAGAGAAAGTGTGTAGAATGGCTCAAAAAACTAAAAATCAGCTATACATAAAAAATGCCAAATGGAAGTTATGCGCCTGACATGTCCTGTGTCAAATATGGATAAAATGACATGGCATCGTGACACTCCAAAGTATGATGCTATCATTTGACCGTTTCCAAAGTGCAATGCTAAAAATTGACCAACTCTATGTTTGACACGACCTAGTGTGGAATTACATGGAAATGATATGACCAATGTTAGGGGTGACACGACCTATGTGAAGCTCCAAGCCTATTTTGACCTGACCCATGTGAACACTTCTGATAAAAATTCTTGTTTTCTTCATTTAAGCTCTAAAAATTCCGCATCTTTTCTCCTTACCCTTTTTCACCATTCTGAGTCACCTCTAACCTATGGAACCACCTAAAATGGCATAAAAAAGTGTGGAAATGAAGTGTGCCGAATTTTGTCCCAATAACAAGTAAAATTCATGGATTATTATTAAATTGGAATAGAAAAGAGTGAAAAAAACATGCTAAAATGGTTCAACAAATGCACCTAAAAAATTTCTCTAAGCTTAAACCTTTCTTGTTCCTAAGAAAGAATAAAAACGGTTTAGATTAGAGAGAAGAGAAGAAGAAAGCAAAAATCAAAATCCAAAATTTTGAAGTTTAATGCAATAACCAAGAACAACAAGAAAGAGTTCCCACCCAATTAACCTTGTTTTTGCAACATAGTTGAGAATGTACCTGTCGTGCCTTGATTCAACTTGGCATTCGCCCCATAAAGATATATAACAGTGAAAATGAGACTTTTGGCCATTCCCTAACACAACTCAACAAAATCATAAGTCACAACACTTGTTCACTCTTATCGGTATTGAGCTAGGATAGGGAACAAATTATGGTCTTAGTTTCATGAAAACATATGTGATGAAAAATATTCTCAATCTTCTTCATTTTGCAAATGATAACAATGACCGAATCCATCTATTTTTTGATTAGAAGCAATTTTTTTCTAAAAAATCATCTCTAAAAATTCCCTAGGATTTACCCAGATTGGTTACATGTTTCATAACACTTAACTAGTAAAAGTAGTTAACAATCAGTCCCAATATCATAAGTTCAAGTCCAAGTCCAAGGGGATCTATTGGCAGCCAATTTTTTTCCTAATGTATTTATTTATGCCAACTCAAGTTCTTGTGTAATTGTCCACTTATTGAGTCGATGATTCAAGACTTGTGGAAATGTCCACTTATTGATCGTTTATTTGTGATGTGTCGTGTGTGGTATTTTAGGGAACTCACTAAGCTTTTTTGCTTATGATTTTTGGTTGAAATGATTTCAGGTTTTCTTATAATGAAGGAGGGGCATGGCTCGATTGCATCGCATCAATGGGAGACTTATGCACGTGATAACTTTTGACGATACTCTGATAAATATTTTAAGATTAAATTGTCCTATTTAAGATTTTGTAGTTGTGATTTGAATAAACACTTAGATTTTTAATTGAAAATTTTGGTTTGAAATTTAGGGTGGTACATTAAAGATGGGTTGTGTTGATGTTGCTATGAAATTTAATTTGTCAAACTAGTTCTATTTGATGTTGATGGTGTTTTATTTCAAAATCACATCGTTATGTAAGAATGTTGGCATGACTTTGTCCATGCACACACTTGTAGGCATGGACGATTTCTTCTAGTTTGTTGTCCATCAGATGTCATGGTTTGCTAATCACAATCTTTTCAAAATAAAAAGTTCTGATCATTCCTTCATTACAGATTTATGAAAGCAAATCAATAATTACTTCCTAGATTTTTTAGCCTCGGATGGTGGTCACTGGAACTTCTTGTCTTAATATTTGGCTTGTTACGAAATCAATAATTCAAGATAACAATACATTGAATTCTTAAGAGTTCAATATGCATTGAATTCATTTCTATCACACCCCGAAATCGGACGACGGAAACGTCCAGGGATGGAACGATGATCACAGTATCACAATAATTGTATACATTGAAACACAAGTACATAAACAACCATCATATCATATGATTATAGTAGTTACATGACCCAAATGTTACTTAGTATCAAAATACATTACAAGGTTTGCATGTTATCAAATATAGTAGTTCTCGTAATGATATTTGGTGTCTTGTCTTCAAAAGTAGCTCCAATGACTTGAGCTTAATTGTTTCCTGAGATTACATGCCGTTTTAAAAGTCAACATAAAGTTGGTGAGTTCATAAGCATTCAGTTGTAGAAAAATACGATATTTTTCCTTGTGTAAAAATCGTATCCTTGTAAAATGTTTTGTATTTGTACGCCTTCAACGTAAAAGAAGAATGTATGTGTGTAGTATGTATCCAAAAATATTTATAAAATAAAAGTTCTCATAACTTCTAAACTTATAAAAAGTGTGACTTGTCATGTGATTTTTATTATCCAAAAATCGAGTGTATAAGTAAATAGCCATACATATAAATTTAGTATATAAGTAAATAACTATACTTATAAATATTGTGTATAGGTAAATAACCATACTTGTAAATGTTGTATATAAGTAAATAATTATACTTATAAATATTGTGTATAAGTAAGTAACCATACTTATAAGTGTTGTGTATAAGTAAATAACCATACTTATAAATGTAGTGTACACGTAAATAACCATAGTTGTAGATGTAGTATATAAGTAAATAACTATACTTATAAATATTGTGTATACGTAAATAACCATACTTATAAATTTTGTGTATAAGTAAATAACCATACTTATAAATATGGTGTATAAGTAAATAACCATACTTATCAATGTAGTGTATAAGTAAATTACCTTACTTATAAATGTAGTGTATAAGTAAATAACCATACTTAAAAATGTAGTGTTTGTTCCCAGAAAATTCAATATTTTCTTTAAAATGAGTTGTAGTCTTACACACCGTAAGACCAAAAATGTATAAGTATTTCTATACTTAAAGTAGTATTACATAATTTTATTCTTATATAAAACCATTTGAACGCATGTTACCCCGTAAACTAAATGTATCACTAATTTTCCATGTGAGTTATTACAACCATGCTAAAACCGAAGTTGGCATGCTGCGATGTTTTTCAGGCGTCAGAATGTTAGACATTTTTCACCCCGAACCTGCCGGTTTAGCTGTAGCTAGCGGCTTAGGTGCGAGATTTTCAATCCTGCATATATCTACAAATAAGTATCATGCTCTCTTACCAAGATTCTGGTTATTATTCAGGACTTTAGTGTGTACTCTGGTAGGTATGGTGAAGACTTTGTCTCACATAATTATTTTAACAAGTTTACATTTTGGTGTAATGAAAACCTTTATATGTGTAAATTTTACTTTCCCATAGTATTAATGTAATATATAATAGTATTACCTAATGGATAATGGTATTATCTAAGGGGTAATGGTTTTATCCAACATGTACACACAAAGTTTTAATCTTTCAAAACTAGACTTTTGGTAAAAAAAAATGTTATTTTGTGTTTATCTAATGTGTAGTAATATTATCCAATGGATAAATGTATTATCCATCATACAATAGATCTAATACTAGAAACTATGCATATAAGGGAACGAGACTTGTGTGCTTTCTTTGAAAATAAGTATATATATATATATATATATATATATATATATATATATATATATATATATATATATATATATATATATATATATTCATAAATAGAACATAAACATGCATGATATAGTATTACCCAAAGGTTAAAAGTTTTGTCCAGAGTATATTAAATCTAGGACCCTTGTGTAAAGTTATTGTCCATAATGTATTTTGTTTGCAAGGCATGTAACCTCCCCTAAAAGTGTAAAATGAGTGAAAACTAATAGAAAATGGGATATGAACTCACCTTTTATGCTTTCCCTAGAAGATGGAAAGAAATGGTGAGAAAGATGAGATAGGAATTGAGCTTTGGAAGACAACACATTTTTGATCATCAAGATCTTGCATAGGGTTTTTGGTTTCAAGAGTGAAAATGAGACAACCAAAAAATGATGGTAGGGAGAAGATAGAAATCTCGAAAATATGAAGATAACTTACCAAAAATCATTGTTAAACACTTGCCAAAAATCTTGGATCTCCTAGAGAGTTCTCGGAGAGTTTGGAGAGTATATAAGTGAATGTTGTAAAATGAAAGGTGGAGAGGGGAGGTAGTGTCCAAGTTTTATAGGAGTAGATGGTGGTGCCTTTTGATTAAAGTAATCAAGGTATGATTCCTTGATTATTAAAATGAAGTATGGTGTTTTGAATTAAAAATCCATGGTAAGGTTTTTTCATTAAAATAATGAAGCATGGTCTTATGAATATTTAATTCAAGGCATGACCTTTTTTGATTTTTTTTATAAGAATATCATGATTATGTTGGGATATGGTGGATTATGTAGGAAATGAAGAGACATGATTTGTCTTCTTATAGTTTTTATAAAAGCTAGCCCATTATATATATATATATATATATATATATATATATATATATATATATATTAAAATTCTCCACCCTTAGCTACAGTAAAGTGGCTAAGGGATTGGTAAAATTGGTCCCTTTCATTTGCTGTAAATCGGAATTGGTCCACCCATTTATTGAAATAAGCCCGCAACAGATTGAAAGGTTGGCTATTTTAGTCGCCGGTCAATTGGCGGTCAATGTCGTGGATTAGTGTCCTCGACACGTGTTGTGTCACCCTCTTCCACCTCCCCTGATTCTAATCAGAAGTGTTTCTGACTCATTCTTTCCTATCCCTCACTGACTCCTCCCTTTTTCATTTCTTTTTTCTCATGAGACCACTCCAAAAATATCTGAACACAAAATCGATTCTTCCCTTTCTTTCTTCACCACCTTCTTATCCAGTATCCTCATCTTTTTCACCCGTCCAACATAGTCTTCCATACGCTCCCTCAGATCCCCAACATCTACTCCGCCGATGTCGCAGGATGAAATAAACACATCGAATGGTGTTTCCGATTCAGGTAAGTTTTCCATGAAAGACTCAAAGTTCTCCGGGAAGTTTTTGTCGGGGGGAGAAGGAAACAACGAGGTGAAACTCCCATGAAATCGAAAGCCGTTGACAAGCCACAAAAATTGTAAATCATTATGTCCTTCTCCTGTTGTATTTGAAAAAAAAAACTACTTTGGTCGGCCCTGCCATCACCGTGCAGTCAAGGTATATTACCTTGGCTTTGCTTAAAATTAGGCCTTAAATTGGACGAATTTCACTTTGTCTATTATGTTTATTGACATATACAGATTTCAACACTATCTCAAAAGAGTGATGACACCAGCTAAAAGCTTTTTCGTTCACAAATTTGGTTTATATGATATCGATTAACGTTTCTTCAATTAAACAAGAAAGCTTACTTTTTTCATTTATCCTATTCAAGTTGGAACAGTTGGAGGGACTATTGGAATTGAATTCCGTGACTTTAAGAAAAGTTAATTTCGTACTCATTTGCAACCAAACACCGGTATGGAATGGGATTGAATTTCGATTCCAACCAAAACCCTTAAACTTGATCCAGTTCATCGGTTTTCTATCATTACCCTTAATTAATGAATTTCCTTAAATTAAAAATAATTCATGATCATGTTGTTTTTTTAGGTTATGCTGACTGATTTTGGTCTGGAAAGGGAAATTAACGAATGAAGCAGACCAAATTCAATGTGGGGGACCACATAATACACGACTCCTCAAATATTACTTTCTAAAGTCCATAATAAAAATGCAGAATGATAGAGTGTTGGAATACTCTTGTACGAAATGGTAACTGGGAAGGTAAAATTTTATAAATTTATTGTCATATTTTATTATTTTATATAATTAGATTGTAATTGTAATGATGTTTTCTTCACTTCAGAATGAGGTTCGGAAGTGGAGTTTAGGTTAATTCTTGATTTGTTTTTAATTATTATAATTCAGCACATTCTTCCATGTGTGAAGGTATGTTTGTTTGTTTGTTTGTTTTTAACTTAAAAAAATATGGTTATTCAACTTTTTCTCACAATGATATGTCATGTTTAGGAGTTGTCTTCAGATTCTTCTCATCATGTTAGATCTGTGTTGGCCTCCCTTATAATGGGCAAGGCCCCAGTTGTAAGGAAGGTACCACTTATTTTTTACAAATAAAATCTATTTTTGATGATGGCAAACATAGAATGTGTTCATCCTGATTCACCATGGTGGATTAAGTGTACATTATTGTGATTGCAATTCTGACTATTTTTACCCTGTTGAAATGCTCGCTTACAGTTTAGGATGAACACATTCTATCTTTGCGTAATACCAATGTATACACTTCGAATAAAGTTGACCTAGCTAGGTTTGAATCTTAAATGCTTCGACATACGATGGCTGCAAATCAATATAGTGGATTAAGTGAACATTACTGTGATTGCAATTCTGAATTTACCATTAATGATCCTGTTGCTGTTGTTGCTGTTAAGCCATGCACCAAACAAACCATAGAGATTATCATAAACTAGGTAAAATTACGCTTTTATCCTTTGAAAAATACCATGTTTTTAGTTAGTAAAACGATTTTTTTTCTTGCGGAGATGTACTTTTGTTTGGGAGTTATGTGTAGTTGGATGGGAAGTGGACTATAGTGTTGAACATATGCGCCTAAGAATGAAAATAATTAAACCATAATTATATAAAAAAAAGGTAGATAAGTTCAAATGATGAACCTGTTATAAGCCATAACTTTAAAATCAATGAGTTTGGAAAGATCCTTCTCACCATAGATAACCAACATCAACCAAGAAAAAATTGTTTTTCTGAATGAAGAAGTTGAAGATATATAGTTGCATCCCTCATACCTCTCACTATTCTCAAAGGACCCAATTCAATAACACCCTACATTAAGGTTAGATTCTATTTTCAAAGCTATATCTAATGCATTTCCAAATCTATATCTTTCAATTGGTTATTAGTTTCAGTTAAAAGAAATGATCATACTTAAGATGATTGTATATCATTGATAAGGGTTAAAATTTGTTAGAACTATACTTTGCGTAAATATTTTGATTTTTTTTATTTATGTTTAATCTTGAAGGATGCTTCGTAAGGCCATTTGAAGCTTTTATGTCTAACTGCTCATAATGGCAATGGTGAAGGAATTTAAAGGTTATTTTCAACATTTTTATTATGCTATAACATATTTAGAAAAAGAAATACCAATTCTATCTTAATATAACTTTTTCAGTAATCGATGCCTTTCTATGATCTTCAATGCACTTCTAAAAGGAGTCATGAAGAAACAAGAATACCCACTTCCTTAATGAGAATCGTAATGTGTTTTTTTAATACAGATGCTTATGCGATTCTTATTAACGATTACAATCCTTACTATTTTGTTTTGTTTTTATTTATTGAATTTATAGATTTACAAATGTTACACAACCTAATGAGACATTACAGATGGGAGTTAATTAAGATTCCAACATTGCGAAAGCTTCTCAAGGTAACTACTAGAAAGTTTGAGAAAGGGAAGATTCTACAATGGAATATATCTGTAACACCCAGAATCAGGAAGACCAGGAAAGGAAAGAAAAGCCCTAAGTCAAAGGAGTCAACTCGTCGAGTCCAAGGAGGAACTCGACGAGTCGGAGCGTGACCCGTGTCGCGGATTAAGTGACCGACTCGGCGAGTCGGGGAGACCGAATCGGCGAGTCTGGTCTGGGTTGGGAAACCCTAATTTCTGGACTTGGTACCCTATTTAAGCATCATTTCAGGCCTCCACCCCAGCCTCCATCACTCCCTTTACCTACTCTCGAAACCCTAAGCCTCCATTATAGTGCTCTCAAGCTTTCTTTGCCATTTTTGGGTGCTTTGAAGCTAGAATGAAGAAAGGAACCTTTGGTGATTCAAGAATTGGCAGTAGATTCTGAGTTGGTGTGATATTTCAGATCATTTGAAGGTATGAAGCTCATACCTTGGTTGTTATTCATTTAGATCCCCTTTCCTAGTTAGATTTTATCATTTTGGGGCCATTTCCAAGGTCAATTCGTGTATTGTGCCTTGGTGAGCAAAGAGAACTTCATATCTAGGTTTGTCTTGGCCTAGAAACCCATAAAGTATCAGTCTTTGGTGTATTATTGAAGCATGTTTGTCTCAAACCCTAGCCCTAGAGTGTTTCAAGCCTATAACTCCTTGGTATCATGTAAAGTTTGCAACTTTACGTAAAGGGCGGGCCTTAGAAGTGTGGATCTACAGTTTGGAGCCCCTGGATGGCTCGAAAAGCCTCTGAATGGATTGAGAATTAGAGAGACTCGGCGAGTCACAAGGGTGTACTCGACGAGTTGTATGAACATGTGCATGGACTCGACGAGTTGGAAGAACAACTCGGCGAGTCTGTTCTTGGACTCGACGAGTCTGGTCGTGGAACCCTAACCTCTTTTGGTTAAGCTTCGGATCTATGAGTCGGTTGGCTACTCAGTGAGTTGGTCAAGACAGAATTCAGAGATCATTCAACTCGACGAGTCCTGGGGCGACTCGGTGAGTTGAGTCGTGTTATGGGAGTTTTCTGAGTATAAGAAATCGACGAGTCGACGGGTTGACTCAGCGAGTAGAGTCAATCAGGAAGGTTGACTTTGACCAGGACTTTGACCAAAGTTGACTTAGTTGACCTCGGGAAGACAGTTTAGTCTAAGTGTTGTTATTGGTATTGGTTGCTCAGGGAGCTAGAGGAGCAACATTTCGGAAAGTTGTCGATTAGCAGCCGGAGGGTTATCGACTGAGTTCAGCGATTCAGGTGAGTTTCCTTCCAGTAGGAACGGGTCTACGGCCATAATGCCGACCCGTCTAGTTAGCAGTAGTCTCCGGACTTTGGTTCGATGCAACAGTTCAGTGTGCTTGATGTCTTTGTGATTCAAGCATGTTTTTGTGTTATGTGTTCCGGACTTCGGTCCGATGCAATATGCAGTATATGTGTTTATGTTAGTAGTTATGATTATGCTATGCCATGTTCAGCCAGTTAGTCCGAACTTTGGTCCGATGCAGTTAGCCGGATTTCGGCCCGATGCAGGGGGCAAGGCCCCAGTTAGTCCGGACTTCGGTCTGATGCAGGGGGCAAGGCCCCAGTTAGTCCGGACTTCAGTCCGATGTAGTTTCCGGACTTTGGTCCGATGTAAGGGCAAGGCCCCAGTTAGTCCGGACTTTGATCTGATGCAGTGGGCAAGACCCAGTATGTGCTTTATATGTTATTGTATGGTATGTGGTAATTTGGGGGAGCTCACTAAGCTTTGTGCTTATAGTTTCAGTTTTGGTTTCAGGTACTTCCGCAAGCAAGGGGAAGAGCTTGGGTTGATGGCATGGCACACACCACAGTTGCAGTTTATTCATGGGAGTTTTATTGATATTTTGATATGATATTAACTTTCGTTTTGAATTGATACATTTACTATGGCCTTTTGAGACATACGATTCATGGTTTTATTATTTAATGGTTGATGTTGCAATTTTTAGTAATATCAAAACAAAAAATTTTGGGTTGTTACAATATCTTAAAAACGTCCTCCTATTGGGCCATAAGGTTTCAACAACAAATTATGAATACACTTATTTTTTCTATATTAAAATATAAAATATTTTATAGTTTTATTTCCTTGGATAATAAAACTCTTGTTGTCTTCTTTTTTAGCCCTTTTCAATGGGAACAAATGAAAGTAGGAAGCTATAAAAAATTAATTAAAGTACATTGTTTTTTCTTGCATTAAGCTATTTTGGTAACCTGCTTATTGACAAAAAGTATGTTTTTTTATTATCTATTTTCACAGATGAATGGGAATTGAAAAAAAAAACATGCACCCAAAGAAGAGTGTTTATATGTAGGACATGGGCAAGATGAACGCATGGAGTTGTATGGGATGCTTCGTTATGGCACATGCATGAGGTACTTAACAGATCCTAGAGCGTGAGAGTGATAAAACAAAATAGATTTTGTCTTTGATTTTTAATTGAATCATCAATTGATTAATTATGCATTTGTTCATGTTTGTAAAATTTTCTTTTGTAACAAAGGTTTCAAAGTAATAAAATACTTGCATATTCTCCAAAACTTCAACATTCATGTGTTTATAACTACATAACTTTTGAATATCTATAACAAAATAATTCATCAACTTACAATCAATTGTTTAAAAATTGAATCTAAACCATCAACTACAACTTAAAGGTCCTTGATTTTATATGTATCGGAAGAGAAAAAGCTGTGATAATTGACCAACAAAAGTTCGCATATTCGGACCCCGCAACGCGGGGTCCCTCATCTAGTTTTTATAAAAGTTTGTCATTTTTATAAAAGTCAAAAGTGTGGTGAGATTTAAGAAATTGATAAGGTTCAATAACTAATAAAAATATTATTATTTAATATTATTAACACTTTATGATTAAATTGTTTTTCTCAAATTTGTTGTATAAAATATGAACGTTAAATGTGATAACTTCTGTTTTCTTGATGTATGATATTTCTCTGGTAATTAATTGGAGTATCAAGATAAATACTATATCATATGATGTTTGCAACATGTTTATGTCTTTGTGAACATGTAAACCTTGTGTTATGAACATTACCCAATTCCGGTAATATTTGTGTGTTTTATTGAATTACTACATTACCGTAGTTTATTGTTCGCAATTAAAGCATTTATTCGATAATTTATTCAAAATGGTGCATGTAGTGTTATGATATTCAATAATACATTAAGGATGTTACGAAAATCACATTTTGACTTTTTAACCTAATATACGCACAATTGACTTTTGATAACCCTTGTTGACTTTTGTTGACCAAAATTTGACGGATGTCACAATTCGTCCATTAACTTTAGGACATCCTACATTAGCTTCAAGGACGCCGAAGCTTGGAATGCAAACTAATAGCATTGAGATTATGGTACGACATATGTAGACAAGAACTTTGTTTCATTGTTTTGCTCTACAAACCTGCTTAAAAAGGGTCTTCAACCCTCAAACAAGTCATGATTATTATGTTATAATAAAGGTAAATTGCACAAAAAACACTAAATTTTCTTAAAAAATTAAATTTGACACTGTGTTTTTATTTTTCCAATTAAGTGATTGCATACTTTTTTTTAAAGTTACTGCATTTTTTTTTTAATTTTAGCATCTAGAAAATGATACCCTCAAAAAATATCACATAATTATGTCATATTAGTATCACATCATTAAAGACTGATATGTCATCGTACCATGTCAACTGACATCTGAATTAACCAATCAGATGGTTAATATTGGGCAATTTCGAAAATTCAGTATAAAAATGAAATTTTTAAGAAAGCTTTCTTAACTATTTAAAAAAATAACATAATGTCAGTATCCAATTTTATCAAAACTTAATATATTTTTTTTGCAATTTACCCTTCATTTAGGTATTAAAGTAATAACATTTATCTAAGCTAAAACATCAAAATCACATTAGAAACCGGTTACAACCTTAAATCAGACTTTTGATAGCATTAACGGCCCATTTGGGCCCAACTAAGACAAAAATAGTTAAAGAGAAAAATTACAAATAATCACATCAATTACTAAATTACAAAAGTAACCTCCACCTTCTATCCAAACACCCCACACCCTAATTTTGGGTAAAAGAATCTTAAAAAATAAATAGAAAAATAAATTAAATTTAGAATAGGAAAAAAAAGGGAAAGGAAAAATGAAGTGCTGAAGAAGCCATGTTAAATTAAAAAAAGTCACATGCGAATCATGGGACCACTCACACCACCACCAAAAGCAAGGAAACACACCACGTGCATGCATGGGGGCGCAATTTAGCAGATTCTACCTCCTCCCTCCGGCCTCCGTACCACTCCAGTTTCGGCGGCGGAGCCACCGTCGTTCTCGCCAATGGTGGCTCCGTTCACCTCCTCCTCCACTTCCTCCGCCTTCTGCATGTTCTGTTCGTGATGCACTCTCCTTAACCTCTCTATCTCCTTCTTCAATGCTTCTTGGTGAGCTTCATTAACAACGTTTATGAATTATGATCATCATCTTAAATATCTTATTTAATTTCACGAATCAAATTCGTATCCAATTCGACTAACATCAAATTAATTACCATCTTTGAAAATCTTGTCTTGTGCTAAAGCTGCTATTCTTTGCTTAAGTGCGCTGTTATCCACGTTCAAAACCAATCTCTGATGATCCAAAAACGCAACTCGTGGTGATAATGTCGATACTTCCGTCTGAATTAGCAACAAATTGATCATGTATTAGTTACCCTTATACATCAATTTTAATCAAAATCACTTGATTTATGTTTTGTAAGCGAATTGCAAATTCTTCAACGATTTCTTTGAAAATTAATTGAATGATTTCGTGAATTGTGTAAAATCTACAAACCTGTAATGTGGTGACGCTGCGTTCGAGTTCAGAAATGTACTGCAACTTTCTCACTCTTGATCTCTGAGCAGACTGACGATTTGCTAGAATCCTGTTGAAGAGATATATTATGAAGATTAATTACACGTAATTAAGCTGTGTATGAACTTGATTAGCTTAATTATGGACGAGAAATTTGATTACCTTTTCACCCTCTTTGGATCAACAATGGTGGTGCCCTCGCTAGAGAAATTAAAGCAAGGTTTACCGGATTCTGTCTCAGGTTGGCAATCGCCGCCGTCTTCCACCTCTTCAGGTTCATTCTTCGGCTGGTGGTGATGTTGTTGTAATTGCTCCGGTGGCGGAGTTGGTTTCGCGTCGTCCTTATCACTGTTTTGATCCGATGGCGTAGACGGATTAGATGACGTCGACCTCGTCGACGGTAGATTCGCTGCGACGTCTTCGTCGGGAAACATGGAGCTAAACTGCTCATCGTCCAAACGTTCAAACCCATTGTTGTTAGAGCAAGGCATCAAGGAATTATTAATTCCATTGGAATTACGACACTCCTCGATGAACGGCGACTCAATGAAAGCTATTGGATCGCTGACAGATCTCCGATGTGAGTTCCTCCTCGCTGCCGAGAAATCAAGGAATTCGTCCACCCAATTCGGTGGCTGAGCTGCGGAAGACGGCACCGACATCATCTGGTACGCAAACGACGGCCAATTTTGCGCCATTGTTGGCACTTTTGGCGGCAATTGTGCCATATATATAGAAACTTACAAAACCAAAATTCCACGAAACTAGATCCAAAATTCAGCAAGCTGAACGATCAGATCACGATTCACGATGAACGTAGCAATGAAGGAAGAAGTACACATATATATACCTACAATCAAAATTCTGCAATTACGTGTAGAAATGTAGAGGGTTTCTTCTGGTTTTGGTGGGAAGGAGGAGGGAGGTGGTGGGTCACATGGAGGAGGATTATGACAGCTAGCAACAGGCTGTGACACAACGGTTTCACTGGGAAAAAGATTACAAGGGTAGTTAATTTAATAACCGGCAGAAATTAGAATCAGCCCACCACGTGCCGGTGTAATTGAGCTTCCTCCATTCTTAAATCCTACACAAAATTGCAAGAATGGTCCCTGTGGTATTTCAAAACTAACAACTTTAGTCTAAAATAGGTTTGGCTCGCAAGGATGGTCCAATAGTTTCGTTTTGTTGCGAGTTTAGTCCAAAAATTATAAAACTTTTTATAATGACGGATTTGCCCTTGGTATTTTCCCTTTTTTTTAATTTTTTATTAGAAATAAAAAAAAGAAAAAAAAAGAAAATTTCTCTCTCTCTCTCTCTCTCTCTCTCTCTCTCTATATATATATATATATATATATATATATATATATATATATATATATATATATATATATATATATATATATATATACACAAAACACATCTTATTCATTCTGAGAATAGGGTTTCGGTAAAGAGGGCGAATGAGGCTTCTCGTGAAGATGTTTCCGGTGAAGATGCTTCAGGCCAAGGTGCTTCCGGTGAAAAGGGTTCCGTTAACCGAGGCTTCTAGCGGATTATCGTCATCGCTGCTATCCTTCTTCCCAAACGTTGATGGTTGTGAGGGTTTTCAGATCTGGTTCAATGTTGTTTTATCGTGGCGGCAAGATTAGGGTTTTGTTGGTTCGTGCTTATTTTCCTCCGATTGATACAATGGCGACTAGATTAGGTTTTACGGTAGCGGTTTTAATAGGGTTCTTATACCCAAATTTTTGCGAAGCCTGAGGTGTAACTGCCACCGTCACCTCCATACAGGCGATGATTCCGTGTATGTGGTGTCTTTGGCTCCAGTGACGTTTCAGGCAACGTTGAAGCCAAAACGGAAATGAGAAGGGTTTTTTTTGGAGGTGAAATTCTACTAAAACAAGATCAGGTGCAGCTCTGCTTGTAATCATCTCATGTATTCCACACTCCAATTAATTGTTCTTGTGGGTTTAAAAATCTAGTTGTTCTTGATTTTAAAGTTGCAGATCAAGAAAAAAATATGTTTGAATTCATCATACGGTGGTGGTAGTTCTTGAGTTTCATTTTGAAATTGTAGATACAAATTTAACGATGGTGGTGGAAAAAATATGTTTGAATTCATCGGATGGTTGGTGGTGACCGGCGGTCACAGTAGCAATGGCTATTGTTGGTGACCAACAGTGATGATAGCGGTAGTGCTCGTGACAGACGGTGGTGGTGATAACATATCAATAGTTGTATGCTAGAGAGGGTGGAGGGGTGGGGTAGGGATAGTGGTAGTATTATTTTGGTTTAATTATGTAAATTGTAAAATGGACCATTCTTGCAATTTTGTCTAAATCATATCTTGTTCGATAGTATTTGATTATTTTGTAGGGAAATATCCCATAAAATTAGAATATTTTGGGTTAATTTAGAGTTTTAACACTTATTTATTAAAATTTATTTTAATAGAAAATATTTATTTTAATAGAAAAGTCATAATTATCTAATTTTATATAATAATATGTTTTGTTCTGTTGAAAAAAAAATTCATTAGTTTAGACAAAATATAAAATATTCATAATTTTTTTGTTTGAAAAAAAAAATTGGGAATAAACTGTAAATCGACCCAAAGTATTAGTCCATCAAACTTGTCACATTTGTTTTAAAAGGTCATATATATATATATATATATATATATATATATATATATATATATATATATATATTTATATATATATATATATATATATATATATATATATATATATTAAGGGAATGAATTCAAATTTTTTTGTTTTAAAATATCTTTATGTGATTTAATATCGGGTTGAAAGATAGCATAGGTGCCACAAAAAAAATGTTGGTGTCATGTCATTTAATGAAATGACTACATGTATTACCTTTTATTTGAATTGTTTTAAATAAGCATATCCCGTTCTCGTTTTTCACTTTCGTCATCCTCGTTCACGAAAACCCCTTAGCTCCCACCAAAGTTCTCGTCGAGTGTCAAAGGCAATATTCATCTCTATCAAAGTTCATTTCCAAGGTATGTTCATCAAAAAAAACCTTTTTGCTACTCTATGGTATTTATCATGTGTTCGACAATATCAATTTCGATGGTATTATTTATAATGAAATTATAAAACATTGATATTTACTTTGTAACTCTTATTAAGAGATCAAGTCTCATAAAAAGAGTTTTAATCATTTCTGAATATGAAGATAATCGTTATGAAAAATAATTGAAGTAAATAGTCAATCATTTATAAATTAACTGAGACATATATTTAGAAAAACTAAATTAAAACATATATTGTTCCAAAACAAACATTGTTCTACAATACAAGTACGTTCTGTTTCTAGCATAATTAATAAACTAAACTACAAGAGTGTAGTTCCAACTTGATTGAGCTCAGATGGTTACTCTTTTGTAAATATCTGCAAGTCATTTACACATATTATATTAACATTTAAGTATCAAGTACTTGAATGTTATATGAAAAGTAAGAGTTATATCTAGTAGATATCTGAAGTACATTATTCCAAAACAAACATTGTTCTACAATACAAGTACATTCTGTTTCTAGCATAATTAATAAACTAAACTCCGAGAGTGTAGCTCCAACTTGATTCAACGCAACTAGTTACTCTTCTATAAATATTTGCAAGTCATTTACAAATATTATATTAAAATTTAAGTACCACATACTTGAGTGTTATATGAAAAGTAAGAGTTATTTCTAGTAGATATCCGAAGTACTTGTCTCTTCTAGACTTTCTTTCCAGATAAGAGAAGTAGTTCCTCTTCAAGTGTCTAGCTTCTCCACAAAAGAAACAAGATTCATATTTTTTGGGCTTAAAGGTGTCCAGTCTATAAAACATGGGCCTCTTAGATCAAAGAATGTGACTCTTTTAGCCTTGCATTATTCCAATGTTCAAACTAGTTTAAAACAAAATATCATTGTATTTATTGGAATATCGCTTAACATGTTATATCATCAGATATACATCTAACTTATCCAAGACTTCATGGAAGTCATGAACAACTATTCATAGTTTGATGTTAGAAGCATCTCTAGCATCACAATGATGCATTTACTAGGTATCATGTTTAGGTCTATTGCTCAAAGCAAATAGTTTAGGACTAGAACTGAAATGGAAGTATAATATATTGTGCATTGCTTTGAATACACATTGAAGTCAGTACAATGAGTTTTTGCCGTAGAATCACCATCATTTGATAAATCTCTAGAGTGACATGCTTTAAATACACCTATATTTGATAAAATGCTCAAATGGGCAACACATGTTTATTCTAGTTCTTTTAATTTATGACCAATAAAAAAATCTAATGACATTTTTTTTCTTATTTATATAGTGGACAGTATGTTACCAATTTTTGAAACCCCTTTGTGTTTTATTATTATTATTATTATTATTAATATTATTATTATTATTATTATTATTATTATTATTATTATTATTTTGGGTTTAAAACTAGAAACTTGGTTTTACCATACTCTTTGTCAATTTCAATTTTATATCCATTTTACCTACTTTACTCGATTTAAAACCCAACCAAAACCTTATTTTTATTTAATTGGAAGTGATTCGTATACAACAGTTTTTATCCGTATACAACATTTTATGTTTTATATAACTGTATAATGCAACAATTTAAAGCACAAATTGTTGTGTATGAAAAATTTTTATTGTGTACAAATCAATTCCATTATTTAATCATTTACAATGTTTCTTATACATCACACACGGGTTACACTTGCAACTAGCTCTGTCGAAAATAACCGATGTCCGAATTACCCGTCCGATTTTTTCGGGTATCAAGTAAATTTTTTTCCGGTAATTGGGTAACCTGATTTTTTCAGGCCGGGTATAGGGTACGTTTGTTGAGTTTCGGATATACCCAAATTACCCGAATAATTTTAAAATTTTTTTCGTAGAGTTTGTACTAGTTTTTATTGCAACTAACAAACTTATTATCTTGACGAAACTTCAGAACATGACAAAACTTATGGTTATTATCTTAAACATTTTAAACTTTTAAACTAAGATCTTTAAGTACTTATTTTTTTAACATCTTATTAGATTAGATTAAGGTGTTAAAAGATTACTTGATATCTCAAGTATTATTGACTAAAAAATCTCAATGTTCAAAGTTTAAGTAACTTCATTTATGCCTCGTTTGTTTATATAAACAAGACTAATAGAGCACGACATATTTATTTCATTAAATTTATTTTCAAGTGTCAGTAAAAAAAATTATATATTTCGGGTAATACCCGAATTACCCAAACCCGACCCACCACCCGAATTACCCAAACCCGACTCACTATCCGAATTACCTAAACCCAAATTACCCGAATTTAATTTGGGTCGGATAACGAGTATTTTTTTTAACATGAAAAATCCAAATTACCCGAAATCCGAAAATATTATCCTATCAACATCGCTACTTGCAACCTTAATTTGATGTTAAAAGTGATTAAATAGATAAAAGAAAGAAATGATGGATGTAACTCGTACGGTAAAACAAGGGCGAATAATGGGCCCCGAAAATGGGTCATTGTTTCCATTTGTGTGCCCTAAAAAAAGAATTTAATTCAATTGCATGTGCAATTGTGCACTGGTTAATGTCATATGCTGGTACCACAAAGAAGATAACTCTTTTCTCTTTTTCTTATTTATCTTAGTGATGTTGAAGTTTTTTAATTAATTATATTAACGATATTGAAAACTATCTATTAAACATCATATTAATTTGTAAATGATATGTTAACTTATTTTAACCTTTGTCCTTTAAATAAGATATACAAATTCGTTTATGAAAAAAAAGTTTATGATCAAATATACATGTCCAGTTAAACAAGTTTATACTCTATATGCTCTTTCAAAAAAAAAGTTTATACTCTATATGAGTACTTTATCTATCTCACAAATAAATAAATGTTAAGATGTAAAATATGAAGAAAACTTAATAAAAAGTATAAATAAATCGGTTATATTAATCTGAATTCAGATTGTTCTTTACAATTTTATCATATTTCTGGTTGCATTATATTTTTTATTTTCTAAAAAATTGTTTGTTATTGAATTTTATGCATGACGGAGTGATGTTCACTTAGTTTTAATAGAATATAGAAAGAAAGTATAAATAGAATATACGTTTCAGATATGATTTTAGGGACAATACCAAAAGAAAAGGTTTGATAAAGACTTTAAGATATTTAAAGAGTGTAGGGAAACATAGAGATTGAATTACTTTAATTATTTGAAACGAAAAGAACAATAATTGTTAAACATTTAATATTTATAGATCTTATTGTTTGATGCAATTGTTTTGCATTTCTCATAATTAGTCTTGTAAAATTCAATTTTTAACATAAACTTTTCTATTTTGTTTTGTATATACCAATAACTATTATATAAGATCAACAACTTCGATTTTAAAACAAAACACTAAAACATGACATAGAATGATAACATAGGAGCCATATTTGTCACCAAAATGACTAACCTACCCTTATCCCCATGTGAGTTGCAGCACCCCACAGCCCTCTTTCCTTTGTCTTAAAATCAAGTCACATGGAGGGCACATTGTCTTTTCAAATTTATTATTAATTTCCCCTTTTTAGAATGTTTTTCTTTCTTTGTTGAGGTGTAATCATGTTGTCTTTTATTTATTAATTTTCTGTTTGACGTACTTACGGGACAATAACAATGATTAGGGAAAAGTTAGAAACTAGATCTAAACTATTTGTTCACAATTATTTTTCCAAAGATTGCACTACTTTCTTAGTAAATACAATGCAATTTCATTCTTTGTACAATAACACTATTACCAAATAAATTAGTATTATCTTTGTCACTTTCAGTCATTCAATGTTTGTAGACAACATATTTTGATATGGAAAAATGACTTAGGAGGGTAATTACCTCTTATCCGTGTTTACATATTGGCAACTTCTTATTTTTTGTACATAATAAAACAACTAACTTGTTTTAATTGTGTAACATCCTGAAAATCATGATCAAAAATTTCGTTTTTAATTTAATAATAAAACCATAATTGTCAAACCATTAATTTAATACTCCGGCATCAGGCCCTGCCTGACATCGAGCCCCGTTCGGTATACATATATGTCTCTCTTAGGCCCCGCTTGTCTCCGGGCCCTGCCCGCTAAACACATACAATCAAATAACATGCTAACACATAAAGAAACATACTCTACTGTATCCCTGTCCTAAAAAACATATTATGCTAATAATGAGATACAGAACTTCCTCCGTACTCAGCTAGTTCCAGTCAGAGCTTCAGCAGTGCAAGGTGAGTCTCCTCACTGTGTGAATGGGTCTAAGGCCACAATGCCAGCCCATGTAGTCTATGAGTAGGAAGACCCGGGGTTAGCCCTAGGCATTGTATGCTAGTATGTTATTCCAGACCAAGGTCCGATGTCGGGTGGGTGCTCGAGGAATGTTTGCATGTTAGATTATACTTGTTGTCTTTGTGATGCTTGTATGTGCCTGGTAGGGAGGTGAGTGTAGGTGAGGTCCCGTATCTCATCACTAGCTAAGTACGAACGATGTTCCGTATCTCATTATTAGCAAAGTGTTTCTTAGGACAGGGATACAATAGAGTATGTTTCTTTATGTGTTAGCATGTTATATGATTCTATGTGTTTAGCGGGCGGGGCCCGGAGACAGGCGGAGCCTAAGAGAGACAAATATGTATACCGAGTGGGGCTCGATGCCAGGAGGGGCCTGATGCTGGGCGAGGCCCGATGTCAGAGTATAAAATTAATGGTTTGACAATTATGATTTTAGTATTAAATTAAAAACGAAATTTTTTGTCATGATTTTTGAGATGTTACACAGTTAAAACAAGTTAGTTGCTTTCTTATGTACAAAAAATAAAAAGTTTCCAATATGTGAACACGGATAAGAGGTACTTACCCTCCTAAGTCATTTTCCCTTTTGATATTAACCTTTAAAAAATTATAATATGAGTTTATAATAAAACAAAAGACTTGTAAAAATAAAATAAAAGATATGGTTACAAAAAAGATAAAATTTATCTTTTATAATTTTTTGGCCATAAACATATAATGTACACATGATTTCCCAAGTACATCCTGTAACTAGTAACATAGAATTCAACTAAAATTACATTTATATTAAGTCTAATTACTTTTTTCTAATCAATATTTCTTATTTTGTGCCTAAAACTGGAACTCTGGAAGGGAACATCTCTGTGGATTATATGATTATCCCATGAATGATTTCGTAATGCCAAAATTTAAGGTCGGAATAAAGAAAGCGAACAAAGGATATCGGTATCCTATTATTAATTAGTACACATACACCCCCCAACTATCTCCCTCAAACTTATACCAACCTTTAATTTGTCCATCATCCTTTCTCGCCCCTTGCCATAATATCCATTCCTGCATCTTGTCATGTATGTTTAATGTTGATGTTTGATAGAAAATTATTAAAACCCTCCTAATTATTCTTTCCACTTATCTTTTTTATATATTTAAGATTTTAATACTTGTTATATTCAATAAAATTAATAAATTTTTATTATATTTATCATCATCTAATTAAAAGTGGCCGGAGAATAGATAATAAAAATTGGATAAGGAACTTACTTATCATGGTTGTTGGTTCCAAGCATACCAATTCTTTGAAATCTTGTCAAAACCTGAAAGATTAAACAAAGCTTAAAAAATCTTAAACCAGAGAGCAAGAAAAGATGAAACAGAGAGCAAGAAAGATGGAGTCGGAGTTAGGGTTATGAGAAAAAGCAATGTGGAGATATTGAAGATGGGTATTCAAATTTCAATTTTCGAATCCCTACATTCACGTTGTAAAAAGTTGCAAAATCACGCAATATAGTTCAAATTTGAGAACTTGCTAGTTTTAAGGAATGTTATCCGTGTAATTGAAATTGTTAGTGCAAATTGTATCCAACTACATGTTTAGGCGGGAAAAACAATATATTGGTTTATAGGAAGAAGCCACGTGGCAAAACAAAGAATAATAATATGACATCTGGCAGGATTAAGAGTCTTTTATTAGAAGTAAGGATGATATGGATCAAAATCTAGGATAACGGACATGTTCAAATGAAATATCATTCTCCAAACAAGTTAAAACAATCCATTTAATTTGTTTTTTGGGACACAGACATGCCTCTTTAATTATTAAACAGCCCTATAGTAGTGATTAAGAGAATTGTTGAACAATTTCTTCCAAAAAAACATTTTTCCCTTATATATATATATATATATATATATATATATATATATATATATATATATATATATATATATATATATATATATATATATGTTGGGATGAAAACCCTAATTGTAATTTGATGAACAAGATGCGGAAAATAAGAACAAACACAAATATGAAGATTATGTCGAATGATCACTCGATTTATTCAAATATGAGGAATAAATTACACTTTCAGCATAGACTAAAGAATCTAACACTACATAAGAAACCTCACGTGGCGGCTACATTTTGCCTCGCTCTTAACCCTAATTGTGAATAATACATGACTATTTATAGGGAAAAGACAAGTCTTGGGCTTTTAACCTAGAATTCATCAAAGGGGCCAATTGCCATCATCCATGGAGTGCTTTGAAACCCTACAATCTCCCCCTCAAAGTATGGAATGGATGACAATGTTTTAACTTCCAAACAAGAATCTAGCAAATAAGAAAAGATCTTGCAACGAGGAATATTTGAAGCAATCCACGAATCTTGATTCTTTAATAGTCTTCAAACACGGGCTCTAGGATATATAAACCAAGCACTGAAGTAATGTCTTTAAACTTCATTTTCGAATGTAATCCCAAAGAATCTTCACGAAAACCAAACCCTCCATAAAAACCCATTTCAGAACAAAGAAACCGAATCACTTCTTGTCTTTGAAGAGCTCCCCCTCTAAGTCACAATGATCTTCAAAAAAGCTAATGGTATAAGCCATCAAAAAATATCATGTAACAACCCAAACTTTAAGATTCGTAACGCCACTTGATCGAGAAAATACAAGAAGTCGGAGATATAACAAGTCCTTAGCAGAGCTCGATAAAGAACTTCCGCTGTAAAGGATACTTCTCTGTAAAAGCTTTAGCAGAGCTCGATGAAGAACTTCCGTTGTAAAAGCTACCTTCATAATTCTACCACAAGCTTTATCAAAAATCTTCAACTTTGAAAAGTCGCAAATCCAATTTCGAATGACCATACCAAATTCTCTCCCGATTTATAATAAAAAACATGATTATAAAGCCTTCAAATGGTCATGAGAATGATCTTGAATGGATAAAAATTTACTAAGCTCCCCCGCGACAAAATGATATACACAATAAAGTATAAAATCCAAAAAAGTCGTGAAAATTTGTCGTTATCACGATAAACGACTTTCCGAACCGCCAAGACTTGATGGAATCATTATTTTTCTGTTCACGGAAAAAATATGTGCGTTAAAGAATTCAAAACTGTTTACCAGCCCTTAAAATTGCAAACTTTTCGAAAAATGGGCTGAAACTGTCACTTGCTGAAATTCAGGGAACAAAATTAATAATTCTGCACCATATTCCCCTTCATTTGTAACAAATTCTGGAAATGGTCCAAGAAAGCCAAACTGTGAAAAGAGCAGGGACCAAGAGTATCAATGCGCTGAAGTTGCAGGGACTGAAAATGAAACTTTTAGTCTTGCTCCCCATTTAACGTGAATTGATAAATTAAAACTCATGAACTGCCGACTGCGAATCCAATCAGCTCTCATTTAGACGGACGATTAAAAAACCTTGACCCCATGTAGACTTTCGTTCCGAGCACCAAATTTTTGACATTGATCCGTGACCAGTAACAACGAACATTTCCTCAAAACATTCCAGCTAAGTTCTAATTCCGATTGCGAACGTTTGTTATGATTCCAAGACCTTGTTTCCGATTATATTCGCAGGTGAGACATTCGATTCAATTTTGATTTTCAGCATTGAGCAATGTTCATCATGATTAACACTCGTTCCCAGGTAAAGTTGCAAATCAATATTGTAAGCAGCGAAACTTTCCAACCCAAATTAACGATTTGAAGTGCCCAGAATCCCAATCACGATTCCATTGCCCTGAACATCACACTGCCAGATACATGATCGATTCCGAGACCAATCTCATAATCGAACCGATGCAATCTCCATAACTATCAATTTTGACTTTTCATTCATTGACCGAAAAAATCGATTATTGACAAACCCAAAAACATCTTTCTCAGATCAATACAATCCCAAAAAAAATCGATATCCAATAAAAAAACGGATTCACAAGTTTGAACACAAAATCAAAAATCGATTTGATAATAGTATCGTTCACAGATAACGACTCATGAATGGAAGAACAAAGAATTCAAGATACGATATTTACAGTTGGGTCAACTGGTAATAGTATCAAAACAACAATCGATTATTCAAGTGTTGCCAAACAATAGCGTCAGTCAATCGTTGATAGTTAATTTTGATGAACTTAGATAGACCGATCTTTCTGAAAACCATACCAAGCAAAGTGACGCAAAAAAAAGTTCTTGATATTGAATTAAAGCAAAAGGGATGGACCATGAACAGTGAGCCGGCCAAAAGATTGGGCCAGATCAAAATAAATTATACACACGGATCAATTTGGTCAAAACAAATAACTAAAATCGATTGATTTTTCGATTAAGCGAACAAACAGATCCATTAGGAACAGAAGAACGAATCAGATTGAAAAAAAAAAAAAAAAAAAAAACCAGATGAAGTGTATAAATCTCCATGAACAGCAACTTGAAAAAAAAACTTCAGCAACTTGAAAAAAATCTTGATTCCATACCGCCAAAACATCAATAATCTTCAATAACTTGTGCAGAAAATCATCAAATCAAGAACCGATACTTCAAAAATCAATAGATTTTCAAAGACCCGCTCTGATACCACTTGTTGGGATGAAAACCCTAATTGTGATTTGATGAACAAAATGCGGAAAATAAGAACAAACACAAATATGAAGATTATGTCGAATGATCACTCGATTTATTCAAATATGAGGAATAAATTACACTTTTAGCATAGACTAAAGAATCTAACACTACATAAGAAACCTCACGTGGCGGCTACACTTTGTCTCGCTCTTAACCCTAATTGTGAATAATACATGACTATTTATAGGGAAAAGACAAGTCTTGGGCTTTTAACCTAGAATTCATCAAAGGGGCCAATTGTCATCATCCATGGAGTGCTTTGAAACCCTACAATTGGGTCGTATTCAGTGTTGCGTCTATTGGGCTCGTTAGCTAGTCCAATATTTGTCTCCGGTATGGGCCTGTCCATTCGTGAGTTTTGTAGGGTTTAGTATAAATAGATGCTTGCATGCATCCTAGAATGTAACGATCAGTAACGATTAGAGATTTTATTATTCAGCAAATTTATCGTTCTTGTTTTGTAACCCTAGAATCCTCTACAATGGAAGTTCTTAGTCGAGCTCTGCTGAGGATCGAGTAATCTAATCATTCGACACATCTTGATTCATACTTGTGTTTTGTTTACTGTTTTTACGTTCATTGCATACCTGTTACAAAGATCTAATCGATCAAAGAGTTAATTAATAACTCATCAATTGGTATCAGAGCTTGTTGGAGGTACCGGTCTTAAAGTTTCGTTTGATGATGAGGGTTCGGAAATAATAGAGAAGAAAACAAAAAGAGTGATTCTCAAATCAGAGCGCAAAGGCGAAATGTTTCCTCTCAATCTCAAACCTATCAAAGGAAATCCAGCTATCTGTCTATTATCCAAAGCACATTCTGACGAAAGCTGGCTATGGCACTGAAGGCTCTCTCATCTCAACTTCAAGGATATCAACAAAACTTGTCACCAGAGGTCATGTTCGGGGTCTTCCATTGCTCAAGTTTGATCGAGAACATTTGTGTGCTGCGTGCGAAATGGGGAAGCAGAGTCGTCAAAGTCACCCATCCATCATAAACACTAAAGTCGTTGAACCACTTGAGTTAATTCACATTGACTTGTGTGGTCCATCTTCTATCGAAAGCATTGGCGGTAGCAAGTATATTCTTGTTATTGTTGATGACTTTTCACGTTTTACATGTGTGTTCTTTCTGAAGCACAAATCTGAGGCAACTCTCAAGCTAAAGATGTTTATCAAGCAGGTTGAAGTGCAGCTGAGGAAAGTCGTTCGCAACATCAGAAGCGACAATGGGCTGGAGTTCAAGAATAAAGAATTTGAAGACTTTTTAGCAGAAAAAGGAACCAGTCACAACTTATCAGCTCCCTACACCCCTCAACAAAACGGGATTGTCGAAAGACGAAACCGATCTTTGTGTGAGGCGGCCCGAACCATGTTAAGTTTCGCTTCTCTACCTCTATATTTTTGGGCTGATGCTATTGCTGCAGCTTGTTTTACGCAGAATAGGTCCTATCTCAATAAGCGTTTCACACTTACTCCTTATGAGATCATCAAAAACAGAAAGCCAAACGTCAAATTCTTCCACGTATTCGGCTCACGATGATTTATCTTCAATTCTAAAGAACATCGTAACAAGTTCGACGTTAAAGCCGATGAAGGGATTTTTCTGGGATACTCTCTTTCTTCGAAAGCATACAGGGTTTTAAACACGCGTTCAAGGAAGATTGAAGAAACGTATTATGTGACTTTCGACAACTGCTACGTCAAGAAGCTGAAGGCCACGGAAGAAACAGTTGGAGAAATTTTCTCTCAAACAGGCCAAGTCACAGCCTCGATTGCAAATTTGTTTGAGCAATTTGTGGAGTTATTCGATGAACCGGAGAAGGCTACTCTCTCAGAAGCCAATGCAACAGACAACAAAGTTGACCATCTGAAGCAAACCGTCGATGACGCTGCCAAACGATTGGGTGAAGGAGAATCAGTCCCAAATGAACCTTCTCAGTACGGTGCTTCAGTTGAGGGGGAGAACTCTTCTCCAGCTGCACCCGAAAGCTCTACTGCACCCGAAGGTACTGCAGCTCCCGAAAGCTCAAATACACCCGAAACTCCTGTAGCACCGGAAAGTCAAGACACACCTGAAGGCTCATCAGTCGAGGGGGAGAATGCCGATATGTTTTATGACGATGACAGTCAATCTGAATTAGAAGAGATGGTAAATGCTGAATTGGATCCATCTTATGATCCAAATTACCCTCCTCTTGTCAAATGGACTAGAGATCATCCTGTTTCACAGGTTGTGGGTAATGTCTCTGAAAAGGTCTTAACCCGATCTCAACTGAAGGCAAAACAAACTTCTTTATTCTCAAAAGTAGAGTTCTGCATGTTTAACTCTTTCGTCTCAAAAGTTGAACCAAAGACAATAAACACTGTTCTTGATCACTCTGATTGGGTTCAAGCTATGCAAGACGAACTTAATGAGTTCGAAAGAAATAAAGTTTGGCGCCTCATTCCAACTCCTCAAGATGCCTCGGTTGTTGGTCTCAAATGGGTCTTTAGAAATAAAATGGATAAGGAAGACAATGTAATAAGAAACAAAGCTCGTCTAGTTGTGAAAGGATACTGCTAGGAGGAAGGAATCGATTATGAAGAAACTTTTGCTCCTGTAGCTAGGCTGGAATCTGTTCGAATATTTCTTGCCTATGCTGCACACAAGAACTTTGAGGTCTACCAAATGGACGTAAAGTGCGCATTTCTAAATTGAGATCTTGAAGAAACGGTGTACGTGGAGCAACCTCCGGGATTCGTGAATGAAAAATACCCCAATCACTGCTATATTCTGGACAAAGCGGTATACGAACTGAAACAAGCACCTAGAGCCTGGTATGAAACGCTAACTAAGTTTTTAAAGATGTCCAAATTCAAACAAGTTTCGGTTGACCCAACCTTCTTTCGTAAGAAGGAAGGTAACCACCTTATGATTGTTCAAATTTATGTCGATGATATCATCTTTGGCTCAACGAATCCTAGCTTAACGGCTGAATTCAGAAAGCTGATGGAGACTAAATTTGAAATGAGCTCAATGGGTCCTATTAACTTTTTTCTTGGCTTAAATATTAGACAGGGACCCGAAGGCATCTTTATTAACCAGGAAGCCTACACCAAGACTCTCCTTGCTAAATTCGGCATGATGGGAGACTCAAAGGTTAAAGTTCCAATGGCGTTTGGCACCAAACTCACTCCATCTTTGGATAAACCAGCAGTCGATATTACGCTATATCGCCAGATGATCGGTTCTTTAATGTACCTTACTGCTAGCAGGCCTGATATAATGTTTTCTGTTTATTACTGTGCTAGATTTCAGGCGAATCCTCATGAACCTCATATGCTTGCAGTGAAGAACATACTCTGGTATCTAAAACGAACTACCTCTCTCGGCTTATGGTATCCATCAAACTCAGGTTTCTTCGTTCAAGCCTACTCAGATGCAGACCTTGGAGGTTGTGGACTAGACAGGAAAAGCACCACTGGAGGTTGCCAATTCCTTGACGAGAAGTTGGTTAGCTGGCAATCAAAGAAACAGACTTGTGTATCTCTGTCTACAGCTGAAGCAGAATACATTACAGCTGCCTCCTGTACATCTCAAGTGATTTGGATCCAAAGCCAACTCAGGGACTATGGACTCAATATGAAAAAGATCCCACTATATTGCGACTCTGAGAGTGCAATTAGGATCTGTCATAACCCAGTGCAACACTCCAAGACCAAGCACATAGCACTGAGGTATCACTTCATTAAGGATCATGTGGAAGATGGGAACGTCAAAATTCATTTGTTCGAACCACTGATCAACTGGCCGACATCTTCACCAAAGCTCTTCCTGAAGCTTCTTTCAACAAAATTCTACAAGGGCTAGGAATGATGGAATCGGAGTCAGTACCAAAAATTACCTCTCAAGATCACAAGTAAGAAGCGAAATAGACCGAACGTTCGGGTTCGGGTCTCTTGTATGCTGAAATGGACCGAACGCTCGGGTTCGGGTCTTGCTCTGGTGTACCGAAATAGACCAAACGCTCGGGTTCGGTTGTATCATCTGATCTTCGCTTATCACTCAAAGGTAGTTTCCTTGGATGTAAATCTTTTGTATTATTTTTCCAAATTCATTTATCTTATTGTCAAAGTTCTTTTCTTTTTTCAATCTTATTTTTTTTGGCAACCGAAATAGACCGAACGTTCGGGTTCGGTTCCAAAATTTTCTCAACCGAAATAAACCGAACGCTCGGGTTCGGTTCCAACATTTTTTTTTTGTATAATTTTTTTTATGTCTTATTTATTTCGATCAAAAATTCCAAAAATATTTTTTTTACTTTCGTATTCAAAAACTCCAAAAATATTTATTTATTTATTTTATTTTGGCTTTTATTTATTTCATTGTGGGTAACTTATTTCACTAGCTAAGTGTCCCTAGAAGCATGCTGCTGTATGTGTCCAAAGCCTCATCTGATTCTGAATAATAGCCTTACTGACTTGGTACAAACAAACCCTGTCTTCCCAATTAGGCTCTCATATTTATTCTAATCATGAGCTACCTAACTCTCTTCTCACATGAGATAAAAGTTTTCTACTTAGTCCTTATTTTTCTAGCAGAGGTACTTTGATTTCTTTACACCACCTACATTACTTTTCTCCATAACATTCGCTTCACAAACGTAACCCTTGAGACTCTCAGCCATTAACACTGAGGTTTATGGTTACACAATTTCTGTGTTCATGATCTTAGCTTCGTGTCACTACGTGCTTAGTGAAACCAAAAATTCAATACCTACTATGCATTGACGGTGAACAATCCACTTGCTCTAGCTTTCACTAATGAATTGACGAACTTATCCATGGGGGGTACAACATGAAATCTCTATTTTTCTTTTGTGTGATTCCTATGAAATTGTTAAATCCAATAACATTTCTTCCCTTGGGATCCAGTTTTAATTTTTGAGATTTCACATATATTAGTTTAACTTGCTACTTAAATTATCTCCAACCTACTTGTTCAACAGACTACACTGGTCTTACAAGTACTTCGTTCAATTTCTATCTTATATCAAGATCAGGAATTATGAATCGAAGCGAAAGCCACCCCATAAGCCTAATTAAAAGAAGCCTTTCAACACTTCTTAATAAGTGTCTGATCGTTATTCAACGGGAAACCACACAGACACTTTAAAGTCTTTCTTGAATTTGAAGGAAGAGATTCGTGCCCGGGATCCATTGTTTCGTGTCTTTATTGACATCATATTATCCCTCAAAAGTGTTGCTTTATTTCTTTTTCTTTTACACACTCAGCACGAAAATCTTTTTGATTTTCTAAAACTCTGGTTTCATTAATTCTAAGGAATTTTACTTGGATTGGTTGTTATAAAAGGTTGTGGTTAATATTGATCCACGTGGGGATTTTACTTTAAAGATGCCGTTAATCTCTAAAGGGATAAGATGACGAAATGATGACTCAGGCGGGAGTCCAATCGATTTGATTTCAAACGGCGCAACAGGGAAACGCGTGCGAAAAGGAACCGTTTCATCTCCAAACGGCGCCTGATGGGAAGGCGTGTGATTAGGGACTGATACTCTCTCTCCTGCGTGATCATCGACACACCCAACTGTCACGCGTTAGTCACCTCCGAAAAACCCTTCGTTTTTCAATCGAAGATTTGGGAAAGATTTTTCTCTCTCCTTTACCCACAGTATAAAAGGCAACATGATCCACCGTTTACCTCTTTACTGCACCTATATTCCCAGAGAGCAAGAAAATCCTCTAAACCTCTCCTGTTCATCATCTCTCCCACTTTCATCTCAACAATGGCGAATTCTTCATCTGTTCACGCAACTTCTCACATCTTGCCCATTCGTCCCCAGCAGAGTTTGATCATTGATCTTACTCCTTAGGCATATGATGCTTTCATGTATCCCATCATTGAATGCCTGAAGTTCTCGCCAATCGCTCCTGCTCTTACCAGGGCTGAAGCTGTTCCAATGGAGTTCCTGTCACAAATTTTTGCTACAGCTCACTACGACAAGGTCGTCGACAGGATTTTCTTCGATGTCTTTGAGCACAAGGCGTCGATTTCTAAGCAAAGGTTTTGTACGCTGTTAGGGTTTGAACCTGATTCTTCGAGGGTTAATCCTGAAACCATTCCAATGGGTCATCTGTTCAACATGTTCTACAACATGGGGTACACTGAGGTGCTCACTACAGTCACGAAATTCAAAAAGTCGTGCCTGCCCCCTCAGTGGAATGGGATGTCCACTGTTCTTTTCAAGGGCTTATCTGAACGAAGTGCTGGATCCGATGGGGCAAGTCGTTTGTTTCTCTCAATCATGTACGGGATCTACAATGGCATCAACATGGACTACGGGTCGGTCCTATGGAAACAACTCATTCAGAGTCTCTCTTCTACCTCTCAACACTCAGAGATCTCTTATGCCAGGTTCTGGACTATTGTCACGAAATGGGTGATGGAAAGGTACCACGTCCCCATTGTCGCTGGTGCTCCAATGTCTTCGACTGGTACTCTCCATACCACAAAGATTATTGTGTCGGATGCTTTGAAATTTCCCTTCAACGGGTCTATCCCGGAAACGATGTATGGTGATGTTCCTGCTGACAGCCGGATTATCAGAACGTACAAGGAGTTCAAACGTTCTGGTCTGAGGGATCTTACTCCAGAGATGCTGAAATCAATTCATGACGCTGACAAGCCTGCTCCTAGAGGAAAGAAGGCTGATAATGGAAAACAGGTGGCAAAGGGAGCAAAAGGCCCATCTCCCAAGAAAAGGAAAACCACTAAGGCTGCTCAGTCTCCACCACAGAAGAGGAGAAAAACCCAACCAAGACGAAAGTTGATTATCGCTTCATCCTCAAGCGAATCTGAGGACGAGGGTTCTGATTCGGATGGATCTCAACGTGGCAACACTCCACCACGTTCGCCTACCCCAGAGATACATATTTCTACTTCTCCTATCTCTTCTCCACTCGTTACAATTCCTATTTCTATTCCCCCCATTACCTCCACCACTCAAATACCATCCACCTCCATCCCAGTACCACCGCCTATATTTACCGAAGCAACAACCACCACCACTGCAGATGTTAGAACCAACGTATCTGATATGGGGGTTCATACTGATGCCCCTAAATCCACACCAACAACCGAACACACCACCCAACCCGAAACTACTACTACTACCGATCCTCCAGTTTCACCACCACCATCTTCTCCTGCTCATGCTTCAGAGGATGAAGAACCACTCCTTGGCGGGGAGGACATGACCTTTGACTCGGTCTATTACAGTCCGTTTCAAGTTCAGAGTGACGATGATGACGATGCTCCTGTCACAAAGAGGCATCTTAAGGAGCTCCATGACAAAATCGATTCGCTCATCGCTTCATCTTCCACATCTCAGTCCTCCATTTCTGAAGCTACCATTCAGAAAATTGTTGAGGCTTTCTCTAAAGCTCATCAAGTTTCTATCGATTCCGCCACTACAGCCATAGACGCCTCAACCAAAGCATGTGAGGCAGCGACCGAAAAAGTCGATAAACTATTCACTGATGCTTCTTTCTTGTTAAAATCTTTACAGGAAACCGCTGAAGCCACCTCAACAAAGCTGGAACCCATTGTCAACCAGCTGGCTAACTCAGTCGCATCAGAGCTGAAGTCGTTCGCTTCGCTTCGTTAAACAATCTCTGACGACAACTTAGCTTTCAAAACAACCATTGAGGAACGTCTCTCCAAGCTTCAAGAAGACTTAGCTGCCGAGAACACTCTAATGGATGCTCTCGCAAGGAAAACTACCGCTCTGAAGGTCAAAAGTATTCAACTCTCCAACTCTCAACAGGAGATTGACTCTCTTCGATCTGAAAGAGAGGTGGTTAAATCGTGTGTTTCGGATGTCCACTCTGCTATCTCAAACATCCTTGAAGCACATGATCCAATCCTTAACTATTCTGTCAGGCATGACCTTGCAGAGAAGCTCGCTCCCGCCCTTTCTCTACTCAGCAAAATTGAGGGGCTACTTGATTTCGTGTCCATTCCGAAACAAGGGGGAGAAAAAGTGAATATGTCTCAACCACCTCCTTCTTCAACAGCAACACACACAACCGAACCTCCTCCAGTAGGCCAAGCCTCCTGTTCTGGTGTAAAAGACAAGGGCAAAAACATTGCTGATGAGAGTGATGAAGATGATAAAGAGACGATTGCCGACATTCTGAAGCGGCAAAGTCGAAACAACGAGGCTGACATTAATGCTCGTGTGGCTAGAGAGGCTGAAGAAGCCGAAAGAAGACAAAAAGAAGCCCACGACCTTCTCGAGAGCAGGAAAACTCTTTTTCCTCCTTGGACTCTTGAGAGGCTGATTAAAGAAGCCATCGAAACACCAAGTATCTTATGGCTAGAACCTATGATCTCTTTAGATTGTTCTAACACTGTCGACTCTCAATTCGATATGCCACTAACCCGAAAGGCGTTTGTTTTTCACACCTTTGACAACATTGCTGAGTTCCCCCATCCTCATCCACAGGTTGATCGGGACCTAGTTGAATTTTATCTGAGGGCAGCTCAACCTCAATGCCAAACTTGGAGCGCTCAGAAAATCATCAATGTTCGGGTCCTGAAGCCGTACAGGGAAGGCAACTTCACCAACGTTCGGTTCAAGGTACTAAGGGGATCTGCCAAAGCCGAACATGCCATCTCACTTGCAGATCTTCCCAACCTTAATCCCCATGATTGGATTATCTTGCACAACATCCTTCTTACAAACGAAGCTAAATATGGTCCGATCATCGACCACTTTAAGAGGATGCTTGTATGCTATATCATGGAAGTTGCTTTGATGGATCAGGAGATTGCGAGCGTGTTCAAGAAGAAACCTACCATATCTCCCGTTGGCTCTGCCAGTGATCTCAATATGATGCAGATGGGAAAAATTGACCCAAAGAGAAACTCTGTCATGTTTACCAGGAACGAAGGACAGAAATGTCTTTTCGCCTTGGCAGACAAACATCTCTACACCACTGCATGTTTGGAACACGTTTTGGGGATCATCCATCGATGCAAGCAGAACACAACGGATGATATCAAGTACTTTGATGATATGATTCAATGGTATATTCGCTTCAGACAGACAATCCTTGCACTCATCACACGTCTGTTCGATACAGTAAAGAAGGCTCCCGCTGCTGGCCCAAGCAAGAAGAAGAAGTAGTCTCGCTCCAATTTGACGCAAAGGGGGAGATTGTTGGGTCGTGTTCAGTGTTGCGTCCATTGGGCTCGTTAGCTAGTCCAATATTTGTCTCCGGTATGGGCCTGTCCATCCGTGAGTTTTGTAGGGTTTAGTATAAATAGATGCTTGCATGCATCCTAGAACGTAACGATCAGTAACGATTAGAGATTTTATTATTCAGCAAGTTTATCGTTCTTGTTTTGTAACCCTAGAATCCTCTATAGTGGAAGTTCTTAGTCGAGCTCTGCTGAGGATCAAGTAATCTAATCATTCGACACATCTTGATTCATACTTGTGTTTTGTTTACTGTTTTTACATTCATTGCATACCTGTTACAAAGATCTAATCGATCAAAGAGTTAATTAATAACTCATCAATATATATATATATATATATATATATATATATATATATATATATATATATATATATGTATGTATATATATATATATATATATATATATATATATATATATATATATATATCATATGCACGAAAAAACACAACATCAAAATAAACACATAGGTTGTGACATTCATTAGTGTTTTTTTAAAAGAAATATGCATATGCCATATGCGTATATGTAAAACCATGTTTTTTTCAAGACAAAATTGCAAAAATGGTCCATGTGGCTTCTTATTTTATGTGGTTATGGTCCAAACGATTGAAAAGTTGTAGATTTGATCCTTTTCAACAAGTTTTATTGTGGTTCTGGTCCCTCATCCGTTAAGTTTAACTGGTTGGCTGTTAACTTTTTTAAAATGACAATTTTACCCTCAGGGACCATTTTTGTAGTTTTGTCTTTCACCATACCATGAGGACTATTTTCGCATACATTCTTTTTTATTTTATTGAAGTATTATATATTAATGAATATTATTTTTAATATATAATAATATATATTAATAAATATTGTTTATTGGATTATTAATTTATTATAGTTGATTTTTAAATTTTTTTTTGTTAGAGTAATTCTTTTTATTAAGTTATTATATATCAATACATATAGTTTTTAATATATAATATTTATATCATAATAAATATTATATTATTGGATTATTAATTTCTTTTAGTTAATTTTTAATTTTTTTAAAATTATTTTTATTGGATTATTTCTTTTATTTCTTTTAATTTATTATTTTCTTCATATACTAAATATTGTTTTATTAGATTATTAATTTATTTTTAGTTAATTCTTTTTTAAAAAAAATTGTCGAAGTAATTATTTTTTATTGAATTATTATATATCAATACACATAGTTTTTATTATATAATATTTATATAATAATAAATATTATATTATTGGATTATTATTATCTTTTAGTTAATTTTTGTAATTTCTTTTGTTTTTAAATTATTTTTTATTGGATTATTACTTTTAATTTATTATTTTCTTCATATACTAAATATTATTTTATCGGACTATAATAATAGTTCTTTTTAGTTTTATTGGTTCCACCACAAAGTCATGGGATACACAAAATCGTTGTCTCTCATCATCGAAATCGTTATGATTGTTGCCAAACACTTTCATTTCATCTAGCTCACAATGAGAAACCATTGGGAAAATACCACCACCACTTATGAATGTTATCGGGGTTTGTTGCGCATTATGTGAGATATGAAGGATTCTAGTGGATTATGAAGAGGTTATCGCAGGTGGCTACCAACAACGCAAGGTGGAATATGGTATGGTATCTATTGAACCTCTGATGAAGGTGTTTGGAGGTGATCCTGATAGGGGTGTTCGTTTGGATGGATCGGTTTGATTCAATCCAATCAAGTGAATCCAAATTGATTTCGGTTTTCAAAACATGGATCCGAATAGTCCAAACTAAATTCAAATCCGATCCGATCCAATTACAATTCGGTTGGATCGGTTTTTATAATTCGGTTTTTAAAAACTAAAACATTTTAAAATGACATAATTATAATATTACTGAATTTTAGACAAGAAGCAAAAACAAATTATTTAGTTACGATTTGAAATTTATAAAAAACTATTAAGAAGCTATATTATATTTTAATACTTTATAGATAAAAAACTTTTGAGAGAAAATGCATATTAATATATTTTATTAGGTGAAACTTTTTGAACCTACTTCAAAAAATAAATTACAAAGTTAATAAATACTTATAGATATATATTAAAAATAAATAAATAATAAACTATTATTCGGTTTTTTTGAACTATTCGATTCTTATTTTATAAACCATAACCAATCCGAAATCCAAAATAATAATTCGGTTTTGTCGAAAACCAATTCAAAAATTCAAATATCCGAACCAAATAGTCCAATCCGAATTGTCCAATTGGACAATTCGATTTTATCCAAATACTGAACAACCCTAGATCCTGCTAATTGTTTACGATGATAAGAGACACTTTTACTTATTTCGGCTACTTTGTGGTGAAACTAATAAAATTAAAAACAATTAATAGTATACATTCAAAATAAAATAATAATCCAATAAGATAATATTTATATTAAAAAAAATAATAAATTAAAAGTAATATTTCAATAAATTAATAATTCAAAAAAACAAATTACAAAAATTAATAATCCAATAATGTATTATTTATTATTATGTAAATATTATATATTAAAAATAATATTTGTTGATATATAATAATCTAATAAAAAAGAATTGCTCCAACAAAAAGAAATTATAAAAAGAGTCAACTAAAAGAAATTAATAATCCAATAAAATAATGTTTCGTAATATGTAATAATCCCATAATATAATATTTATTATGATATAAATATTATATATTAAAAACTATATGTACTGATATATAATAGTTCAATAAAAAAGAATTACTTCGACAGAAAAATTTTAAAAAAATAGTTAACTAAAATAAATTAATAATCCTATAAAACTACATTTAATATATGAAGAAAATAATAAATTAAAAGTAATAATACAATAAAAAATAATTAAAAATTACAAAAATTAACTAAAAAAACTAATAACACAATAATATAATATTTATTATGATATAAATATTATATATTAGAAACTATATGTATTGATATATAATAATATAATAAAAAAGAATTACTCCAACAATTTTTTTTTTAAAAATCAACTAAAATAATTTAATAATCCAATAAAAAAATATTTATTTATATATAATATTATATATTAAAAAATATCTATTAATATATAATACTTCATTAAAATAACAAATAATATATGAAAAAAATGGTCCTTATAGTATAGTAAAAGACAAAACTGTGAAAATGATCACTGGGGGTAAATTTGTCATTTTAAGGATCTTAACGGATGAGGGACCAAAACCACAACAAAACTTATTGAAAAGGACCAAAACTGCAACTTTTCGAACGTTTGGACCGTAATCACATAAAATGAGAAACCACAGGGACCATTTTTGCAGTTTTGTTTTTTTTCAACAATTTTTAAATTATGGGTTGCATGTATAAGAGGGAGGAAAATAGTGAGTCTTATATGTGGCTTCTTAACTCGATTCCATCATTTTTAATTCATGCATGACAACTTGTATATTATGCTTCTATATTATTATTAAAGTTATTTTGTATGTTTTTAAAATTTTATAAATTAGTTTTGTATGGTTTTTATTAGTTTGTGTTTATTTTAAAATTAAAAAATTGAATGGATTGATTGGGTAGGAAAAATAGAATTTCCAAATGTTATGGACCCGAAAAGATATAAAATAAAGACAAAATTGCAAAACGGTTATGTGGTATGAATTTTTTCTGAGATTTAGTCCAAAACTTGATTTTTTTTTTTTGGCTTGGTGATCATTTTAAGCCTGTTTATTTGTAGTTTTTATTCCTGTTCAAACCAAAAAGACTATTATTGTAGCGTCCCAGAATTTAAAACCCAAAATTTCGTTTTCATAATAATAGAATTATTAACTAAAACGTGTTCATAAAACCATAAAGGAAATCAAAGTATGTCAATCAATCATCTTAATACACATAAAACGGAAATCATGGTGTGTACGATGCGATCATCCCGGGCTCCTCCCCTTCGATCTAAAAGTATCTGAAATATAAACTAAAAACCATAAGCACAGAGCTTAGTGAGTTCCCCAAAATACTGCATACCATACATATCTGCCAGCTCAAGGTTGTTTCGGGTCTATTTCACCATCGACTATATTTCAACTCATGTGTCGACCCAAGGCCGTACCGGGTCTATTTCACCCCCGAGTCTATTTCAACTCATATGTCAACACAATACTGTACCGTATCAATTTCGCCCCACATACATACAACTGGAGTCACAAAGACTACAAGCACATAACATATCCTAGTGTCCTACAATATAGCGAGCAAACTCACCTCAGTCTGCTATCAGTCAAAACAAATGATCGGGCTCCAAAACCGAAAAATCTCTACGCTAATCAATCAAATAAAACCCCAATTAATAATTGGGCCATAAACCATAACTGGGAATATAGTTCGTTTGTACAACACCGAGGGTAAAAGACCATTTTACCCTTTCCCCCACTTGGCCCGATAACCGAGGCCCAACCTAATGGCACCAAAAAGCCCAATATGGCCCAAATTCCTAAATGATACCCAAATCCCATTATGAGCCCAAATTCAAGAAGGACCACATCCTGACAATGGTCCAAATTTTGAAAGACTAGTGGCCCAACAAGGCCCAAAACCCTAATAGTCCAAATATTGCCCAAACCACAAAAGTCAACGAAAGTCAATAGTTGTTGAGTACACCCAACATACTAAGACTTATGCTTGGCGTACGCCACCTTTGGCTAGTACGCGTTACGTACAAGTTGGGTACACCCAACTGTTGGATAAGGTGTCTAAGTCCATAACTTATTTGGTATATACTTGACCCGACCGGCATGGTCCATTTGGGTTGCATCTCATCCAAACTATTATGGATAATTTTATGAGAGTTATACACATATGTTTATTAATATATTATGAGTTATAATATATTAATATGAAGTTACGTTATTTAATTAGTTTTAGTCTTAAATTAATTATGGATTAATTTAGAGATTAAAAGGAATACTAATTAAATTATGGGCTATTTGTTTTATATAGTGTGGGCTAATACTCATTTGTTAATGGGCTAGGCTTATGTGGAAGTCCATGGATGATCCATGGAGCTTTTAACCCATGGATCCTTGGAATAGGAAAAGACATGGGTTATTAGGGTTTCACCCTAACCATGCATACTATATAAGCATGCTTATGGAGCATGAAAGATAGCCTAAGATAGCCTAAGAGAAAGCTAGTGTTCTAGTGTGTGTGTGCATGTGTGTGGCCGAAAATACAAGAGTGTGTATACTCTCTCAAAGTTTTCCAAGAGTTTGTGGTGTTTGTGATTCCATTTGAGGCATTCACACTATTGGTGCTTGGCCCTCAAACTCCTAAGAACCCAACACAACAAAGGTATGTAATCTCTTCTAACTCTTTTATGTTGAAATGTTCCCCATGCCATGTTAGATAGGTTATAAACCTTGGAAAATTATTATTTTGCATGTATTTAGACAAACATAGATCCAAGGTTTATTAGGGTTGCATGCACACTTAGGAAGTGTTAGATAGCTCAAAACCCAACAGTGGTATCAGAGCCTAGGCTTGCTTGTTTGATACTTGATGCAAAATAGTGAAAAAAAGTCGAAATCGTTGCTGTCTGCATGCTAGACTCGCCGAGTCCATTGGGGGGACTCGCCGAGTCCAAGGCAAACTTCAACCTACTCGACGAGTCCGTTCGTGCACTCGGCGAGTAGGATCGAAAGAATGCAGAATCTCGACTTTTGCTGCTGGAAATGGACTGGAAACATTACCCTAAATTGTTTTGGTGTTGTAAAACTTATTTTAGTTGGTGTAATGGTTGTTCTAATCCATTTACAATAGCATATATCAAAAATCCATGATTTTATGTGTTCATATAATTCTTGAATTTTTGATGATCATGTTCATGTTCTTATGAATTTAGAAAATGATAGGAATTATTTGCTGAATTGTTTAGAATTAATTCTTAATCATTTATGTGTTTTAATGGAGTCCATAATTTGTCCTCAAGTTATGGATTACCATAGGTCACTTTCATTTAACACACACTTAAAACACATAAGTTACATGAAAATGAAGAGTCTTCATTTTTATGAACCTTTAATTCATAAGTTATGAAATGAAGAGTTTTGCAAAGTTACAAAACTTGTCCTCAAGTTTTGGAATTTGTAAAGTTTCACACACTTTAATAAACTTTAATTCCAAACCTTAGAGTTTTAATAGTTAAAATTCAACCCTTATACTATTTATAACATTAATGGTTAATTATTATATATATGTATAAGAATAAGTCGTTTTACCGTTAGTAGGCCTCATTCACGAAGCCGGTCTATAAGGTGGGTATAAGGTTGTTGCCTATAAAATGGCGACTTAATGGGTGTATACTCTCACCCACCGCTTGCTTGATCGGTGGAGGGTCGTTAGCCGAACGGGTAGAACAATGACTTTAAATCCTCATTAAAAGTATAATGAATATTATAAAATAACTAAACTCTTTTAATTCCCAATCTTAGTTATTTTAGGAAAATGTGAACATGGTGCTAATCCATGGAATTCACACTTTGTACCTTACCAAGTCGTTAGTGGAGCGTGTGTGGTTAACCGGCACACTAATTAGACTAGTAAGGATCACGAAGGGTAACTTAGTGTTGTCATAGATCAATGGAGCGTGTGTGGTTAACTGGCACATTGATTAGGTGATAATATTAGGAGTACCAAGTGAGTTAGCATGGTTATTCACACCTTGTTTTGTGATCCTCGGCATCCCAGTCACAAAACTTGAAGGGCACAATCGAGATTGAAACATGCCATTGAAAAGTTCAATGAATCTCAAAAGAATCTAGGAATTTCAAATCCAATTAAACCTAATTAATCATTTCGTTATCATGGTGGAAATTGGTGAATCGTCATTCGCCTACCTTTCAAATATATTATTACTTAGATTACGGCATCCCTCTTCTAAGTGTAATATATTGTGATTGGATCCTAGCCTTAATATTACATTTGGGTGTCTTATTAAGGATCCTAAATATCTAATCTGAACTTACTTTCTTCTTTCAGATGTCTTCCAACACTAATGCTTCAGGCTCTAACCCAACTGGTTCTTTCTCTCTCATGAATCTTTGTGGGAGGGTCATCTTTGATGGTTCCAACTTCATGGATTGGATTAGGAACATCAGGATGGTTACTCGTTACGAGGACAAGGAATATGTCCTCGATAAGGAGTTAAAAGAACTTGATGAGTCTACTGCTACTCCTGAGGAGATCGCTGAATTCAGGACTCATGAGAGAGATGCTACTAAGGTGGCATGTATCATGATGGCCACGATGACAGCCGAGCTCCAAAAGTCATATGAAGATTTCTACCCTTTTGAGATGCACCAAGACTTGATGGAAAGGTATCATCAGAGTGCTCGTCAGGAGCGGTATGAAATTATCTCCTCCATAATAACTACCCGCATGAAGGACGGTGAATCCGTCACGGGCCACATGCAAAAGATGCAAAGGTATGTGGACCGTTTGCTGAAGCTGAATGTTAACATCCCCGAGGAGTTAGCAATTGACATCATTTTGCACTCCTTGCCTTCTTGTTATGATCATTTTCGAATGACATATCATATGAACAAGGAGGAAGTTACCCTCAGCAAGCTTCAAGGACTCTTGAAGACCGCTGAAACCGGTCTTAAGGGTAAAGCGGTTGTTACCTCTACTACTCCTACCCCAACTTCTACCCCTGTTTTAGCTATTGGGCAAGGCAAAGGGAAAAAGAGGAAACACCCTTCGAAGGGTAGCAAGGGAAAGTCTCTTGAAGGCTCCTCATCCAAGACTAAGAACGGTTCTGTCATTCCTTCTGCCATTCCAAAGGATGCTGAATGCTTTTATTGCCATGAAAAGGCACACTGGAAGCGAAACTGCCCTAAGTACTTGCAGGATCTAAAGGATGGGAAAGTGAAACCCACCTATGCAGGTATTTACACTATATTGTCTAATTACTCAACATATTCTAACTCTTGGGTGCTTGATACAGGATGTGGTATTCACATATGTTCTGATTTGCAGGGCCTAAGAAGAAGTGAGGATGTGGAGCACGGAAAGATAAACTTAATCATGGGGAATAGGAAGGCTTCACCTGTTTCCAAGATTGGAGTTTATACTTTGTTGCTTAATAATGGGTTAAAATTAGATTTGAATAAATGTGTATACTCGTCTGAAATGGCGAGGAATATTATTTCTTTTCATGCTTTGTACAAACAAGGTTTTACCTTTTTCGTTTGATAATGAATGTGGTGGTATTAATGCCTTCTTTAATAATGTGTTTTATTTTAAAGCATTACCTTGTGATGGCGTGTATGAAACTGTGTCGATTGTAGACAACTTAGGAAATAATGTGTTGTATATTGATTCTTTTACTAGCCTAGATAAAGCATCATTGTGGCATTGTCATCTTGGACATGTAAACAAGAAACGCATAGACCAACTCCAAAAGAGTGGAGTCTTGGAATCATTTGACCTCAAATCAGATGATAGTTGTGAATCTTGTCTACTTGGAAAAATGACAAAATCACCCTTCACTGGAACTTGTGAGAGGGGTGAAGGTTTGTTGGACCTAATACATACTGATGTATGTGGGCCATTCAAAACCGCCACAAGGGACGCTAATCGCTATTATGTGACTTTTATTGATGATTATAGTAGATATGGGTATGTCTACTTGATCAAACACAAGTCCGAAACCTTTGAAAGGTTTAAGGAATTCAAACAGGAAGTAGAAAATCAATTGGGCAGGAACATTAAGATGCTTCGATCCGATCGAGGTGGTGAGTATCTTAGTACCGAGTTCCTTGACTATCTTAAGGAGTGTGGGATTGTCTCACAATTGACTCCTCCCAGGATACCACAGCTGAATGGTGTAGCTGAGAGGCGTAATCGTACCTTGTTGGACATGGTTCGCTCTATGATGAGTCGAGTTTCGTTACCAATCTCTTTTTGGGGGTATGCCTTAGAGACTGCCGCCCATATCCTTAATCTAGTCCCTACAAAGAAGGTTACCAAAACACCTCATGAGATGTGGACTGGGAAGGTTCCCAATTTGGACCACATCAAAATTTGGGGTTGCGAAGCCTTCGTGAGGCGTGAAACTCATGATAAGCTTGAACCCCGAAGTGAAAGGTGTATTTTCATCGGTTACCCACAGAAATCCTTCGGTTACCTTTTCTACAGACCCAGTGAGAATGTGGTCTTTGTAGCACGAAGAGGGATCTTTCGCGAGAAAGAATTTATAAGCCAAGGAGACAGTGGGAGGCAGATTGATCTTGAAGAAATTCAAGAATCAATTGGTGAAGGAACCTCAGACACTAGCAATCAACCTGAGGAAGAAACTCCTGTTGATCCAGCTGACGAGTCTGTACCTCCGAGACGTTCCACACGAGTTAGGAACACACCTTCGTTTTATTATGGTTTTCATATTACTACGGAAGGTGATACGTTTATTAGTGATAGTACACTAGTAAATTTGGATGAACCTAGCAGTGTTAAGGAAGTCATGGCAGGCCCGGAGTCTGCTAAATGGAAGGAGGCTATGGACAGCGAGATACAGTCCATGTATGACAATCAAGTTTGGAACTTGGTTGACAATGTACCAGGCCGTAAAACAGTCGGGTGCAAATGGATCTTCAAAAAGAAGACCGACATGGAAGGAAAAGTGCATACTTATAAGGCTCGACTGGTTGCGAAGGGTTTTACTCAAACTCAAGGTATTGATTATGATGAAACCTTCTCGCCGGTGGCCAAGATTAAGTCTATTAGGGTTATGTTAGCATTTCATGATTATGAAATATGGCAAATGGATGTCAAAACCGCTTTCCTTAATGGAAAGTTGGCTGAGGATGTGTACATGAATCAGCCAGAGGGTTTTGTCAATGCAGAGTACCCTAATAGAGTATGCAAGCTTAAGAAATCCATTTATGGATTAAAACAAGCATCTCGTAGCTGGAATCTTTGTTTTGATGAGAAGGTAAAAGAGTTTGGCTTCTTGAGAAGCGAAGATGAGTCTTGCGTGTATGTCAGAGCTAGTGGGAGTATAGTTAGCTTCTTGGTACTGTATGTGGATGACATACTACTCATAGGAAATGACATCCCAACCTTGCAGGAGGTTAAGTCCTGGCTTGGGAAGTGCTTTGCTATGAAGGACCTAGGGGAGGCTACCTATATCCTAGGGATAAGGATATTAAGAGAAAGGAGTAGAAGACTAATTGGACTTAGTCAGAGTATTTACTTGGATAAGGTGTTGAAAAGGTTCAACATGGAGAATTCCAAGAAAGGAGATTTACCGATCCAAAGCAATACCAAACTGAGTAAGACTCAGAGTCCGAGTACAGAGGCTGAGATAGCTGAGATGAGCCAATTACCATATGCTTCCGCAGTTGGCTCGATCATGTATGCTATGACTTGTACCCGTCCTGATGTGGCATTTGCTTTGAGCATGGTCAGCAGGTATCAGGGGAACCCTGGCAAGACTCATTGGACCGCGGTAAAGAACATTCTCAAGTACCTGCGGAGGACTAAGGATTGGGTCCTTACCCTTGGTGGCAGTGATGACTTGAGAATATTAGGGTATAGTGATGCTGGTTTTCAGACTGATAGGGATAATTTCCGCTCTCAGTCGGGCTGGATCTTTACCTTAAATGGAGGGGCAATTTCTTGGAAGAGTTCCAAGCAGGAGACGGTGGCTGATTCGACTTGTGAATCAGAGTATATAGCAGCGAGTGAAGCAGCGAAGGAGGCGATATGGATAAAGAACTTCATTGGAGACCTTGGAGTTGTACCAGCTATTAAGGAACCTATAGAAATTTTCTGTGACAACAATGCTGCGGTTATCTTAGCCAAGGAACCAAGAGATCATGGCAGATCCCGACACATTGACAGAAAATATCACTTCATAAGGCACAAGATTGAAGAAGGACTCCTTGTGACAAGGAGGATATCGTCAGATGAGAATCCTGCAGATCCCCTTACGAAGGGACTGACGAGGGTTAAGCATTTTCAGCATGCGAGACGCATCGGGCTGAGGGACGATATTAGTTTTACAGATTAGATAGTTTTCCTGAAACTTGTAAAATGTAATCGACGTTTGATGATGAATAAAATTTGTGATTTATTTATGAGTAAAGTGTTACTATCATTGTCAATTATTTACTATTGTTTCAGTTTTGCATGTTTTGACTTCCAGAATAATTAATTTGTTCAAACCTCCACAATCGATCATACGTCGGAAGTAAGTATGAATCAAGATTGTCATGAATTGGGTTTGTAGATGCCTTAAAGGTGTTTAGGCATGGCAATGGTTGCTGCAACATTCATGAGTACTCATAAGTTATGAGTATTGGTATAAACCCACGCTCACTTGTATCACTTCATGGAATTTATCTCGAGTGATCGTGAGACGATAACATCATATAAATCTTTAAACCTAGAGATATGAGTTGTTACCTATGAGTTGGTTGTGCATTGATTGCACGTAAACGCATCAGTAACTTGATGTTATAAAACGTGCCTTTGTGTACAATTCAATAAGTAGTAGAACAAGCATATCAGTCGAAGTTTATCTGTTCCTTCTAGAAATAGAAGCGATATCCGGGCCCCTCGATGATTTTGTGTTGACCCATATACCAGGCCTGGTCAGAACTAAACCGATGTGTTCAGTGAAGTTCTTCGTCAAACAAATCGGATAATCGAGAAACAACTGCTAGACAATAAGCAAGACATAGTTCCATGTGTTTGTCCGGCTGATATCATGAGAACAGAGGATTATGTGATCACTTATCTAAAATGGCGCTTCATAGTTCGACAGAGTCTTCATTGTTCGAGGGAGTTTTCGAGAGCTACGATTGTTGGTTGGTTCCTGAAGTTATAGGCAAATATAGTTATTAGACTTATCCAAGTGGGAGTCTGTTGGATAAGGTGTCTAAGTCCATAACTTATTTGGTATATACTTGACCCGACCGGCATGGTCCATTTGGGTTGCATCTCATCCAAACTATTATGGATAATTTTATGAGAGTTATACACATATGTTTATTAATATATTATGAGTTATAATATATTAATATGAAGTTACGTTATTTAATTAGTTTTAGTCTTAAATTAATTATGGATTAATTTAGAGATTAAAAGGAATACTAATTAAATTATGGGCTATTTGTTTTATATAGTGTGGGCTAATACTCATTTGTTAATGGGCTAGGCTTATGTGGAAGTCCATGGATGATCCATGGAGCTTTTAACCCATGGATCCTTGGAATAGGAAAAGACATGGGTTATTAGGGTTTCACCCTAACCATGCATACTATATAAGCATGCTTATGGAGCATGAAAGATAGCCTAAGATAGCCTAAGAGAAAGCTAGTGTTCTAGTGTGTGTGTGCATGTGTGTGGCCGAAAATACAAGAGTGTGTATACTCTCTCAAAGTTTTCCAAGAGTTTGTGGTGTTTGTGATTCCATTTGAGGCATTCACACTATTGGTGCTTGGCCCTCAAACTCCTAAGAACCCAACACAACAAAGGTATGTAATCTCTTCTAACTCTTTTATGTTGAAATGTTCCCCATGCCATGTTAGATAGGTTATAAACCTTGGAAAATTATTATTTTGCATGTATTTAGACAAACATAGATCCAAGGTTTATTAGGGTTGCATGCACACTTAGGAAGTGTTAGATAGCTCAAAACCCAACACCAACAACCCAATCTCACCATTAAGTGCTTAATTGGTTAAGCCGCTAAGTCCACTTCTCAAATCTGATCCTAAATGATGTCTTAACACATAAAGTTGGCAACTTTACTCCTTTGCACGTCTTAATGGGACCCAATACTTGATTTTGACAATTATGACCGATAATAAGATCCCTAACTCATGCATGGTCCAATATAACACATCAAAATTACATTTTTATGCACAAGGGACCTAAAAAATGCTAAGATCACCATCCCTAGTTTCTGGAGTAGCTCATACTCTCAAGCATGACTTAAAGAACCATAAAAGCACAAAAACAAGCTCTAACTAGATCTATCTTATGGGTTTTGGCCATAAGAACATCCTATGTGCTCATACAAACCCTAATGCTTGGATCTAGGTGTAATGCCCGAGTTTCCAGGCTAAGCCTTATCATTGATTTAATAGTCTAGGTTAACCCTTGTAACTCTTTTTGGAGTATTAATGATGAAATATTTGAGTATTATGTGAATTATATGTTTATTTTCTTTATTATTATAATTTAATGAATTAAGAATAAAATAAGCGTCAAAATTTAAGTGTAAAATAAACCCGATATCTTTGCATAAATATGTAGTGGTCGAAACAAGGATTCCGAAGATATTAAGAATGCCGAAATCCGAGTTATAACGAAGAAGTTATGACCTGTCGAAGTTTCGCGACAGAACCGGCAACGCTGAATGACGTAAAAAGTGAAATTTACGTTAGAGCGATATTTAGCCTTAGTGATCTAAACGAAATTCGTAGAGTTCGTTAAACTGAGAGCGTACATAAAAGGAACGCCCAAATCTGACTTCGTATGAGGACGTTATGATTTTCTGAAGTTTCGACTTGGCTGTATGCAGCCTGAATACTCGATTTGAGATTGAGCGGTTTTTTTATCCGAAACAATCTAAACGAGAATCGAAGATGTCGTTGTTAGTAGCGAAATGATGAAAAGTTAGGCGAGAACGGACACCGGACGAAGAAGTTATGAATTTATAACTAAGTTTTCCTTTTCGGGCCTACTAAAAATAAATAATAAAAACAAAAGTCAAAATTAGCCGACGGAGTCTAAACAAAAGTTGTAGAGCGTAGGCTCACCTACGCGGAGATATAAAGAACGTCGAAAACGGAGTTCGTATGAAGAAGATATGAATTTCCGAAGTTTATTAAATAATTAATATTTAAATTTAATTAATAAATCCGGTATTATGCGAAGGGGAGTCATCGGATTTATCCGAAGTACGCCTAGCGTACAGCGAAGCATGACACGCCTCGCACTCGAGTTCTTCGGATGACGCATGCAGTGACGAATTCAGACGCGTACACCCCGCGTATGGCTGTACGCCCAGCGTACTGCGAGGCTTCAGCCTCCTATAAATAGGATGCGAGGGTTCCGGGCATATTTGCTCAGTTCCTCTTTTTTTGTGCCGAAGCTCTGCGTGTAAACCCCCGAAGTCATCCCGACACCCCGGAGAGGTGCGATTCCCGAGCCGAAGCTCTGCTCGCGAGGAGTTCAATTTTTGTGAAGATCTTCCAGATCTACGGAGAAACACTACTTCTGCACGTCGTAGTGTTGTCTGATCATCTTCTGATCAAGTGAGTGTGTGGTTACTTTCTTCTAACGCATAATTATGAAGTATTGTATATAAAATATGTGTTATGTGTATATTTTGTTGTTATATGTGTGAATGTATATTCACTCTCTTCTATCTCATAGATCTAATTTATTCTCTATGAAATACGTGTTATGTGTGTGTGCCTCATCTGTTATGTGGAATATGTATTGATTAAAGCATGCTATACAGGTTTTAAACTATGTATAAAAATGTATATTTTTATCTACTAATATGTTGGGTAGAACATGGGTAGATAGTTGGTGTGTAATAAACAGATGAGAGGCCTCAATGTTGTTTTTGATTCAGTCATCTAGCGGAGTTTAGATGACGACGACGGACTTTTCTAGGCAGTCTAGTGGAACGCTAGCAAGTTCATAACCTGTAGGTGTTAATGAACTTGGGTGTTCATTCGCTATACTCCATCCCCCTCATGGTTGCCTTATTTGACTTATATTGCTGAGGAACCCCTTAAGCATGTGTTGTCGCCCCGATGAAATATTCTTAGACTAGGTCCCTTATGTTAGTTGTCTTAGGGACGTAAAGTGAGAATAACGGGAATGGGTAATTGGGTTATTGTTGGTTGGTGGAATTAAATATAATTATTTATTGTGGGTTGAAAACCCTATATGCTCACCAGACTCCCAAGCCTGACCCACTCAGTTTTATTTGTATTACAGGAAGTGGCGCAAGGGCATAAGATGGATGAATCATCAGTTTGTTTTGTTTACAAGTCTATATATGTATATATTTGTTGAACGACTTGTAATGTTATCGTTTATGCTTTATGGTCTGTATCGGAACATGACATCCCGAGTTTTGATTATATAATGAAAATACATTTCTTTATGAAATGATTTGGTAAATATTATTTTATCATACTTTGTTTTTGGGAACAAATTCCGCAACTCTTTCAAATCAAAAGGATTTACTCTGAAATTATTTTAAAAGCATAAATGAAAATCGGTCTTTTCTGGCCGAGATTTTGGGGATGTCACACTAGGTTTCTCTATTGTACATGCAATTCATCCAAGACTATAAACCCTAGTTCTAGCATACAAGTAATCATATTAACTTAAGAATGGGTTTAAGATATTACCTTGATTGTTATGTAGCAATAACAATCACAATTCCTCCTTGTAATGACTTTAGAAAGCTTAGAGTCACAAATGTCACTCCTCTAATGGTTCACAAACACCAAGAGCAAGAGGATGAAGAAGAGAAGAGAAGGAGGCTGCCCAAAATGTGTGGAAACCCTAAGGATCTTGTTCACCACGTTTTTGGGGCAAAAGGGTTCTTTAAATAGTGAGGCTATTAGGGTTATCTAAGAAGGAAACCCTAATTTGGATGCTTAAGCCCTAAGCAACCCATGGACTCCTTTCTTAAAGGCCCTAGGACGATTTCTAATGGGTTTCCCCATAGAATTCGTCCACCCCTTTAATATGAAGTCCATTAGCTCAATATTCAACTATCATACAATTGACAGTTCTAGTCCCTTAGTTTAATTAATGTCTTTTAGTCACAAACTCAATTCTTATTAATTCTTGACTAATATTAATTAAACGATATGATTTCTCTTTTAATATATTATTCTCACAATATATTAATAAATCATATTTAATCCTTTCTCTCAATTATTCATCCTATCAAGTTGCTTTGGTGAAGGCAACCCAAAAGGACCATGCACCATCGGGTCAAGTACATACCAAAATAGTTATGGACTTAGACACTAATCTAACAGTCTCCCACTTGGATAAGTCTAATAACTATTCTGCGTATGACTTCAGATCGTGATCTGCAATCGTAGCTTTCCAAAGCCGCTGTCAACTCTGATCTTATCAGATACGCGTGTCCTTAAGATAAGGGATCATATATTCCTCCATTCTAGATATCGTATAGACTGAGACATGGATCTAAATCATTCTCTCTGTCTATCTGCTGTTTCCCGAATTCAGATTTATGATGACTGACAATAGACTACAATTGAACACATCAATTTAGTCTCGGCTTGGCCAAGCACTTAGGTGCCATCACTAAATCATCGAGGGGCCCACAGATATCGCTTTTATCCTACTTTGGATAAAAGGAACGGATAAACTTTGACTCAATGCTCGCTTGCACTCACTCACCGAATCACACACAATAATATATTTTATAACACCAAGTTACTGGTGCGTTTACATATTATCAATGTGCAACCGACTCGCAAGATACAACTCACACATCTCGGTTTCAAGAATATAAGATGTTATCATCTCACCAATCACTCGTGATAAAATCCATGAAGTGATCCAAGTGAGCGTGGGTTTAATCCAATGCTCAAATCATATTCATAAGCACTCATGAACGTTGCAGCAATCATTTGCTTATGTTTAATACTCTTTAGACAATTCACACACCAATTCATGACAGTCTTCATTCATATCTACTTCCAACATATGAACGACTGTGGCCCGTTTGAATAATTTGACTGTTCTCAACCAATTAAATATTATTCAGGAAGTCAAAACATGCAAAGTGAAACACAAGAATAATACTAATCCCATATGGCCTCAAACCTTTGAGTATAAATAAAACACCTTTTATTTATCACCATATCGATTACTCATTATTTGTTGTTTCGGGTAATCAACTTCTTACTTGAATTATTACAACACTTGTCCCATGCTCTTAGCATGCACACAATGTTTACCTATGGTTCTTACTTTGTGAAATAGATCAAATGAACACATTTCCAATCATACTCATTTCACAACTCCTAATCCCTTTTTTCATAAGTGAAAGAATATCAAATTCTTGCCACTTATAGAATACTTTAGATTCTAACATTTTATGCAATGATCCTTTCGTAATGTCACTGCACTAAAGTCACAATGACTATTGCCAATGAAATTACAAAGTCCTCTATCGGAGATTGTTACAAGACAATTCCTTAGATATGATGTCTCTCACTCAAATTACATTCCTTTGAACATCCTTTTGCATAAAAGTTTCTAATCTAGACATTGATTCTCAATATCCAATTCCCAATATGGAAACATTTCCATATTTTTCCATATGACAACTCATTCTTGATAGAATCTTTTCTATTCATAATAAGGTCGATATGGTCCATCCAATACTATACTTCCAACTACTCACAAGCGACCAATCCTCGGCAAACTTTGGATTGTCCTTTGATGGTTGTTTAATTATCTTAGTCAAACCGATTCTTGTCCTTTTCCCTCTAAATGTGCTAGACATTTGGAAAATTTTAGAAGGGTCAAATATTATAGCATTTGCAATCGATCCTAAACCCGAAGCGTATGGGACACGATGCATAATGTCTTACATAAAGATTTGATACTTTATCAATCTTCTGCCATAACATTTTATGTGCTACGTTCTCACAATTCGAATTATGAAGAGGAATGCCGTAATCATAATCGAAATTTGAGAACACACTATGTATCCTTGACTAAGTTTATTAACATTCCACAACCTAAGCCTTTAGATTTGAAATGAAGCATAATATTCTCTCCCTTAATTATAGCAAAACAATTATTCAACCCTTACAACTTTGCAAAGTATGACTCTTGTTTTCTATAATTAATATTGCTAACTTGCAATAATTGCCTTAATAATCATACAATCATAAAATTTATGCTCCCATTATCACGATGATTATTATAAACATAACATTTATGCTCCCACTAGCTTTGACATGTATTCAGAAACAACTTAACTTTCAGAAAAACAACTCCTATTAAATTTCTTTAAGTTCATATTTCTGAAACCCAATGCTTTGATAATCTTTTATCAAGGCTTCTTAAACTTATACACCTTTGCCTTAGATAGTTTATATGTGTGTCTTAAACAATTTAGACTAATTGCCAAATCTCATAATTCGAATCATGGAAAGGGATACCATAACCATAATCGAATTCGAGAATCCAATTTTCACAATCACTATATTCTTAAAATCTCCCTTAGTGAAAGCATTTCCTCATAGTCATTTTCATGAGGGAGGGAATCTTATGACAATTAGATTTTAATGGTGTATGTGTTCCTATCCATGTGAATTTGTCAAAACCAAAGTTTGTGACAAATCCAAACTCGTATGGACCGAACCTTCTCAATCTTGATTTCTTGCCTTATGGTAACACGGCTGCCCATGTCTTCCAAGTAGTTAAGCAGCTCACCCTTTCCTATTAATGTACTTTCAATTGATCAAGGTCCTTGCCTTTTATGCATTCAAATGAGAACTCATAGGCTCACATGCATAATTAACTCAATTGGAACGACACAGAGACAAGGTAATGTCAACACGATAGGTTGTAAACCTCTACTCGTGTGCTAGTGATGATCGATAAGGTTTATTCTTGATTTGTTCTTGAAACCTTTCAAGACCATTAAGACTCTCACTGACTCCTTGACATATAAGATTCTCTTGTTAATAAACATTTCTTGACAAACAAATATTCAAGAGTTAGTGTAGCCTTTATCAAGGCAAAACATTTCATAAAATTGGTCCTAGTTGGTCTTTGTCTTATCCAAGACATCAGAACTTTCCAATTTCAAATGTGCGAGAATAGGAAGCCTTTTTCCAAATTCTACATTTGATGAATGTTATAAACCTTCTGAAGACTTGTCACTCAATATTACAATCTTAACTCTAAGACTTGTTTTGGAATGAAGTATGATTGACTTCTTGATTTAACCATTTCTTCAATTCTTGATTCCTCTTCTTATACATACACTTGTACTAAGACTTATTTAGATGATCAATTGAAATATGGTTCTTAATCATTAAGACATATCATAAAGTATAAAAGGTACTCTCCATTCTTCTTAGAATAGAGAAACTTTTATCTTTCTGCCTACTTGATTCCTTTATTCGTTCTGCTATTGATTTAAACCTTTTTCAATCAATTCAGAATTACACTTAATCTTATAAATATAATCATATTTACTAATCCTTTAGTAAATCATGACGAATATCTTTGTTACCCTTGTGGTGGACTTGATCAACACACGACTTTGTGTACTCGATCTCCTACTCATTCACTTGACACTTTGTCAACGAATTAGTCTAATTTCCAAATATGCAATTTCTCATTCATCGTGCAACCAAGTTGCATGATTCCAAGTTTCTGTCTAATTGAAACTTGGGCGATGAGAAACTCTTCCTATTTGGTAAATTCTTGACATTTCCACTATTAACATAATTAAGAATCTTATCCATTCGTTGTAGAAATATGCAAACATTAATTTTTCATAACGATTTCATTGCAAGGAAATAAATAAATAAATAAATAAGTCAAATCAAAATTTATTTTATTCATAAAAGCAGCAGAAAACATTTGTCCTTACAATGCAAAATCAACTGAAAAACTATGTAGTCAAATATTCCTAACAATTCTATCATAACTTTCTAAGCTCAAAATCTAATCTTCAAGTCCATGCGATCGAGATCCATTTCGTTGTGATTAGACTCATCTTGCTTTTCCATCAAGCTTCTTCTCTTTTCACTGATCCTGCAAAACATTCAAATGTAATCTCATCACATTATGTATTAAGAATCAACGAATAGGAGCTTAATGGAGTTAGATAGTGGATTTTACCTGAAGCACAGCCATACTCTTTGACTCTCCCATCTTCTGGACACTTCAGGCTCTTAGGGCAGACTTGTATCCAACGCCCTTTCTCTTGGCAGCAAACGCAGGTCGGTTCTCCTAGAACGTCATCGGAAGCATGGTTGGTTGACTTTCCCAACAAATACGCTCCATTGCTTTGCCAAGTCATTTCTGATTCAGTAGCAATGAGCATGTAAGTTAGGTTAATGAGGTTTTCGTCATGATCCATCATATAATACTTTCTTTTGAACTCATTATATGATTCGGGAAGTGACTGCAGGACCCAGTTCACAACCAACTTATCAGGGAATGACGCACCAAACATTATCAATCTATCGATGTGTGATTTCATTCCTAGAACGTGGGCACACACGGGTTTATCATCTTCATGTTTCATTTCCAATAGGGCTTTAGTGACATTGAACCTTTCAATTCTTTGATCTTGTGGGTTAGGGAGAATGATTGGAGGAGGTGGAGGAAGTGAAGCATGATTTCTTGTTCCTCGATCGAATCGTGGAATATCATCTTCATGTGGAATGCTTGTTCCACGGGATTTGGGAAGACCATAGTTGTCGTACTTTGATATCTATAAAACGGGAGAAAAATAAATTCAAGTTAGTTGATAGATTTAGTCCTTAATAAATCACCCAAATGAGATACTAAGGCTAGGACCCAACACAATATTCCACAACTCGGGAGAGGGATGCCGTAACCCAAATTGCAGAACATTTGAAGGTAAGTGAAAGACGATTCACTAATTTTCCACCATGAAAAAAGAAAACCGATTAAGTTTTAAATATTTTGAAAACTCCTAGATCCTTTGAGATTCATTAAACTTTTCAATGGCATGTTTAAATCTCGATATGCCCCTCTAGTTTGTGACTGGGCAACCAAGGATCACAAAGCGGATGTGAATAACCATGCAAACTTACATGGTGCCCTCACATGTTACAATCACCTATTCGATGTGCCGGTTAACCACACATGCTTCACCAAACTATGACAAACATTGAGTCACCCTTTGCTACCTTTGCTTAGAACCATTTAGTGTGCCGGTGAACCACACACGCTCCACTAACGTCTTTGCAAGGGTACAAAGTGTAATTTCATGGAATTGCATCAATTCACTTTTGCCTAAAGTAACTAAGATTGGGAATTTGTAAAACATTTAGTTACTTTTGTACTTCATTATACTTATAATGGAAGGTTTTTGTCCTATCCTACCCGTTCGGCTAACAACCCTCCACTAGTCAAGAGTGCGGTGGGTAAGAGTGGATACCCATTCAATCGCCATTTTATAGGCAATTTCCTTAAACACCCCTTATAGACCAGCTTCGTGAATGAGGCCTACTAACGGTAAGACTGACTTTTACTCATACATATATAATATTAGACTTTTAATGATATATATAGTATAGGGTGTATTTTACACTTTTAAAATACTATGTGGTCAAATTTAATAATTATACTTTTAATTCAATTGTAAACCAAAAACTATATGGATTTATTAAATCTCTTTTAATTATACACCGTAATTAATTAATAAAACCATAAGGGTGTGATTTGAACTTTTCAAAACAATACTAGGGTTTTAGAATTTAACATTCCTAAATTAAACCTTTAATCAACTTTTAAATTCCAAAACTTGAGGGCAAGTTTTTGAAACATTTTAAAACATTAGGGTTTAGAATTTAAATATACATCAAAATTAAACTTTTAATCAAAATTTAAATTCAAAAACTTGAGGGCAAGTTTTGAAACCTTTTCAAAAACATTAGGGTTTCAACCATTTAAATTTCAAAACAAAACTTTGAGTTCAAATTTAAACTATAAAATCTAAAGGGGAAAATTAAAACTTTTCATAACACAAGGATCAAATAACAAATAATATAAATTAAACAATTAATTTCATCATTATCTATATTTGACCTAATTTCAATTTCTTGCAAAATAAGTTACCCAATTAATACAAATAATCAACTATAATCATATAAGGAAGTTATTATCTAATCAATTGGTAATTATCTTTTGTTTAATCAAGGATATACTCATAAATATGCATAAAATCGGATTTTAAAGATCTAAAACCAGGGACGGAACACAAACGTTATATCTTCGGGGGCCGAAATCAAACTTCAAAACAAACTATATAAACATGAAAATTTTGATTCAAAATTTTGACATATAGTTTAAATAATATAACTACTAAAAAATCAATCAATAGTAGAGTGTGTTCTCATCTTGATATGTACGATAAATAATGAAATTAACTATTAGTTAAGAAATAATAAAATAAATTAACAACTAATTTTTGATAAAACTATAAGCTACATAAACTTATTTTTATTATTACATCACACTTTAAATGAAATCACATATCTATTAGTCCATTTTATATTAATAAATACATTTATTCTTTTGTTTTACACTTTAAATACAAATATAATTTATATGATTCATTAAAAAAAGGACATATTTTCAATTAATCAAATCATAGTTGTCAGTATAGAGTTTAGCCTGTATCATACATCTATGATCACACTCCACCTTCTCATATTCTATATCATAATATAAACAAGAGAGAGAAACAAAATAAAAGAAACAAAAACTGGGTAAGAAAGAGAGCGAAAAAGGGAAGAATTATCGTTACAACTTACTGGGACGGAGAGGAGACCGGAGAGGGTGATGCGGCGACCGGCGAGAGGAGAGATAAGCGTCGGAAGAAGGGAAAAGCCCGGAAACCAACAAAGAGGATACAGAAACGGAGAAGCGAAAGTTCAGCGATAGATTCCGGTGGAGTAGATGCATTTGGGTGGCATTATCTACAGTGAGATCTGGACTTTTTATGGAAATTGGAATCTTCTAGGTTTTTTGTTTTGATAGACTCAAATTTTGCGTTAAGAGTTGCATACATTTGAAATATGGTTTCCTTGTTTTCCTAATTCCAAATAAAATACGATTTTTATTTTTATTTTATCATTGATTTTCGGATGTTTTATTAATGATTTTTGGATATGTATTCGGATGTGTGGTTAACGTAATGTGTTATTTAGATTCTTAGATAATCACTAAATTTTGTAAATGATACTGTATTACATTTAGTTGTGAACTTAAAACAGGGGGCCAAACTGATTATCGAAGTTATTTCATACAGAAACTATACATATAATGGTATTAGCAGCCTTAAAAGCGGGGAGGCCATGGCCCCCCTTGGCCCTTCTTACGGTCCGCCACTGTCTAAAACAGATAAGGCAAGTATCCATGAGTAAACCAACAAGAAATCCCGAAAATAGCTCCATCTGACGCTCGAACTCGCCGAGTACCACACTGGACTCGCCGAGTTGAGGCCTACTCGCAGAGTACACTATGGTACTCGCCGAGTTCATCAGGCAGGGAGCTCAAAACTCGATTTTGCAACTTGAACAAACATACAAGGCATCAATACAATAGAAACCAATCAAGGCTCTGATACCACCGATGGGTTTTGGCCATAAGAACATCCTATGTGCTCATACAAACCCTAATGTTTGGATCTAGGTTTCTCTATTGTACATGCAATTCATCCAAGACTATAAACCCTAGTTCTAGCATACAAGTAATCATACTAACATAAGAATGGGTTTAAGATATTACCTTGATTGTTATGTAGCAATAACAATCACAATTCCTCCTTGTAATGACTTTAGAAAGCTTAGAGTCACAAATATCACTCCTCTAATGGTTCACAAACACCAAGAGCAAGAGGATGAAGAAGAGAAGAGAAGGAGGCTGCCCAAAACGTGTGGAAACCCTAAGGATGTTGTTCACCACGTTTTTGGGGCATAAGGGTTCTTTAAATAGTGAGGCTATTAGGGTTATCTAACAAGGAAACGCTAATTTGGATGCTTAAACCCTAAGCAACCCATGGACTCCTTTCTTAAAGGCCCTAGGACGATTTCTAATGGGTTTCCCCATAGAATTCGTCCATCCCTTTAATATGAAGTCCATTAGCTCAATATTCAACTATCATACAATTAACAGTTCTAGTCCCTTAGTTTAATTAATGTCTTTTAGTCACAAACTCAATTCTTATTAATTCTTGACTAATATTAATTAAACAATATGATTTCTCTTTTAATATATTATTCTCATAATATATTAATAAATCATATTTAATCCTTTCTCTCCATTATTCATCCTATCAAGTTGCTTTGGTGAAGGCAACCCAAAAGGACCATGCACTATCGGGTCAAGTACATACCAAAATAGTTATGGACTTAGACACTAATCCAACACTATCAAAGTGAACCATCAAGTTAAGAGCTTTATACCTCCAAAAGCTTTCCAAGTTGGTGATGATTCATTATGAGATGGTGACGATGATGGGAGATCGCACTTTGACATTCTATGAGTTTCGAGCATGTGGAGCCCCGAAAGTCTTTGGGAAGAAGGACCCGATTATAAGTAGGCGTTGGTTAGCAGACGTCGGGAACATCTTTCAATCTAGCCTTTGTCATGAAGAGGCGAAGGTCCGCATTGCATCCTGTCTTCTGAAGGACAAAGATCGAGACTGGTGGGAGGAGGTTGGGTACGCCTTGGGAGGTAAGGCGATTAAGTTGATGACTTTGGAGGATTTTATGGCGAGATTTCTGGCTGAGTTTTCACTTGTGATTGAGGTCCAGCAGTTGGCTAGGGAGTTTTAGGACCTTTTCCAGACTACTGAGACGGTAGCAAAGATCATTACTATGTTCCATGAGAGGGTGTTATTAGTTCCGTAGTATGTGGCATATAAGGAGATGATGAAGGCGAGGTACCACGCGATTTTGAGGAACGATATTCGACAGTTTGTGAGTCGATCCAGTTTCAGGACATTAGAGAATATGATAACGTGAGACAGAGTGAGGGAGATTGACTTGGAGATGGAGAGGAAGAGGAAATTGGATTAGGTTCAAAGCTTAGAGGGTTCAGGAAAGAGGCCTAAGGTTTTTGACTCGAGGATGAGGGGCCAGTAGGGCCAAAGCCGCTACAATGAGTGCGGTAAGATGCACAATGGGGCATGCAGGGTGGGTGGTTTTGGCTGCTTCAAGTGCGGTACAACGGGTCATTTCAGAAGGGATTGCACTTACACCACCACCACCCAGGTAGTTATTCTGATTTGCTTTCATTTCAATCAGAGGGGCCATAAGAAGGCCAATTGCCCAAGTTTAGCAGCAGTAGGACCAGTTGCAGTACCTGCTCCGGCAACCTTGTGGATTGCAGATGGCCGACATAACAAGGAAGAGGCATATGTTGTGAGGAGTAGGGCTTTCCAGCTGACAACCGAGGAGGCTTGTACATCACCAGATGTAGTGACTGGTATGTATCTTCTCCTTATCTCTTTATTTATGTTGATTTTCTGCTTATATCTGTGTGGTTTGTTTTAGGATCATTCATTGTGAACGGTATCTCTACTTTGGTATTGTTTGATTTAAGGGCTACCCGACCCTTTGAATCTCTTGACCATAGCAAGAGGTTTGTCGATGCTCCGGGGGAGCTGGATTGTAGACTAGAGGTTGATACTGCCGACGATTGTCCTGTACGAGTATCTAGGATTCATCGGGGTTGTGTCTTGGAGTTGTTCAGCGAGCGGAATCCGATCAATTTGGTTGTTATTCCCCTGGATGAGAGCAAGGTTATTTTGGAGATGGATTGGTAGAGCCCCAATGGGGAAATGATTGATTACGAACAGTAGTTGGTGTGTATCCGGGACTTAAGTGGGGGAGAGTTGGTGATTCTGGATTTGTTTCCTATGTTATGGATACTCGAGAAAAGGGTAAAGAGATTGTGGTTAATGTTCCAATTGTTCGGGAGTATCAAGATGTGTTCCCGGATGATTTTCCTGGAGTACCTCTAAAGAGACATGTGGAGTTTTGGATTGACATGGTTCTTGGTGTGGCTTCGATAGCCAAAGCACCTTATTGATTAGCTCCCTTAGAGATGCAGGAGTTGTCTACACAGTTGCGAGAGCTATTAGACAAAGAATTTATTCGGCCGAGTAGTTCGCCATAGGGAGCGTCGATCTTGTTTGTGAAGAAAAAGGATGGATCACATTGGATGTGTATCAATTACCGGGAGATGAATAAGAAAATGGTGAAGAACCGTTGTCCACTTCCGAGGATTGACGATTTATTTGACCAACTTTAGGGTGCATCTTGGTTTTCCAAGACTAATCTACATTCGGGTTATCATCAGATGAGAGTCAGAGAGGAGGATACGTAGAAGACGGCCTTCTGAACTTATTATGGTCATTATGAATTCATGGTGATGCCCTTTGGGCTCACCAATTATCCAACCTCATTCATGGATATCATGAATCGCATATGCAGACCTATGTTGGATCGGTCTATGATTTTTTTTATCGATGGCATCCTAGTCTATTCTATGACTAAGGAGCTGCATGAGGAGCTTCTGAGGTAGGTATTGGAGACCTTAAGGAGGGAGAGATTGTATGTGATGTTCTTCAAGTGTGAGTTTTTGTTATGCGAGGTGTAGTTTCTGGGGAACCTTGTCAACCAAAACAGTATTCCGATCGATTCGCCCAAGGTTGAGGCGGTGATGAGATGGGAAGTTCTGAAGTCTCCATCTGAGATTTAGAGTTTGTTTGGTTTGGTAGGTTACAATCGGAGATTCATTTAGGATTTCTCCAATATAGCGGTTCCATTGACTCGATTGACGAAGAAGACCATCACATTTCGTTGGGGTCTAAGTAGTAGGCAGCTTTTGAGACCTTAACGCAGAAGTTGTGTGAGGCGTCAATTCTGACCCTTCCAGAGGGTGTTTGAGGATATTATGGTTTATTGTGATGCGTCGATCACGGGTTTGGGTGCAGTTCTGATGTAAAGGGGTCTCGTTACTGCTTACACTTCGAGGCAGCTGAAGCCTCATGAGGCGAATTATCCTACACATGATTTGGAGTTGAGGGTTGTGGTGTTTTCCCTCAATATTTGGCGACACTACCTCTATAGGGTCCATTGTACTATCTACACGGATCACAAGAGAATGAGGTATTTGATGGATTAGCCAAATTTGAACATGAGACAACGTAGGTGGTTGGATGTGGTGAAGGCTTATGATTGTGAGATCCTTTACCATTCGGGGAAGGTCAATGTGGTGGTCGATGCTCTCAGCCGCAAGGTGCAAGGTGGTCATGGTTCCAATAAAAGATATGTGTTTCAGGATGATTGTGAGATCTTTTACCATCATGTTCTGACAGGTCTGTTCCAAGTAGGGCTCGATGCCGGGCGAGGCCCGATGGTTGTCGGGCATGGCCCATCGTATGTTAATATGTATGTTATAAGGTGTTTGGGGAACTCACTAAGCTTCATGCTTACGGTTTTCAGTTTATGTTTCAGGTACTTCCGAATTGAAGGGGAAAACTCGGGATGATCGCATTACACACACCATGACCTCCTTTTATTTGACTTTGATGTATTGAGAAGAATGATAGATATACTCTTATTTTCTTTTAAGGTTTTATGAACACGTTTTGGATGATGGTTTTACTATTACTAAAATGAAATTTTTGGTCTTCAATTTTGGGATGTTTCATTTGTGCTTATGGTTTTGTAGTTTAAACATTTCCAGGTACTTTCAGTGTTAAACAGAAGACCCCGATTTGATCACACTGCATCCTCTGAATATTTATTCCGCAATGTTTATTTATGATATTACTCTAATGTTTTGATAATACTTTTACTCTAATCATCTTTTGAGATAATGCATCAATGGTTTTGACTTATTTAATGTTAAAATTTTATTCGGTAATTTTGGGATATTATATATATATATATATATATATATATATATATATATATATATATATATATATATATATATATATATATATATATTCAAAGCTTCTTCATCTTTTCTTGCCCCATGTGTTGTTGACTTATGGATTGTAGGATGTTAGACCCTGTAGTCTGTGTTGTTGAGATTATGGTGGTTGTTGTTACTGAGATATTTCCCGTATGGCTTTCAGGATTGTTGTACACCGAGCTAGGCTGTTTTAGCTATGTACGTCTTTGTTAAGTTGTCGAGAAGAGTCATCAAAAAAACAACATGAATGAAAATTGGATAGGTTGCACCCACTTAGCATTGGTTAGCGATGGGACTAACAACCATCAAAGGTTCTTTAGCTTTGATTTCTCGTCGACAGGAGTTATGTGTAAATTGGATTTGGGTATGGAGAGATGCTCCGTGGTCTGTGGCTTTTAAAATGAATACAGATGAACTTTATGTTATAGGAGCTTTGCAATTGCAACCACAACTGACCAGTAATGGTGATTTGTTGCTCAATACTTATTTTCAACAACTCGATGTTCTTTTAATCCCAAGACGCGGGTGCCATCAATCAAGAGTAGTCGAATCAATGTTGCTTCAACTCTACGTAAAATTTTATTAGTGAAACATTTTGTGAAACGAAGAAAACATAAAATTACATTTTGATTTTCGATACATTTTTATTACGATTTTGGCTTTCAGTTATCTTGTTGAGGTTACAACTACTTTTTTGGTCGGTGCTGCACAGGAGTCATCAAGAAAATAACGTGACTGAAAAGATAAAATTAAAACTTAGATATTAGAATTAAATTTAATCTTAATTGTTGTTGTATTCAATAACTTATAAAATGTTTTGAATTTTTGATATGTTTGTTAGGAACTTAGGATGTTATGGTCTAAATTCACATAATGCAAAATATCAATATATGTGTAAGGGTCGGCCCACTGTTGATTTTGGCAGTCCAAAGGCGTAGAACAAAAAAAAAAAGCTGATGGAGAAATATATGGAACAGAAAAACGTTGTAATCCGATAATCACGAATTCATGATTAAAATCCCTTCTTTCTTCATAGAATCACGCCTATCAAAGTATCAATCGATCGATCGGATTCTGTCAAGATTTTCGCTCTCCTCTCCTCTTTATCCCAGTTCTCACTTCTCACCAAGGCCGAATTTGCTGTTTTCAGTTTCTTAATTCTCCTACTCGAGGTAACTTCTGTTTTTGCTTTAATTGAATGATAGATAAGTTTCATGATTGGGAAACTCTGTCTTTTGATTAAAGAACATAAATCATGTTTTATTTTTCATGTGTAATTCTGATTTATGCTTTTAGTTCTTAAGGCTGAAACTTGAATTTCTAGTGGATCGGTGAAAAACAAAGCCATGACCTTTTTTTTTTTGGTACAAAGTACAAACAACTATTGTTTCCACATCTCATCTTATTACCTTATACATGAAAACAAATAAATCATGTCATAATAGCTTGCAAGAAATGAATGCTGCTCAATCAGAAGCATCAGTAACCAAATAAAATAAAATAATTTATCGTTTAGTGTGTTCACTATAGTTATAACATGACACTCATTATACTCTTTCCAATTTTGAAATTATCATCCTACTTATATCAAGTATGACATCTACTAATTTGGATTATTTTCTTTTCTATTACAGCATTCTACATTCTTTTACTACAATATGACACCTAAAATAGCAATGTAATTTTTTTTATGGATTTAGTTTAAGTGGAGAAATATCAATGTAGTTTATATTCGAGATGTTTTATTTGACACCATTCAGTCATAAACACCTAGAATAACAACATAGTTTTTGCTCATAAATATGTTTTATTTGAAGTAGTTTGTTTTCTTTTCATGTTTTTTTGGACTTAACTCTAGTAAAGAAATACCAACATACTTTATACTCAACACCTTTTTGACACAATGTGGACAGAAACATATTTGTGTGTGTGTGTATATATATATATATATATATATATATATATATATATATATATATATATATATATATATATATATATATATATATATATATATATATATATATATATATATATATATATATATATATATAACCATGCTCATTACTTAATAATTTTTTATTAGTTTTTGATTGCAACTGATTTTTATCTTGTTGGAAAAATGCAGATGTCGGATTATCTATGCGAAGATTTGATTGTTGAAATATTTGCAAGACTACCACCGAAATCCCTCCTCCGATTTAGATCACTCTCTAAATCGTTATATACTTGTATTTCTACCCATGGTTTTATACGCATGCACACTCTTAGATCCCCCAAAAAAATCCACTTCATTCATCTAATTAGCGATGACAAAAATGAAAAACAACAAGAATTCTTTTACACATCACATGGAGAGGAGGAGGAATTGGCATTGTATTTGTGTCCCAAACGTGGATACATTGATATAACAACAGAAGTCCCGTTCCCTTCTGGCCCACCTATTGGTTCATGTAATGGAACTTTCTGTTTGTGGACTAAAAAAGGTTTGATTCTATGGAACCCTTCAATCAGGCGCAAACTAATCGTGCCTGAATTTCCTCAGAGATCTGAACCCTTTTCGTTGCGAGGGATTGGGTTTGGATTCGATCCAATCAGTGATGACTACAAAGTTGTCCAGATATCATATGTCAAAGGCAACAATTCATTTGTTTATGCTGTGAAGAGTGGCACATGGTGTGAGATTGCTTCCCCTAAACATCAAAATCAGATTCAGATTTTCCGTTACGATTCCTTTTTTTTCAATGGAGTGTTGCATTGGGTGACATATATTAATCAAAGAGAAAAGAAAAACGCATGCATTAGTTGTATACTAACATTCAATTTGAGCACTCATGTTTTTGATATGATTCCAGTGCCTATGTCCATTCGGAATTGGACGACATCGGGACTAACAACCATCCAAGGTTCTTTAGCTTTGATTTCTTGTAATGGTGAAATTAGTGAAAGTTGGATTCGGGTATGGAGAGATGCTTCGTGGTCTGTGGGTTTTAAATTGAAAATAGATCAACTTTTTATTTTAGGTGTTTTGGAATTGCATCCGCAAGCTTTGTTGCTCAATACTTTCTCTCATGGGCTCCATGTTTATAATCTCAAGACGGGGGTGTCATCAAGAGTAGGCGACTTCAATGCTGCTTCAAGTTTATGTAACTTTTATCAGTGTGTTGAAACCCTCCATTTGTTAGACATGGGGGAGACTATTGCTGAAACGGAACTACAGAAGAACTATGAAAGAAAAAAATAACAACATTACATTTTGAATTTCAAACATTTTAATTACCATTTTGGTATTTGTCATTGGTACAAAAGTTTTTTTTTTAGTGAATAAATTAACATATATGTAATTTCCTGCTTGTTTGCCAATAAAAGAGATATTATTGAGGGTAAAATTGTTGATGATTGATGATCACATCAAGCAGAATATACTTGTAAAATCCAGCCCATCAGGCACATTTTTCTCCATGTGAGTGCATTTAGAACTTCATATATGATCTGGCATTTTGTCGAGCACGTAGTAGGCGTCTGTGCTATGAGCGCATCTAAACCACTCAGCATATCATCAAAATTCAGAACCTGGAAACAAGCAAACTGGGCACACAACTATGAATAGACTAAAATAAACCCTCAAGTTCTTAAAGCATCAAGTTTTACATGAGCTCGGCTCGGGCTCAACTTGTTTGTGAGACCTGACTAAATGCGACTGAGCTCGGCCTAGCTAATAGTCAAATATCAAGCTCATTTTTGTTTTTAAGCTTGATAAAAAGTTTGTTTATAATTATTTGATATTTACTATTTAATTATTAGTTACAAATTAATATATTAAATTAAAATTAAAACATATATTATATAAATTTGCATTTGCTTGTTTAGGCTCGCGAGCCTAATCGAGTTTGAAAGATGAAACTTAGGCTCGAGCTCGTTTAATAAATGAGGCTGAAACTAAGCTCGAACTCGTTTAATTCGGCTCGAGTCGAGCTTTTAATGAGTTAATCCCAAATAGCTCATTAGTAGCAAACGTCATATACGGATGAAACTGCGAATTTCCATCAAGGAAAACAATCACATAAAATAAAATAAATATTCTCACAAATACCGGTTTTTTTTCTAGCCTCTGTTTTAGGATCGGACTAGTCCCACTACAACTTTTTGTTAGTTCCTTAGGTCTGTCTTTTTATGACCGGTTTAAGATGATTTCATGAACGTTTTTAGTTTGGGTTAATGAAATAGAAAGGTAACGTAGTTTAGGGTCTGTACACATTAAGGTAACAATGTTTTTTTTCGTATACATTTGCCAATTGAACTTGTTTGACATGTACTTATTAAGGTGATATGACCGATGATCATAGGTTTTTCCTGATTTGGTATATTACGTGGCATTATGTTGTATTACGTGGCATTAAATGAAATTACTTAGCATTTTTGACACATTATATGAATGGTAATTGGAATTAGGGCTCATAAACAAAATAACCCACCGCTTTCATTCCGTCGTTCCCCTTTCTCAATATCGAACATTTGCAATTGAAATCGATTTCTATTTCTTCGACTGTAATGACGAAGGGATCATCCCTCATCGTGGATGTCCACTATAATGGTGTATTTTCCCCAACCCCCTTGTATATTTCAACCCAGAAATTGCATCTGTACGAGATGTCAACTTCAATGCTATGGTATTTTCAGATTTCATTACATTCCTTGAAAAGCTCACAAAGAATATCAACTGCAAGGATGTTTACTACTATCTTCCACATGAATGGTTGAGTGAAGGGTTAGGAGTAATTCAAAATGAAGGAGATTACAGAGAGTTCCTTGAGGTTGGTAATGGAAGCCAAGAAAAAAGAATTAATGTGTACATTGATCAGTACAATTAACCCATTTTCGATTGGATCGAGCAGGAGAATCCTGATGAATATGATTCGGTTGTAGAGGATGAAGACGAAGTTGATGATTCTACATTTTCGGATGCGATTTTACCTGACCATGAAGAGGATGAAGTGGTGTCAAGTAAGAAACCACTTGATGATTCATTTCTTAATGCCCTTTGTCCTAACAAGAAATCAGAAGATGGTTCCAACACATATGCAACAAACGAAGAAGTTGATGTGAAACTAATGTATCCCGTCCATGATCCAAACCAAAATTGGAAGAAGATGGTTCCTATACTAGGTATGAAGTTTTTTGACCCCGATGAACTTAAATGTTTATTGGGTAATTATGTTGTTAGACATGGATACAGTTTATGGTATGAAAAAAGTGATAAGAACAGGTTGTTAGCTAAATGTAGCAAAGGTACAACACATAAATGTCCATTTAGACTCTGGGCCACTTGGATGAAGGACGAACATTCTTTTCAAATTAAGTCACTGAAAGATGATCACAATTGCTCCAGGTCATTCAAACTTGGAGCAATTGAGAATTATAGGTGGATTGGGAAGCATTTTGTTAATGAAATATTAAAAAGACCAAAAATGAGCTTAAGAAAAATGAAAGCTAAAATTTCCAAAAAATTTAATATTAATGTTAGTTTAAGGCAGTGTAGAAATGCAAGAAGGTTTTCATTGATTAAGATTAAAGGTACTTTGGTTGAGCATTATGGAAGGTTGTAGCATTATGGTGAGGAGATTATGAGGTATAACCCAGGGTTTACGGTAAGAATGGATGTGGACATCATGCCTGACTCAACTATATATTTTTCAAAGTACTATGTCTGCTTCAAAGGTGTTAGGGACGGTTGGATAGAGGGATGTAGAAAGGTGATTTGTGTAGATGGCTGCTAATTGAAAGGCTTGTGTAAGGGTGAGCTTCTTGTAGTAATGGGTAGAGATGCGAATAACAACATCTACCCTATCACGTGGGCTGTGGTAAATGTTGAGAATAAAGTTTATTGCAAGTGGTTTCTTGACATTCTCATGGATGACCTTGGAGGGGGAAATGGTAGTGGACTTACTATCATTTCAGATGAACATAAGGTATTAGATTGGTTTCTTTTTGCTTTATGCTTTTTACTTTTTAATTTTTTAATATTAAGTTTTACATTCACCAACATGTTTTAATTTTGACAGGGATTGTTAGAAGTTGTGAAAGAAAGGATTCCAAAAGTTGAGCATAGGCAATGTGCTAGGCACATATATGCTAATTTTAAGAAGAAGTTTGATGGTGAACATTACAAAAAATTGTTTTGGGCTGCCGTAAGTAGTACCACTATACCACAGTTTGAAGAAGCCATGGATGGAATTAAGAAATTAAACCCCAATACCTATGATCATCTTATTGAAAGGGAACCAAAATATTGGTCAAAGGCTTTCTTTGTAGAAGGGAGCTAGGAACTGTGATGCTATGGAAAATGGTGTCTTAGATAGTTTTAATAATGCAATCAGGGATGCTAGAAGAAAGTCGATCATCACAATGTTGGAAGAAATAAGGGTTTAGGCCATGGAGAGGATGTATAATCAAAGGATCATGGCTGAAGAGTGGGATTTGGATATTTAACCAACAATTAGAAAGGAGTTAAAAGATAATAATATAACTCAAAGGTGAGTAACATAATGTTTTAAATTTACATTAGCTAATGATTGATTTGATTTGGGGTGTTAACTTACCTTTTCTTTTAGATTTTGGGGAGTTTATCCAAGTGGTAATCAACAATTTGAAGTAAGATTTGGTAATGATGCATTTGATTTAGATCTAATCAGAAGGATATGTGAATGTAGAAGTTGGCAGTTGAGAGGTATCCCATGCTTGCATGGCTTGGCTGCAATTGCATACCTGAATCATAATGTAGAGTCATATGTGGCACCTTGTTTTAGCAAACAAAGTTTCCTTTCAAGCTAATCTTACAATGTCCACCCTTTAAATGGTAGTCCAATGTGGCCGAAAACAATTTATCAAAAGCCTTTACCTCCAAAAAAAATAAAATAAAATAAAAAAACTACCAGGCAAACCAAAGGTTAAACGAACAAAGGATAAGTCAGCATTTGAAGGTACTGGTAAAAAGACGCATACAATATCACGTGCAAAAGGGTTGCAAAAGTGTAGTAATTGCAGAGGCATTGGATACAAGAAATCAAGTTGTCTAGGAAAAGGTAAAAATGAATTTATTTAGTGTAGTTCTATGTAATTGGAAACTAATACTAGTTTGTTTTCTCAGGAAGGGGAATTACAAGTGGAAGGGGAAGTACAAGTGGAAGTGGAAGTGGACATGTACCTGTACAAGAACCTAGACAAGAACCCGTTCAAGAACATGTACAAGAACTTGTTGAAGCTCTTGTTGAAGCTCCTGTTCAAGATCCTGTTGAAGCTCCTGTTCAAGCTCCCAGAGCTTCAAGAATTAGAAAGATGCATGTGCGAAAGAGGAAAGTTTCAGAACGTATAACCGAGATTGGTCTAAGTAAGAAATTTATCCCCAAAGGAGGGATTAGTTGTAGTCAAAACAAGCCAGTAACTTTAGAATGATGTGCTTGTTTACTACTAGTATCTTTTGTCATCTAACACAAACTTTTAGTCTTTTGCATGGAATTGGTAACAAACCTTAAGTCTTTTGTCATGTAACTATGCTACCTTACTACTAAATGATGTAATGCTATTATGATACTAGTTAAGGGGTATTTTTGTCATAACCTGCTTCAAGGTTATGTTGATTAATGTGTTAAGGGTATTTTGTAGTACAATTGTTTCTATTAATGTGCATCCTACTTTGAAATCTGTTTCTATGAAATTTGTTTTTACCAAAACTACAAATCCAAGGGTAAATTGGTCAAAATAATTTCTATTTTTAGCATCCTACTTTGAAATCTGTTTCTATGAAATTTGTTTTACCAAAACTTCAAATCCAAGGGTAAATTGGTCAAAATAATTTCTATTTTATCATCCTACTTTGAAATCTGTTTCTATGAAATATGTTTTAACAAAACTGCAAATCCAAGGGTAAATTGGTCAAAACAATTTCTATTTTATCATCCTACTTTGATTCTACTTTAGTATCCTACTTTGAAATCTGTTTCTGTGAAATTTGTTTCATATCAAAATAATATAACAAATCAGATCCCATTCATATCAAAATAAGTGTTACAAAGTACATTACATCTTAATACAACTTCAAAAGATTAGAAATACCATTTCACCATCTAAAAGATTACAACCAACACAACCTTAGCATTAATCTACTTCTTGATGATTACAATTACGACTTCAAAAGACTAAATAAATAGATCACAATGAAATATGGATCTTAATCATTAAGACATATCATAAAGTATAAAAGGTACTCTCCATTCTTCTTAGAATAGAGAAACTTTTATCTTTCTGCCTACTTGACTCCTTTATTCGTTCTGCTATTGATTTAAACCTTTTTCAATCAATTCAGAATTACACTTAATCTTATAAATATAATCATATTTACTAATCCTTTAGTAAATCATGACGAATATCTTTGTTACCCTTGTGGTGGACTTGATCAACACACGACTTTGTGTACTCGATCTCCTACTCATTCACTTGACACTTTGTCAACGAATTAGTCTAATTTCCAAATATGCAATTTCTCATTCATCGTGCAACCAAGTTGCATGATTCCAAGTTTCTGTCTAATTGAAACTTGGGCGATGAGAAACTCTTCCTATTTGGTAAATTCTTGACATTTCCACTATTAACATAATTAAGAATCTTATCCATTCGTTGTAGAAATATGCAAACATTAATTTTTCATAACGATTTCATTGCAAGGAAATAAATAAATAAATAAATAAGTCAAATCAAAATTTATTTTATTCATAAAAGCAGCGGAAAACATTTGTCCTTACAATGCAAAATCAACTGAAAAACTATGTAGTCAAATATTCCTAACAATTCTATCATAACTTTCTAAGCTCAAAATCTAATCTTCAAGTCCATGCGATCGAGATCCATTTCATTGTGATTAGACTCATCTTGCTTTTCCATCAAGCTTCTTCTCTTTTCACTGATCCTGCAAAACATTCAAATTTAATCTCATCACATTATGTATTAAGAATCAACGAATAGGAGCTTAATGGAGTTAGATAGTGGATTTTACCTGAAGCACAGCCATACTCTTTGACTCTCCCATCTTCTGGACACTTCAGGCTCTTAGGGCAGACTTGTATCCAACGCCCTTTCTCTTGGCAGCAAACGCAGGTCGGTTCTCCTAGAACGTCATCGGAAGCATGGTTGGTTGACTTTCCCAACAAATACGCTCCATTGCTTTGCCAAGTCATTTCTGATTCAGTAGCAATGAGCATGTAAGTTAGGTTAATGAGGTTTTCGTCATGATCCATCATATAATACTTTCTTTTGAACTCATTATATGATTCGGGAAGTGACTGCAGGACCCAGTTCACAACCAACTTATCAGGGAATGACGCACCAAACATTATCAATCTATCGATGTGTGATTTCATTCCTAGAACGTGGGCACACACGGGTTTATCATCTTCATGTTTCATTTCCAATAGGGCTTTAGTGACACTGAACCTTTCAATTCTTTGATCTTGTGGGTTAGGGAGAATGATTGGAGGAGGTGGAGGAAGTGAAGCATGATTTCTTGTTCCTCGATCGAATCGTGGAATATCATCTTCATGTGGAATGCTTGTTCCACGGGATTTGGGAAGACCATAGTTGTCGTACTTTGATATCTATAAAACGGGAGAAAAATAAATTCAAGTTAGTTGATAGATTTAGTCCTTAATAAATCACCCAAATGAGATACTAAGGCTAGGACCCAACACAATATTCCACAACTCGGGAGAGGGATGCCGTAACCCAAATTGCAGAACATTTGAAGGTAAGTGAAAGACGATTCACTAATTTTCCACCATGAAAAAAGAAAACCGATTAAGTTTTAAATATTTTGAAAACTCCTAGATCCTTTGAGATTCATTAAACTTTTCAATGGCATGTTTAAATCTCGATATGCCCCTCTAGTTTGTGACTGGGCAACCAAGGATCACAAAGCGGATGTGAATAACCATACAAACTTACATGGTGCCCTCACATGTTACAATCACCTATTCGATGTGCCGGTTAACCACACATGCTTCACCGAACTATGACAAACATTGAGTCACCCTTTGCTACCTTTGCTTAGAACCATTTAGTGTGCCGGTGAACCACACACGCTCCACTAACGTCTTTGCAAGGGTACAAAGCGTAATTTCATGGAATTGCATCAATTCACTTTTGCCTAAAGTAACTAAGATTGGGAATTTGTAAAACATTTAGTTACTTTTGTACTTCATTATACTTATAACGAAAGGTTTCTGTCCTATCCTACCCATTCGGCTAACGACCCTCCACTAGTCAAGAGTGCGGTGGGTAAGAGTGGATACCCATTCAATCGCCATTTTATAGGCAATTTCCTTAAACACCCCTTATAGACCAGCTTCGTGAATGAGGCCTACTAACGGTAAGACTGACTTTTACTCATACATATATAATATTAGACTTTTAATGATATATATAGTATAGGGTGTATTTTACACTTTTAAAATAATATGTGGTCAAATTTAATAATTATACTTTTAATTCAATTGTAAACCAAAAACTATATGGATTTATTAAATCTCTTTTAATTATACACCTTAATTAATTAATTAAACCATAAGGGTGTGATTTGAACTTTTCAAAACAATACTAGGGTTTTAGAATTTAACATTCCTAAATTAAACCTTTAATCAACTTTTAAATTCCAAAACTTGAGGGCAAGTTTTTGAAACATTTTAAAACATTAGGGTTTAGAATTTAAATATACATCAAAATTAAACTTTTAATCAAAATTTAAATTCCAAAACTTGAGGGCAAGTTTTGAAACCTTTTCAAAAACATTAGGGTTTCAACCATTTAAATTTCAAAACAAAACTTTGAGTTCAAATTTAAACTATAAAACCTAAAGGGGAAAATTAAAACTTTTCATAACACAAGGATCAAATAACAAATAATATAAATTAAACAATTAATTTCATCATTATCTATATTTGACCTAATTTCAATTTCTTGCAAAATAAGTTACCCAATTAATACAAATAATCAACTATAATCATATAAGGAAGTTATTATCTAATCAATTGGTAATTACCTTTTGTTTAATCAAGGATATACTCATAAATATGCATAAAATCGGATTTTAAAGATCTAAAACCAGGGGCGGAACACAAACGTTATATCTTCGGGGGCCGAAATCAAACTTCAAAACAAACTATATAAACATGAAAATTTTGATTCAAAATTATGACATATAGTTTAAATAATATAACTACTAAAAAATCAATCAATAGTAGAGTGTGTTCTCATGTTGATATGTACGATAAATAATGAAATTAACTATTAGTTAAGAAATAATAAAATAAATTAACAACTAATTTTTGATAAAACTATAAGCTACATAAACTTATTTTTATTATTACATCACACTTTAAATGAAATCACATATCTATTAGTCCATTTTATATTAATAAATACATTTATTCTTTTGTTTTACACTTTAAATACAAATATAATTTATATGATTCATTAAAAAAAGGACATATTTTCAATTAATCAAATCATAGTTGTCAGTATAGAGTTTAGCCTGTATCATACATCTATGATCACACTCCACCTTCTCATATTCTATATCATAATATAAACAAGAGAGAGAAACAAAATAAAAGAAACAAAAACTGGGTAAGAAAGAGAGCGAAAAAGGGAAGAATTATTGTTACAACTTACTGGGACGGAGAGGAGACCGGAGAGGGTGATGCGGCGACCGGCGAGAGGAGAGATAAGCGTCGGAAGAAGGGAAAAGCCCGGAAACCAACAAAGAGGATACAGAAACGGAGAAGCGAAAGTTCAGCGATAGATTCCGGTGGAGTAGATGCATTTGGGTGGCATTATCTACGGTGAGATCTGGACTTTTTATGGAAATTAGAATCTTCTAGGTTTTTTGTTTTGATAGACTCAAATTTTGCGTTAAGAGTTGCGTACATTTGAAATATGGTTTCCTTGTTTTCTTATTTCCAAATAAAATACGATTTTTATTTTTATTTTATCAGTGATTTTCGGATGTTTTATTAATGATTTTTGGATATGTATTCGGATGTGTGGTTAACGTAATGTGTTATTTAGATTCTTAGATAATCACTAAATTTTGTAAATGATACTGTATTACATTTAGTTGTGAACTTAAAACAGGGGGCCAAACTGATTATCGAAGTTATTTCATACAGAAACTATACATATAATGGTATTAGCAGCCTTAAAAGCGGGGAGGCCATGGCCCCCCTTGGCCCCTCTTACGGTCCGCCACTGTCTAAAACAGATAAGGCAAGTATCCATGAGTAAAACAACAAGAAATCCCGAAAATAGCTCCATCTGACGCTCGAACTCGCCGAGTACCACACTGGACTCGCTGAGTTGAGGCCTACTCGCCGAGTACACTATGGTACTCGCCGAGTTCATCAGACAGGGTGCTCAAAACTCGATTTTGCAACTTGAACAAACATACAAGGCATCAATACAATAGAAACCAATCAAGGCTCTGATACCACCGATGGGTTTTGGCCATAAGAACATCCTATGTGCTCATACAAACCCTAATGTTTGGATCTAGGTTTCTCTATTGTACATACAATTCATCCAAGACTATAAACCCTAGTTCTAGCATACAAGTAATCATACTAACATAAGAATGGGTTTAAATATTACCTTGATTGTTATGTAGCAATAACAATCACAATTCCTCCTTGTAATGACTTTAGAAAGCTTAGAGTCACAAATATCACTCCTCTAATGGTTCACAAACACCAAGAGCAAGAGGATGAAGAAGAGAAGAGAAGGAGGCTGCCCAAAACGTGTGGAAACCCTAAGGATCTTGTTCACCACGTTTTTGGGGCATAAGGGTTCTTTAAATAGTGAGGCTATTAGGGTTATCTAACAAGGAAACCCTAATTTGGATGCTTAAGCCCTAAGCAACCCATGGACTCCTTTCTTAAAGGCCCTAGGACGATTTCTAATGGGTTTCCCCATAGAATTCGTCCACCCCTTTAATATGAAGTCCATTAGCTCAATATTCAACTATAATACAATTAACAGTTCTAGTCCCTTAGTTTAATTAATGTCTTTTAGTCACAAACTCAATTCTTATTAATTCTTGACTAATATTAATTAAACAATATGATTTCTCTTTTAATATATTATTCTCATAATATATTAATAAATCATATTTAATCCTTTCTATCCATTATTCATCCTATCAAGTTGCTTTGGTGAAGGCAACCCAAAAAGACCATGCACTATCGGGTCAAGTACATACCAAAATAGTTATGGACTTAGACACTAATCCAACACTATCAAAGTGAACCATCACGTTAAGAGCTTTATACCTCCAAAAGCTTTCCAAGTTGGTGATGATTCATTATGAGATGGTGACGATGATGGGAGATCGCACTTTGACATTCTATGAGTTTCGAGCATGTGGAGCCCCGAAAGTCTTCGGGAAGAAGGACCCGATTATAAGTAGGCGTTGGTTAGCAGACGTCGGGAACATCTTTCAATCTAGCCTTTGTCATGAAGAGGCAAAGGTCCGCATTGCATCCTGTCTTCTGAAGGACAAAGATCGAGACTGGTGGGAGGAGGTTGGGCACGCCTTGGGAGGTGAGGCGATTAAGTTGATGACTTTGGAGGATTTTATGGCGAGATTTCTGGCTGAGTTTTCACTTGTGATTGAGGTCCAGCAGTTGGCTAGGGAGTTTTAGGACCTTTGCCAGACTACTGAGACGGTAGCAAAGATCATTACTATGTTCCATGAGAGGGTGTTATTAGTTCCGTAGTATGTGGCATATAAGGAGATGATGAAGGCGAGGTACCACGCGATTTTGAGGAACGATATTCGACAGTTTGTGAGTCGATCCAGTTTCAGGACATTAGAGAATATGATAACGTGAGACAGAGTGAGGGAGATTGACTTGGAGATGGTGAGGAAGAGGAAATTGGATTAGGTTCAAAGCTTAGAGGGTTCAGGAAAGAGGCCCAAGGTTTTTGACTCGAGGACGAGGGGCCAGTAGGGCCAAAGCCGCTACAATGAGTGCGGTAAGATGCACAATGGGGCGTGCAGGGTGGGTGGTTTTGGCTGCTTCAAGTGCGGTACAACGGGTCATTTCAGAAGGGTTGCACTTACACCACCACCACCCAGGTAGTTATTCTGATTTGCTTTCATTTCAATCAGAGGGGCCATAAGAAGGCCAATTGCCCAAGTTTAGCAGCAGTAGGACCAGTTGCAGTACCTGCTCCGACAACCTTGTGGATTGCAGATGGCCGGCAGAACAAGGAAGAGGCACATGTTGTGAGGAGTAGGGCTTTCCAGCTGACAACCGAGGAGGCTTGTACATCACCAGATGTAGTGGCTGGTATGTATCTTCTCCTTATCTCTTTATTTATGTTGATTTTCTGCTTATATCTGTGTGGTTTGTTTTAGGATCGTTCATTGTGAACGGTATCTCTACTTTGGTATTGTTTGATTTAAGGGCTACCCGACCCTTTGAATCTCTTGACCATAGCAAGAGGTTTGTCGATGCTCCGGGGGAGCTGGATTGTAGACTAGAGGTTGATACTGCCGACGATTGTCCTGTACGAGTATCTAGGATTCATCGGGGTTGTGTCTTGGAGTTGTTCAGCGAGCGGAATCCGATCAATTTGGTTGTTATTCCCCTGGATGAGAGCAAGGTTATTTTGGAGATGGATTGGTAGAGCCCCAATGGGGAAATGATTGATTGCGAACAGTAGTTGGTGTGTATCCGGGACTTAAGTGGGGGAGAGTTGGTGATTCTGGATTTGTTTCCTATGTTATGGATACTCGAGAAAAGGGTAAAGAGACTGTGGTTAATGTTCCAATTGTTCGGGAGTATCAAGATGTGTTCCCGGATGATTTTCCTGGAGTACCTCTAAAGAGACATGTGGAGTTTTGGATTGACATGGTTCTTGGTGTGGCTTCGATAGCCAAAGCACCTTATTGATTAGCTCCCTTAGAGATGCAGGAGTTGTCTACACAGTTGCGAGAGCTATTAGACAAAGAATTTATTCGGCCGAGTAGTTCGCCATAGGGAGCGTCGATCTTGTTTGTGAAGAAAAAGGATGGATCACATTGGATGTGTATCAATTACCGGGAGATGAATAAGAAAATGGTGAAGAACCGTTGTCCACTTCCGAGGATTAACGATTTATTTGACCAACTTTAGGGTGCATCTTGGTTTTCCAAGACTAATCTACATTCGGGTTATCATCAGATGAGAGTCAGAGAGGAGGATACGTAGAAGACGGCCTTCTGAACTTATTATGGTCATTATGATTTCATGGTGATGCCCTTTGGGCTCACCAATTCTCCAACCTCATTCATGGATATCATGAATCGCATATGCGGACCTATGTTGGATCGGTCTATGATTTTTTTTATCGATGGCATCCTAGTCTATTCTATGACTAAGGAGCTGCATGAGGAGCTTCTGAGGTAGGTATTGGAGACCTTAAGGAGGGAGAGATTGTATGTGATGTTCTTCAAGTGTGAGTTTTTGTTATGCGAGGTGTAGTTTCTGGGGAACCTTGTCAACCAAAACAGTATTCCGATCGATTCGCCCAAGGTTGAGGCGGTGATGAGATGGGAAGTTCTGAAGTCTCCATCTGAGATTCAGAGTTTCTTTGGTTTGGCAGGTTACAATCGGAGATTCATTTAGGATTTCTCCAATATAGCGGTTCCATTGACTCGATTGACGAAGAAGACCATTACATTTCGTTGGGGCCTAAGTAGTAGGCAGCTTTTGAGACCTTAACGCAGAAGTTGTGTGAGGCGTCAATTCTGACCCTTCCAGAGGGTGTTTGAGGATATTATGGTTTATTGTGATGCGTCGATCACGGGTTTGGGTGCAGTTCTGATGTAAAGGGGTCTCATTACTGCTTACACTTCGAGGCAGCTGAAGCCTCATGAGGCGAATTATCCTACACATGATTTGGAGTTGAGGGTTGTGGTGTTTTCCCTCAATATTTGGCGACACTACCTCTATAGGGTCCATTGTACTATCTACACAGATCACAAGAGAATGAGGTATTTGATGGATTAGCCGAATTTGAACATGAGACAACGTAGGTGGTTGGATGTGGTGAAGGATTATGATTGTGAGATCCTTTACCATCCGGGGAAGGCCAATGTGGTGGTCGATGCTCTCAGCCGCAAGGTGCAAGGTGGTCATGGTTCCAATAAAAGATATGTGTTTCAGGATGATTGTGAGATCTTTTACCATCATGTTCTGACAGGTCTGTTCCAAGTAGGGCTCGATGCCGGGCGAGGCCCGATGGTTGTCGGGCATGGCCCATCGTATGTTAATATGTATGTTATAAGGTGTTTGGGGAAGTCACTAAGCTTCATGCTTACGGTTTTCAGTTTATGTTTCAGGTACTTCCGAATTGAAGGGGAAAACTCGGGATGATCGCATTACACACACCACGACCTCCTTTTATTTGACTTTGATGTATTGAGAAGAATGATAGATATACTCTTATTTTCTTTTAAGGTTTTATGAACACGTTTTGGATGATGGTTTTACTATTACTAAAATGAAATTTTTGGTCTTCAATTTTGGGATGTTTCATTTGTGCTTATGGTTTTGTAGTTTAAACATTTCCAGGTACTTTCAGTGTTAAACAGAAGACCCCGATTTGATCACACTGCATCCTCTGAATATTTATTTCGCAATGTTTATTTATGATATTACTCTAATGTTTTGATAATACTTTTACTCTAATCATCTTTTGAGATAATGCATCAATGGTTTTGACTTATTTAATGTTAAAATTTTATTCGGTAATTTTGGGACGTTATATATATATATATATATATATATATATATATATATATATATATATATATATATATATATATATATATATATATATATATTCAAAGCTTCTTCATCTTTTCTTGCCCCATGTGTTGTTGACTTATGGATTGTAGGATGTTAGACCCTATAGTCTGTGTTGTTGAGATTATGGTGGTTGTTGTTACTGAGATATTTCCCGTATGGCTTTCAGGATTGTTGTACACCGAGCTAGGCTGTTTTAGCTATGTACGCCTTTGTTAAGTTGTCGAGAAGAGTCATCAAAAAAACAACATGAATGAAAATTGGATAGGTTGCACCCACTTAGCATTGGTTAGCGATGGGACTAACAACCATCAAAGGTTCTTTAGCTTTGATTTCTCGTCGACAGGAGTTATGTGTAAATTGGATTTGGGTATGGAGAGATGCTTCGTGGTCTGTGGCTTTTAAAATGAATACAGATGAACATTATGTTATAGGAGCTTTGCAATTGCAACCACAACTGACTAGTAATGGTGATTTGTTGCTCAATACTTATTTTCAACAACTCTATGTTTTTTTAATCCCAAGACGCGGGTGCCATCAATCAAGAGTACTCGAATCAATGCTGCTTCAACTCTACGTAAAATTTTATTAGTGAAACATTTTTTGAAACGAAGAAAACATAAAATTACATTTTGATTTTCGATGCATTTTTATTACGATTTTGGCTTTCAGTAATGATGTTGAGGTTACAACTACTTTTTTGGTCGGTGCTGCACAGGAGTCATCAAGAAAATAACGTGACTGAAAAGATAAAATTAAAACTTAGATATTAGAATTAAATTTAATCTTAATTGTTGTTGTATTCAATAACTTATAAAATGTTTTGAATTTTTGATATGTTTGTTAGGAACTTAGGATGTTATGGTCTAAATTCACATAATGCAAAATATCAATATATGTGTAAGGGTCGGCCCACTGTTGATTTTGGCAGTCCAAAGGCGTAGAACAAAAAAAAAAGCTGATGGAGAAATATATGGAACAGAAAAACGTTGTAATCCGATAATCACGAATTCATGATTAAAATCCCTTCTTTCTTCATAGAATCACGCCTATCAAAGTATCAATCGATCGATCGGATTTTGTCAAGATTTTCGCTCTCCTCTCCTCTTTATCCCAGTTCTCACTTCTCACCAAGGCCGAATTTGCTGTTTTCGGTTTCTTAATTCTCCTACTCGAGGTAACTTCTGTTTTTGCTTTAATTGAATGATAGATAAGTTTCATGATTGGGAAACTCTGTCTTTTGATTAAAGAACATAAATCATGTTTTATTTTTCATGTGTAATTCTGATTTATGCTTTTAGTTCTTAAGGCTGAAACTTGAATTTCTAGTGGATCGGTGAAAAACAAAGCCATGACCTTTTTTTTTTGGTACAAAGTACAAACAACTATTGTTTCCACATCTCATCTTATTACCTTATACATGAAAACAAATAAATCATGTCATAATAGCTTGCAAGAAATGAATGCTGCTCAATCAGAAGCATCAGTAACCAAATAAAATAAAATAATTTATCGTTTAGTGTGTTCACTATAGTTATAACATGACACTCATTATACTCTTTCCAAATTTGAAAATATCATCCTACTTATATCAAGTATGACATCTACTAATTTGGATTATTTTCTTTTCTATTACAGCATTCTACATTCTTTTACTACAATATGACACCTAAAATAGCAATGTAATTTTTTTTTTATGGATTTAGTTTAAGTGGAGAAATATCAATGTAGTTTATATTCGAGATGTTTTATTTGACACCATTCAGTCATAAACACCTAGAATAACAACATAGTTTTTGCTCATAAATATGTTTTATTTGAAGTAGTTTGTTTTCTTTTCATGTTTTTTTGGACTTAACTCTAGTAAAGAAATACCAACATACTTTATACTCAACACCTTTTTGACACAATGTGGACAGAAACATATTTGTGTGTGTGTGTGTATATATATATATATATATATATATATATATATATATATATATATATATATATATATATATATATATATATATATAACCATGCTCATTACTTAATAATTTTTTATTAGTTTTTGATTGCAACTGATTTTTATCTTGTTGGAAAAATGCAGATGTCGGATTATCTATGCGAAGATTTGATTGTTGAAATATTTACAAGACTACCACCGAAATCCCTCCTCCGATTTAGATCACTCTCTAAATCGTTATATACTTGTATTTCTACCCATGGTTTTATACGCATGCACACTCTTAGATCCCCCAAAAAAATCCACTTCATTCATCTAATTAGCGATGACAAAAATGAAAAACAACAAGAATTCTTTTACACATCACATGGAGAGGAGGAGGAATTGGCATTGTATTTGTGTCCCAAACGTGGATACATTGATATAACAACAGAAGTCCCGTTCCCTTCTGGCCCACCTATTGGTTCATGTAATGGAACTTTCTGTTTGTGGACTAAAAAAGGTTTGATTCTATGGAACCCTTCAATCAGGCGCAAACTAATCGTGCCTGAATTTCCTCAGAGATCTGAACCCTTTTCGTTGCGAGGGATTGGGTTTGGATTCGATCCAATCAGTGATGACTACAAAGTTGTCCAGATATCATATGTCAAAGGCAACAATTCATTTGTTTATGCTGTGAAGAGTGGCACATGGTGTGAGATTGCTTCCCCTAAACATCAAAATCAGATTCAGATTTTCCGTTACGATTCCTTTTTTTTCAATGGAGTGTTGCATTGGGTGACATATATTAATCAAAGAGAAAAGAAAAACGCATGCATTAGTTGTATACTAACATTCAATTTGAGCACTCATGTTTTTGATATGATTCCAGTGCCTATGTCCATTCGGAATTGGACGACATCGGGACTAACAACCATCCAAGGTTCTTTAGCTTTGATTTCTTGTAATGGTGAAATTAGTGAAAGTTGGATTCGGGTATGGAGAGATGCTTCGTGGTCTGTGGGTTTTAAATTGAAAATAGATCAACTTTTTATTTTAGGTGTTTTGGAATTGCATCCGCAAGCTTTGTTGCTCAATACTTTCTCTCATGGGCTCCATGTTTATAATCTCAAGACGGGGGTGTCATCAAGAGTAGGCGACTTCAATGCTGCTTCAAGTTTATGTAACTTTTATCAGTGTGTTGAAACCCTCCATTTGTTAGACATGGGGGAGACTATTGCTGAAACGGAACTACAGAAGAACTATGAAAGAAAAAAATAACAACATTACATTTTGAATTTCAAACATTTTAATTACCATTTTGGTATTTGTCATTGGTACAAAAGTTTTTTTTTTAGTGAATAAATTAACATATATGTAATTTCCTGCTTGTTTGCCAATAAAAGAGATATTATTGAGGGTAAAATTGTTGATGATTGATGATCACATCAAGCAGAATATACTTGTAAAATCCAGCCCATCAGGCACATTTTTCTCCATGTGAGTGCATTTAGAACTTCATATATGATCTGGCATTTTGTCGAGCACGTAGTAGGCGTCTGTGCTATGAGCGCATCTAAACCACTCAGCATATCATCAAAATTCAGAACCTGGAAACAAGCAAACTGGGCACACAACTATGAATAGACTAAAATAAACCCTCAAGTTCTTAAAGCATCAAGTTTTACATGAGCTCGGCTCGGGCTCAACTTGTTTGTGAGACCTGACTAAATGCGACTGAGCTCGGCCTAGCTAATATTCAAATATCAAGCTCATTTTTGTTTTTAAGCTTGATAAAAAGTTTGTTTATAATTATTTGATATTTACTATTTAATTATTAGTTATAAATTAATATATAAAATTAAAATTAAAACATATATTACATAAATTTGCATTGGCTTGTTTAGGCTCGCGAGCCTAATCGAGTTTGAAAGATGAAACTTAGGCTCGAGCTCGTTTAATAAATGAGGCTGAAACTAAGCTCGAACTCGATCGTTTAATTCGGCTCGAGTCGAGCTTTTAATGAGTTAATCCCAAATAGCTCATTAGTAGCAAACGTCATATACGGATGAAACTGCGAATTTCCATCAAGGAAAACAATCACATAAAATAAAATAAATATTCTCACAAATACCGGGTTTTTTTCTAGCCTCTGTTTTAGGATCGGACTAGTCCCACTACAACTTTTTGTTAGTTCCTTAGGTCTGTCTTTTTATGACCGGTTTAAGATGATTTCATGAACGTTTTTAGTTTGGGTTAATGAAATAGAAAGGTAACGTAGTTTAGGGTCTGTACACATTAAGGTAACAATGTTTTTTTCGTATACATTTGCCAATTGAACTTGTTTGACATGCACGTATTAAGGTGATTTGACCGATGATCATAGGTTTTTCCTGATTTGGTATATTACGTGGCATTATGTTGTATTACGTGGCATTAAATGAAATTACTTAGCATTTTTGACACATTATATGAATGGTAATTGGAATTAAGGCTCATAAACAAAATAACCCACCGCTTTCATTCCGTCGTTCCCCTTTCTCAATATCGAACATTTGCAATTGAAATCAATTTCTATTTCTTCGACTGTAATGACGAAGGGATCATCCCTCATCGTGGATGTCCACTATAATGGTGTATTTTCCCCAACCCCCTTGTATATTTCAACCCAGAAATTGCATCTGTACGAGATGTCAACTTCAACGCTATGGTATTTTTAGATTTCATTACATTCCTTGAAAAGCTCACAAAGAATATCAACTGCAAGGATGTTTACTACTATCTTCCAGATGAATGGTTGAGTGAAGGGTTAGGAGTAATTCAAAATGAAGGAGATTACAGAGAGTTCCTTGAGGTTGGTAATGGAAGCCAAGAAAAAAGAATTAATGTGTACATTGATCAGTACAATTAACCCATTTTCGATTGGATCGAGCAGGAGAATCCTGATGAATATGATTCGGTTGTAGAGGATGAAGACGAAGTTGATGATTCTACATTTTCGGATGCGATTTTACCTGACCATGAAGAGGATGAAGTGGTGTCAAGTAAGAAACCACTTGATGATTCATTTCTTAATGCCCTTTGTCCTAACAAGAAATCAGAAGATGGTTCCAACACATATGCAACAAACGAAGAAGTTGATGTGAAACTAATGTATCCCGTCCATGATCCAAACCAAAATTGGAAGAAGATGGTTCCTATACTAGGTATGAAGTTTTTTGACCCCGATGAACTTAGATGTTTATTGGGTAATTATGTTGTTAGACATGGATACAGTTTATGGTATGAAAAAAGTGATAAGAACAGGTTGTTAGCTAAATGTAGCAAAGGTACAACACATAAATGTCCATTTAGACTCTGGGCCACTTGGATGAAGGACGAACATTCTTTTCAAATTAAGTCACTGAAAGATGATCACAATTGCTCCAGGTCATTCAAACTTGGAGCAATTGAGAATTATAGGTGGATTGGGAAGCATTTTGTTAATGAAATATTAAAAAGACCAAAAATGAGCTTAAGAAAAATGAAAGCTAAAATTTCCAAAAAATTTAATATTAATGTTAGTTTAAGGCAGTGTAGAAATGCAAGAAGGTTTTCATTGATTAAGATTAAAGGTACTTTGGTTGAGCATTATGGAAGGTTGTAGCATTATGGTGAGGAGATTATGAGGTATAACCCAGGGTTTACGGTAAGAATGGATGTGGACATCATGCCTGACTCAACTATATATTTTTCAAAGTACTATGTCTGCTTCAAAGGTGTTAGGGACGGTTGGATAGAGGGATGTAGAAAGGTGATTTGTGTAGATGGCTGCTAATTGAAAGGCTTGTGTAAGGGTGAGCTTCTTGTAGTAATGGGTAGAGATGCGAATAACAACATCTACCCTATCACGTGGGCTGTGGTAAATGTTGAGAATAAAGTTTATTGCAAGTGGTTTCTTGACATTCTCATGGATGACCTTGGAGGGGGAAATGGTAGTGGACTTACTATCATTTCAGATGAACATAAGGTATTAGATTGGTTTCTTTTTGCTTTATGCTTTTTACTTTTTAATTGTTTAATATTAAGTTTTACATTCACCAACATGTTTTAATTTTGACAGGGATTGTTAGAAGTTGTGAAAGAAAGGATTCCAGAAGTTGAGCATAGGCAATGTGCTAGGCACATATATGCTAATTTTAAGAAGAAGTTTGATGGTGAACATTACAAAAAATTGTTTTGGGCTGCCGTAAGTAGTACCACTATACCACAGTTTGAAGAAGCCATGGATGGAATTAAGAAATTAAACCCCAATACCTATGATCATCTTATTGAAAGGGAACCAAAATATTGGTCAAAGGCTTTCTTTGTAGAAGGGAGCTAGGAACTGTGATGCTATGGAAAATGGTGTCTTAGATAGTTTTAATAATGCAATCAGGGATGCTAGAAGAAAGTCGATCATCACAATGTTGGAAGAAATAAGGGTTTAGGCCATGGAGAGGATGTATAATCAAAGGATCATGGCTGAAGAGTGGGATTTGGATATTTAACCAACAATTAGAAAGGAGTTAAAAGATAATAATATAACTCAAAGGTGAGTAACATAATGTTTTAAATTTACATTAGCTAATGATTGATTTGATTTGGGGTGTTAACTTACCTTTTCTTTTAGATTTTGGGGAGTTTATCCAAGTGGTAATCAACAATTTGAAGTAAGATTTGGTAATGATGCATTTGATTTAGATCTAATCAGAAGGATATGTGAATGTAGAAGTTGGCAGTTGAGAGGTATCCCATGCTTGCATGGCTTGGCTGCAATTGCATACCTGAATCATAATGTAGAGTCATATGTGGCACCTTGTTTTAGCAAACAAAGTTTCCTTTCAAGCTAATCTTACAATGTCCACCCTTTAAATGGTAGTCCAATGTGGCCGAAAACAATTTATCAAAAGCCTTTACCTCCAAAAAAAAAAAATAATAAAATAAAAAAACTACCAGGCAAACCAAAGGTTAAACGAACAAAGGATAAGTCAGCATTTGAAGGTACTGGTAAAAAGACGCATACAATATCACGTGCAAAAGGGTTGCAAAAGTGTAGTAATTGCAGAGGCATTGGATACAAGAAATCAAGTTGTCTAGGAAAAGGTAAAAATGAATTTATTTAGTGTAGTTCTATGTAATTGGAAACTAATACTAGTTTGTTTTCTCAGGAAGGGGAATTACAAGTGGAAGGGGAAGTACAAGTGGAAGTGGAAGTGGACATGTACCCGTTCAAGAACCTAGACAAGAACCCGTTCAAGAACATGTACAAGAACTTGTTGAAGCTCTTGTTGAAGCTCCTGTTCAAGATCCTGTTGAAGCTCCTGTTCAAGCTCCCAGAGCTTCAAGAATTAGAAAGATGCATGTGCGAAAGAGGAAAGTTTCAGAACGTATAACCGAGATTGGTCTAAGTAAGAAATTTATCCCCAAAGGAGGGATTAGTTGTAGTCAAAACAAGCCAGTAACTTTAGAATGATGTGCTTGTTTACTACTAGTATCTTTTGTCATCTAACACAAACTTTTAGTCTTTTGCATGGAATTGGTAACAAACCTTAAGTCTTTTGTCATGTAACTATGCTACCTTACTACTAAATGATGTAATGCTATTATGATACTAGTTAAGGGGTATTTTTGTCATAACCTGCTTCAAGGTTATGTTGATTAATGTGTTAAGGGTATTTTGTAGTACAATTGTTTCTATTAATGTGCATCCTACTTTGAAATCTGTTTCTATGAAATTTGTTTTTACCAAAACTACAAATCCAAGGGTAAATTGGTCAAAATAATTTCTATTTTATCATCCTACTTTGAAATCTGTTTCTATGAAATTTGATTTACCAAAACTTCAAATCCAAGGGTAAATTGGTCAAAATAATTTCTATTTTATCACCCTACTTTGAAATCTGTTTCTATGAAATCTGTTTTACCAAAACTGCAAATCCAAGGGTAAATTGGTCAAAACAATTTCTATTTTATCATCCTACTTTGATTCTACTTTAGTATCCTACTTTGAAATCTGTTTCTGTGAAATTTGTTTCATATCAAAATAATATAACAAATCAGATCCCATTCATATCAAAATAAGTGTTACAAAGTACATTACATCTTAATACAACTTCAAAAGATTAGAAATACCATTTCACCATCTAAAAGATTACAACCAACACAACCTTAGCATTAATCTACTTCTTGATGATTACAATTACTACTTCAAAAGACTAAATAAACAGATCACAATGAAATATGGTTCTTAATCATTAAGACATATCATAAAGTATAAAAGGTACTCTCCATTCTTCTTAGAATAGAGAAACTTTTATCTTTCTGCCTACTTGATTCCTTTATTCGTTCTGCTATTGATTTAAACCTTTTTCAATCAATTCAGAATTACACTTAATCTTATAAATATAATCGTATTTACTAATCCTTTAGTAAATCATGACGAATATCTTTGTTACCCTTGTGGTGGACTTGATCAACACACGACTTTGTGTACTCGATCTCCTACTCATTCACTTGACACTTTGTCAACGAATTAGTCTAATTTCCAAATATGCAATTTCTCATTCATCGTGCAACCAAGTTGCATGATTCCAAGTTTCTGTCTAATTGAAACTTGGGCGATGAGAAACTCTTCCTATTTGGTAAATTCTTGACATTTCCACTATTAACATAATTAAGAATCTTATCCATTCGTTGTAGAAATATGCAAACATTAATTTTTCATAACGATTTCATTGCAAGGAAATAAATAAATAAATAAATAAGTCAAATCAAAATTTATTTTATTCATAAAAGCAGCGGAAAACATTTGTCCTTACAATGCAAAATCAACTGAAAAACTATGTAGTCAAATATTCCTAACAATTCTATCATAACTTTCTAAGCTCAAAATCTAATCTTCAAGTCCATGCGATCGAGATCCATTTCATTGTGATTAGACTCATCTTGCTTTTCCATCAAGCTTCTTCTCTTTTCACTGATCCTGCAAAACATTCAAATTTAATCTCATCACATTATGTATTAAGAATCAACGAATAGGAGCTTAATGGAGTTAGATAGTGGATTTTACCTGAAGCACAGCCATACTCTTTGACTCTCCCATCTTCTGGACACTTCAGGCTCTTAGGGCAGACTTGTATCCAACGCCCTTTCTCTTGGCAGCAAACGCAGGTCGGTTCTCCTAGAACGTCATCGGAAGCATGGTTGGTTGACTTTCCCAACAAATACGCTCCATTGCTTTGCCAAATCATTTCTGATTCAGTAGCAATGAGCATGTAAGTTAGGTTAATGAGGTTTTCGTCATGATCCATCATATAATACTTTCTTTTGAACTCATTATATGATTCGGGAAGTGACTGCAGGACCCAGTTCACAACCAACTTATCAGGGAATGACGCACCAAACATTATCAATCTATCGATGTGTGATTTCATTCCTAGAACGTGGGCACACACGGGTTTATCATCTTCATGTTTCATTTCCAATAGGGCTTTAGTGACATTGAACCTTTCAATTCTTTGATCTTGTGGGTTAGGGAGAATGATTGGAGGAGGTGGAGGAAGTGAAGCATGATTTCTTGTTCCTCGATCGAATCGTGGAATATCATCTTCATGTGGAATGCTTGTTCCATGGGATTTGGGAAGACCATAGTTGTCGTACTTTGATATCTATAAAATGGGAGAAAAATAAATTCAAGTTACTTGATAGATTTAGTCCTTAATAAATCACCCAAATGAGATACTAAGGCTAGGACCCAACACAATATTCCACAACTCGGGAGAGGGATGCCGTAACCCAAATTGCAGAACATTTGAAGGTAAGTGAAAGACAATTCACTAATTTTCCACCATGAAAAAAGAAAACCGATTAAGTTTTAAATATTTTGAAAACTCCTAGATCCTTTGAGATTCATTAAACTTTTCAATGGCATGTTTAAATCTCGATATGCCCCTCTAGTTTGTGACTGGGCAACCAAGGATCACAAAGCGGATGTGAATAACCATGCAAACTTACATGGTGCCCTCACATGTTACAATCACCTATTCGATGTGCCGGTTAACCACACATGCTTCACCGAACTATGACAAACATTGAGTCACCCTTTGCTACCTTTGCTTAGAACCATTTAGTGTGCCGGTGAACCACACACGCTCCACTAACGTCTTTGCAAGGGTACAAAGTGTAATTTCATGGAATTGCATCAATTCACTTTTGCCTAAAGTAACTAAGATTGGGAATTTGTAAAACATTTAGTTACTTTTGTACTTCATTATACTTATAATGGAAGGTTTCTGTCCTATCCTACCCGTTCGGCTAACGACCCTCCATTAGTCAAGAGTGCGGTGGGTAAGAGTGGATACCCATTCAATCGCCATTTTATAGGCAATTTCCTTAAACACTCCTTATAGACCAGCTTCGTGAATGAGGCCTACTAACGGTAAGACTGACTTTTACTCATACATATATAATATTAGACTTTTAATGATATATATAGTATATGGTGTATTTTACACTTTTAAAATACTATGTGGTCAAATTTAATAATTATACTTTTAATTCAATTGTAAACCAAAAACTATATGGATTTATTAAATCTCTTTTAATTATACACCTTAATTAATTAATAAAACCATAAGGGTGTGATTTGAACTTTTCAAAACAATACTAGGGTTTTAGAATTTAACATTCCTAAATTAAACCTTTAATCAACTTTTAAATTCCAAAACTTGAGGGCAAGTTTTTGAAACATTTTAAAACATTAGGGTTTAGAATTTAAATATACAACAAAATTAAACTTTTAATCAAAATTTAAATTCCAAAACTTGAGGGCAAGTTTTGAAACCTTTTCAAAAACATTAGGGTTTCAACCATTTAAATTTCAAAACAAAACTTTGAGTTCAAATTTAAACTATAAAACCTAAAGGGGAAAATTAAAACTTTTCATAACACAAGGATCAAATAACAAATAATATAAATTAAACAATTAATTTCATCATTATCTATATTTGACCTAATTTCAATTTCTTGCAAAATAAGTTACCCAATTAATACAAATAATCAACTATAATCATATAAGGAAGTTATTATCTAATCAATTGGTAATTATCTTTTGTTTAATCAAGGATATACTCATAAATATGCATAAAATCGGATTTTAAAGATCTAAAACCAGGGGCGGAACACAAACGTTATATCTTCGGGGGCCGAAATCAAACTTCAAAACAAACTATATAAACATGAAAATTTTGATTCAAAATTATGACATATAGTTTAAATAATATAACTACTAAAAAATCAATCAATAGTAGAGTGTGTTCTCATGTTGATATGTACGATAAATAATGAAATTAACTATCAGTTAAGAAATAATAAAATAAATTAACAACTAATTTTTGATAAAACTATAAGCTACATAAACTTATTTTTATTATTACATCACACTTTAAATGAAATCACATATCTATTAGTCCATTTTATATTAATAAATACATTTATTCTTTTGTTTTACACTTTAAATACAAATATAATTTATATGATTCATTAAAAAAAGGACATATTTTCAATTAATCAAATCATAGTTGTCAGTATAGAGTTTAGCCTGTATCATACATCTATGATCACACTCCACCTTCTCATATTCTATATCATAATATAAACAAGAGAGAGAAACAAAATAAAAGAAACAAAAACAGGGTAAGAAAGAGAGCGAAAAAGGGAAGAACTATCGTTACAACTTACTGGGACGGAGAGGAGACCGGAGAGGGTGATGTGGCGACCGGCGAGAGGAGAGATAAGCGTCGGAAGAAGGGAAAAGCCTGGAAACCAACAAAGAGGATACAGAAACGGAGAAGCGAAAGTTCAGCGATAGATTCTGGTGGAGTAGATGCATTTGGGTGGCATTATCTACGGTGAGATCTCGACTTTTTATGGAAATTGGAATCTTCTAGGTTTTTTGTTTTGATAGACTCAAATTTTGCGTTAAGAGTTGCGTACATTTGAAATATGGTTTCCTTGTTTTCTTATTTCCAAATAAAATACGATTTTTATTTTTATTTTATCAGTGATTTTCGGATGTTTTATTAATGATTTTTGGATATGTATTCGGATGTGTGGTTAACGTAATGTGTTATTTAGATTCTTAGATAATCACTAAGTTTTGTAAATGATACTGTATTACATTTAGTTGTGAACTTAAAACAGGGGGCCAAACTGATTATCGAAGTTATTTCATACATAAACTATACATATAATGGTATTAGCAGCCTTAAAAGCGGGGAGGCCATGGCCCCCCTTGGCCCCTCTTACGGTCCGCCACTGTCTAAAACAGATAAGGCAAGTATCCATGAGTAAAACAACAAGAAATCCCGAAAATAGCTCCATCTGACGCTCGAACTCGCCGAGTACCACACTGGTCTCGCCGAGTTGAGGCCTACTCGCCGAGTACACTATGGTACTCGCCGAGTACACTATGGTACTCGCCGAGTTCATCAGGCAGGGTGCTCAAAACTCGATTTTGCAACTTGAACAAACATACAAGGCATCAATACAATAGAAACCAATCAAGGCTCTGATACCACCGATGGGTTTTGGCCATAAGAACATCCTATGTGCTCATACAAACCCTAATGTTTAGATCTAGGTTTCTCTATTGTACATGCAATTCATCCAAGACTATAAACCCTAGTTCTAGCATACAAGTAATCATACTAACATAAGAATGGGTTTAAATATTACCTTGATTGTTATGTAGCAATAACAATCACAATTCCTCCTTGTAATGACTTTAGAAAGCTTAGAGTCACAAATATCACTCCTCTAATGGTTCACAAACACCAAGAGCAAGAGGATGAAGAAGAGAAGAGAAGGAGGCTGCCCAAAACGTGTGGAAACCCTAAGGATCTTGTTCACCACGTTTTTGGGGAAGGGTTCTTTAAATAGTGAGGCTATTAGGGTTATCTAACAAGGAAACCCTAATTTGGATGCTTAAGCCCTAAGCAACCCATGGACTCCTTTCTTAAAGGCCCTAGGACGATTTCTAATGGGTTTCCCCATAGAATTCGTCCACCCCTTTAATATGAAGTCCATTAGCTCAATATTCAACTATCATACAATTGACAATTCTAGTCCCTTAGTTTAATTAATGTCTTTTAGTCACAAACTCAATTCTTATTAATTCTTGACTAATATTAATTAAACAATATGATTTCTCTTTTAATATATTATTCTCATAATATATTAATAAATCATATTTAATCCTTTCTCTCCATTATTCATCCTATCAAGTTGCTTTGGTGAAGGCAACCCAAAAGGACCATGCACTATCGGGTCAAGTACATACCAAAATAGTTATGGACTTAGACACTAATCCAACACTATCAAAGTGAACCATCAAGTTAAGAGCTTTATACCTCCAAAAGCTTTCCAAGTTGGTGATGATTCATTATGAGATGGTGACGATGATGGGAGATCGCACTTTGACATTCTATGAGTTTCGAGCATGTGGAGCCCCGAAAGTCTTCGGGAAGAAGGACGCGATTATAAGTAGGCATTGGTTAGCAGACGTCGGGAACATCTTTCAATCTAGCCTTTGTCATGAAGAGGCGAAGGTCCATATTGCATCCTGTCTTCTGAAGGACAAAGATCGAGACTGGTGGGAGGAGGTTGGGCACGCCTTGGGAGGTGAGGCGATTAAGTTGATGACTTTGGAGGATTTTATGGCGAGATTTCTGGCTGAGTTTTCACTTGTGATTGAGGTCCAACAGTTGGCTAGGGAGTTTTAGGACCTTTGCCAGACTACTGAGACGGTAGCAGAGATCATTACTATGTTCCATGAGAGGGTGTTATTAGTTCCGTAGTATGTGGCATATAAGGAGATGATGAAGGCGAGGTACCACGCGATTTTGAGGAACGATATTCGACAATTTGTGAGTCGATCCAGTTTCAGGACATTAGAGAATATGATAACGTGAGACAGAGTGAGGGAGATTGACTTGGAGATGGAGAGGAAGAGGAAGAAGACCATCACATTTCGTTGGGGCCTAAGTAGTTGGCAGCTTTTGAGACCTTAACGCAGAAGTTGTGTGAGGCGTCAATTATGACCCTTCCAGAGGGTGTTTGAGGATATTATGGTTTATTGTGATGCGTCGATCACGGGTTTGGGTGCAGTTCTGATGTAAAGGGGTCTCGTTACTGCTTACACTTCGAGGCAGCTGAAGCCTCATGAGGCGAATTATCCTACACATGATTTGGAGTTGAGGGTTGTGGTGTTTTCCCTCAATATTTGGCGACACTACCTCTATAGGGTCCATTGTACTATCTACACGGATCACAAGAGAATGAGGTATTTGATGGATTAGCCGAATTTGAACATGAGACAACGTAGGTGGTTGGATGTGGTGAAGGATTATGATTGTGAGATCCTTTACCATCCGGGGAAGGCCAATGTGGTGGTCGATGCTCTCAGCCGCAAGGTGCAAGGTGGTCATGGTTCCAATAAAAGATATGTGTTTCAGGATGATTGTGAGATCTTTTACCATCATGTTCTGACAGGTCTGTTCCAAGTAGGGCTCGATGCCGGGCGAGGCCCGATGGTTGTCGGGCATGGCCCATCGAATGTTAATATGTATGTTATAAGGTGTTTGGGGAAGTCACTAAGCTTCATGCTTACGGTTTTCAATTTATGTTTCAGGTACTTCCGAATTGAAGGGGAAAACTCGGGATGATCGCATTACACACACCACGACCTCCTTTTATTTGACTTTGATGTATTGAGAAGAATGATAGATATACTCTTATTTTCTTTTAAGGTTTTATGAACACGTTTTGGATGATGGTTTTACTATTACTAAAATGAAATTTTTGGTCTTCAATTTTGGGATGTTTCATTTGAGCTTATGGTTTTGTAGTTTAAACATTTCCAGGTACTTTCAGTGTTAAACAGAAGACCCCGATTTGATCACACTGCATCCTCTGAATATTTATTCCGCAATGTTTATTTATGATATTACTCTAATGTTTTGATAATACTTTTACTCTAATCATCTTTTGAGATAATGCATCAATGGTTGTGACTTATTTAATGTTAAAATTTTATTCGGTAATTTTGGGATATTATATATATATATATATATATATATATATATATATATATATATATATATATATATATATATATATATATATATATATATATATATATTCAAAGCTTCTTGATCTTTTCTTGCCCCATGTGTTGTTGACTTATGGATTGTAGGATGTTAGACCCTGTAGTCTGTGTTGTTGAGATTATGGTGGTTGTTGTTACTGAGATATTTCCCGTATGGCTTTCAAGATTGTTGTACACCGAGCTAGGCTGTTTTAGCTATGTACGCCTTTGTTAAGTTGTCGAGAAGAGTCATCAAAAAAACAACATGAATGAAAATTGGATAGGTTGCACCCACTTAGCATTGGTTAGCGATGGGACTAACAACCATCAAAGGTTCTTTAGCTTTGATTTCTCGTCGACAGGAGTTATGTGTAAATTGGATTTGGGTATGGAGAGATGCTTCGTGGTCTGTGGCTTTTAAAATGAATACAGATGAACTTTATGTTATAGGAGCTTTGCAATTGCAACCACAACTGACCAGTAATGGTGATTTGTTGCTCAATACTTATTTTCAACAACTCGATGTTTTTTTAATCACAAGACGCGGGTGCCATCAATCAAGAGTAGTCGAATCAATGTTGCTTCAACTCTACGTAAAATTTTATTAGTGAAACATTTTGTGAAACGAAGAAAACATAAAATTACATTTTGATTTTCGATGCATTTTTATTACGATTTTGGCTTTCAGTTATCTTGTTGAGGTTACAACTACTTTTTTGGTCGGTGCTGCACAGGAGTCATCAAGAAAATAACGTGACTGAAAAGATAAAATTAAAACTTAGATATTAGAATTAAATTTAATCTTAATTGTTGTTGTATTCAATAACTTATAAAATGTTTTGAATTTTTGATATGTTTGTTAGGAACTTAGGATGTTATGGTCTAAATTCACATAATGCAAAATATCAATATATGTGTAAGGGTCGGCCCACTGTTGATTTTGGCAGTCCAAAGGCGTAGAACAAAAAAAAAAGCTGATGGAGAAATATATGGAACAGAAAAACGTTGTAATCCGATAATCACGAATTCATGATTAAAATCCCTTCTTTCTTCATAGAATCACGCCTATCAAAGTATCAATCGATCGATCGGATTCTGTCAAGATTTTCGCTCTCCTCTCCTCTTTATCCCAGTTCTCACTTCTCACCAAGGCCGAATTTGCTGTTTTCAGTTTCTTAATTCTCCTACTCGAGGTAACTTCTGTTTTTGCTTTAATTGAATGATAGATAAGTTTCATGATTGGGAAACTCTGTCTTTTGATTAAAGAACATAAATCATGTTTTATTTTTCATGTGTAATTCTGATTTATGCTTTTAGTTCTTAAGGCTGAAACTTGAATTTCTAGTGGATCGGTGAAAAACAAAGCCATGACCTTTTTTTTTTTGGTACAAAGTACAAACAACTATTGTTTCCACATCTCATCTTATTACCTTATACATGAAAAAAATAAATCATGTCATAATAGCTTGCAAGAAATGAATGCTGCTCAATCAGAAGCATCAGTAACCAAATAAAATAAAATAATTTATCGTTTAGTGTGTTCACTATAGTTATAACATGACACTCATTATACTCTTTCCAATTTTGAAAATATCATCCTACTTATATCAAGTATGACATCTACTAATTTGGATTATTTTCTTTTCTATTACAGCATTCTACATTCTTTTACTACAATATGACACCTAAAATAGCAATGTAATTTTTTTTATGGATTTAGTTTAAGTGGAGAAATATCAATGTAGTTTATATTCGAGATGTTTTATTTGACACCATTCAGTCATAAACACCTAGAATAACAACATAGTTTTTGCTCATAAATATGTTTTATTTGAAGTAGTTTGTTTTCTTTTCATGTTTTTTTGGACTTAACTCTAGTAAAGAAATACCAACATACTTTATACTCAACACCTTTTTGACACAATGTGGACAGAAACATATTTGTGTGTGTGTGTATATATATATATATATATATATATATATATATATATATATATATATATATATATATATATATATATATATATATATATATATATATAACCATGCTCATTACTTAATAATTTTTTATTAGTTTTTGATTGCAACTGATTTTTATCTTGTTGGAAAAATGCAGATGTCGGATTATCTATGCGAAGATTTGATTGTTGAAATATTTGCAAGACTACCACCGAAATCCCTCCTCCGATTTAGATCACTCTCTAAATCGTTATATACTTGTATTTCTACCCATGGTTTTATACGCATGCACACTCTTAGATCCCCCAAAAAAATCCACTTCATTCATCTAATTAGCGATGACAAAAATGAAAAACAACAAGAATTCTTTTACACATCACATGGAGAGGAGGAGGAATTGGCATTGTATTTGTGTCCCAAACGTGGATACATTGATATAACAACAGAAGTCCCGTTCCCTTCTGGCCCACCTATTGGTTCATGTAATGGAACTTTCTGTTTGTGGACTAAAAAAGGTTTGATTCTATGGAACCCTTCAATCAGGCGCAAACTAATCGTGCCTGAATTTCCTCAGAGATCTGAACCCTTTTCGTTGCGAGGGATTGGGTTTGGATTCGATCCAATCAGTGATGACTACAAAGTTGTCCAGATATCATATGTCAAAGGCAACAATTCATTTGTTTATGCTGTGAAGAGTGGCACATGGTGTGAGATTGCTTCCCCTAAACATCAAAATCAGATTCAGATTTTCCGTTACGATTCCTTTTTTTTCAATGGAGTGTTGCATTGGGTGACATATATTAATCAAAGAGAAAAGAAAAACGCATGCATTAGTTGTATACTAACATTCAATTTGAGCACTCATGTTTTTGATATGATTCCAGTGCCTATGTCCATTCGGAATTGGACGACATCGGGACTAACAACCATCCAAGGTTCTTTAGCTTTGATTTCTTGTAATGGTGAAATTAGTGAAAGTTGGATTCGGGTATGGAGAGATGCTTCGTGGTCTGTGGGTTTTAAATTGAAAATAGATCAACTTTTTATTTTAGGTGTTTTGGAATTGCATCCGCAAGCTTTGTTGCTCAATACTTTCTCTCATGGGCTCCATGTTTATAATCTCAAGACGGGGGTGTCATCAAGAGTAGGCGACTTCAATGCTGCTTCAAGTTTACGTAACTTTTATCAGTGTGTTGAAACCCTCCATTTGTTAGACATGGGGGAGACTATTGCTGAAACGGAACTACAGAAGAACTATGAAAGAAAAAAATAACAACATTACATTTTGAATTTCGAACATTTTAATTACCATTTTGGTATTTGTCATTGGTACAAAAGTTTTTTTTTTTAGTGAATAAATTAACACATATATAATTTCCTGCTTGTTTGCCAATAAAAGAGATATCATTGAGGGTAAAATTGTTGATGATTGATGATCACATCAAGCAGAATATACTTGTAAAATCCAGCCCATCAGGCACATTTTTCTCCATGTGAGTGCATTTAGAACTTCATATATGATCTGGCATTTCGTCGAGCACGTAGTAGGCGTCTGTGCTATGAGCGCATCTAAACCACTCAGCATATCATCAAAATTCAGAACCTGGAAACAAGCAAACTGGGCACACAACTATGAATAGACTAAAATAAACCCTCAAGTTCTTAAAGCATCAAGTTTTACATGAGCTCGGCTCGGGCTCAACTTGTTTGTGAGACCTGACTAAATGCGACTGAGCTCGGCCTAGCTAATAGTCAAATATCAAGCTCATTTTTGTTTTTAAGCTTGATAAAAAGTTTGTTTATAATTATTTGATATTTACTATTTAATTATTAGTTACAAATTAATATATTAAATTAAAATTAAAACATATATTATATAAATTTGCATTTGCTTGTTTAGGCTCGCGAGCCTAATCGAGTTTGAAAGATGAAACTTAGGCTCGAGCTCGTTTAATAAATGAGGCTGAAACTAAGCTCGAACTCGTTTAATTCGGCTCGAGTCGAGCTTTTAATGAGTTAATCCCAAATAGCTCATTAGTAGCAAACGTCATATACGGATGAAACTGCGAATTTCCATCAAGGAAAACAATCACATAAAATAAAATAAATATTCTCACAAATACCGGTTTTTTTTCTAGCCTCTGTTTTAGGATCGGACTAGTCCCACTACAACTTTTTGTTAGTTCCTTAGGTCTGTCTTTTTATGACCGGTTTAAGATGATTTCATGAACGTTTTTAGTTTGGGTTAATGAAATAGAAAGGTAACGTAGTTTAGGGTCTGTACACATTAAGGTAACAATGTTTTTTTTCGTATACATTTGCCAATTGAACTTGTTTGACATGTACTTATTAAGGTGATATGACCGATGATCATAGGTTTTTCCTGATTTGGTATATTACGTGGCATTATGTTGTATTACGTGGCATTAAATGAAATTACTTAGCATTTTTGACACATTATATGAATGGTAATTGGAATTAGGGCTCATAAACAAAATAACCCACCGCTTTCATTCCGTCGTTCCCCTTTCTCAATATCGAACATTTGCAATTGAAATCGATTTCTATTTCTTCGACTGTAATGACGAAGGGATCATCCCTCATCGTGGATGTCCACTATAATGGTGTATTTTCCCCAACCCCCTTGTATATTTCAACCCAGAAATTGCATCTGTACGAGATGTCAACTTCAATGCTATGGTATTTTCAGATTTCATTACATTCCTTGAAAAGCTCACAAAGAATATCAACTGCAAGGATGTTTACTACTATCTTCCACATGAATGGTTGAGTGAAGGGTTAGGAGTAATTCAAAATGAAGGAGATTACAGAGAGTTCCTTGAGGTTGGTAATGGAAGCCAAGAAAAAAGAATTAATGTGTACATTGATCAGTACAATTAACCCATTTTCGATTGGATCGAGCAGGAGAATCCTGATGAATATGATTCGGTTGTAGAGGATGAAGACGAAGTTGATGATTCTACATTTTCGGATGCGATTTTACCTGACCATGAAGAGGATGAAGTGGTGTCAAGTAAGAAACCACTTGATGATTCATTTCTTAATGCCCTTTGTCCTAACAAGAAATCAGAAGATGGTTCCAACACATATGCAACAAACGAAGAAGTTGATGTGAAACTAATGTATCCCGTCCATGATCCAAACCAAAATTGGAAGAAGATGGTTCCTATACTAGGTATGAAGTTTTTTGACCCCGATGAACTTAAATGTTTATTGGGTAATTATGTTGTTAGACATGGATACAGTTTATGGTATGAAAAAAGTGATAAGAACAGGTTGTTAGCTAAATGTAGCAAAGGTACAACACATAAATGTCCATTTAGACTCTGGGCCACTTGGATGAAGGACGAACATTCTTTTCAAATTAAGTCACTGAAAGATGATCACAATTGCTCCAGGTCATTCAAACTTGGAGCAATTGAGAATTATAGGTGGATTGGGAAGCATTTTGTTAATGAAATATTAAAAAGACCAAAAATGAGCTTAAGAAAAATGAAAGCTAAAATTTCCAAAAAATTTAATATTAATGTTAGTTTAAGGCAGTGTAGAAATGCAAGAAGGTTTTCATTGATTAAGATTAAAGGTACTTTGGTTGAGCATTATGGAAGGTTGTAGCATTATGGTGAGGAGATTATGAGGTATAACCCAGGGTTTACGGTAAGAATGGATGTGGACATCATGCCTGACTCAACTATATATTTTTCAAAGTACTATGTCTGCTTCAAAGGTGTTAGGGACGGTTGGATAGAGGGATGTAGAAAGGTGATTTGTGTAGATGGCTGCTAATTGAAAGGCTTGTGTAAGGGTGAGCTTCTTGTAGTAATGGGTAGAGATGCGAATAACAACATCTACCCTATCACGTGGGCTGTGGTAAATGTTGAGAATAAAGTTTATTGCAAGTGGTTTCTTGACATTCTCATGGATGACCTTGGAGGGGGAAATGGTAGTGGACTTACTATCATTTCAGATGAACATAAGGTATTAGATTGGTTTCTTTTTGCTTTATGCTTTTTACTTTTTAATTTTTTAATATTAAGTTTTACATTCACCAACATGTTTTAATTTTGACAGGGATTGTTAGAAGTTGTGAAAGAAAGGATTCCAAAAGTTGAGCATAGGCAATGTGCTAGGCACATATATGCTAATTTTAAGAAGAAGTTTGATGGTGAACATTACAAAAAATTGTTTTGGGCTGCCGTAAGTAGTACCACTATACCACAGTTTGAAGAAGCCATGGATGGAATTAAGAAATTAAACCCCAATACCTATGATCATCTTATTGAAAGGGAACCAAAATATTGGTCAAAGGCTTTCTTTGTAGAAGGGAGCTAGGAACTGTGATGCTATGGAAAATGGTGTCTTAGATAGTTTTAATAATGCAATCAGGGATGCTAGAAGAAAGTCGATCATCACAATGTTGGAAGAAATAAGGGTTTAGGCCATGGAGAGGATGTATAATCAAAGGATCATGGCTGAAGAGTGGGATTTGGATATTTAACCAACAATTAGAAAGGAGTTAAAAGATAATAATATAACTCAAAGGTGAGTAACATAATGTTTTAAATTTACATTAGCTAATGATTGATTTGATTTGGGGTGTTAACTTACCTTTTCTTTTAGATTTTGGGGAGTTTATCCAAGTGGTAATCAACAATTTGAAGTAAGATTTGGTAATGATGCATTTGATTTAGATCTAATCAGAAGGATATGTGAATGTAGAAGTTGGCAGTTGAGAGGTATCCCATGCTTGCATGGCTTGGCTGCAATTGCATACCTGAATCATAATGTAGAGTCATATGTGGCACCTTGTTTTAGCAAACAAAGTTTCCTTTCAAGCTAATCTTACAATGTCCACCCTTTAAATGGTAGTCCAATGTGGCCGAAAACAATTTATCAAAAGCCTTTACCTCCAAAAAAAATAAAATAAAATAAAAAAACTACCAGGCAAACCAAAGGTTAAACGAACAAAGGATAAGTCAGCATTTGAAGGTACTGGTAAAAAGACGCATACAATATCACGTGCAAAAGGGTTGCAAAAGTGTAGTAATTGCAGAGGCATTGGATACAAGAAATCAAGTTGTCTAGGAAAAGGTAAAAATGAATTTATTTAGTGTAGTTCTATGTAATTGGAAACTAATACTAGTTTGTTTTCTCAGGAAGGGGAATTACAAGTGGAAGGGGAAGTACAAGTGGAAGTGGAAGTGGACATGTACCTGTACAAGAACCTAGACAAGAACCCGTTCAAGAACATGTACAAGAACTTGTTGAAGCTCTTGTTGAAGCTCCTGTTCAAGATCCTGTTGAAGCTCCTGTTCAAGCTCCCAGAGCTTCAAGAATTAGAAAGATGCATGTGCGAAAGAGGAAAGTTTCAGAACGTATAACCGAGATTGGTCTAAGTAAGAAATTTATCCCCAAAGGAGGGATTAGTTGTAGTCAAAACAAGCCAGTAACTTTAGAATGATGTGCTTGTTTACTACTAGTATCTTTTGTCATCTAACACAAACTTTTAGTCTTTTGCATGGAATTGGTAACAAACCTTAAGTCTTTTGTCATGTAACTATGCTACCTTACTACTAAATGATGTAATGCTATTATGATACTAGTTAAGGGGTATTTTTGTCATAACCTGCTTCAAGGTTATGTTGATTAATGTGTTAAGGGTATTTTGTAGTACAATTGTTTCTATTAATGTGCATCCTACTTTGAAATCTGTTTCTATGAAATTTGTTTTTACCAAAACTACAAATCCAAGGGTAAATTGGTCAAAATAATTTCTATTTTTAGCATCCTACTTTGAAATCTGTTTCTATGAAATTTGTTTTACCAAAACTTCAAATCCAAGGGTAAATTGGTCAAAATAATTTCTATTTTATCATCCTACTTTGAAATCTGTTTCTATGAAATATGTTTTAACAAAACTGCAAATCCAAGGGTAAATTGGTCAAAACAATTTCTATTTTATCATCCTACTTTGATTCTACTTTAGTATCCTACTTTGAAATCTGTTTCTGTGAAATTTGTTTCATATCAAAATAATATAACAAATCAGATCCCATTCATATCAAAATAAGTGTTACAAAGTACATTACATCTTAATACAACTTCAAAAGATTAGAAATACCATTTCACCATCTAAAAGATTACAACCAACACAACCTTAGCATTAATCTACTTCTTGATGATTACAATTACGACTTCAAAAGACTAAATAAATAGATCACAATGAAATATGGATCTTAATCATTAAGACATATCATAAAGTATAAAAGGTACTCTCCATTCTTCTTAGAATAGAGAAACTTTTATCTTTCTGCCTACTTGACTCCTTTATTCGTTCTGCTATTGATTTAAACCTTTTTCAATCAATTCAGAATTACACTTAATCTTATAAATATAATCATATTTACTAATCCTTTAGTAAATCATGACGAATATCTTTGTTACCCTTGTGGTGGACTTGATCAACACACGACTTTGTGTACTCGATCTCCTACTCATTCACTTGACACTTTGTCAACGAATTAGTCTAATTTCCAAATATGCAATTTCTCATTCATCGTGCAACCAAGTTGCATGATTCCAAGTTTCTGTCTAATTGAAACTTGGGCGATGAGAAACTCTTCCTATTTGGTAAATTCTTGACATTTCCACTATTAACATAATTAAGAATCTTATCCATTCGTTGTAGAAATATGCAAACATTAATTTTTCATAACGATTTCATTGCAAGGAAATAAATAAATAAATAAATAAGTCAAATCAAAATTTATTTTATTCATAAAAGCAGCGGAAAACATTTGTCCTTACAATGCAAAATCAACTGAAAAACTATGTAGTCAAATATTCCTAACAATTCTATCATAACTTTCTAAGCTCAAAATCTAATCTTCAAGTCCATGCGATCGAGATCCATTTCATTGTGATTAGACTCATCTTGCTTTTCCATCAAGCTTCTTCTCTTTTCACTGATCCTGCAAAACATTCAAATTTAATCTCATCACATTATGTATTAAGAATCAACGAATAGGAGCTTAATGGAGTTAGATAGTGGATTTTACCTGAAGCACAGCCATACTCTTTGACTCTCCCATCTTCTGGACACTTCAGGCTCTTAGGGCAGACTTGTATCCAACGCCCTTTCTCTTGGCAGCAAACGCAGGTCGGTTCTCCTAGAACGTCATCGGAAGCATGGTTGGTTGACTTTCCCAACAAATACGCTCCATTGCTTTGCCAAGTCATTTCTGATTCAGTAGCAATGAGCATGTAAGTTAGGTTAATGAGGTTTTCGTCATGATCCATCATATAATACTTTCTTTTGAACTCATTATATGATTCGGGAAGTGACTGCAGGACCCAGTTCACAACCAACTTATCAGGGAATGACGCACCAAACATTATCAATCTATCGATGTGTGATTTCATTCCTAGAACGTGGGCACACACGGGTTTATCATCTTCATGTTTCATTTCCAATAGGGCTTTAGTGACACTGAACCTTTCAATTCTTTGATCTTGTGGGTTAGGGAGAATGATTGGAGGAGGTGGAGGAAGTGAAGCATGATTTCTTGTTCCTCGATCGAATCGTGGAATATCATCTTCATGTGGAATGCTTGTTCCACGGGATTTGGGAAGACCATAGTTGTCGTACTTTGATATCTATAAAACGGGAGAAAAATAAATTCAAGTTAGTTGATAGATTTAGTCCTTAATAAATCACCCAAATGAGATACTAAGGCTAGGACCCAACACAATATTCCACAACTCGGGAGAGGGATGCCGTAACCCAAATTGCAGAACATTTGAAGGTAAGTGAAAGACGATTCACTAATTTTCCACCATGAAAAAAGAAAACCGATTAAGTTTTAAATATTTTGAAAACTCCTAGATCCTTTGAGATTCATTAAACTTTTCAATGGCATGTTTAAATCTCGATATGCCCCTCTAGTTTGTGACTGGGCAACCAAGGATCACAAAGCGGATGTGAATAACCATACAAACTTACATGGTGCCCTCACATGTTACAATCACCTATTCGATGTGCCGGTTAACCACACATGCTTCACCGAACTATGACAAACATTGAGTCACCCTTTGCTACCTTTGCTTAGAACCATTTAGTGTGCCGGTGAACCACACACGCTCCACTAACGTCTTTGCAAGGGTACAAAGCGTAATTTCATGGAATTGCATCAATTCACTTTTGCCTAAAGTAACTAAGATTGGGAATTTGTAAAACATTTAGTTACTTTTGTACTTCATTATACTTATAACGAAAGGTTTCTGTCCTATCCTACCCATTCGGCTAACGACCCTCCACTAGTCAAGAGTGCGGTGGGTAAGAGTGGATACCCATTCAATCGCCATTTTATAGGCAATTTCCTTAAACACCCCTTATAGACCAGCTTCGTGAATGAGGCCTACTAACGGTAAGACTGACTTTTACTCATACATATATAATATTAGACTTTTAATGATATATATAGTATAGGGTGTATTTTACACTTTTAAAATAATATGTGGTCAAATTTAATAATTATACTTTTAATTCAATTGTAAACCAAAAACTATATGGATTTATTAAATCTCTTTTAATTATACACCTTAATTAATTAATTAAACCATAAGGGTGTGATTTGAACTTTTCAAAACAATACTAGGGTTTTAGAATTTAACATTCCTAAATTAAACCTTTAATCAACTTTTAAATTCCAAAACTTGAGGGCAAGTTTTTGAAACATTTTAAAACATTAGGGTTTAGAATTTAAATATACATCAAAATTAAACTTTTAATCAAAATTTAAATTCCAAAACTTGAGGGCAAGTTTTGAAACCTTTTCAAAAACATTAGGGTTTCAACCATTTAAATTTCAAAACAAAACTTTGAGTTCAAATTTAAACTATAAAACCTAAAGGGGAAAATTAAAACTTTTCATAACACAAGGATCAAATAACAAATAATATAAATTAAACAATTAATTTCATCATTATCTATATTTGACCTAATTTCAATTTCTTGCAAAATAAGTTACCCAATTAATACAAATAATCAACTATAATCATATAAGGAAGTTATTATCTAATCAATTGGTAATTACCTTTTGTTTAATCAAGGATATACTCATAAATATGCATAAAATCGGATTTTAAAGATCTAAAACCAGGGGCGGAACACAAACGTTATATCTTCGGGGGCCGAAATCAAACTTCAAAACAAACTATATAAACATGAAAATTTTGATTCAAAATTATGACATATAGTTTAAATAATATAACTACTAAAAAATCAATCAATAGTAGAGTGTGTTCTCATGTTGATATGTACGATAAATAATGAAATTAACTATTAGTTAAGAAATAATAAAATAAATTAACAACTAATTTTTGATAAAACTATAAGCTACATAAACTTATTTTTATTATTACATCACACTTTAAATGAAATCACATATCTATTAGTCCATTTTATATTAATAAATACATTTATTCTTTTGTTTTACACTTTAAATACAAATATAATTTATATGATTCATTAAAAAAAGGACATATTTTCAATTAATCAAATCATAGTTGTCAGTATAGAGTTTAGCCTGTATCATACATCTATGATCACACTCCACCTTCTCATATTCTATATCATAATATAAACAAGAGAGAGAAACAAAATAAAAGAAACAAAAACTGGGTAAGAAAGAGAGCGAAAAAGGGAAGAATTATTGTTACAACTTACTGGGACGGAGAGGAGACCGGAGAGGGTGATGCGGCGACCGGCGAGAGGAGAGATAAGCGTCGGAAGAAGGGAAAAGCCCGGAAACCAACAAAGAGGATACAGAAACGGAGAAGCGAAAGTTCAGCGATAGATTCCGGTGGAGTAGATGCATTTGGGTGGCATTATCTACGGTGAGATCTGGACTTTTTATGGAAATTAGAATCTTCTAGGTTTTTTGTTTTGATAGACTCAAATTTTGCGTTAAGAGTTGCGTACATTTGAAATATGGTTTCCTTGTTTTCTTATTTCCAAATAAAATACGATTTTTATTTTTATTTTATCAGTGATTTTCGGATGTTTTATTAATGATTTTTGGATATGTATTCGGATGTGTGGTTAACGTAATGTGTTATTTAGATTCTTAGATAATCACTAAATTTTGTAAATGATACTGTATTACATTTAGTTGTGAACTTAAAACAGGGGGCCAAACTGATTATCGAAGTTATTTCATACAGAAACTATACATATAATGGTATTAGCAGCCTTAAAAGCGGGGAGGCCATGGCCCCCCTTGGCCCCTCTTACGGTCCGCCACTGTCTAAAACAGATAAGGCAAGTATCCATGAGTAAAACAACAAGAAATCCCGAAAATAGCTCCATCTGACGCTCGAACTCGCCGAGTACCACACTGGACTCGCTGAGTTGAGGCCTACTCGCCGAGTACACTATGGTACTCGCCGAGTTCATCAGACAGGGTGCTCAAAACTCGATTTTGCAACTTGAACAAACATACAAGGCATCAATACAATAGAAACCAATCAAGGCTCTGATACCACCGATGGGTTTTGGCCATAAGAACATCCTATGTGCTCATACAAACCCTAATGTTTGGATCTAGGTTTCTCTATTGTACATACAATTCATCCAAGACTATAAACCCTAGTTCTAGCATACAAGTAATCATACTAACATAAGAATGGGTTTAAATATTACCTTGATTGTTATGTAGCAATAACAATCACAATTCCTCCTTGTAATGACTTTAGAAAGCTTAGAGTCACAAATATCACTCCTCTAATGGTTCACAAACACCAAGAGCAAGAGGATGAAGAAGAGAAGAGAAGGAGGCTGCCCAAAACGTGTGGAAACCCTAAGGATCTTGTTCACCACGTTTTTGGGGCATAAGGGTTCTTTAAATAGTGAGGCTATTAGGGTTATCTAACAAGGAAACCCTAATTTGGATGCTTAAGCCCTAAGCAACCCATGGACTCCTTTCTTAAAGGCCCTAGGACGATTTCTAATGGGTTTCCCCATAGAATTCGTCCACCCCTTTAATATGAAGTCCATTAGCTCAATATTCAACTATAATACAATTAACAGTTCTAGTCCCTTAGTTTAATTAATGTCTTTTAGTCACAAACTCAATTCTTATTAATTCTTGACTAATATTAATTAAACAATATGATTTCTCTTTTAATATATTATTCTCATAATATATTAATAAATCATATTTAATCCTTTCTATCCATTATTCATCCTATCAAGTTGCTTTGGTGAAGGCAACCCAAAAAGACCATGCACTATCGGGTCAAGTACATACCAAAATAGTTATGGACTTAGACACTAATCCAACACTATCAAAGTGAACCATCACGTTAAGAGCTTTATACCTCCAAAAGCTTTCCAAGTTGGTGATGATTCATTATGAGATGGTGACGATGATGGGAGATCGCACTTTGACATTCTATGAGTTTCGAGCATGTGGAGCCCCGAAAGTCTTCGGGAAGAAGGACCCGATTATAAGTAGGCGTTGGTTAGCAGACGTCGGGAACATCTTTCAATCTAGCCTTTGTCATGAAGAGGCAAAGGTCCGCATTGCATCCTGTCTTCTGAAGGACAAAGATCGAGACTGGTGGGAGGAGGTTGGGCACGCCTTGGGAGGTGAGGCGATTAAGTTGATGACTTTGGAGGATTTTATGGCGAGATTTCTGGCTGAGTTTTCACTTGTGATTGAGGTCCAGCAGTTGGCTAGGGAGTTTTAGGACCTTTGCCAGACTACTGAGACGGTAGCAAAGATCATTACTATGTTCCATGAGAGGGTGTTATTAGTTCCGTAGTATGTGGCATATAAGGAGATGATGAAGGCGAGGTACCACGCGATTTTGAGGAACGATATTCGACAGTTTGTGAGTCGATCCAGTTTCAGGACATTAGAGAATATGATAACGTGAGACAGAGTGAGGGAGATTGACTTGGAGATGGTGAGGAAGAGGAAATTGGATTAGGTTCAAAGCTTAGAGGGTTCAGGAAAGAGGCCCAAGGTTTTTGACTCGAGGACGAGGGGCCAGTAGGGCCAAAGCCGCTACAATGAGTGCGGTAAGATGCACAATGGGGCGTGCAGGGTGGGTGGTTTTGGCTGCTTCAAGTGCGGTACAACGGGTCATTTCAGAAGGGTTGCACTTACACCACCACCACCCAGGTAGTTATTCTGATTTGCTTTCATTTCAATCAGAGGGGCCATAAGAAGGCCAATTGCCCAAGTTTAGCAGCAGTAGGACCAGTTGCAGTACCTGCTCCGACAACCTTGTGGATTGCAGATGGCCGGCAGAACAAGGAAGAGGCACATGTTGTGAGGAGTAGGGCTTTCCAGCTGACAACCGAGGAGGCTTGTACATCACCAGATGTAGTGGCTGGTATGTATCTTCTCCTTATCTCTTTATTTATGTTGATTTTCTGCTTATATCTGTGTGGTTTGTTTTAGGATCGTTCATTGTGAACGGTATCTCTACTTTGGTATTGTTTGATTTAAGGGCTACCCGACCCTTTGAATCTCTTGACCATAGCAAGAGGTTTGTCGATGCTCCGGGGGAGCTGGATTGTAGACTAGAGGTTGATACTGCCGACGATTGTCCTGTACGAGTATCTAGGATTCATCGGGGTTGTGTCTTGGAGTTGTTCAGCGAGCGGAATCCGATCAATTTGGTTGTTATTCCCCTGGATGAGAGCAAGGTTATTTTGGAGATGGATTGGTAGAGCCCCAATGGGGAAATGATTGATTGCGAACAGTAGTTGGTGTGTATCCGGGACTTAAGTGGGGGAGAGTTGGTGATTCTGGATTTGTTTCCTATGTTATGGATACTCGAGAAAAGGGTAAAGAGACTGTGGTTAATGTTCCAATTGTTCGGGAGTATCAAGATGTGTTCCCGGATGATTTTCCTGGAGTACCTCTAAAGAGACATGTGGAGTTTTGGATTGACATGGTTCTTGGTGTGGCTTCGATAGCCAAAGCACCTTATTGATTAGCTCCCTTAGAGATGCAGGAGTTGTCTACACAGTTGCGAGAGCTATTAGACAAAGAATTTATTCGGCCGAGTAGTTCGCCATAGGGAGCGTCGATCTTGTTTGTGAAGAAAAAGGATGGATCACATTGGATGTGTATCAATTACCGGGAGATGAATAAGAAAATGGTGAAGAACCGTTGTCCACTTCCGAGGATTAACGATTTATTTGACCAACTTTAGGGTGCATCTTGGTTTTCCAAGACTAATCTACATTCGGGTTATCATCAGATGAGAGTCAGAGAGGAGGATACGTAGAAGACGGCCTTCTGAACTTATTATGGTCATTATGATTTCATGGTGATGCCCTTTGGGCTCACCAATTCTCCAACCTCATTCATGGATATCATGAATCGCATATGCGGACCTATGTTGGATCGGTCTATGATTTTTTTTATCGATGGCATCCTAGTCTATTCTATGACTAAGGAGCTGCATGAGGAGCTTCTGAGGTAGGTATTGGAGACCTTAAGGAGGGAGAGATTGTATGTGATGTTCTTCAAGTGTGAGTTTTTGTTATGCGAGGTGTAGTTTCTGGGGAACCTTGTCAACCAAAACAGTATTCCGATCGATTCGCCCAAGGTTGAGGCGGTGATGAGATGGGAAGTTCTGAAGTCTCCATCTGAGATTCAGAGTTTCTTTGGTTTGGCAGGTTACAATCGGAGATTCATTTAGGATTTCTCCAATATAGCGGTTCCATTGACTCGATTGACGAAGAAGACCATTACATTTCGTTGGGGCCTAAGTAGTAGGCAGCTTTTGAGACCTTAACGCAGAAGTTGTGTGAGGCGTCAATTCTGACCCTTCCAGAGGGTGTTTGAGGATATTATGGTTTATTGTGATGCGTCGATCACGGGTTTGGGTGCAGTTCTGATGTAAAGGGGTCTCATTACTGCTTACACTTCGAGGCAGCTGAAGCCTCATGAGGCGAATTATCCTACACATGATTTGGAGTTGAGGGTTGTGGTGTTTTCCCTCAATATTTGGCGACACTACCTCTATAGGGTCCATTGTACTATCTACACAGATCACAAGAGAATGAGGTATTTGATGGATTAGCCGAATTTGAACATGAGACAACGTAGGTGGTTGGATGTGGTGAAGGATTATGATTGTGAGATCCTTTACCATCCGGGGAAGGCCAATGTGGTGGTCGATGCTCTCAGCCGCAAGGTGCAAGGTGGTCATGGTTCCAATAAAAGATATGTGTTTCAGGATGATTGTGAGATCTTTTACCATCATGTTCTGACAGGTCTGTTCCAAGTAGGGCTCGATGCCGGGCGAGGCCCGATGGTTGTCGGGCATGGCCCATCGTATGTTAATATGTATGTTATAAGGTGTTTGGGGAAGTCACTAAGCTTCATGCTTACGGTTTTCAGTTTATGTTTCAGGTACTTCCGAATTGAAGGGGAAAACTCGGGATGATCGCATTACACACACCACGACCTCCTTTTATTTGACTTTGATGTATTGAGAAGAATGATAGATATACTCTTATTTTCTTTTAAGGTTTTATGAACACGTTTTGGATGATGGTTTTACTATTACTAAAATGAAATTTTTGGTCTTCAATTTTGGGATGTTTCATTTGTGCTTATGGTTTTGTAGTTTAAACATTTCCAGGTACTTTCAGTGTTAAACAGAAGACCCCGATTTGATCACACTGCATCCTCTGAATATTTATTTCGCAATGTTTATTTATGATATTACTCTAATGTTTTGATAATACTTTTACTCTAATCATCTTTTGAGATAATGCATCAATGGTTTTGACTTATTTAATGTTAAAATTTTATTCGGTAATTTTGGGACGTTATATATATATATATATATATATATATATATATATATATATATATATATATATATATATATATATATTCAAAGCTTCTTCATCTTTTCTTGCCCCATGTGTTGTTGACTTATGGATTGTAGGATGTTAGACCCTATAGTCTGTGTTGTTGAGATTATGGTGGTTGTTGTTACTGAGATATTTCCCGTATGGCTTTCAGGATTGTTGTACACCGAGCTAGGCTGTTTTAGCTATGTACGCCTTTGTTAAGTTGTCGAGAAGAGTCATCAAAAAAACAACATGAATGAAAATTGGATAGGTTGCACCCACTTAGCATTGGTTAGCGATGGGACTAACAACCATCAAAGGTTCTTTAGCTTTGATTTCTCGTCGACAGGAGTTATGTGTAAATTGGATTTGGGTATGGAGAGATGCTTCGTGGTCTGTGGCTTTTAAAATGAATACAGATGAACATTATGTTATAGGAGCTTTGCAATTGCAACCACAACTGACTAGTAATGGTGATTTGTTGCTCAATACTTATTTTCAACAACTCTATGTTTTTTTAATCCCAAGACGCGGGTGCCATCAATCAAGAGTACTCGAATCAATGCTGCTTCAACTCTACGTAAAATTTTATTAGTGAAACATTTTTTGAAACGAAGAAAACATAAAATTACATTTTGATTTTCGATGCATTTTTATTACGATTTTGGCTTTCAGTAATGATGTTGAGGTTACAACTACTTTTTTGGTCGGTGCTGCACAGGAGTCATCAAGAAAATAACGTGACTGAAAAGATAAAATTAAAACTTAGATATTAGAATTAAATTTAATCTTAATTGTTGTTGTATTCAATAACTTATAAAATGTTTTGAATTTTTGATATGTTTGTTAGGAACTTAGGATGTTATGGTCTAAATTCACATAATGCAAAATATCAATATATGTGTAAGGGTCGGCCCACTGTTGATTTTGGCAGTCCAAAGGCGTAGAACAAAAAAAAAAGCTGATGGAGAAATATATGGAACAGAAAAACGTTGTAATCCGATAATCACGAATTCATGATTAAAATCCCTTCTTTCTTCATAGAATCACGCCTATCAAAGTATCAATCGATCGATCGGATTTTGTCAAGATTTTCGCTCTCCTCTCCTCTTTATCCCAGTTCTCACTTCTCACCAAGGCCGAATTTGCTGTTTTCGGTTTCTTAATTCTCCTACTCGAGGTAACTTCTGTTTTTGCTTTAATTGAATGATAGATAAGTTTCATGATTGGGAAACTCTGTCTTTTGATTAAAGAACATAAATCATGTTTTATTTTTCATGTGTAATTCTGATTTATGCTTTTAGTTCTTAAGGCTGAAACTTGAATTTCTAGTGGATCGGTGAAAAACAAAGCCATGACCTTTTTTTTTTGGTACAAAGTACAAACAACTATTGTTTCCACATCTCATCTTATTACCTTATACATGAAAACAAATAAATCATGTCATAATAGCTTGCAAGAAATGAATGCTGCTCAATCAGAAGCATCAGTAACCAAATAAAATAAAATAATTTATCGTTTAGTGTGTTCACTATAGTTATAACATGACACTCATTATACTCTTTCCAAATTTGAAAATATCATCCTACTTATATCAAGTATGACATCTACTAATTTGGATTATTTTCTTTTCTATTACAGCATTCTACATTCTTTTACTACAATATGACACCTAAAATAGCAATGTAATTTTTTTTTTATGGATTTAGTTTAAGTGGAGAAATATCAATGTAGTTTATATTCGAGATGTTTTATTTGACACCATTCAGTCATAAACACCTAGAATAACAACATAGTTTTTGCTCATAAATATGTTTTATTTGAAGTAGTTTGTTTTCTTTTCATGTTTTTTTGGACTTAACTCTAGTAAAGAAATACCAACATACTTTATACTCAACACCTTTTTGACACAATGTGGACAGAAACATATTTGTGTGTGTGTGTGTATATATATATATATATATATATATATATATATATATATATATAACCATGCTCATTACTTAATAATTTTTTATTAGTTTTTGATTGCAACTGATTTTTATCTTGTTGGAAAAATGCAGATGTCGGATTATCTATGCGAAGATTTGATTGTTGAAATATTTACAAGACTACCACCGAAATCCCTCCTCCGATTTAGATCACTCTCTAAATCGTTATATACTTGTATTTCTACCCATGGTTTTATACGCATGCACACTCTTAGATCCCCCAAAAAAATCCACTTCATTCATCTAATTAGCGATGACAAAAATGAAAAACAACAAGAATTCTTTTACACATCACATGGAGAGGAGGAGGAATTGGCATTGTATTTGTGTCCCAAACGTGGATACATTGATATAACAACAGAAGTCCCGTTCCCTTCTGGCCCACCTATTGGTTCATGTAATGGAACTTTCTGTTTGTGGACTAAAAAAGGTTTGATTCTATGGAACCCTTCAATCAGGCGCAAACTAATCGTGCCTGAATTTCCTCAGAGATCTGAACCCTTTTCGTTGCGAGGGATTGGGTTTGGATTCGATCCAATCAGTGATGACTACAAAGTTGTCCAGATATCATATGTCAAAGGCAACAATTCATTTGTTTATGCTGTGAAGAGTGGCACATGGTGTGAGATTGCTTCCCCTAAACATCAAAATCAGATTCAGATTTTCCGTTACGATTCCTTTTTTTTCAATGGAGTGTTGCATTGGGTGACATATATTAATCAAAGAGAAAAGAAAAACGCATGCATTAGTTGTATACTAACATTCAATTTGAGCACTCATGTTTTTGATATGATTCCAGTGCCTATGTCCATTCGGAATTGGACGACATCGGGACTAACAACCATCCAAGGTTCTTTAGCTTTGATTTCTTGTAATGGTGAAATTAGTGAAAGTTGGATTCGGGTATGGAGAGATGCTTCGTGGTCTGTGGGTTTTAAATTGAAAATAGATCAACTTTTTATTTTAGGTGTTTTGGAATTGCATCCGCAAGCTTTGTTGCTCAATACTTTCTCTCATGGGCTCCATGTTTATAATCTCAAGACGGGGGTGTCATCAAGAGTAGGCGACTTCAATGCTGCTTCAAGTTTATGTAACTTTTATCAGTGTGTTGAAACCCTCCATTTGTTAGACATGGGGGAGACTATTGCTGAAACGGAACTACAGAAGAACTATGAAAGAAAAAAATAACAACATTACATTTTGAATTTCAAACATTTTAATTACCATTTTGGTATTTGTCATTGGTACAAAAGTTTTTTTTTTAGTGAATAAATTAACATATATGTAATTTCCTGCTTGTTTGCCAATAAAAGAGATATTATTGAGGGTAAAATTGTTGATGATTGATGATCACATCAAGCAGAATATACTTGTAAAATCCAGCCCATCAGGCACATTTTTCTCCATGTGAGTGCATTTAGAACTTCATATATGATCTGGCATTTTGTCGAGCACGTAGTAGGCGTCTGTGCTATGAGCGCATCTAAACCACTCAGCATATCATCAAAATTCAGAACCTGGAAACAAGCAAACTGGGCACACAACTATGAATAGACTAAAATAAACCCTCAAGTTCTTAAAGCATCAAGTTTTACATGAGCTCGGCTCGGGCTCAACTTGTTTGTGAGACCTGACTAAATGCGACTGAGCTCGGCCTAGCTAATATTCAAATATCAAGCTCATTTTTGTTTTTAAGCTTGATAAAAAGTTTGTTTATAATTATTTGATATTTACTATTTAATTATTAGTTATAAATTAATATATAAAATTAAAATTAAAACATATATTACATAAATTTGCATTGGCTTGTTTAGGCTCGCGAGCCTAATCGAGTTTGAAAGATGAAACTTAGGCTCGAGCTCGTTTAATAAATGAGGCTGAAACTAAGCTCGAACTCGATCGTTTAATTCGGCTCGAGTCGAGCTTTTAATGAGTTAATCCCAAATAGCTCATTAGTAGCAAACGTCATATACGGATGAAACTGCGAATTTCCATCAAGGAAAACAATCACATAAAATAAAATAAATATTCTCACAAATACCGGGTTTTTTTCTAGCCTCTGTTTTAGGATCGGACTAGTCCCACTACAACTTTTTGTTAGTTCCTTAGGTCTGTCTTTTTATGACCGGTTTAAGATGATTTCATGAACGTTTTTAGTTTGGGTTAATGAAATAGAAAGGTAACGTAGTTTAGGGTCTGTACACATTAAGGTAACAATGTTTTTTTCGTATACATTTGCCAATTGAACTTGTTTGACATGTACGTATTAAGGTGATTTGACCGATGATCATAGGTTTTTCCTGATTTGGTATATTACGTGGCATTATGTTGTATTACGTGGCATTAAATGAAATTACTTAGCATTTTTGACACATTATATGAATGGTAATTGGAATTAAGGCTCATAAACAAAATAACCCACCGCTTTCATTCCGTCGTTCCCCTTTCTCAATATCGAACATTTGCAATTGAAATCAATTTCTATTTCTTCGACTGTAATGACGAAGGGATCATCCCTCATCGTGGATGTCCACTATAATGGTGTATTTTCCCCAACCCCCTTGTATATTTCAACCCAGAAATTGCATCTGTACGAGATGTCAACTTCAACGCTATGGTATTTTTAGATTTCATTACATTCCTTGAAAAGCTCACAAAGAATATCAACTGCAAGGATGTTTACTACTATCTTCCAGATGAATGGTTGAGTGAAGGGTTAGGAGTAATTCAAAATGAAGGAGATTACAGAGAGTTCCTTGAGGTTGGTAATGGAAGCCAAGAAAAAAGAATTAATGTGTACATTGATCAGTACAATTAACCCATTTTCGATTGGATCGAGCAGGAGAATCCTGATGAATATGATTCGGTTGTAGAGGATGAAGACGAAGTTGATGATTCTACATTTTCGGATGCGATTTTACCTGACCATGAAGAGGATGAAGTGGTGTCAAGTAAGAAACCACTTGATGATTCATTTCTTAATGCCCTTTGTCCTAACAAGAAATCAGAAGATGGTTCCAACACATATGCAACAAACGAAGAAGTTGATGTGAAACTAATGTATCCCGTCCATGATCCAAACCAAAATTGGAAGAAGATGGTTCCTATACTAGGTATGAAGTTTTTTGACCCCGATGAACTTAGATGTTTATTGGGTAATTATGTTGTTAGACATGGATACAGTTTATGGTATGAAAAAAGTGATAAGAACAGGTTGTTAGCTAAATGTAGCAAAGGTACAACACATAAATGTCCATTTAGACTCTGGGCCACTTGGATGAAGGACGAACATTCTTTTCAAATTAAGTCACTGAAAGATGATCACAATTGCTCCAGGTCATTCAAACTTGGAGCAATTGAGAATTATAGGTGGATTGGGAAGCATTTTGTTAATGAAATATTAAAAAGACCAAAAATGAGCTTAAGAAAAATGAAAGCTAAAATTTCCAAAAAATTTAATATTAATGTTAGTTTAAGGCAGTGTAGAAATGCAAGAAGGTTTTCATTGATTAAGATTAAAGGTACTTTGGTTGAGCATTATGGAAGGTTGTAGCATTATGGTGAGGAGATTATGAGGTATAACCCAGGGTTTACGGTAAGAATGGATGTGGACATCATGCCTGACTCAACTATATATTTTTCAAAGTACTATGTCTGCTTCAAAGGTGTTAGGGACGGTTGGATAGAGGGATGTAGAAAGGTGATTTGTGTAGATGGCTGCTAATTGAAAGGCTTGTGTAAGGGTGAGCTTCTTGTAGTAATGGGTAGAGATGCGAATAACAACATCTACCCTATCACGTGGGCTGTGGTAAATGTTGAGAATAAAGTTTATTGCAAGTGGTTTCTTGACATTCTCATGGATGACCTTGGAGGGGGAAATGGTAGTGGACTTACTATCATTTCAGATGAACATAAGGTATTAGATTGGTTTCTTTTTGCTTTATGCTTTTTACTTTTTAATTGTTTAATATTAAGTTTTACATTCACCAACATGTTTTAATTTTGACAGGGATTGTTAGAAGTTGTGAAAGAAAGGATTCCAGAAGTTGAGCATAGGCAATGTGCTAGGCACATATATGCTAATTTTAAGAAGAAGTTTGATGGTGAACATTACAAAAAATTGTTTTGGGCTGCCGTAAGTAGTACCACTATACCACAGTTTGAAGAAGCCATGGATGGAATTAAGAAATTAAACCCCAATACCTATGATCATCTTATTGAAAGGGAACCAAAATATTGGTCAAAGGCTTTCTTTGTAGAAGGGAGCTAGGAACTGTGATGCTATGGAAAATGGTGTCTTAGATAGTTTTAATAATGCAATCAGGGATGCTAGAAGAAAGTCGATCATCACAATGTTGGAAGAAATAAGGGTTTAGGCCATGGAGAGGATGTATAATCAAAGGATCATGGCTGAAGAGTGGGATTTGGATATTTAACCAACAATTAGAAAGGAGTTAAAAGATAATAATATAACTCAAAGGTGAGTAACATAATGTTTTAAATTTACATTAGCTAATGATTGATTTGATTTGGGGTGTTAACTTACCTTTTCTTTTAGATTTTGGGGAGTTTATCCAAGTGGTAATCAACAATTTGAAGTAAGATTTGGTAATGATGCATTTGATTTAGATCTAATCAGAAGGATATGTGAATGTAGAAGTTGGCAGTTGAGAGGTATCCCATGCTTGCATGGCTTGGCTGCAATTGCATACCTGAATCATAATGTAGAGTCATATGTGGCACCTTGTTTTAGCAAACAAAGTTTCCTTTCAAGCTAATCTTACAATGTCCACCCTTTAAATGGTAGTCCAATGTGGCCGAAAACAATTTATCAAAAGCCTTTACCTCCAAAAAAAAAAAATAATAAAATAAAAAAACTACCAGGCAAACCAAAGGTTAAACGAACAAAGGATAAGTCAGCATTTGAAGGTACTGGTAAAAAGACGCATACAATATCACGTGCAAAAGGGTTGCAAAAGTGTAGTAATTGCAGAGGCATTGGATACAAGAAATCAAGTTGTCTAGGAAAAGGTAAAAATGAATTTATTTAGTGTAGTTCTATGTAATTGGAAACTAATACTAGTTTGTTTTCTCAGGAAGGGGAATTACAAGTGGAAGGGGAAGTACAAGTGGAAGTGGAAGTGGACATGTACCCGTTCAAGAACCTAGACAAGAACCCGTTCAAGAACATGTACAAGAACTTGTTGAAGCTCTTGTTGAAGCTCCTGTTCAAGATCCTGTTGAAGCTCCTGTTCAAGCTCCCAGAGCTTCAAGAATTAGAAAGATGCATGTGCGAAAGAGGAAAGTTTCAGAACGTATAACCGAGATTGGTCTAAGTAAGAAATTTATCCCCAAAGGAGGGATTAGTTGTAGTCAAAACAAGCCAGTAACTTTAGAATGATGTGCTTGTTTACTACTAGTATCTTTTGTCATCTAACACAAACTTTTAGTCTTTTGCATGGAATTGGTAACAAACCTTAAGTCTTTTGTCATGTAACTATGCTACCTTACTACTAAATGATGTAATGCTATTATGATACTAGTTAAGGGGTATTTTTGTCATAACCTGCTTCAAGGTTATGTTGATTAATGTGTTAAGGGTATTTTGTAGTACAATTGTTTCTATTAATGTGCATCCTACTTTGAAATCTGTTTCTATGAAATTTGTTTTTACCAAAACTACAAATCCAAGGGTAAATTGGTCAAAATAATTTCTATTTTATCATCCTACTTTGAAATCTGTTTCTATGAAATTTGATTTACCAAAACTTCAAATCCAAGGGTAAATTGGTCAAAATAATTTCTATTTTATCACCCTACTTTGAAATCTGTTTCTATGAAATCTGTTTTACCAAAACTGCAAATCCAAGGGTAAATTGGTCAAAACAATTTCTATTTTATCATCCTACTTTGATTCTACTTTAGTATCCTACTTTGAAATCTGTTTCTGTGAAATTTGTTTCATATCAAAATAATATAACAAATCAGATCCCATTCATATCAAAATAAGTGTTACAAAGTACATTACATCTTAATACAACTTCAAAAGATTAGAAATACCATTTCACCATCTAAAAGATTACAACCAACACAACCTTAGCATTAATCTACTTCTTGATGATTACAATTACTACTTCAAAAGACTAAATAAACAGATCACAATGAAATATGGTTCTTAATCATTAAGACATATCATAAAGTATAAAAGGTACTCTCCATTCTTCTTAGAATAGAGAAACTTTTATCTTTCTGCCTACTTGATTCCTTTATTCGTTCTGCTATTGATTTAAACCTTTTTCAATCAATTCAGAATTACACTTAATCTTATAAATATAATCGTATTTACTAATCCTTTAGTAAATCATGACGAATATCTTTGTTACCCTTGTGGTGGACTTGATCAACACACGACTTTGTGTACTCGATCTCCTACTCATTCACTTGACACTTTGTCAACGAATTAGTCTAATTTCCAAATATGCAATTTCTCATTCATCGTGCAACCAAGTTGCATGATTCCAAGTTTCTGTCTAATTGAAACTTGGGCGATGAGAAACTCTTCCTATTTGGTAAATTCTTGACATTTCCACTATTAACATAATTAAGAATCTTATCCATTCGTTGTAGAAATATGCAAACATTAATTTTTCATAACGATTTCATTGCAAGGAAATAAATAAATAAATAAATAAGTCAAATCAAAATTTATTTTATTCATAAAAGCAGCGGAAAACATTTGTCCTTACAATGCAAAATCAACTGAAAAACTATGTAGTCAAATATTCCTAACAATTCTATCATAACTTTCTAAGCTCAAAATCTAATCTTCAAGTCCATGCGATCGAGATCCATTTCATTGTGATTAGACTCATCTTGCTTTTCCATCAAGCTTCTTCTCTTTTCACTGATCCTGCAAAACATTCAAATTTAATCTCATCACATTATGTATTAAGAATCAACGAATAGGAGCTTAATGGAGTTAGATAGTGGATTTTACCTGAAGCACAACCATACTCTTTGACTCTCCCATCTTCTGGACACTTCAGGCTCTTAGGGCAGACTTGTATCCAACGCCCTTTCTCTTGGCAGCAAACGCAGGTCGGTTCTCCTAGAACGTCATCGGAAGCATGGTTGGTTGACTTTCCCAACAAATACGCTCCATTGCTTTGCCAAATCATTTCTGATTCAGTAGCAATGAGCATGTAAGTTAGGTTAATGAGGTTTTCGTCATGATCCATCATATAATACTTTCTTTTGAACTCATTATATGATTCGGGAAGTGACTGCAGGACCCAGTTCACAACCAACTTATCAGGGAATGACGCACCAAACATTATCAATCTATCGATGTGTGATTTCATTCCTAGAACGTGGGCACACACGGGTTTATCATCTTCATGTTTCATTTCCAATAGGGCTTTAGTGACATTGAACCTTTCAATTCTTTGATCTTGTGGGTTAGGGAGAATGATTGGAGGAGGTGGAGGAAGTGAAGCATGATTTCTTGTTCCTCGATCGAATCGTGGAATATCATCTTCATGTGGAATGCTTGTTCCATGGGATTTGGGAAGACCATAGTTGTCGTACTTTGATATCTATAAAATGGGAGAAAAATAAATTCAAGTTACTTGATAGATTTAGTCCTTAATAAATCACCCAAATGAGATACTAAGGCTAGGACCCAACACAATATTCCACAACTCGGGAGAGGGATGCCGTAACCCAAATTGCAGAACATTTGAAGGTAAGTGAAAGACAATTCACTAATTTTCCACCATGAAAAAAGAAAACCGATTAAGTTTTAAATATTTTGAAAACTCCTAGATCCTTTGAGATTCATTAAACTTTTCAATGGCATGTTTAAATCTCGATATGCCCCTCTAGTTTGTGACTGGGCAACCAAGGATCACAAAGCGGATGTGAATAACCATGCAAACTTACATGGTGCCCTCACATGTTACAATCACCTATTCGATGTGCCGGTTAACCACACATGCTTCACCGAACTATGACAAACATTGAGTCACCCTTTGCTACCTTTGCTTAGAACCATTTAGTGTGCCGGTGAACCACACACGCTCCACTAACGTCTTTGCAAGGGTACAAAGTGTAATTTCATGGAATTGCATCAATTCACTTTTGCCTAAAGTAACTAAGATTGGGAATTTGTAAAACATTTAGTTACTTTTGTACTTCATTATACTTATAATGGAAGGTTTCTGTCCTATCCTACCCGTTCGGCTAACGACCCTCCATTAGTCAAGAGTGCGGTGGGTAAGAGTGGATACCCATTCAATCGCCATTTTATAGGCAATTTCCTTAAACACTCCTTATAGACCAGCTTCGTGAATGAGGCCTACTAACGGTAAGACTGACTTTTACTCATACATATATAATATTAGACTTTTAATGATATATATAGTATATGGTGTATTTTACACTTTTAAAATACTATGTGGTCAAATTTAATAATTATACTTTTAATTCAATTGTAAACCAAAAACTATATGGATTTATTAAATCTCTTTTAATTATACACCTTAATTAATTAATAAAACCATAAGGGTGTGATTTGAACTTTTCAAAACAATACTAGGGTTTTAGAATTTAACATTCCTAAATTAAACCTTTAATCAACTTTTAAATTCCAAAACTTGAGGGCAAGTTTTTGAAACATTTTAAAACATTAGGGTTTAGAATTTAAATATACAACAAAATTAAACTTTTAATCAAAATTTAAATTCCAAAACTTGAGGGCAAGTTTTGAAACCTTTTCAAAAACATTAGGGTTTCAACCATTTAAATTTCAAAACAAAACTTTGAGTTCAAATTTAAACTATAAAACCTAAAGGGGAAAATTAAAACTTTTCATAACACAAGGATCAAATAACAAATAATATAAATTAAACAATTAATTTCATCATTATCTATATTTGACCTAATTTCAATTTCTTGCAAAATAAGTTACCCAATTAATACAAATAATCAACTATAATCATATAAGGAAGTTATTATCTAATCAATTGGTAATTATCTTTTGTTTAATCAAGGATATACTCATAAATATGCATAAAATCGGATTTTAAAGATCTAAAACCAGGGGCGGAACACAAACGTTATATCTTCGGGGGCCGAAATCAAACTTCAAAACAAACTATATAAACATGAAAATTTTGATTCAAAATTATGACATATAGTTTAAATAATATAACTACTAAAAAATCAATCAATAGTAGAGTGTGTTCTCATGTTGATATGTACGATAAATAATGAAATTAACTATCAGTTAAGAAATAATAAAATAAATTAACAACTAATTTTTGATAAAACTATAAGCTACATAAACTTATTTTTATTATTACATCACACTTTAAATGAAATCACATATCTATTAGTCCATTTTATATTAATAAATACATTTATTCTTTTGTTTTACACTTTAAATACAAATATAATTTATATGATTCATTAAAAAAAGGACATATTTTCAATTAATCAAATCATAGTTGTCAGTATAGAGTTTAGCCTGTATCATACATCTATGATCACACTCCACCTTCTCATATTCTATATCATAATATAAACAAGAGAGAGAAACAAAATAAAAGAAACAAAAACAGGGTAAGAAAGAGAGCGAAAAAGGGAAGAACTATCGTTACAACTTACTGGGACGGAGAGGAGACCGGAGAGGGTGATGTGGCGACCGGCGAGAGGAGAGATAAGCGTCGGAAGAAGGGAAAAGCCTGGAAACCAACAAAGAGGATACAGAAACGGAGAAGCGAAAGTTCAGCGATAGATTCTGGTGGAGTAGATGCATTTGGGTGGCATTATCTACGGTGAGATCTCGACTTTTTATGGAAATTGGAATCTTCTAGGTTTTTTGTTTTGATAGACTCAAATTTTGCGTTAAGAGTTGCGTACATTTGAAATATGGTTTCCTTGTTTTCTTATTTCCAAATAAAATACGATTTTTATTTTTATTTTATCAGTGATTTTCGGATGTTTTATTAATGATTTTTGGATATGTATTCGGATGTGTGGTTAACGTAATGTGTTATTTAGATTCTTAGATAATCACTAAGTTTTGTAAATGATACTGTATTACATTTAGTTGTGAACTTAAAACAGGGGGCCAAACTGATTATCGAAGTTATTTCATACATAAACTATACATATAATGGTATTAGCAGCCTTAAAAGCGGGGAGGCCATGGCCCCCCTTGGCCCCTCTTACGGTCCGCCACTGTCTAAAACAGATAAGGCAAGTATCCATGAGTAAAACAACAAGAAATCCCGAAAATAGCTCCATCTGACGCTCGAACTCGCCGAGTACCACACTGGTCTCGCCGAGTACACTATGGTACTCGCCGAGTACACTATGGTACTCGCCGAGTTCATCAGGCAGGGTGCTCAAAACTCGATTTTGCAACTTGAACAAACATACAAGGCATCAATACAATAGAAACCAATCAAGGCTCTGATACCACCGATGGGTTTTGGCCATAAGAACATCCTATGTGCTCATACAAACCCTAATGTTTAGATCTAGGTTTCTCTATTGTACATGCAATTCATCCAAGACTATAAACCCTAGTTCTAGCATACAAGTAATCATACTAACATAAGAATGGGTTTAAATATTACCTTGATTGTTATGTAGCAATAACAATCACAATTCCTCCTTGTAATGACTTTAGAAAGCTTAGAGTCACAAATATCACTCCTCTAATGGTTCACAAACACCAAGAGCAAGAGGATGAAGAAGAGAAGAGAAGGAGGCTGCCCAAAACGTGTGGAAACCCTAAGGATCTTGTTCACCACGTTTTTGGGGAAGGGTTCTTTAAATAGTGAGGCTATTAGGGTTATCTAACAAGGAAACCCTAATTTGGATGCTTAAGCCCTAAGCAACCCATGGACTCCTTTCTTAAAGGCCCTAGGACGATTTCTAATGGGTTTCCCCATAGAATTCGTCCACCCCTTTAATATGAAGTCCATTAGCTCAATATTCAACTATCATACAATTGACAATTCTAGTCCCTTAGTTTAATTAATGTCTTTTAGTCACAAACTCAATTCTTATTAATTCTTGACTAATATTAATTAAACAATATGATTTCTCTTTTAATATATTATTCTCATAATATATTAATAAATCATATTTAATCCTTTCTCTCCATTATTCATCCTATCAAGTTGCTTTGGTGAAGGCAACCCAAAAGGACCATGCACTATCGGGTCAAGTACATACCAAAATAGTTATGGACTTAGACACTAATCCAACACTATCAAAGTGAACCATCAAGTTAAGAGCTTTATACCTCCAAAAGCTTTCCAAGTTGGTGATGATTCATTATGAGATGGTGACGATGATGGGAGATCGCACTTTGACATTCTATGAGTTTCGAGCATGTGGAGCCCCGAAAGTCTTCGGGAAGAAGGACGCGATTATAAGTAGGCATTGGTTAGCAGACGTCGGGAACATCTTTCAATCTAGCCTTTGTCATGAAGAGGCGAAGGTCCATATTGCATCCTGTCTTCTGAAGGACAAAGATCGAGACTGGTGGGAGGAGGTTGGGCACGCCTTGGGAGGTGAGGCGATTAAGTTGATGACTTTGGAGGATTTTATGGCGAGATTTCTGGCTGAGTTTTCACTTGTGATTGAGGTCCAACAGTTGGCTAGGGAGTTTTAGGACCTTTGCCAGACTACTGAGACGGTAGCAGAGATCATTACTATGTTCCATGAGAGGGTGTTATTAGTTCCGTAGTATGTGGCATATAAGGAGATGATGAAGGCGAGGTACCACGCGATTTTGAGGAACGATATTCGACAATTTGTGAGTCGATCCAGTTTCAGGACATTAGAGAATATGATAACGTGAGACAGAGTGAGGGAGATTGACTTGGAGATGGAGAGGAAGAGGAAGAAGACCATCACATTTCGTTGGGGCCTAAGTAGTTGGCAGCTTTTGAGACCTTAACGCAGAAGTTGTGTGAGGCGTCAATTATGACCCTTCCAGAGGGTGTTTGAGGATATTATGGTTTATTGTGATGCGTCGATCACGGGTTTGGGTGCAGTTCTGATGTAAAGGGGTCTCGTTACTGCTTACACTTCGAGGCAGCTGAAGCCTCATGAGGCGAATTATCCTACACATGATTTGGAGTTGAGGGTTGTGGTGTTTTCCCTCAATATTTGGCGACACTACCTCTATAGGGTCCATTGTACTATCTACACGGATCACAAGAGAATGAGGTATTTGATGGATTAGCCGAATTTGAACATGAGACAACGTAGGTGGTTGGATGTGGTGAAGGATTATGATTGTGAGATCCTTTACCATCCGGGGAAGGCCAATGTGGTGGTCGATGCTCTCAGCCGCAAGGTGCAAGGTGGTCATGGTTCCAATAAAAGATATGTGTTTCAGGATGATTGTGAGATCTTTTACCATCATGTTCTGACAGGTCTGTTCCAAGTAGGGCTCGATGCCGGGCGAGGCCCGATGGTTGTCGGGCATGGCCCATCGAATGTTAATATGTATGTTATAAGGTGTTTGGGGAAGTCACTAAGCTTCATGCTTACGGTTTTCAATTTATGTTTCAGGTACTTCCGAATTGAAGGGGAAAACTCGGGATGATCGCATTACACACACCACGACCTCCTTTTATTTGACTTTGATGTATTGAGAAGAATGATAGATATACTCTTATTTTCTTTTAAGGTTTTATGAACACGTTTTGGATGATGGTTTTACTATTACTAAAATGAAATTTTTGGTCTTCAATTTTGGGATGTTTCATTTGAGCTTATGGTTTTGTAGTTTAAACATTTCCAGGTACTTTCAGTGTTAAACAGAAGACCCCGATTTGATCACACTGCATCCTCTGAATATTTATTCCGCAATGTTTATTTATGATATTACTCTAATGTTTTGATAATACTTTTACTCTAATCATCTTTTGAGATAATGCATCAATGGTTGTGACTTATTTAATGTTAAAATTTTATTCGGTAATTTTGGGATATTATATATATATATATATATATATATATATATATATATATATATATATATATATATATATATATATATATATATATATATATATATATTCAAAGCTTCTTGATCTTTTCTTGCCCCATGTGTTGTTGACTTATGGATTGTAGGATGTTAGACCCTGTAGTCTGTGTTGTTGAGATTATGGTGGTTGTTGTTACTGAGATATTTCCCGTATGGCTTTCAAGATTGTTGTACACCGAGCTAGGCTGTTTTAGCTATGTACGCCTTTGTTAAGTTGTCGAGAAGAGTCATCAAAAAAACAACATGAATGAAAATTGGATAGGTTGCACCCACTTAGCATTGGTTAGCGATGGGACTAACAACCATCAAAGGTTCTTTAGCTTTGATTTCTCGTCGACAGGAGTTATGTGTAAATTGGATTTGGGTATGGAGAGATGCTTCGTGGTCTGTGGCTTTTAAAATGAATACAGATGAACTTTATGTTATAGGAGCTTTGCAATTGCAACCACAACTGACCAGTAATGGTGATTTGTTGCTCAATACTTATTTTCAACAACTCGATGTTTTTTTAATCACAAGACGCGGGTGCCATCAATCAAGAGTAGTCGAATCAATGTTGCTTCAACTCTACGTAAAATTTTATTAGTGAAACATTTTGTGAAACGAAGAAAACATAAAATTACATTTTGATTTTCGATGCATTTTTATTACGATTTTGGCTTTCAGTTATCTTGTTGAGGTTACAACTACTTTTTTGGTCGGTGCTGCACAGGAGTCATCAAGAAAATAACGTGACTGAAAAGATAAAATTAAAACTTAGATATTAGAATTAAATTTAATCTTAATTGTTGTTGTATTCAATAACTTATAAAATGTTTTGAATTTTTGATATGTTTGTTAGGAACTTAGGATGTTATGGTCTAAATTCACATAATGCAAAATATCAATATATGTGTAAGGGTCGGCCCACTGTTGATTTTGGCAGTCCAAAGGCGTAGAACAAAAAAAAAAGCTGATGGAGAAATATATGGAACAGAAAAACGTTGTAATCCGATAATCACGAATTCATGATTAAAATCCCTTCTTTCTTCATAGAATCACGCCTATCAAAGTATCAATCGATCGATCGGATTCTGTCAAGATTTTCGCTCTCCTCTCCTCTTTATCCCAGTTCTCACTTCTCACCAAGGCCGAATTTGCTGTTTTCAGTTTCTTAATTCTCCTACTCGAGGTAACTTCTGTTTTTGCTTTAATTGAATGATAGATAAGTTTCATGATTGGGAAACTCTGTCTTTTGATTAAAGAACATAAATCATGTTTTATTTTTCATGTGTAATTCTGATTTATGCTTTTAGTTCTTAAGGCTGAAACTTGAATTTCTAGTGGATCGGTGAAAAACAAAGCCATGACCTTTTTTTTTTTGGTACAAAGTACAAACAACTATTGTTTCCACATCTCATCTTATTACCTTATACATGAAAACAAATAAATCATGTCATAATAGCTTGCAAGAAATGAATGCTGCTCAATCAGAAGCATCAGTAACCAAATAAAATAAAATAATTTATCGTTTAGTGTGTTCACTATAGTTATAACATGACACTCATTATACTCTTTCCAATTTTGAAAATATCATCCTACTTATATCAAGTATGACATCTACTAATTTGGATTATTTTCTTTTCTATTACAGCATTCTACATTCTTTTACTACAATATGACACCTAAAATAGCAATGTAATTTTTTTTTTATGGATTTAGTTTAAGTGGAGAAATATCAATGTAGTTTATATTCGAGATGTTTTATTTGACACCATTCAGTCATAAACACCTAGAATAACAACATAGTTTTTGCTCATAAATATGTTTTATTTGAAGTAGTTTGTTTTCTTTTCATGTTTTTTTGGACTTAACTCTAGTAAAGAAATACCAACATACTTTATACTCAACACCTTTTTGACACAATGTGGACAGAAACATATTTGTGTGTGTGTGTGTATATATATATATATATATATATATATATATATATATATATATATATATATATATATATATATATATATATATATATATATATATATATATATATATATATATAACCATGCTCATTACTTAATAATTTTTTATTAGTTTTTGATTGCAACTGATTTTTATCTTGTTGGAAAAATGCAGATGTCGGATTATCTATGCGAAGATTTGATTGTTGAAATATTTACAAGACTACCACCGAAATCCCTCCTCCGATTTAGATCACTCTCTAAATCGTTATATACTTGTATTTCTACCCATGGTTTTATACGCATGCACACTCTTAGATCCCCCAAAAAAATCCACTTCATTCATCTAATTAGCGATGACAAAAATGAAAAACAACAAGAATTCTTTTACACATCACATGGAGAGGAGGAGGAATTGGCATTGTATTTGTGTCCCAAACGTGGATACATTGATATAACAACAGAAGTCCCGTTCCCTTCTGGCCCACCTATTGGTTCATGTAATGGAACTTTCTGTTTGTGGACTAAAAAAGGTTTGATTCTATGGAACCCTTCAATCAGGCGCAAACTAATCGTGCCTGAATTTCCTCAGAGATCTGAACCCTTTTCGTTGCGAGGGATTGGGTTTGGATTCGATCCAATCAGTGATGACTACAAAGTTGTCCAGATATCATATGTCAAAGGCAACAATTCATTTGTTTATGCTGTGAAGAGTGGCACATGGTGTGAGATTGCTTCCCCTAAACATCAAAATCAGATTCAGATTTTCCGTTACGATTCCTTTTTTTTCAATGGAGTGTTGCATTGGGTGACATATATTAATCAAAGAGAAAAGAAAAACGCATGCATTAGTTGTATACTAACATTCAATTTGAGCACTCATGTTTTTGATATGATTCCAGTGCCTATGTCCATTCGGAATTGGACGACATCGGGACTAACAACCATCCAAGGTTCTTTAGCTTTGATTTCTTGTAATGGTGAAATTAGTGAAAGTTGGATTCGGGTATGGAGAGATGCTTCGTGGTCTGTGGGTTTTAAATTGAAAATAGATCAACTTTTTATTTTAGGTGTTTTGGAATTGCATCCGCAAGCTTTGTTGCTCAATACTTTCTCTCATGGGCTCCATGTTTATAATCTCAAGACGGGGGTGTCATCAAGAGTAGGCGACTTCAATGCTGCTTCAAGTTTATGTAACTTTTATCAGTGTGTTGAAACCCTCCATTTGTTAGACATGGGGGAGACTATTGCTGAAACGGAACTACAGAAGAACTATGAAAGAAAAAAATAACAACATTACATTTTGAATTTCAAACATTTTAATTACCATTTTGGTATTTGTCATTGGTACAAAAGTTTTTTTTTTAGTGAATAAATTAACATATATGTAATTTCCTGCTTGTTTGCCAATAAAAGAGATATTATTGAGGGTAAAATTGTTGATGATTGATGATCACATCAAGCAGAATATACTTGTAAAATCCAGCCCATCAGGCACATTTTTCTCCATGTGAGTGCATTTAGAACTTCATATATGATCTGGCATTTTGTCGAGCACGTAGTAGGCGTCTGTGCTATGAGCGCATCTAAACCACTCAGCATATCATCAAAATTCAGAACCTGGAAACAAGCAAACTGGGCACACAACTATGAATAGACTAAAATAAACCCTCAAGTTCTTAAAGCATCAAGTTTTACATGAGCTCGGCTCGGGCTCAACTTGTTTGTGAGACCTGACTAAATGCGACTGAGCTCGGCCTAGCTAATATTCAAATATCAAGCTCATTTTTGTTTTTAAGCTTGATAAAAAGTTTGTTTATAATTATTTGATATTTACTATTTAATTATTAGTTATAAATTAATATATAAAATTAAAATTAAAACATATATTACATAAATTTGCATTGGCTTGTTTAGGCTCGCGAGCCTAATCGAGTTTGAAAGATGAAACTTAGGCTCGAGCTCGTTTAATAAATGAGGCTGAAACTAAGCTCGAACTCGATCGTTTAATTCGGCTCGAGTCGAGCTTTTAATGAGTTAATCCCAAATAGCTCATTAGTAGCAAACGTCATATACGGATGAAACTGCGAATTTCCATCAAGGAAAACAATCACATAAAATAAAATAAATATTCTCACAAATACCGGGTTTTTTTCTAGCCTCTGTTTTAGGATCGGACTAGTCCCACTACAACTTTTTGTTAGTTCCTTAGGTCTGTCTTTTTATGACCGGTTTAAGATGATTTCATGAACGTTTTTAGTTTGGGTTAATGAAATAGAAAGGTAACGTAGTTTAGGGTCTGTACACATTAAGGTAACAATGTTTTTTTCGTATACATTTGCCAATTGAACTTGTTTGACATGTACGTATTAAGGTGATTTGACCGATGATCATAGGTTTTTCCTGATTTGGTATATTACGTGGCATTATGTTGTATTACGTGGCATTAAATGAAATTACTTAGCATTTTTGACACATTATATGAATGGTAATTGGAATTAAGGCTCATAAACAAAATAACCCACCGCTTTCATTCCGTCGTTCCCCTTTCTCAATATCGAACATTTGCAATTGAAATCAATTTCTATTTCTTCGACTGTAATGACGAAGGGATCATCCCTCATCGTGGATGTCCACTATAATGGTGTATTTTCCCCAACCCCCTTGTATATTTCAACCCAGAAATTGCATCTGTACGAGATGTCAACTTCAACGCTATGGTATTTTTAGATTTCATTACATTCCTTGAAAAGCTCACAAAGAATATCAACTGCAAGGATGTTTACTACTATCTTCCAGATGAATGGTTGAGTGAAGGGTTAGGAGTAATTCAAAATGAAGGAGATTACAGAGAGTTCCTTGAGGTTGGTAATGGAAGCCAAGAAAAAAGAATTAATGTGTACATTGATCAGTACAATTAACCCATTTTCGATTGGATCGAGCAGGAGAATCCTGATGAATATGATTCGGTTGTAGAGGATGAAGACGAAGTTGATGATTCTACATTTTCGGATGCGATTTTACCTGACCATGAAGAGGATGAAGTGGTGTCAAGTAAGAAACCACTTGATGATTCATTTCTTAATGCCCTTTGTCCTAACAAGAAATCAGAAGATGGTTCCAACACATATGCAACAAACGAAGAAGTTGATGTGAAACTAATGTATCCCGTCCATGATCCAAACCAAAATTGGAAGAAGATGGTTCCTATACTAGGTATGAAGTTTTTTGACCCCGATGAACTTAGATGTTTATTGGGTAATTATGTTGTTAGACATGGATACAGTTTATGGTATGAAAAAAGTGATAAGAACAGGTTGTTAGCTAAATGTAGCAAAGGTACAACACATAAATGTCCATTTAGACTCTGGGCCACTTGGATGAAGGACGAACATTCTTTTCAAATTAAGTCACTGAAAGATGATCACAATTGCTCCAGGTCATTCAAACTTGGAGCAATTGAGAATTATAGGTGGATTGGGAAGCATTTTGTTAATGAAATATTAAAAAGACCAAAAATGAGCTTAAGAAAAATGAAAGCTAAAATTTCCAAAAAATTTAATATTAATGTTAGTTTAAGGCAGTGTAGAAATGCAAGAAGGTTTTCATTGATTAAGATTAAAGGTACTTTGGTTGAGCATTATGGAAGGTTGTAGCATTATGGTGAGGAGATTATGAGGTATAACCCAGGGTTTACGGTAAGAATGGATGTGGACATCATGCCTGACTCAACTATATATTTTTCAAAGTACTATGTCTGCTTCAAAGGTGTTAGGGACGGTTGGATAGAGGGATGTAGAAAGGTGATTTGTGTAGATGGCTGCTAATTGAAAGGCTTGTGTAAGGGTGAGCTTCTTGTAGTAATGGGTAGAGATGCGAATAACAACATCTACCCTATCACGTGGGCTGTGGTAAATGTTGAGAATAAAGTTTATTGCAAGTGGTTTCTTGACATTCTCATGGATGACCTTGGAGGGGGAAATGGTAGTGGACTTACTATCATTTCAGATGAACATAAGGTATTAGATTGGTTTCTTTTTGCTTTATGCTTTTTACTTTTTAATTGTTTAATATTAAGTTTTACATTCACCAACATGTTTTAATTTTGACAGGGATTGTTAGAAGTTGTGAAAGAAAGGATTCCAGAAGTTGAGCATAGGCAATGTGCTAGGCACATATATGCTAATTTTAAGAAGAAGTTTGATGGTGAACATTACAAAAAATTGTTTTGGGCTGCCGTAAGTAGTACCACTATACCACAGTTTGAAGAAGCCATGGATGGAATTAAGAAATTAAACCCCAATACCTATGATCATCTTATTGAAAGGGAACCAAAATATTGGTCAAAGGCTTTCTTTGTAGAAGGGAGCTAGGAACTGTGATGCTATGGAAAATGGTGTCTTAGATAGTTTTAATAATGCAATCAGGGATGCTAGAAGAAAGTCGATCATCACAATGTTGGAAGAAATAAGGGTTTAGGCCATGGAGAGGATGTATAATCAAAGGATCATGGCTGAAGAGTGGGATTTGGATATTTAACCAACAATTAGAAAGGAGTTAAAAGATAATAATATAACTCAAAGGTGAGTAACATAATGTTTTAAATTTACATTAGCTAATGATTGATTTGATTTGGGGTGTTAACTTACCTTTTCTTTTAGATTTTGGGGAGTTTATCCAAGTGGTAATCAACAATTTGAAGTAAGATTTGGTAATGATGCATTTGATTTAGATCTAATCAGAAGGATATGTGAATGTAGAAGTTGGCAGTTGAGAGGTATCCCATGCTTGCATGGCTTGGCTGCAATTGCATACCTGAATCATAATGTAGAGTCATATGTGGCACCTTGTTTTAGCAAACAAAGTTTCCTTTCAAGCTAATCTTACAATGTCCACCCTTTAAATGGTAGTCCAATGTGGCCGAAAACAATTTATCAAAAGCCTTTACCTCCAAAAAAAAAAAATAATAAAATAAAAAAACTACCAGGCAAACCAAAGGTTAAACGAACAAAGGATAAGTCAGCATTTGAAGGTACTGGTAAAAAGACGCATACAATATCACGTGCAAAAGGGTTGCAAAAGTGTAGTAATTGCAGAGGCATTGGATACAAGAAATCAAGTTGTCTAGGAAAAGGTAAAAATGAATTTATTTAGTGTAGTTCTATGTAATTGGAAACTAATACTAGTTTGTTTTCTCAGGAAGGGGAATTACAAGTGGAAGGGGAAGTACAAGTGGAAGTGGAAGTGGACATGTACCCGTTCAAGAACCTAGACAAGAACCCGTTCAAGAACATGTACAAGAACTTGTTGAAGCTCTTGTTGAAGCTCCTGTTCAAGATCCTGTTGAAGCTCCTGTTCAAGCTCCCAGAGCTTCAAGAATTAGAAAGATGCATGTGCGAAAGAGGAAAGTTTCAGAACGTATAACCGAGATTGGTCTAAGTAAGAAATTTATCCCCAAAGGAGGGATTAGTTGTAGTCAAAACAAGCCAGTAACTTTAGAATGATGTGCTTGTTTACTACTAGTATCTTTTGTCATCTAACACAAACTTTTAGTCTTTTGCATGGAATTGGTAACAAACCTTAAGTCTTTTGTCATGTAACTATGCTACCTTACTACTAAATGATGTAATGCTATTATGATACTAGTTAAGGGGTATTTTTGTCATAACCTGCTTCAAGGTTATGTTGATTAATGTGTTAAGGGTATTTTGTAGTACAATTGTTTCTATTAATGTGCATCCTACTTTGAAATCTGTTTCTATGAAATTTGTTTTTACCAAAACTACAAATCCAAGGGTAAATTGGTCAAAATAATTTCTATTTTATCATCCTACTTTGAAATCTGTTTCTATGAAATTTGATTTACCAAAACTTCAAATCCAAGGGTAAATTGGTCAAAATAATTTCTATTTTATCACCCTACTTTGAAATCTGTTTCTATGAAATCTGTTTTACCAAAACTGCAAATCCAAGGGTAAATTGGTCAAAACAATTTCTATTTTATCATCCTACTTTGATTCTACTTTAGTATCCTACTTTGAAATCTGTTTCTGTGAAATTTGTTTCATATCAAAATAATATAACAAATCAGATCCCATTCATATCAAAATAAGTGTTACAAAGTACATTACATCTTAATACAACTTCAAAAGATTAGAAATACCATTTCACCATCTAAAAGATTACAACCAACACAACCTTAGCATTAATCTACTTCTTGATGATTACAATTACTACTTCAAAAGACTAAATAAACAGATCACAATGAAATATGGTTCTTAATCATTAAGACATATCATAAAGTATAAAAGGTACTCTCCATTCTTCTTAGAATAGAGAAACTTTTATCTTTCTGCCTACTTGATTCCTTTATTCGTTCTGCTATTGATTTAAACCTTTTTCAATCAATTCAGAATTACACTTAATCTTATAAATATAATCGTATTTACTAATCCTTTAGTAAATCATGACGAATATCTTTGTTACCCTTGTGGTGGACTTGATCAACACACGACTTTGTGTACTCGATCTCCTACTCATTCACTTGACACTTTGTCAACGAATTAGTCTAATTTCCAAATATGCAATTTCTCATTCATCGTGCAACCAAGTTGCATGATTCCAAGTTTCTGTCTAATTGAAACTTGGGCGATGAGAAACTCTTCCTATTTGGTAAATTCTTGACATTTCCACTATTAACATAATTAAGAATCTTATCCATTCGTTGTAGAAATATGCAAACATTAATTTTTCATAACGATTTCATTGCAAGGAAATAAATAAATAAATAAATAAGTCAAATCAAAATTTATTTTATTCATAAAAGCAGCGGAAAACATTTGTCCTTACAATGCAAAATCAACTGAAAAACTATGTAGTCAAATATTCCTAACAATTCTATCATAACTTTCTAAGCTCAAAATCTAATCTTCAAGTCCATGCGATCGAGATCCATTTCATTGTGATTAGACTCATCTTGCTTTTCCATCAAGCTTCTTCTCTTTTCACTGATCCTGCAAAACATTCAAATTTAATCTCATCACATTATGTATTAAGAATCAACGAATAGGAGCTTAATGGAGTTAGATAGTGGATTTTACCTGAAGCACAGCCATACTCTTTGACTCTCCCATCTTCTGGACACTTCAGGCTCTTAGGGCAGACTTGTATCCAACGCCCTTTCTCTTGGCAGCAAACGCAGGTCGGTTCTCCTAGAACGTCATCGGAAGCATGGTTGGTTGACTTTCCCAACAAATACGCTCCATTGCTTTGCCAAATCATTTCTGATTCAGTAGCAATGAGCATGTAAGTTAGGTTAATGAGGTTTTCGTCATGATCCATCATATAATACTTTCTTTTGAACTCATTATATGATTCGGGAAGTGACTGCAGGACCCAGTTCACAACCAACTTATCAGGGAATGACGCACCAAACATTATCAATCTATCGATGTGTGATTTCATTCCTAGAACGTGGGCACACACGGGTTTATCATCTTCATGTTTCATTTCCAATAGGGCTTTAGTGACATTGAACCTTTCAATTCTTTGATCTTGTGGGTTAGGGAGAATGATTGGAGGAGGTGGAGGAAGTGAAGCATGATTTCTTGTTCCTCGATCGAATCGTGGAATATCATCTTCATGTGGAATGCTTGTTCCATGGGATTTGGGAAGACCATAGTTGTCGTACTTTGATATCTATAAAATGGGAGAAAAATAAATTCAAGTTACTTGATAGATTTAGTCCTTAATAAATCACCCAAATGAGATACTAAGGCTAGGACCCAACACAATATTCCACAACTCGGGAGAGGGATGCCGTAACCCAAATTGCAGAACATTTGAAGGTAAGTGAAAGACAATTCACTAATTTTCCACCATGAAAAAAGAAAACCGATTAAGTTTTAAATATTTTGAAAACTCCTAGATCCTTTGAGATTCATTAAACTTTTCAATGGCATGTTTAAATCTCGATATGCCCCTCTAGTTTGTGACTGGGCAACCAAGGATCACAAAGCGGATGTGAATAACCATGCAAACTTACATGGTGCCCTCACATGTTACAATCACCTATTCGATGTGCCGGTTAACCACACATGCTTCACCGAACTATGACAAACATTGAGTCACCCTTTGCTACCTTTGCTTAGAACCATTTAGTGTGCCGGTGAACCACACACGCTCCACTAACGTCTTTGCAAGGGTACAAAGTGTAATTTCATGGAATTGCATCAATTCACTTTTGCCTAAAGTAACTAAGATTGGGAATTTGTAAAACATTTAGTTACTTTTGTACTTCATTATACTTATAATGGAAGGTTTCTGTCCTATCCTACCCGTTCGGCTAACGACCCTCCATTAGTCAAGAGTGCGGTGGGTAAGAGTGGATACCCATTCAATCGCCATTTTATAGGCAATTTCCTTAAACACTCCTTATAGACCAGCTTCGTGAATGAGGCCTACTAACGGTAAGACTGACTTTTACTCATACATATATAATATTAGACTTTTAATGATATATATAGTATATGGTGTATTTTACACTTTTAAAATACTATGTGGTCAAATTTAATAATTATACTTTTAATTCAATTGTAAACCAAAAACTATATGGATTTATTAAATCTCTTTTAATTATACACCTTAATTAATTAATAAAACCATAAGGGTGTGATTTGAACTTTTCAAAACAATACTAGGGTTTTAGAATTTAACATTCCTAAATTAAACCTTTAATCAACTTTTAAATTCCAAAACTTGAGGGCAAGTTTTTGAAACATTTTAAAACATTAGGGTTTAGAATTTAAATATACAACAAAATTAAACTTTTAATCAAAATTTAAATTCCAAAACTTGAGGGCAAGTTTTGAAACCTTTTCAAAAACATTAGGGTTTCAACCATTTAAATTTCAAAACAAAACTTTGAGTTCAAATTTAAACTATAAAACCTAAAGGGGAAAATTAAAACTTTTCATAACACAAGGATCAAATAACAAATAATATAAATTAAACAATTAATTTCATCATTATCTATATTTGACCTAATTTCAATTTCTTGCAAAATAAGTTACCCAATTAATACAAATAATCAACTATAATCATATAAGGAAGTTATTATCTAATCAATTGGTAATTATCTTTTGTTTAATCAAGGATATACTCATAAATATGCATAAAATCGGATTTTAAAGATCTAAAACCAGGGGCGGAACACAAACGTTATATCTTCGGGGGCCGAAATCAAACTTCAAAACAAACTATATAAACATGAAAATTTTGATTCAAAATTATGACATATAGTTTAAATAATATAACTACTAAAAAATCAATCAATAGTAGAGTGTGTTCTCATGTTGATATGTACGATAAATAATGAAATTAACTATCAGTTAAGAAATAATAAAATAAATTAACAACTAATTTTTGATAAAACTATAAGCTACATAAACTTATTTTTATTATTACATCACACTTTAAATGAAATCACATATCTATTAGTCCATTTTATATTAATAAATACATTTATTCTTTTGTTTTACACTTTAAATACAAATATAATTTATATGATTCATTAAAAAAAGGACATATTTTCAATTAATCAAATCATAGTTGTCAGTATAGAGTTTAGCCTGTATCATACATCTATGATCACACTCCACCTTCTCATATTCTATATCATAATATAAACAAGAGAGAGAAACAAAATAAAAGAAACAAAAACAGGGTAAGAAAGAGAGCGAAAAAGGGAAGAACTATCGTTACAACTTACTGGGACGGAGAGGAGACCGGAGAGGGTGATGTGGCGACCGGCGAGAGGAGAGATAAGCGTCGGAAGAAGGGAAAAGCCTGGAAACCAACAAAGAGGATACAGAAACGGAGAAGCGAAAGTTCAGCGATAGATTCTGGTGGAGTAGATGCATTTGGGTGGCATTATCTACGGTGAGATCTCGACTTTTTATGGAAATTGGAATCTTCTAGGTTTTTTGTTTTGATAGACTCAAATTTTGCGTTAAGAGTTGCGTACATTTGAAATATGGTTTCCTTGTTTTCTTATTTCCAAATAAAATACGATTTTTATTTTTATTTTATCAGTGATTTTCGGATGTTTTATTAATGATTTTTGGATATGTATTCGGATGTGTGGTTAACGTAATGTGTTATTTAGATTCTTAGATAATCACTAAGTTTTGTAAATGATACTGTATTACATTTAGTTGTGAACTTAAAACAGGGGGCCAAACTGATTATCGAAGTTATTTCATACATAAACTATACATATAATGGTATTAGCAGCCTTAAAAGCGGGGAGGCCATGGCCCCCCTTGGCCCCTCTTACGGTCCGCCACTGTCTAAAACAGATAAGGCAAGTATCCATGAGTAAAACAACAAGAAATCCCGAAAATAGCTCCATCTGACGCTCGAACTCGCCGAGTACCACACTGGTCTCGCCGAGTTGAGGCCTACTCGCCGAGTACACTATGGTACTCGCCGAGTACACTATGGTACTCGCCGAGTTCATCAGGCAGGGTGCTCAAAACTCGATTTTGCAACTTGAACAAACATACAAGGCATCAATACAATAGAAACCAATCAAGGCTCTGATACCACCGATGGGTTTTGGCCATAAGAACATCCTATGTGCTCATACAAACCCTAATGTTTAGATCTAGGTTTCTCTATTGTACATGCAATTCATCCAAGACTATAAACCCTAGTTCTAGCATACAAGTAATCATACTAACATAAGAATGGGTTTAAATATTACCTTGATTGTTATGTAGCAATAACAATCACAATTCCTCCTTGTAATGACTTTAGAAAGCTTAGAGTCACAAATATCACTCCTCTAATGGTTCACAAACACCAAGAGCAAGAGGATGAAGAAGAGAAGAGAAGGAGGCTGCCCAAAACGTGTGGAAACCCTAAGGATCTTGTTCACCACGTTTTTGGGGAAGGGTTCTTTAAATAGTGAGGCTATTAGGGTTATCTAACAAGGAAACCCTAATTTGGATGCTTAAGCCCTAAGCAACCCATGGACTCCTTTCTTAAAGGCCCTAGGACGATTTCTAATGGGTTTCCCCATAGAATTCGTCCACCCCTTTAATATGAAGTCCATTAGCTCAATATTCAACTATCATACAATTGACAATTCTAGTCCCTTAGTTTAATTAATGTCTTTTAGTCACAAACTCAATTCTTATTAATTCTTGACTAATATTAATTAAACAATATGATTTCTCTTTTAATATATTATTCTCATAATATATTAATAAATCATATTTAATCCTTTCTCTCCATTATTCATCCTATCAAGTTGCTTTGGTGAAGGCAACCCAAAAGGACCATGCACTATCGGGTCAAGTACATACCAAAATAGTTATGGACTTAGACACTAATCCAACACTATCAAAGTGAACCATCAAGTTAAGAGCTTTATACCTCCAAAAGCTTTCCAAGTTGGTGATGATTCATTATGAGATGGTGACGATGATGGGAGATCGCACTTTGACATTCTATGAGTTTCGAGCATGTGGAGCCCCGAAAGTCTTCGGGAAGAAGGACGCGATTATAAGTAGGCATTGGTTAGCAGACGTCGGGAACATCTTTCAATCTAGCCTTTGTCATGAAGAGGCGAAGGTCCATATTGCATCCTGTCTTCTGAAGGACAAAGATCGAGACTGGTGGGAGGAGGTTGGGCACGCCTTGGGAGGTGAGGCGATTAAGTTGATGACTTTGGAGGATTTTATGGCGAGATTTCTGGCTGAGTTTTCACTTGTGATTGAGGTCCAACAGTTGGCTAGGGAGTTTTAGGACCTTTGCCAGACTACTGAGACGGTAGCAGAGATCATTACTATGTTCCATGAGAGGGTGTTATTAGTTCCGTAGTATGTGGCATATAAGGAGATGATGAAGGCGAGGTACCACGCGATTTTGAGGAACGATATTCGACAATTTGTGAGTCGATCCAGTTTCAGGACATTAGAGAATATGATAACGTGAGACAGAGTGAGGGAGATTGACTTGGAGATGGAGAGGAAGAGGAAGAAGACCATCACATTTCGTTGGGGCCTAAGTAGTTGGCAGCTTTTGAGACCTTAACGCAGAAGTTGTGTGAGGCGTCAATTATGACCCTTCCAGAGGGTGTTTGAGGATATTATGGTTTATTGTGATGCGTCGATCACGGGTTTGGGTGCAGTTCTGATGTAAAGGGGTCTCGTTACTGCTTACACTTCGAGGCAGCTGAAGCCTCATGAGGCGAATTATCCTACACATGATTTGGAGTTGAGGGTTGTGGTGTTTTCCCTCAATATTTGGCGACACTACCTCTATAGGGTCCATTGTACTATCTACACGGATCACAAGAGAATGAGGTATTTGATGGATTAGCCGAATTTGAACATGAGACAACGTAGGTGGTTGGATGTGGTGAAGGATTATGATTGTGAGATCCTTTACCATCCGGGGAAGGCCAATGTGGTGGTCGATGCTCTCAGCCGCAAGGTGCAAGGTGGTCATGGTTCCAATAAAAGATATGTGTTTCAGGATGATTGTGAGATCTTTTACCATCATGTTCTGACAGGTCTGTTCCAAGTAGGGCTCGATGCCGGGCGAGGCCCGATGGTTGTCGGGCATGGCCCATCGAATGTTAATATGTATGTTATAAGGTGTTTGGGGAAGTCACTAAGCTTCATGCTTACGGTTTTCAATTTATGTTTCAGGTACTTCCGAATTGAAGGGGAAAACTCGGGATGATCGCATTACACACACCACGACCTCCTTTTATTTGACTTTGATGTATTGAGAAGAATGATAGATATACTCTTATTTTCTTTTAAGGTTTTATGAACACGTTTTGGATGATGGTTTTACTATTACTAAAATGAAATTTTTGGTCTTCAATTTTGGGATGTTTCATTTGAGCTTATGGTTTTGTAGTTTAAACATTTCCAGGTACTTTCAGTGTTAAACAGAAGACCCCGATTTGATCACACTGCATCCTCTGAATATTTATTCCGCAATGTTTATTTATGATATTACTCTAATGTTTTGATAATACTTTTACTCTAATCATCTTTTGAGATAATGCATCAATGGTTGTGACTTATTTAATGTTAAAATTTTATTCGGTAATTTTGGGATATTATATATATATATATATATATATATATATATATATATATATATATATATATATATATATATATATATATATATATTCAAAGCTTCTTGATCTTTTCTTGCCCCATGTGTTGTTGACTTATGGATTGTAGGATGTTAGACCCTGTAGTCTGTGTTGTTGAGATTATGGTGGTTGTTGTTACTGAGATATTTCCCGTATGGCTTTCAAGATTGTTGTACACCGAGCTAGGCTGTTTTAGCTATGTACGCCTTTGTTAAGTTGTCGAGAAGAGTCATCAAAAAAACAACATGAATGAAAATTGGATAGGTTGCACCCACTTAGCATTGGTTAGCGATGGGACTAACAACCATCAAAGGTTCTTTAGCTTTGATTTCTCGTCGACAGGAGTTATGTGTAAATTGGATTTGGGTATGGAGAGATGCTTCGTGGTCTGTGGCTTTTAAAATGAATACAGATGAACTTTATGTTATAGGAGCTTTGCAATTGCAACCACAACTGACCAGTAATGGTGATTTGTTGCTCAATACTTATTTTCAACAACTCGATGTTTTTTTAATCACAAGACGCGGGTGCCATCAATCAAGAGTAGTCGAATCAATGTTGCTTCAACTCTACGTAAAATTTTATTAGTGAAACATTTTGTGAAACGAAGAAAACATAAAATTACATTTTGATTTTCGATGCATTTTTATTACGATTTTGGCTTTCAGTTATCTTGTTGAGGTTACAACTACTTTTTTGGTCGGTGCTGCACAGGAGTCATCAAGAAAATAACGTGACTGAAAAGATAAAATTAAAACTTAGATATTAGAATTAAATTTAATCTTAATTGTTGTTGTATTCAATAACTTATAAAATGTTTTGAATTTTTGATATGTTTGTTAGGAACTTAGGATGTTATGGTCTAAATTCACATAATGCAAAATATCAATATATGTGTAAGGGTCGGCCCACTGTTGATTTTGGCAGTCCAAAGGCGTAGAACAAAAAAAAAAGCTGATGGAGAAATATATGGAACAGAAAAACGTTGTAATCCGATAATCACGAATTCATGATTAAAATCCCTTCTTTCTTCATAGAATCACGCCTATCAAAGTATCAATCGATCGATCGGATTCTGTCAAGATTTTCGCTCTCCTCTCCTCTTTATCCCAGTTCTCACTTCTCACCAAGGCCGAATTTGCTGTTTTCAGTTTCTTAATTCTCCTACTCGAGGTAACTTCTGTTTTTGCTTTAATTGAATGATAGATAAGTTTCATGATTGGGAAACTCTGTCTTTTGATTAAAGAACATAAATCATGTTTTATTTTTCATGTGTAATTCTGATTTATGCTTTTAGTTCTTAAGGCTGAAACTTGAATTTCTAGTGGATCGGTGAAAAACAAAGCCATGACCTTTTTTTTTTTGGTACAAAGTACAAACAACTATTGTTTCCACATCTCATCTTATTACCTTATACATGAAAACAAATAAATCATGTCATAATAGCTTGCAAGAAATGAATGCTGCTCAATCAGAAGCATCAGTAACCAAATAAAATAAAATAATTTATCGTTTAGTGTGTTCACTATAGTTATAACATGACACTCATTATACTCTTTCCAATTTTGAAAATATCATCCTACTTATATCAAGTATGACATCTACTAATTTGGATTATTTTCTTTTCTATTACAGCATTCTACATTCTTTTACTACAATATGACACCTAAAATAGCAATGTAATTTTTTTTATGGATTTAGTTTAAGTGGAGAAATATCAATGTAGTTTATATTCGAGATGTTTTATTTGACACCATTCAGTCATAAACACCTAGAATAACAACATAGTTTTTGCTCATAAATATGTTTTATTTGAAGTAGTTTGTTTTCTTTTCATGTTTTTTTGGACTTAACTCTAGTAAAGAAATACCAACATACTTTATACTCAACACCTTTTTGACACAATGTGGACAGAAACATATTTGTGTGTGTGTGTATATATATATATATATATATATATATATATATATATATATATATATATATATATATATATATATAACCATGCTCATTACTTAATAATTTTTTATTAGTTTTTGATTGCAACTGATTTTTATCTTGTTGGAAAAATGCAGATGTCGGATTATCTATGCGAAGATTTGATTGTTGAAATATTTGCAAGACTACCACCGAAATCCCTCCTCCGATTTAGATCACTCTCTAAATCGTTATATACTTGTATTTCTACCCATGGTTTTATACGCATGCACACTCTTAGATCCCCCAAAAAAATCCACTTCATTCATCTAATTAGCGATGACAAAAATGAAAAACAACAAGAATTCTTTTACACATCACATGGAGAGGAGGAGGAATTGGCATTGTATTTGTGTCCCAAACGTGGATACATTGATATAACAACAGAAGTCCCGTTCCCTTCTGGCCCACCTATTGGTTCATGTAATGGAACTTTCTGTTTGTGGACTAAAAAAGGTTTGATTCTATGGAACCCTTCAATCAGGCGCAAACTAATCGTGCCTGAATTTCCTCAGAGATCTGAACCCTTTTCGTTGCGAGGGATTGGGTTTGGATTCGATCCAATCAGTGATGACTACAAAGTTGTCCAGATATCATATGTCAAAGGCAACAATTCATTTGTTTATGCTGTGAAGAGTGGCACATGGTGTGAGATTGCTTCCCCTAAACATCAAAATCAGATTCAGATTTTCCGTTACGATTCCTTTTTTTTCAATGGAGTGTTGCATTGGGTGACATATATTAATCAAAGAGAAAAGAAAAACGCATGCATTAGTTGTATACTAACATTCAATTTGAGCACTCATGTTTTTGATATGATTCCAGTGCCTATGTCCATTCGGAATTGGACGACATCGGGACTAACAACCATCCAAGGTTCTTTAGCTTTGATTTCTTGTAATGGTGAAATTAGTGAAAGTTGGATTCGGGTATGGAGAGATGCTTCGTGGTCTGTGGGTTTTAAATTGAAAATAGATCAACTTTTTATTTTAGGTGTTTTGGAATTGCATCCGCAAGCTTTGTTGCTCAATACTTTCTCTCATGGGCTCCATGTTTATAATCTCAAGACGGGGGTGTCATCAAGAGTAGGCGACTTCAATGCTGCTTCAAGTTTACGTAACTTTTATCAGTGTGTTGAAACCCTCCATTTGTTAGACATGGGGGAGACTATTGCTGAAACGGAACTACAGAAGAACTATGAAAGAAAAAAATAACAACATTACATTTTGAATTTCGAACATTTTAATTACCATTTTGGTATTTGTCATTGGTACAAAAGTTTTTTTTTTAGTGAATAAATTAACATATATGTAATTTCCTGCTTGTTTGCCAATAAAAGAGATATTATTGAGGGTAAAATTGTTGATGATTGATGATCACATCAAGCAGAATATACTTGTAAAATCCAGCCCATCAGGCACATTTTTCTCCATGTGAGTGCATTTAGAACTTCATATATGATCTGGCATTTTGTCGAGCACGTAGTAGGCGTCTGTGCTATGAGCGCATCTAAACCACTCAGCATATCATCAAAATTCAGAACCTGGAAACAAGCAAACTGGGCACACAACTATGAATAGACTAAAATAAACCCTCAAGTTCTTAAAGCATCAAGTTTTACATGAGCTCGGCTCGGGCTCAACTTGTTTGTGAGACCTGACTAAATGCGACTGAGCTCGGCCTAGCTAATATTCAAATATCAAGCTCATTTTTGTTTTTAAGCTTGATAAAAAGTTTGTTTATAATTATTTGATATTTACTATTTAATTATTAGTTATAAATTAATATATAAAATTAAAATTAAAACATATATTATATAAATTTGCATTGGCTTGTTTAGGTTCGCGAGCCTAATCGAGCTCGATAGATGAAACTCGAGCTCAAGCTCGTTTAATAAATGTGCCAGAAACTAAGCTCGAGCTCGTTTAATTTGAGCTCAAGTCGAGCTTTTAAGAAGTCAATCTCAAGCAGCTCATTAACCGCAAACGTTATATACAAATGAAACTGCGATTTTCCATCTAGGAAAACAATCACATAAAATAAAATAAAATATTCTCACAAATACGAGTCTTTTCCGGACTCTATTTTAGGATCGGACTAGTCCCGGTACAATTTTCTCTTAGTTTCTTAGGTCTATCTTTTTATGACCGGTTTAAGGTGATTTCATGAGCATTTTTAGTTTTTGACTCTTTTGTCCATATGTAATTTATATATACGTACCTGGTCAAGGTCAAGGCCAAGGCCAGGTCCTTTCTTCAATATCTTCCCAAAAAGTTTGGTATTTTGAAAGCCACAAGACCATAGTTTTGTAAACCTCAGTAATAACATTGTCGAAAAACGTTCCCTTCTTGCTTTTGGGAGCAAGTTCCTACATAGGCAATTGTTACAGAAGCTGTTACTTGTAGCTGACGACAATAAATTTATGTGAACACACACGACAAAAAATTTATGTAAACAAACATGAATACATGATTGATTCTTCGGTTTGTATTAAATAATTTTAAATAATTTTAGTTTTGCTTTCTTGGATTTCTTAATGTTCATCATTTGCTCGGTTCATACGATTTCTGGGCTCGATACATTTAAGGTCGGTCTGTTGATTTCAAAGACCCAATGTGAAATTAAAATTAACCTCTAAATATTTTTATATAATAAAAATCGTTAATACTAGGATAAGTCGATAATTGTTATAAAATTAATCAAAACAAGAATTGTCTCTATTCCATCACTATCTGTCGCCAATACTAATGTACGTAAAAGAATTTTGGCCCCTAAAGGACATTGGTCATGTACAACCGCACACATACACAAGCCTTGGGCCGAAGCCGGATACATGTCTATGGGAGGGGATTCAAAATATTCTTGTAATTTTGAAGCAAAGGTATTATGGTCATTTTATAATTAAAATGTTTGTAAATAACAAAAAATGATTAAATGGTTTTTTCTTTCTAAAAAGCATTCGAATATGATATTTTCGAAGCTTATGAAGGATATAAATAATATTTATAATTAGACAGGACAAATATAATATTTTAATGTTTATTTAGAGCATATACGAAATTTTTCCTTAAAATTTCATTGCCTTTATTTATAACAATATGTCTTTTCAACATCTTTATATTTATTCTGTAGTTGTCGTACGAACTCCTTCGCCGCAAAGATTTCCAAAGTATAATGGACATTATTAATGTCAACATAGGAGTGCCTACGCACACCTTCATGATTATGTTGAGGTTCATTTGTACAACTACTTGTTTAGGCGGTGCTGTAGAGGAGTCGTTAGAAAACATCATTACCAGAAAAGATAAATTAAAATTATGATGTTATAAGTTTTATCTTAATTGTTGTTGTATTCTATAATTTATGAATGCTCCTTATGAAAATTATTCAATGTTTCGATATATTTGTTATTAGGAACTTTGGTTGGTGTGGTCTAACACTCTAACTTCACCTAATGTGATATATGTATAAGGGTCGGCCTATTGTTCATTTTAGCGGTCCAAGTAGGGGTTAGAAGTGAGTTATACGGCCTTGAGACTAGCTAAAGATCGGGATAGGCATAGTTAACAATCATCCAAAATCCTCCCCTTCGTCATTGTCCATTGTTCATCTTCTCCCTCTTCTCCAATGAGTGGTTTTTTAATAATAATTCAAAATTGTCTACTTCAAGATCCTCATTTTTTGCCTTATAATTTCTTATTGATTGCAAACATGACAAACTAAATTTATTTGAATTGTATCATATATAAGCTGACCTTAATAAGCCACTGGCAATGCAAGGAGTGGCCGCACACGGCCGTGAAAAAAAAATAGGGCCTTATTTTAAGCAAAATTATCTTGCTTTTATATATATATATATATATATATATATATATATATATATATATATATATATATATATATATATATATATATATATATATATATATATATATATATATATATATATATAGGTAGATGTTCATTTAAGACCACCTATATTTTGTGAAACATAGGGACCAAATATTAGCCTTTGATCAAATTTGATCTTATGGTTCAAAAATAACCCTGATTAAGGAGCTTAATTAAACACTCAATGGTAGATTAGTCAGATTTTAATCATATAATGGAATCCCCTGATTTACATGATCTTTCCTTAATCAACATACAAAATCAGATTCGCTCTTTCATCCAATGATTTCCTCGGATGATTTTCTCAATCGCAATGAGTTTTGTACGTTAATTGTCACTCACGCTACAATGATTTGTGATTTTACAGGCTTAATAAAAGAGAATTCAATTTTTTTAGACAATTTGGTTCGTTAATCTGCTGTGATTTCAACAATCGGTCAGTAAGTTTTTGTTTTTTCATAGATTTACAATTGATCAACAATCGTTTTCAGAATTGTTTCAATCACAAATCGCAAACTACAGAAGGATCAATAAGGAACGATTTTTTACAATTCATCATCAAAATAGAACAATTTCTCTATTACAGAAGGACCATATGTAGGGATTTATTTTCATCAATTTTCCTTTTACAGGAGGTTTGTAAGTAAGGATTTTAATTTTCACTTCATCAATTTTGCTATTAGAGAAATCAAATTTTATCAATTTGTCATCATCTCCAGTTGATCATTAATTTAGATCGATATTGAACAGTTTCAAGGTTTGAATTTTACTTTGAGAAAAGTTAATTCAACAACTCACCATCAGTAGCAATTGATTGCCATCTGTTTGATGAAGGAAGAATTATATTAAGTAATTATTTGATACACCAACTGTTTGATGAAATGCCTAAGAGAGGAATCATAACTTAAGATATAATACCTTTAAACTCTAGACATGTGCATAATTAATTGCGATTTGGTAGCAATTTATGGCGCTAGAGTGTGAAATTACATATATATATATATATATATATATATATATATATATATATATATATATATATATATGTTGAAGATAAGCACCATAAGAGCATTGTCACATAAAGTTAAGTGATCATGCACCTTCACTAACCTTGAAATGAATGCAGGTACTTATCAAAATTTTCTTTTCCTTTGGTTCGCATCTAAATGATCAAATCGTATTCTGGTTGATATAAATGTTTATCTTTTTCATCATATTAAGACAAGTACACCAAATGGTGCATGTTTGAAAGATTGGTGTGAGCATGACAGGGAAATCTCAGACCATGTTGATGCTTGAAGCTTGCAGCATATTTCCTCATTGGTTTTTTATTTTTGCTTATCTTATTAAAAGGTTTATGTTGGTCATTATCCTCCTTATCAATAACATGTGAAGTAAAAGATGCATTTCAACCAATTTAGCATGAATCAGAAGAGGTACTTGGCCCCATTTCATCACAATGTTACTACATCACATACTATATAGTATACTATTCTGACTTGAATAACTTGAAAATCATTACTAATACGTCCTTACATATTCAACAAATTCCTTTTAGAATATAATTTTGTAAATAGTTATACAATAATAAATATTAACAGAATACTTTTTGTACATCAAATTAGTGATGGTGCTAAAGAATCTCACTTTAGCAATGAACTCATGTTAGTTAATGGTTATTTAGTTTGGATTCCGAATATTCTACATGAAGAGATATATAGTGATTTAATTTGGATTCTAGATATTCCAGATAATACAATTGTCTAAATAGATACAATTCTAGAATATTAATCATACTTTAATTTCTTTAGTTCACAAAAATTATAATTTATAAGAATACAAGCTCTTAACATTATGTGTTTCACGATTAATTTCAAAAGAATACAAATTATTATGATCAAAACATAATTCAACATATTGTTATTAGTTTACATAATACATGATTCTAATTATAATAATTGAAAACCATTACCTATATGTCATTCCGTATTTCTCCAATTTATAATATTGTGTTTAGAATATAATTTGTAAATCATTATATAATGATAAATATTAGTCGGGTATTTATTTTTGCAGCTCAAATTAATGTCGTTGAAGAAAAATCTTATTCAAGCACTGAATTCATTTCAACTAATGGTTCTTTTGTTTGGATTCCGAATATTCTAGTTTGATTTTTTTTTGGTTGAAATAATCAACTAGTTTGATTCAATATATGATATCGTGTTGTTACATGTCTAACTTTGTCATATTACACATCTAATATTATCATGTTAGTGTTTAATCTAAAATTATGTGTAATATTATGATATGATTGTGTAATTTATTGAAATTATATATTGAGGGTTACTATAGTTTTGTACAAACAGTTCTTTATAACCGAAATGTTATGGATATACTTTTGTAAATCATAATCCATGTTAAGTTTTAATCATTTTGTAAAAATGTCGTATTTTTAATCAAGTTTGTTTTTTGTTGTTGAAATAATCAACTACTATTATGATACTAAGTTTTTTTTAATGTTATAATTTTAATTATAAGATAAATATCATTTTTAAGTTAGAATATCATTCTATTATTCTATATTCAGAATAATATCATTTTTATATATCACTATTAATGAATATAATTCAAAAATGCCAACGTATTTAACTAGAACATTACTCTATTAGAATATTTTACATATAACTTATTTTAGTTTCCTATAGATTATTGCATATATTCTTGTAATACTATAAATTGTAAATTCAAAATATTACATAACGATATCATAATATTACATATAATATTAGAATCTTACATATTGTAACTTAATTGTACATATTACAACAAGTTCATAATATTACATATTAACAACACAATATTAATTATTGAATGGTTAGAATATCTAGAATAATATCGTACTAATGAGAATTAAAAAAAAAAAAACCTAAATTTAATTATGCATCACTATATTAGAATATTCTACTTATAACATAGAAAATAATAGACCATTATTCTATTGAAATATTCTACATATAGATTATGAAAACATACAACATATAACATTATTCTATTACAATAAAATATACTACATATAGATTATAAAACCATAAAACATATAACATTATTCTATTATAATATTCTATATATACAAATTGTTTTCATGTAATAAATCAACTTATTCAATCGAAAACCTACAACATTATTCGAAAACATACAACATACAACATTATTGTATTAGAATATTCTATATATACACAATATTTTCATGTAAATGAATTAACTTATTTAACAAAAAAATATAGAATATTATGTTATTATATTATCAACATCATACATCATAAACTGCAACATTCTAACGATTTTAAACATCATACACTCTACTTATAAAATTTACCTTGATTTATCATGTAAATTCTAAACAAGACAGAAACATAAATTTATGATAACAAAAAACACATAACATTATTCTATTAGAGTATTATACATATACTTATTATAACAGAAAACATAAATTATTATTCTAATAGAATATTATACATACAATCTTTAATTTTAAATTCATCTTAGATGTGAAAGATATTACTATCATTACATGAAATAAACTATAAGACTACATGCATTATTCCTTAACATATAACTATTGTCCAAACATAATATTTTTTTATTAAACATTCATCAATCTTCAAGCCTTCAAACCATAACTATTGTTTACCAAACATTAAACCATACATATTGTTCAAAATATTAAAAATATAGCCAACATTCAAAGAGAATTATACTCTTAATAACGATTAAACTCTTGAAAATATTTTATCATGTCGATCAACAATCCTCATTCCATTACATCCTTTCTTGCACCATATTAAGATCCTTTGCTCAATCATATTATCCAAACTGCATAGATTGTTCAATTAGTGCACGTGTAGGTTAGCATTTAGTTTGCCTGCATCATGAAAAGTAAAATCAATGTAATGAAATATTTATTAGAACAAAATATCCAGAATATATAAACTACATTCAATTAATAACATACATAAAAAATTTGTAACATTATAAGAATAATTAAAAATAGACTTTTATTCTAAATTTTTTAGCACAAAAATAATAACTTAAAATTTCTAATGAGATCCTAAACAACTAGTGTGCAGATTAGAACACTTTTGTTGATTTTGAGTTTTCAAAATAACTCAGAATCTATAATCATGACAATTTTGAGTTACTTATAGAGTTAACATCTAGATGCAAATATCCTAATGATTTCACATATTCTATATAAATCAAGGTTTAAATGACAGGTTATATAATACTATATTCCATTACATCGTGACTTTTAGATATAATTTTACAGTAAAATATCTCAATTAGAATACATTGTTGAAGATACACAATGATTTTGACTAAAAGCTATACTATAATCAGAAAATAGAGTTTTATAGAATATTTCATACATGAATATATTAATGCAAAATCATACAGAAAAAATAAATTTGACAATTACAACACATTAACTCAAATTCACATGCTAAGATAAAATCGTGAATAGATTATAGTATTATACGTTACGTATAACAACTCTAGTTGTAAAATTTGAATTCAGTTGTGTAGAATGAGCCATTTGCTGGAATAACAAGCTTCATTTTCTTTAATTTATGAATGGTTGGTGATCTAAAATTTGATCTGATTTTTGAATGAGAATCACAAGCTTGAAAACCCAAATGAGAAGGAATCATAAATTATGTTAAATCAGAATGCCTAAAATATTTATGTATTAAACCTTATTTTAATGTATGTTGTACTACATTATCTAATTAATCAAAAGAATAACATTAGAACTCAATATTTACTAATCATAATACTTAGAATATTACATACTTTAAATCAGAATATGACATATAATTTCAGAATATATGGCACTGATTCATTATTTTGACTAAAAACTATACTATAATCAAAACACATAGTTTTATAGAATATTTTATAGGTGTATACACTATATCAAAATCATACAGAGAGATAAAGTTGACGATTATAACACATTAACTCAAAATCATATGCTAAGATAAAATAGTGAATATATAACTCTAAATGTAGAATCCGAATCCAATTATGTAGAATAAGTCATTTGCTAGAATAATTAGCTTCAGTTCTTTTATTTAGGAATGGTTGATGACCCAAAATTTTATATGGTTTCATAATTAGAATCGTAAAGTTGAAAATCCAAATGACAAAGAATAAGAAATTGTGTTTAATCATAATGCCTAGATATTTATGTATTAAAACTTATTTCAATGTATGTGTACTGCATTATCTAATTAATCAAATGAATAACGTTAGAACTCAAAACTAATCATAATACTTAGAATATTACATATTTTAAATAAGAATATGACACATAAATTTAGAATATATGACATTGCTTCATCATTAACCAATTACTATTACAATACTTCACGAAAAGGTTCAAAGCAAAGTTGTTTCCAATAAAACAAGAATGTATAAGATCAGATATTACACATCATTTAACAAAAAGCATACAAACAAATTGTTTCCAACACAATCATAATGTTTAAACTGTAATGTGACACATAATTTCAGAATATTTCATATTATCTCATAGTGAAAGGTTTAAAAAAAATAGTTTTTAACAAAAGAACATCCAAAATGTAAAAATGAAGCAGGATCTGACTTATCAAATCATAATATGTATAATATCAAGTTATCTAGCACAAAATTACTTAACTTTCACTAGACCATCAAATTAATCAAACAAAATAACACCTAAAATCAAATTAAATTTAAAATACATGCAATCTGACTATGATTATGTTGAACCATCGATAATCTATGATAAATGTGTGATTTCTAGTGTTTTTCACAGTTAAAACTCGAATAAGAAGCTATGGTTTTTCATCAGATCCTCTAATTAATCAATCAAAATAACAGTTAAAATCAAATTATATCTTAAAATACCTGCAATCTGAATATGATTCAGTTGAACCATCGATAATTTGTGATGAATGTGTGATTTCTAATGTTTTTCACAACTAAAACTCGAATAAGAGGCTAGGGTTTTTCAATCCTATGATTTTGTCGATGCCAGGGTTTTCTGAGTATAGATCCATTCGTTTTCTTGATGATGAGTGCGATTATTAGGGAATTTTGTTGAAAAACTATGGATTAAAGATATATGAATTATTTTGATCGAGAAGATTTTGAAAAGGGGAGAAAGATATTAACGAACTCAAAGAAATTGGGGAGAAGAATGAAGTGAACAGTGAAGTGATCACATCCAATCTATTGAGTGAAAAGTACAACTCTACCCCTCTGTGTATTTCAATTAAGCATGGACTTCAAGATAATTTCAATTTTGCCACCGCCTCCCATCGGATTTTCTATTTTAATCTCAACCCTCTTTTTTTTTTAATCAATGGTCATCAATTGGTCCCCTTGTCTCACAAAATCATCTTGTCTCACATGAACTCAACCACATATATATATATATATATATATATATATATATATATATATATATATATATATATATATATATATATATCTTTACTATTATATAAAACATATTACATGTTTTTGAAAATTAAGAGGTACAACTATTATAACACCAGTACAATCTTATAAAGCTTAAAATGCAAATATATACACTCCGTCTCATTTGTAACTTGCTCTTTAGATTTTGAAAACCCTAAAATTGTTTAGACATCTTCAACCACCGTTTCTTCCAAATCTCTTCCGTCTCCCTCCTTTTTCTCTTCAATCTCCACCTCCTCACGTTGTCACCGTCACACACTGTGTACAAGAAAGCTTAACCCTAAATTAGCTCCACCATCGCCACCAGGCATCACACACAAATTGATTTCTCACCCCCCCCCCCTTTGTCGCACACCACTATTACACCGGGAGCGCCCCGCCACTCATTACTGTCTCTATCGCCGTCTTCAACCTCGCACTATTTCTCTGATGACGAACCCCATGCAATCTCTTCAATTCTTTTGACCTGGTAAGTTTTTTTGGTTGTCAATTAGCTTTTCTAATTGCTTCCGTTTTTGAAAATTATATTTAAATATCTGATGGTTCTTCAACTATTTTACTGTATAATCACATAAATTGAAATCAATACTTGATGTTTCAACATGATCAAAGATGTTCAGTTTTCTCATTTTGTGCCAAGAACATATGCTTTAATTAGGTCTCATCTTCATCATGTATGGGTTGAACCCTTTTTCCCTATCCATTGTAATTCCCTCATCAGTAAGTCAAATTCCTTTGTTTTGATTATTTTGTGGTAAATTAGTAGGAACTCTTAATATACATAGAGGTAAAACTGACCACATAATATATGTTTTATAAGATGTTGCAGAAATATTGGAGTTGAGGACTCTGGGAGACCTGATAATTTCAACCATTTATGGAATTTTCCTGATAATATCTTATCTTAATAAATTGGTTCTTTGTTGTCTTTTATTTTAGGTATTTCGAAATAAATTTATTTGGGTTTATTGGATATGGTGGAATTGTTATATGGGAAAATCTTCTCGAATTGTTTTCTTAAACTCAAGTATGGATATGGTCTTTTTATATACAATCAAGGAATTAGGAAGATTTATCTAAATGGGTTTTTTTTTTTTATTTAAGTTGTTTTTACTGATTTGTTGCTTCATATGTTATATTTTAAAGATGGAACTGTTAGCAACTATCACTCTTATTGGTGCTAACTTGAATGGCATGCCAAATCCTAATACAGTCATCACTTGTGGTACAGAAAACCGATTTAGGTAAATTATAGCTAGATTTGGTTAATTTTCTTCTATTAAGTTGTAATGTAACCACACAATCTAATGTCATCAGTTGCTTCTATTAAGTTGTAATTTTGCTTACTGGTTTTAATCAAGAGTTGTAACTTCTTAGTCTAAATTATATAGGTGGTTGCAATTCATTTTGATGTTTACAATGTTTAATCCAAGTTTAAAACCATTTTAACATCATTTGCTGTTACCTTCCTATTGTAGTGATACCGGAGCTCAAAGATTACAACATAAAGTCACAATTTTATATTGAAAAAATCGTCATTGATTCTTTTATATCATTAAAGCCATACTAGAATTTTATTTTATGCATTTACGCTAAAATAAGTTGTTTCCTGGTTGCAACAAGCTATAATCGTGATATGGATTATTATTATTATTTTCATGTTTTTAAACAAGATGGATATTTTAACCAAATAGTCAAAATTAAAGTTAATCTACTTGTGTTTTCTTTCACACTAATTTTATTTTTACAAAAGTTCATGGTTGGTCTTATTATGTGTAGAACCAAGTATAACAACAATGTTTTGAAGTATGGTAGACATTAGGTGCTTGAGGGAGAAATTACCCAATTCCATGTAGAGTGGATTTGGTGTTGAACATGCATTTAGTTGAAAAAACACATAAATGTATTTATGTAACTACTGCTAACTATTTTAGTTTTGTTATTCTGTAGTCTGTGGTTTGTAAGAGGGATTAACAAGATTAAGAAGATAGGAGTAATAGAGTCGGCTAATAATTTTGAGTTAATGCCATCAACCCGACCTTAGCTTAGTTTGTAGAGCAGATTGTAGTGTTGGACATTGTCATCTTTTTTGATGCATATACAAAGTACCTCTTTCATTTTGTACACTTTTTAGCAATGATCAAAAAGTCTAATTTTGATTTTTTTTTCAATGTTCATATCCTATTAATTACACAAGTACTCAATATCAACGTAGATATCATTTTAATTACATAAGTTCCAATCTTTTGATTAGTGTTTGAAACTCATCCAAAATTCATCTACTTATTGAATGGTTAAAAGTTTTAGATATGGTATGAATGATTTATATATTAAATTTTGTAATAGTAAGTTTAAGACTCTTAAAATTGTATTGAACTCAAAGGAAATCAATAATAAATATCATATAACTTTGAATAAACTTTTACATACAATATCAATATAAATTGATATTATTGTACTTAATATTCACTATACCCTACATTTAGCATTGCCATGTTTCAAACATACATATTTGTAAATTATATAATCTTAATTAAATGTAACAGTTCTATTGATTTTGTATATACGAAAACAAAATCATATATAACCGATAAGAATAATTTGAAACTAAATAAATTATTTTAAAAATGATTTGTTTAATTCAGATATGGCTTGGTGTTTGGTTTATTATGCTCACATATGCTTCAAACTAAGTTATGTTTTGCAAAAAAGAAATTATCCGCTTGTTGTTGAAAGTAAAGTAATAGCGAAAAAAACATTTTCCAAAAACGCCTACCAAAAGAAACTAATTATCGATGAAAGCTAATCGCCGAAAAAATAGTTTTTCACCGTTGCATTGCACGGGTAGATTATATATATATATATATATATATATATATATATATATATATATATATATATATATATATATATATATATATATATATATATATATATATATATATATATATATAGATAGATAATTTTATTCAATTAAAAGATAAAAACCACCTGATCTAGTTGGTTGAATCCCCTACTTGTTTTGTAGTTAACACGAATTCTAATCCAATGCATTTCAAGCAATTTTTTACCTTCTGAAATGATATTTCTACTTTTTTACCTTCTGAAATGACATTTATACTTATTTATATGCTTATACACCAAATTATATTATTCTACTCTCATTTATCATTTATGCATTCCAATCTATCCAATCTTCTAATTTCTTTTCTTAAATCATTTTTTTTTCAAATTATAAATTTAATCCCCCAATTTTCATAAATTTACATCATTAATAAATAACTCACGACTATTTAGTTAAATAGAGTAATAGACAATACTTCAAGTTACACTTTTATCCCCACATGTGCTTTAAAATCTACCCGCTCATTTAATTTTGTTTATTAAATCAATTTTCAAAAATTATATATTTAACACCTCAAGTTTTATAAATTTGTATTTATCCTTTTTTTTATAAATTAAATTACTTTTTAGTTTCTCATTATAACAATTAACCCACTTCAAAATTAAACGTGGGAGAGGAGACAAAGGGTTGGTGATTTTCGGTGGCAGAAAAATTCTCACTGGCGAACCTTCACTTGCGTGTCGAAAAATGAAATCAAAAGAGTTGGGGATACCAGCAATTGGGAGGTCAAAGACGCAACCTCATTCTTCTTATCTAATCTTCCATCCGAGTATCAGTCTTGGGAGATTAGAAAGGAGGTGGAACACATGGGGACGTTGATGGATCTTTTCTTGAGCAAGAGAAGGGATAAACATGGTCACCGATTTGGATTAGCAAGATTCAACAGGTTCATAACAAGCTCTAAGAGCCTGGTATGAAACTCTTACTCGTTTCTTAAAAATGTCTAAATTTAAACAAGATTCGGTTGAACCAACCTTCTTTCTCAAGAAAGAGGGTGACCACTTAATGATCGTCCAAATCTACGTTGATGACATTATCTTCGGATCAACAAACACCAACTTAACAACTGAATTCTGAAAGCTAATGGAAATGAAATTTGAGATGAGCTCAATGGGTCCAAATAACTTTTTCCTTGGATTAAACATAAGACAGAGCCAGGAATGTATATTTATAAATCTGGAGGCATACATGAAGACCCTGCTCATAAAGTTTGGAATGGTGGGAGATTCAAAAACGAAGGTTCCAATGGCATTCAGAACGAAACTAACACGATCTCCGGAAAAACAGCTGCTGACATGACCCTTTATCGTCAGATGATAGGTTCATTAATGTATCTAACAGCTAGTACACCAGACATTATGTTTTCCATTTGTTATTGTGCTAGGTTTCAAGCTAATCCTCGAGAACCCCACATGGTTGCTGTCAAGAACATTTTCAGGTACTTAAAACAAACGTCCTCACTTGGCATATGGTATCCATTAAACTCAGGCTTCTTCATACAAGCGTTTTTGGATGCTGATCTTGGAGGGTGCGACTTAGATAGAAAAAGTACGACGGGAGGGTGCCAATTCTTGGATGGCAAGCTCGTAAGTTGGTAGTCGAAAAAACAAACTTGCGTCTCCCACTCAACTACTGAAGCAGAGTACATAGCTGCAGCCTCATGCACTTCTCAAGTCATTTGGATTCAAAGCCAACTTCGTGACTATGGTCTGAACATTAAACGAATCCCCTTATACTGTGACTCCGAAAGTGCCATTCACATCTGTCATAATCCATTGCAACACTCAAAAACGAAACACATAACACTGAGGTATCATTTTATCAAGGATCATATGGAAGATGATAATGTTGAATTACACTTCGTGCAATCTGTTGATCAGCTTGCTGACATATTCACAAAAGCCTTGCCTGAAACAACCTTTAATAAAATCTTTCAAGTCTTGGGAATGACAGAAGCTGAATCCATTCCAAAATCACTTTGTCTTTAATGTTGACACTTTCGTTTGTGGTTGGACTTTTGCACTCGCGTCTAAAGTGTGCCATGTGAATTGGTGTGCTCGCAATAATTCGCAGTCATCTTTTTCCATGCAAATTGGTGCGAACGGTTGTAGTAATTCGCATCCTCTATTTTTCCGACGCTCCATGCGAAAGCTCTACATCTCTCATGGTCAACTCTTCACTCGTGGTTTGAAGCGCGTTATATCCTTTTGTATATTATGTATATTTTTATTTATTTTTTCTAAGAAAATTAAAAATAGAAAAACATTTTATTTATTTATTTCAAAATCTTCAAAATTCAAATATATATATATATATATATATATATATATATATATATATATATATTTGATTCAAAGTATTAGTTCTAATATCTTTGTCCCTAGAAGCATGCTGCATACACCATGTTGTCTAAAGCCTTGACGATTTTATGTTGAAGCCTTAATGAATCGATAACACCAATTGTTTCTTCCCAATTAGGGTATGAATTCTCATAAATCATGAGCTACCTTACGTTTCTCATATCGAGTAAAGAGTTCTCTGCTTGGTCACTTTTGCATAGCAGAGGTACATTCATTTCTTAGAAACCACCTTAAACTATTCTCCATCACATTTGTTTTCCTGAACGTAACCCTTGAGACTCTTAGAAATTACCACTGAGGTTTATGGTTACTCAACATCTGTGTTAATGATCTTTGTTTTGTTCAACCATGAAGTGCGTGAAACCCAAAATTCAACACATTTTTATGAATTGACGGTGAACAATTAAGCGTTCTAGACTTTTCGCCAAGGAATTAATGAAACTCCACTTTTGTGGTTTGTACCAAGAAATATCTTTTTCTTTTGCAAGATCTTAATAAAATTTTCTAGACCTAAGACATTTCTTCCCTAAAGATCCAATTTTAATTTTTTTTTTGAGATTTCTAAATTTATCCAAGTCACTAAAATAACTCCACAGCTACTCATTCAACTGACTACACTGGTCACACGAGTACTTCATCAGGTTATTCGTACTTACATCAAGTTTCAGAATTTGATTGAAGCTAAAGCCACCCTTAAACCAAACAAAAAGAAGCCTTTCATTGTTTCTTAATAAACAAGTGATCGTAATTCAACGGGAAACCACACAGACACTTCTTAGCCTCTCTTGACTTCGAAGGAAGAGATTTTTGTCCGAGATCCACTGTTTCGTGTCTTAACATAGACATCACTAAAATTCCACAGATATGCTTTGCTTTATTTCTCTATCTTTGGCACACTTTAGCACGAAGATCCTTGTGATTTTCCAAAAGTCTAGTTCATGGTACTTACACTAATTTTCAGTTTTGCAGTTCAACTCAAGTTTACTACAAAGCGAAAGTTTTCTTCAATGCGACAGCTGACTTACTCTTAAATGTGAAAGGCAGAAATTAGTGCGACATTCTAATGGATAAGAATTCAAATGGGCGCATGAAACTCTGAACTGATACCTCTTTTACCGCCGCTTGATACATTTTGCTGACGTACATTTGTCATATCATGCTTTTGCAGGCGATGTTTCAGTAACCAATACAATCTCTCTCCTAATTTCTCTCACCACCCAAATGGTATAAAGGGTTTTTGACGCTCCATCTCTCATTACCACTCACACACTACAAGAAAAAACCGAAATAACTAGGGAAAAATTCTGTAGTTAAAACATGATATTCCGTAGTTAAACACTATTAGAGACGGAATTTGCTACAGAACCATTCTATAGCAAAATTCTTCGTTAGTAAATGTTTGTTACGGAATCCGTAGGACCTTCGCAACGGAATTTGCAACAAACTTATTCCGTAGCAAAATAGCTATGAACTATACCTGTAGCAATGTTGTAGCAAATTAACTACAATTTTTTTCCATAGCAAGTTTGTAGCAAATTAACTACGATCTGATCCGTTGTTAATCCGTTGCAAATTAACTATAAACTAACCCTGTAGCTGATTTCCATAGAGAATCCACTACCAATAATAGCGTAGCAAATATTCCGTCGTGAATTTACGACGGCATAATTCTGCATCAAATGCTTTGTAGTAAATTTACTAACAGTTTATTTTTGTAGCAAATTTACTACAATACACTTCTGTTGCAAATATTTCATAGTAAATTTATCACGACCTACTTTCGTTGTGGAAACAATATGACATAATAGATTCCATAGAAATTCAGCTACATAATACTACATAAACATATCTGTAGTAACTCATAAAAATATCAATAGCCAAAAATGGTGACATGATTAATTCAAATACATACAAAAATTTGTATGACTTAATTTTATTTCCAAAGCAAATTTATAATAAAATCAGAATTATGTAGATGCAATAACAATTTATCAAAAATATTGTAGAAATCCTATGTGAAATACTAACAAACATTTCTAAGTTACTGAAAATAATTTTTTCCGGTACAAAATATCACCGAAAAATAAAGGTTGCCACAAAAGAAGACCATTCTTTACGAATTTCATCAATATCAGCATCTGTGTATCCATCTTAGCCGACCGCCAGCCTGAGAAAAAAATGTGCTGCACTATAAAGAGGGAAGAGTATGTAAAATCATGGGATATATAGAAAATTTTTTTAAGCAATTTGACATCATATACTACCCATCAGTTTGAAAAATAAACATTAAATAGTCCTTTCTAATTCGTTATCTATTATACCATTGTCCTTTTAATTTGTATTCTATTATAGCATTATCCTTTACAAATTAATACCTGACTAATTTGGCTTGATTGTGCATAGCTTTCAGTAGTCTTCACATAAACATGAGCGTCAATAAAAAAATTCCATTTCCTAACAAGAGATTTCAACTTGTCTGTAGTGGATTCCATTCCTTAAAAAATGAAAATCGAGTTTATATATATAATACATAATACTCAAAATAAGAAACGTCAAATAAATATACTATAAGGTTATAGAAACAATAACTATGCATGAGGTGTACATTTACCTTTAGATAATATGAAATCACCTAGCCACCTATTGCAGTCGACATAATTTTTATGGATCGAAGCAATTAATAAGAAGTGTTGACATCAGATTAAAAAAATGGACAAATGCCGATTTCACAATAGAAATTAATCAATAAAAAACAATTCACAGATATTACATTCAATAGGAAATACCAAACTGAAAAAGGGGTTGTTGTTGGAGGTAAGACTTAAGAGTAGCACTGACAACCATTAAAAAGATTGGATTATCAAAACATTGAAATAATAAACAACATAAAGCAAGAAGCAAAATAGGCTTTGGTTGTTCCATTGGGTAGCACAGCCTCAAAAACTCTCAATTCAGTGTCATTTGCTGCTGCTATCTTCATGGCTCAACTGTCAAACACAATCATCACAATCACCACCACATTAACACGGTATGTGTATGAGTATCATTAACATTACCTTTTCAAACTTCCCCACGAGCCTCATGTCCTGTTCCTGGCCTTCAGGATTCTGAGCCATGGAATGCACCCTAGCCAATGCCTTTTCCACTCCAACATATTTATGTTTCCGACCTATTCTCAGGAAATCATATTCCGATTCCGGAGCTCTCAATTCCGGACGGAATCCACGCAACCTACGACTCTTTCGTCCACATCTGAGTATCGCTTTCTCCACTATCCCAACAGACCACACCATTTTTTTATAATGCTTTTGAACTTTATGCCCACGAAAATATGCCTACAAAATAGATTCCCACTTAAATTAACAACATCAAAAAACTAACACCAGTTTACCTGAATCTTGACAACACGATCACGACCTATTCTCAGGAAATCAAAACCTGCCATAAAGTGAAGCCCAATGGAGGGCATTCCGGCTACATGAATCTCTAAAATTAGGGCTGACACCGACGGTGACTGGACTAGAGGAAGCGGAAGGTGTGCACGTCGGTAGAAGATACTTGAGGCGGAGGTCTAGAAGTATACGATGTTGTTGGTTGTGAGCGATCGGAATTAGAGGCTTGATGGCGGAAGGAATCGATCGGATGTAGTGAGAGGCTTCATGGTTGAAGAAATCGATCGATTGAGAGATGGAGAAATAATGTAAGTAAGGGTGTAAACGAGCCGAGCCGAGCCCGAGCCTAACCAAGCTCGAGCTCGGCTCGTTTAATTTTGAAGAAGATCGAGCTCGAGCTCGAGCTCGATTCGAGCCTTAAAATGAAGCTCGAGCTCGGCTCATGAACAATTTAGTGAGCTCGTGAGCCTAAACGAGCTTAAACGAGCCTATATATATACACTCTCTCTCACACACACATATACACACACACACACACACATATATATATATATATATATATATATATATATATATATATATATATATATATATAGAGGCTCGTTTAGGCTCATTTAGGCTCGCGAGCCCACTAGCTGAAGTTCGGCTCGAGCTCGTTTAATAAATGAGCCTCATATTTGGGCTCGAGCTCGGCTCGGGCTCATTTAATTCGATCTCGAATCGAGCTTTTAACGAGTCGATCCCAAGTAGCTCGCGAGTAGCTTGGCTCACTTACACCCCTAAATGTAAGTAGAGTCAATCGATTGTGATTGTGAGGGACCGCCGTTTTAGGTTTTGTGGTGTTAGGTTTGTTTTTTATTTTTGATCGTGGGAGATAGTGAAACTTTTTCCAGGATAGTAATTAAGAGTCCTTTTTCTAAAACATTTTAAATTAGATTTATAATTAAAATAATATAAAATTATTAAGAAAATTAAATTATATTTTATATTAATCATATTTATCAAATAACTTATAAAAATCGTTTTAAAATTATATAAAAAAATAATATCATTATCACAAAAATGAATATGATACTTCTTGTAAAAGCGTATAACTATCAATTTGTGGTGAAAGTTTAAATATATCTAAAACAATTATCACATTTAACCTTAACAATAACTATTTAAATAAACTCAAAATATATTAAGTTAAACTTAGAATAAACTCAAAGTATATGGGGGTGAGAGTTGTTACAAATATGGTTTAGTGGCACTTGGAAATCTGAGAATCGTGATAATCACTTTCTCAACAGTAAAAACTGTCATAAATCCGGGTTTTGTATAAAGATTAATTCAAAGTCAAAACCGGGTCAAATATTCAAAATTTGGATTTTCGACCCCAGCCAGGCTCTCTGCCCCTTGGACCCCGCTCCCAGGGGCGCTGCCCCCGGACCCCTGTTCGTTCAGGGGCTTCGCCCCTAAATGACAGTATACTTTAATACTTGATCAAACTTAAACAAGTGTGTACTCCACACATTCCTTACTTGTTTAATATTTATCAAGATCATTTTTAGTCAACAAAGTAATCCCTATTACACTTAAATAAACATTGATGATAACAAATCACCAACAAGAGTGGGAGTATGGATGTGGATGTGGAGGTGGGTGGGATGAGTGTGGGTGCAGGGTAGAGTTGATTGGATGGGTGAATGGGTGTGGGGTGGGGTAGCGACAATGTTGGCTTGTGGATTAAGGTTTAGGGCTTAGGGCTTAGGGCTTATGGCTTATGGCGTAGTGCTTAAGGCTTATGGCTTAGGGTTAAGGATTAGGGCTCATGTCTTAGGGCTTACAACATAGAGCTTAGCTAGGTCTTAAGGCTTAGGGATTAGGGCTTATGACTTATGACTTATGCCTCTTAACTTATAGTTTAGAGCTTAGGGCTTAAGGTTAATGATGTATGGCTTATGAGGTTCATTCGGGGGCCAATACGCATCAAGAAGGACCACAATCGAACTAACAGGATGGGAACCCCCCCCCCCCCCACCCACCCACCACAACCACCAAAAACTTGTTTTCTTATAAGGTTTTGGCGGTCTAAGTCGTGAATTCGTGAGGATTATGAGTCGTAAAATACTTTATTTAAATAACATACCGGAAATGAGGCGTTATAGTCTAAAATGTATTTTACTTTATATTGGTTATTTAATACTTTATTTAATGTATAAAATATAAAAAAATAATTTTTAATTAAGTAATTAGTTAATGCAATTCGAAATTTCGGTTTTAAGGGTTTAAACTTTACTTAAGAAACCCCCAGACACTTAAAATTGCATACTAGAAAATTCTATTGTATAATAATTACAGTTTTTATATTATAGTATAATAGCTATGACCTATGATCTTGTAGCAAATTCTGTAGTGACATAGCTACGGATTTTGACTCCGTAACAAATGTCGTAGCAAGCTAGCTAAGGACTTAGATGCGGTAGCAAATTTTGTAGCAAAATAGCTACAGATTTTGATTCCGTAAAAATTTCTATAGCAAAGTAACTACAAACTTTAATTTGTAGCAACAATCGTAGCAAAATACCTACGCCTTATAATTCTGTAGCAAATTTTGTAGCATGATAACTACGAACTCCGATTGCGTAGCAAAATTCTGTAGTTATTCAAATATTAGCTATAGAATGCAATTTTGTAGCTAATTTCGTAGCAAATATACCTATGTCTAACTAGTTTGTAGTATATTCCATAGTAGAATAACTATGGTTTTTAATTCTGTAGCAAAATTCTGTAGTTATTCAAATATTACCTACGGAATGTAATTTTGTAGCAAGTTCCATAGCAAAATAGCTATGACAAGCCATGTTGTAGCATAATCCGTAGTAGAATAACTACGGATTTTACTTTCGTAGCAAATTTCCGTAGCTATTTCAACTTTTTCTTGTAATGACAAATACTCTCAAAGACTTTTGGCGATTAACCTATCTATTGTTCATCATCTTCTTCTTCTTCAAGAAATCATCAATGGCAGGATCTTCTAAAACTCCTTCTGTTCAAGAAGACAAGAACAATCAGGGCAGTCCTTTTGGCTCGCCATCAAGCAAAACCAAAACCTGATTCTTGATCTCGATCACCTCAAGTACGATAGTTGCATGTTACCGATCATTGAATGCTTACAGTACGCAGCGTTGGTTAAAGCTTTGACCACGTGTGAGATTGTTCCAATCTCCATGCTCTCAAAGGCATACTCATATGCTTGCTACGTCAAAGAAGAACAAAGAATCATGTTTGAAGTTCTCAACAGGAAAACCTCTATCACTAAGACCCGATTTTGCTCCTTGATAGGACTTGACCAAACCACTGATATGGTTGACCCTGATTCCATCACCATTTCCGTAATCATGGATATGTTCTATCAGATTGGATACAAAAAACCCTACTTTCCATCTCAAAGTTTAGGAAGCCTAATTTGCCACCTCAATGGAATGAGCTTTTCACTTTACTATTCAAGAGCGTCTCTGAGCAGGTGACTGGCTCTGACTGCTCTAGAAAATTGTGCATGACCATCATGTATGGACTCTACATAGAGGAAAACATCAACTATGGGGAAGTTCTTTGGGCTCAGTTAGTCCAAAGTACCCATTCTACAGCCCAACACAGTGAGATCTCTTGTGCTTGATTTTGGACGATTGTTGTCCAAAGGGCTATTGAGAAGCTCAATCTTCCTGTGATGAGAGATTCGTTTATTTCTGCTATTTCAGTCTTCCATACTACAAACTTCATTATTACAAGCAACTCAAAATTTTCATTCGTGGGTTCGATTCCTGAAGCCATGCTTTGCACTGTTCCACCTGCGAGCAAGATTCTTGAGGCTTACATGAAAATTCCAGTCTCAGGCTTTCGTCCTTTGACTAATGAGATGCAAGCAATTTTAGTCGAGGCTGATAAGCCAAAGAAAGGGGGAAAGAAGAAAGATGTGCAAAAAGGTACTTCAACATCTACTGCAGCCCCCAAGAAGCGAAAGATGAAGAAAGCGGGTCGCAAGGCTAAATCTCCGGCTCCCAGTGAAAGCAAACATTTGCTATCTAATACTCAGTCAGATGTTCGCATTGAAGTGGAAGAACCTATGCAAAAAAAAGGTACTGCTGCTACTTCCCAACTAGAGGTTTCACAGCCTTCTTCTTCAAACCCTGAAGTAATCCTTCATATTTCAGTCTTATTTCCTATTACTGATGACTTCATTGAGAATGCCTCTATTCCCTCTCCTACTGCTACTACTTCTACTCCAATTACCATCGCACCATGTCTACCTCCTGTGACTTCACAAGTTCCAAATACTCTTGCCTCATCCATTCCAATGTTCACTAACTCCACCGCTACCACCACCACTATGAACATGACCAATGAACCTCCTGTTACTACCAATGCATCTAATGCGGGGGTAGGGCATCAGGTTTATCTACTGGTCATTCAACATGATCACTTTCCCCTCTGAGACAAGATGATACATATACATTTTTCGAGGGAGATGGGTTCGAATTTCGATCTTTTCAGCTCAGCCCGTTCAGGGTTCAAGAGGATAGCGATGATGCTTCTGTCACTCGACACCAATTCAAGGTTATCACCGAGAAGCTCGATTTGCTGATCATTTCTTCTCAAGCTTCATCTAGTGATGCTTACTCTAAGGCAGCAGTTGAGGCCTTTTTCAAATCAATGACGAAAGAGCATCAGGCTAATCTGGATAAAGCGAATAAAGCAATTTTTGATTCCACTACGTTGTGTACTGAGGTGACTGTGAAAGTCGAAAAACTCCTCACTGATGCTTAGGACTTCATGACCAATTTAAAAACATCCGCTGAGTCCAACACTCTTAAAGCGAATGAGGCGATTGTGGGTCTCAATACCACACTGCGAAAGGAGAAAGAAGCTCTCGTGCAAGTTCATATTGGTCTGCAAAAAGACAATTTTTAGTTTCAAAACTCTATCTCTTCCAAAATGACCAAACTCGCTGATGATTTGGCAGCCGAAAACAACATTATGGATCAACTTGCTGCTCACACCACTCAGTCAATATTTCAGCAGCCAAACTTGCCCATGCCAAAAAAGAAATCAAAGAACTTCATTCTGAGCGGGATGTTGTTAAAAGTATTGTTGGAGATGTTAATGCCTTACTCTCCAACATTCTCGATTCTCATGAACCTATTCTTACAATCTCTATTCGGAGGCCTTTTTCTGACAAGTTTCGTCCTGGTCTCTCCATGCTAAACCGAATTGAGGGTGTTCCAGAGACTCCCGTCTTTCCAAAACAAGGGGGAAGCATCAAAAGAACCAACTCAATAACCTCCGAATACATCTACTCATGAAGAGAAAAAGTTAAAAGTCACTGGTGAACCGAAGGTTAATGTAGCTTCGGGTTCCAAAGGCAAAGATAAATTGGTGGAAAGTGATGATGAGGAAGAAAGTGAAGCTCATAAGTTGAAGCGAAAGGCTCGTGATCATCTTCTTGATGAAAACACTCGCATTGCGAGAGAGGCTGAGCAAAAAGAGCTAGCATTGGCTGAAACCTATAACTTCATTCAATCTAGAGAATACACAGGATTCACAGTTTGATATGCCAATAACTTCTAAAGCTTTTCTCTTTTGCTGTTTCAATTCAACTGTAAATGCTCTAGCTTCAGATACAAATGTTGATAGGTCGTTGATTGAGTTCTACTTGTCCTAGGGCAAACCTCAATATCTCACTTGGAGTGCACAGAAGATTACTGTCTTGAAGGTTGTAGGGCCTATTGAAATATGGAGCTTCGTGAACGTTAAATTGAAAACGGCACGAGGATCAGAAAGTGTTGTTCATGAATTCTCCTTAGCTGATTTACCATGCATAAACCCCTATGATTGGATTGTTTTGTTGCACTTCCTTCAGGGAGATGAGAAGAAGTACAAACCTTTTCTGACGCATATAAAACAAATGTTGGTTTCGTATATCTATGAAGTTGCATATTTTGATATTGAAATCGCTTTGGTTCTAAAGAGGAAACACACTGCTCCCCTTACTGGAAAGATGAGAGACATCAATCAGATGCATATGGGGAAGATTGAAAAGGAGAATTGGACCGTGATGTTTCATTGTGGTACCGGAGCTAACTTGAAGAAACGCCTCTTCACATTGCCTAATAAGCATTTGTTCTCCACAATTTGCTTAGAGTTTATTCTGAATATCACAGGCCAATGCAAACTGAATGACGAAGCTACAAAGAAGAACTTTTCTGATATGATCCGTTGGTACCTTTCCTTTCGCATTCATCTTCTCGCAGTCATTCCCAAGCTCTTCAAGACCATAAAGAAGACTCAGCAGTGAAGAGACTCTCGCCTCAATGGACGCAAAGGGGGAGCTTGTTGGGAATTAATGTTGCATCATTTAGTCGTATTTAGTTGTTTATTTATGTAAACGGGCTTGGGCTTGTCCACCCTTCAGTTATCAGGGTTAGAGTATTTAAGGTGCATGCATGCACCGTGTTTCACAACTTTGGAAATTATTCTTGTAACCCTAATCACGCCTTTACAGTAGCAATTCTTAATCGAGGTCTTATGAAGTTGTGGCTTTTAATCATTCAGCATACTTTGAATCATTGTCATGTTCTTGTTATTAAACTATTTTGAATCTAATCGATCTTTCAAGGATTATTATCCTAACAGGGGCCTTTTTGGTGAGTTGGATGCATAAAAAAGAGAAGGATTCTTGTATCCAAGGGAATGATAAGGTGCATGCAATTGGATCCCTAAAAAGATCAACATTTTCATTTGGAAATTGATAAATAACAAAATTGTTGTGAAAAAAACTTGGAGAGAATGGGAATTTCCCAATGCTCTTAACATATAATGTGTAAGAGGAGTCGTTTCTCCATGCGTTCAAAGGTTGCATGTTGGCTAAAGACGTGTGGGAGAAAGTTCAAGCATGGTAGAGCATTTTTGATCGTGACACAAACTCTGTGGATAATATTTTCAATTGGCTCGGGGAGGTTGCTAAAGACCGTTTTTAAGTTAATGTTCTTCGTGCTATTGGATGTGCCACGCTTTTCCAAATATGGAGAAATAGAAATGAGGCTACATTTCAATCTAAAAGGAAAAAGGCTCAGGACATTTTATACATATTCAAAAGGACTCCTTTCTTTGGTTGAATAGTAGGATGTCTAAAAGGGATATCGATAGAAATTTGTGGCTTTCTTCACCTAGCTTAGCCATTAACCTGAGGTAATTTCGTTTGTTGTGTGCCTCCTAGTTCCTGGCTGGGTTGTGCCTTTTAATTCAAGTTGCCTTTTCATATATATACATATATATATATATATATATATATATATATATATATATATATATATATAGGATGGCTTTTATTCATAACTAGTTACTGTTTTTCACTTTTTTTCATTGAGAATATATATCTTTTCTTATTGTTTCGTAAAAAATATGGATATGATACAAAAAGTTTTTCCGACTTGTATGATGAAAGCTCCAAACTCAGGAATTTTCCTTGAATTTGGTCCTAAAAAAATTTTAAATGATTATTTTACCTTTATTGTTTCTTTTTTACATTTTTTTTTATTTATTTTACTTGTTCTATAAATTTTAAAAAGAAACACTAAAAGGGGGGGGGGGGGAGGAAGGAAACGGGCCTACATTTATTTCTCTCATTCTTTGAATTATCTCCCTCATAAAAAAAACCCGCAGGCTTTCCGTGCATCTCCAGGACTCTCACCCACCTTCCCTAACGGTCACCGGCCGGATTTCTCGCCGGTTAGTATCTTATCTCTCGTCGCCTCCTTTCCGAACCAATGGCTTTGCATCTTGGAGCTTGAAACCTGCCATCATGAATCCTCGATGAAGTCGACAACATTGAATCTGGTAGCCAATCCGAAAGCTTGAAACATTCTACCTTGTGACGACCTATTCATCTATTTCCCTCAATGTCTAGAATCTAACAAGGTTTTAATCAAGATTTAGATTTTGTGTTTTCTGCAAATTTTTAGGTTGGTATAGAATTTTTATATTGATTTTCTGCAATTTGTGTTCTATCATTAATCTTGTGTTTTCTATCTACTCATCGAAGAAATCCATTAAGTCTTTGATTTCTGGGCATTGCAGATTTTCTACAATGTTTCGTAAACGTGAATTTAAGCTTTAACATTTGGCTACTTTTGTTGGGTTTCTAGTCATTAAGAGCTAAAAGATTTTGTGTTGGGATGCACTCATTGAATGGAGGTCTATCCGAGAACTGCAACATTTGATTGTAACGCCTTCATTTTATATTTTCTGTTTTCGATTAGAATAATCTTCTATGTGGTTGTTCTAAAAAATCTATCTTGTATCAAGAAATCGGCATTACATCCTATTACAACTTATTTTTATCTTTTTGGAAAAATGCATATGTTAGATTATCTCTACGAAGAGTTGATTGTTGAAATATTTACAAGACTACCACCCAAATCCCTTCTCTGATTTAGATCACTCGCTAAATTGTTATGTAGTTGTATTCCTAGCCCCGGTTTCATACACATTCACTCTTTTGATCCCCACGAAAATTCTTCTTCGGACATCTAAACAATCACGACAAAAATAAAGAACCATAATCCTTTTATACATAACAAGGAGAGGAGGAATTGTCATTGTATTTGTGTCCCAAACATGGATACATTTTTATAACAATAAAAATCCCGTTTCCTTCTAGAAATAATTTTCGAACTGTTGGATCATGTAATGGAACTTTCTGTTTGTGGACTAAAAAAGGCGTGACACTATGGAACCCTTCAATCAGGCGCAAACTAAATATGTCGGAATGTCCTCGGATGATTACAAAATTGTCTGGATATCGTACGTCAAAGACTATTTGTTTGTTTATATGGTGAATGGTGGAACGTGGTGTGAGATTGCTTCCGCTAAACATCATAATGAAAATTTTCATATGTGATATGAGGGCTTTTTTCAATGCAGTGTAGCATTGGGTCCATATAGATGAACGCAGAGCTGTGTTACGGGAGGCTGTTACTTCTGACATTGGATTGTTTATGTATGTGGCATCAACTTTAAAGGAGTTTGGTCAATGGATATGTGGGCATTGCATGAAGCTTCATGCCTTGATTCGTTCATGTCACCACTTGGGTGGCTTGATTAAGTTTATTGACGGGGCTGATGACATGAGCATGCATATTGTTGGCATTCCAAAGCCGCTACCCAATGAACCAGAAGCTGACCTCAATGATGGGTTGGTGATGGATGCTCAACTACTTGATCGTGTTTTTAAGCTACCTATCACCACTGTCGAAAGCATCCCTCATAACTGTCGTATGGCTTTCTCTCAAGCTTTGAAAGCAGCTCTGTCCAAGGTGGTTTGTCACACCCCAAAACCGAGAACGGCGGAATACGTTCTAGGGTGGAGGACGTCATGTACAGTATCATAACAATGCATAATAGTAAAAACAAGCAACAACTTCCATTGCATTAATATAGTAGTTGTAATACAAGCGTGTTCTGTACAGTTCGTTAGACACCAAAAAGTATAATAAAAATAAAGAGGAGTCTTGTATGTGCTCCGTCTTCTCAAAAGCTGCATCTGTACCTGTCTACTGACGACCTGAGAATACAAGTTATTTTTAAAACGAGTACCAGCATAAAGCTGGTGAGTTCATAAGAATTTAGTGCCATTGCTTGTATAAAAGTGTTTACAATTGTGTAACATGAAAGTTGTTATCAAGTTTCAAAATAGTGTGAATCTCTAGAAAATCCTATATTTTCTAAATAAAAGTAGTCTTCTGCCAAGACTTGGTTATTTGTAGGTTTGACCCTTTGAGTGCGTATAAGATTTCCCAATTTGACTCTCAATTATAAAAATATAGTTGGACTTCATTTGAACAAAATAAATGGGAAAATAATGTATTATTCCAGCAATGTTACCGCCAACTGAGTGGTAAATAACCGCAGACTCTAGGTAGTGATATGTATTTAATACACCTCGGGAAGTGTACTTTACCTTTAATTCATAATTTGTTAATTTAGGGATCCAAATGTGAATCTTTATGTAACCATGTGGATAGGCGATTGAATGTATCATGAACCTCCAGGTCATATGTAGTGTGGTAGCATGTTATCATCCCTGGTCCTAGTCGGCTCGGACTGTACCTAGCAGTCGGGATGTGAGAGTGTCCGCCCTGTATAGATCTATACACGTAGAGCCCGCTCTCCCTCCAGGAGACTAAGGTTACACGGTGAAGGCGCAATAAAATGTCGTATAAAGGAATAGTGTATCACATTTTGTTTTAGTATGTTTTCTTGTATTAGTATATAGTGTGCTTCTCGGTATGATGTATTTAATGTTCGTTTGTATAGTATATAGTATTCCTCTTGTATAGTACTTAATCATGTAGAGACTCATAATAGTACTAACCGTGGTAAGTATCATACTAATGGTAGTGAGGAGTGGTAAACCTTAACTATACCTATTATAGTTAACTATCATGTTGTAGTCATTCTTGGATACTCAAAAGTATTGAACCGAGTGAAGATATTCATATACAACACGAATACATACAATATATAACTAAGAATTCAACGACAGTTGACAGATAACAATATACCCTAAGACCCCAATCAAACAAGAACAAGAACAGGAATTAAGGCGAGCTATCAGTCCTAAGTCCTTCAAGTCTTACTTATATAAATATATTGGTGTGGATATATTTTAGAAACATAAGAAGTTTTAAAAGAGTTTGAAAATAGTTTTTATAACAACTTAACATGAAAATGAGTTTGATAACATTGGAAGCAATTTTGATGGCAAAACGGTTAAAAGTATACATATCCTTTATGATTGTAAGCTACAAATCACATGTGATTGATACTATAAGTTGTTGGATTCAACTTGTATCCCCCCCCCCCCCCCCCCCCGCGAAAAGCATTTAAAAACATTTGAAAGGTTAATTAAGGGGTATGAACTCACCAGACGTGGTCTAGGTGTCAATTTAGGGCTTGAACACACGCGAGGGTCCTATGTAACATGAAGTGATACACAATTGTATCTAATTAGTCAATGAACCACTAATTAAGTAAGATAATACACTCCGAGGCGCGAAAACACCTTATCTCGAGTGTTGGAAGTGATACGGGTTGCATCTAAGGAGAGTATGACCTCGATAAGGAGTTTACTCTTCAAGAGTAAACCCTTGGGGTGTTTACGGCCCAAAGAGCATATCCCCCATGAGTTTACGGCTGTAAACTCATGGGTGGGGTGGTCTATGGTCTTAAATTGCACAAGGGAAAGTTCTAGGGTTGAATCAAAGGCTTAGGAAGTGATCGGGACTTAGAATGACCTTGGAAATGGGGTTTGCGGCTCATGAAGGACACTTGACGAGTTTACTTCCGTAAACACATGGGTTTACGGCCGTAAACTCATGTGTGGTTCATTTTTGCATGATTTGGTGCATCACATGAAGGGATACAAGGTTCTAGGCACTTTCGCAAGCTTTTGGAGGTGTTTAAAGGCAATTTAACACCATTAAAAGGTGTTTACGATCCATGAATGTTCGTGGGCCTTAAACTCATGTTTACCCCTTTTATGACATGTTTTTGAGGTTCTAAACTTATTCAAGTAAGTCCCTAAGTCATAGCTAAGCATTAGAATGGTTTTGGAGGGGTTTTGGGGATTCAAAACCCACTTATGGGTGTTTACGGTTTTGAGGGTGTTCCTCAACCGTAAACACATGATTTTGGAGGTATTTGGATGATTTAATCACGAATTTGCATGGATACTAAGTTAAACAACAAGCTAGGAAGGATTACTTACGGTTTTGGAGCTTGAATGAGCTATCTTTCGATTGCAATCCCGAGTTGTAGAGAGAGAGAGAGAGAGAGAGAGAGAGAGCTTAAGGAGTGGGAAAATCTTCAATGGGGACCACTCAACCCTTATATAGGGTTTGAGTTTGTGGCCGGGTGGGGATCCACCCAATATTGACGTTAAGCGGAGTTTATGGTCGTACCTGCTTAAATGGTCGTAAACTAAAAACTTTTCCAAATGAATTTGAGGGTGTTTCACGTGATTTTATTTATTTCATTTCGACACAGATAAAATAAAATAAAGTAAAACATTAATTGATTTGTCTAACCCAAATGTTAATGGAAATTTCAATAAAAATATATTTTTTTTAACGGAAATGGGTTCAACGACGGAATAAATTTCAGGTTGTAACATCATCACCACGTTAGAGGAAATTTCGTCCCGAAATTTAGAATTCAAGTAGCTAAGTTATTACAACACAACTATGCAAAGAGATGAGGATATTTAAGTTTCATTTGATCCTTGCACTCCCAAGTTAACTTCGGTCCTCGTTTGGCGTTCCAGCGAACCTTCACAATTAGGATACGGCTTTGTTTCGTTCGTTTGACCTCTCGGTCCATAATCTCCACAGGTTCTTCCACGAATTTGAGGCTCTCATTGATCTCGATCTCATCTAGTGGAATTACGAGAGTCTTGTTGGATAGGCACTTTTTCAAGTTCGAGACGTGGAAGGTAGGGTGTATGTTACTGAGTTCGCGGGGTAGATTGAGTTTGTAAGCTACGGGGCCAATTCTGGCGAGAATCTCGAAAGGCCCTATGTACCTTGGATTCAGATTTCCACGCTTTCCAAAGCGTATCTTGCCCTTCCAGTGCGAGACTTTCAAAAGGACTCGGTCTCCCACCTGGAATTCCAAAGGTTTTCTTCGTTTGTTTGCGTAGCTTTTCTGTCGATCTCTAACGGCTTTTAATCTTTCGCGAATCTGTACGATCTTCTTGGTCGTTTCTCGAATGATTTCCGGACTTGTGAGAGTGCTGTCAGGAACTCGTCCTTTAGCTAACTGAGTGTGACCCACCTCAGCCCAGCACAGAGGGGATTTGCACTTTCGGCCGTAGAGGGCTTCGAATGGAGGTGCATTGATGCTCGTGTGATAACTGTTGTTGTTGGAAAACCCGACAAGGGGTAAGTTGGTATCCCATGCCTTACCAAAGTCGATCACACAGGCTCGCAACATATCTTCCAGAGTTTGGATAGTCCTCTCGCTTTGTCCGTCGGTCTGCGGATGGTAGGCAGTACTCATGTCCAGCCTCGTCCCTAGGGCGTTTTGTAGTGATTGCCAAAATCTCAAAGTAAACCTACTATCTCTATCAAAGATAATAGATATAGGGACACCATGCAGATGTACAATCTCCTTAATGTATGTTCTTGTGAGTTTATGCATCTTATCTGTTTCCTTGATGTGTAGGAAGTGTGCGGACTTGGTCAATCTGTCGACGATAACCCATATGGTATCAAGCCCACCTGTTGTCTTGGGTAGCTTGGTTATGAAATCCATAGTGATCCGCTCCCACTTCCATTCAGGTATCTCCGGTTGCTGTAGTAGACCTAATGGCTTCTGGTATTTGACCTTGACCTTGGCACAAGTAAGGCATTTACTCACGAAGGTAGCAATCTCTGCTTTTATGTTAGGCCACCAATAAGACTTTTTAAGGTCCAGATACATCTTATCTAAACCTGGGTGCACGAAATACCGAGTGTTGTAGGCTTCCCTCATCACAAAGTCTCTGAAGCCACCACGTCGCGGTGTCCAGATTCGGTCCATGAGATATAAGGCTCCGTCACCCTTGACTTCCAAGTTCTTATCCATTCCTCGCAGGGATTCTCCCGCCACATTCTCAGGTTTCAAAGCTTCGAGCTGAGCCTCCTTAATCTGTGCAGATAGATGCAAATGGATAGTCATTGTTAATGACTTGACCCTTCGACCAGAATATTCCTTTCGACTTAGGGTGTCTGCTACTACATTGGCTTTTCCCGGGTGATAACGAATCTCGCAGTCGTAATCATTGAGTAGCTCGATCCACCATCGTTGTCTCATATTGAGCTCCTTCTGGTTGAGTATATGTTGGAGGCTTTTGTGGTCGGTGTATATCGTGCTCTTCGTACCGTACAGGTAGTGTCTCCAGATTTTGAGGGTGAACACAACCACTCCTAATTCGAGGTCGTGTGTGGTGTAGTTGACCTCATGTGCCTTCTGTTGTCTTGAGGCGTAGGAGATGACCTTACCTCGTTACATTAGAACACAGCCAAGCCCCTGATTGGACGCATCGTAGTATACCACAAAATCTTCTGTTCCTTCGGGAAGGGATAGTATCGGTGCGGTGCATAAGGCTCGTTTCAGGGTTTGGAATGCCTTCTCCGGTTTCTCTTCCCAGTCAAAGGCCATGCCTTTGTGGGTTAATGTTGTAAGGGGTTTTGCGATCCGAGAGAAGTTCTGAATGAATCTGCGATAGTAGCCAGCTAGGCCTAGAAATTGGCGAATTTCTGTAGGTGTCTTCGGTGCTGACCAGTTCTCAATAGCCTTAATCTTGGATGGGTCCACGTGGATTCCTTCCTCGCTAACCATGTGTCCTAAGAATTCGACTCTTCGAATCCAAAATTCACACTTAGAGAACTTCGCATATAACTTCTCTGATCGTAGGGTTTCTAAAACTCGTCGTAAATGATCGCTATGCTCCTCCTTACTCCGAGAGTAGACAAGTATGTCATCAATGAAGACGATGAAGAACTGATCCAAGTAAGGATGGCACACCCTATTCATTAAGTCCATAAATACCGCGGGTGCGTTGGTCAGTTCGAAGGGCATCACTACGAACTCGTAGTGTCCGTAACGAGTTCGGAAAGCTGTTTTCGGGACATCCTCCTCGAGCACTCGTAATTGATGATACTCGGACCTTAGATCAATCTTGGAAAAGTAACTCGCCCCTTGCAGTTGGTCGAATAGGTCGTCTATACGAGGAAGAGGGTAGCGATTTTTGTTCGTGAGTTTGTTGAGCTCCCTATAATCGATGCACATACGGAACGATCCGTCTTTCTTCTTTACGAACAAGACCGGCGCTCCCCAGGGTGAGAAGCTTGGTCTGATAAATCCCTTATTGAGCAGCTCGTTAAGTTGACCGGACAGCTCTTGCATCTCAGCAGGTGCTACACGATAGGGTGACTTGGCTACGGGGGTAGCTCCTGGAATTAAGTCGATCCTGAACTCGACCTGACGTTGCGGAGGTAAACCTGGTAACTCTTCTGGAAAAACATCGGGGAAGTCGCATACTACAGGGAAGTCTTTTAGATCTTTCGCTTTCTGGCTTGTGTCGACAACGTGTGCAAGGAACGCACGATATTCTTTACGTAAGTACTTATGGGCTTGAATACTCGAGATGATACGAAGACTCGTACTGGGTTTGTCTCCGTAGATTAACAGAGTTTCGTTATTCGGTAGGTTTAGGTGAATGGCTTTGTCGAAGCATAGGATATCAGCACGATGGAGACTCAACGAGTCCATGCCCATAATGACATCGAAAATCTTGATCGATACTAGTATAAGGTCGATTGGAAACGAATGATTACCTAGCGTGAGGGTACAACCTATGTAGATTTCGTTAGAACTCTCTGTCTTTCCGTTAGCCATTTCTACGATGAATGTTTCTTTTAGTGGTTGTGGGGATTGCTTAAGTAATTGTCTAATGTTATGGTTTACGAAACTTCTTTCTACTCCACTGTCGAATAGGATACAAGCATAAGATTTATCAAGAAGGAATGTACCCGTGACTACTGTGGGGTCTGCTATTGCTTCATTATGGCCAATAGCAAGTAGTCTCCCTGTTCCTCCCGCATTCCCAGCTTTTGGGTAGTTTTTCTTGAAATGCCCTACTTCGCCACTGCCATAACAGGCCTGGCTTACTCCCGACCCGGGGACCTGAGAAATGGGTTTGGGTTGAGATCTGCAAAATCGGGCGGTATGGCCCTTCCGATCGCAATTAGTGCAGCGCATTTCACGGCAGGGGCCGTTGTGATGGAAGGGGCACTTTGGGCACTTGGGCAGGTTTCCAACATAGGATTTTGTGGGTACAGTGGTAGCAGGAGTAGTGGCAGTGTGGACAAACACAATTTGTTGGTTTCTGGAAGAGGATTGAGTTTTCTTGCCCTTCTTTTGATCCCACCACTTCCTCTTGTTGTCAGATGTCTTGGTCGGTGCAGTGGCAGTTGTTGCTGTTGATGGAGTGGAAGGAACTTCATGATCAATCAACCTGTAAGCCAATTCCTTGGTGCTGTCAAAGGTTGTAGGATGTGAAGATAGAACGTTCCCTCGATATGGGGGCACTAAACCCCAAATATATCGTTTAATTTTCTTGCTTTCAGAAAGGATCATGTTAGGGCACATAGCCACCACGTCGTAGAACCTGGCCGTATAAGTCAGTATGTCTGTCCCTTTCATCTTGAGGTTCCAGAGTTCCTCCTCGAGTTTCTGAACCTCACCTCTAGGGCAGTACTCCCTTCTTAGTAGGTCCTTCAGTGTATCCCATCCCATGGCATTGGCTGTTACTAAAGAGAGTGAATTGACATGGCCATTCCACCATGTCAGGGCCCTTTCACTGAAAGTGGCAGCAGTGAACTTTATTTTGCTTTCCTCGAGGCATGAGCACATTTCAAAGACGACTTCAGTTCTTTCAATCAATTAGGACAAAGCAAGGATCCCTCCGGTCCCATTGAAAAATGTCGGTTTGCAGTTCATGAAATCCTTATAGGTACACCCCTGTGCACGTGGGTGGATTTCACCATGTCTGGAGTTGGTGCCTATTCCGGCTCCACTTGCATCGCCAGAATTCATTTGGGCCATGGCTGCTGTCACAGCTGTCTAAAACAGCACCGGATCGAACTGCGGAGGAGGAGGTGGTGGAGGTGGAGTTTGAGCCGCAGGTCTGCCTCTGTTCGGGCGCTTGCGGGGAGGCATCTTTTACTGAAAGTTCATAGAGATGATGACAATAGTAAGAATCAATTGCAAACATGATAAGAGCGTTTCATGGACTAAATCAACATAGTCCAATTATTAGAGAGAGTCATAGCAACAGAGTAGGGAAAAAATACGAAGGCATAAACTTTCTCATGAAGTAGGTAACTGCCAATATTACTGGTATTAATGATGTAATATGAGTTCGGGAAAAGTGACCTAATAGTAGGTCTTACATCAAACCATAAGGGAAAATGTTGGCAGTCTAGGAGTCTAGGTAAAGTACTTTCAAAGTTAGGAATGTTTACAGACAAGTGCTCTACCGAGCATAGAAAAGAAAAGGCTATTCCTTAAACAAAAGAGGGAGATAAGTGAACATCTTCTACTGGCGACGGGTATCCCTTGGGCGAACCCCAAAATTAGCCAATTGGCGCACAACTTCTTGAAGATGTTGTTCCTGTGCTCTCTGACACACCCGAAGTTCCCTGACTTCGGCTCAGGATGCAGCTTGTTGTTGCTGCAAAGCTTCATTGGTCCTCCTAGTCCTATCTATAACTTCTTCTAACTGGCGGATACAGGCAGTGTTAAGGTTAGAGTTGGCATCAACCTCCACAACTCTGTCAATGGCTTCTTGACCTTGCTCGACGTTCCTGGCAATCCTACGGACCATGATGGGCAAGACTTGGTCCGCCAGACCTCCCTCTCTTATGTTGTAGAAGCTTCGGTCTCCGTTGAAAGGTAAAGGCTGACCCTGTTCATCGCTCCATCGGTTCAAGGTTATTGCCCACATGGGAGTGGGATCTTGAAATGATGGACGGGGGTTAGGGTTTGGAGCTACCGGGGGCAGGTTGCTGACTTCTGGTTCGGAGTCGGAGCTATCCGAAAAGCCTTCTGTACGGTGATCATCCAAAGGGATCGGGTGATCATCTTCGGACTCTTCCTCAAGCCATCCTCCAATGCCTTGGTTTGGATAGTACGGATCACCAGGATGGTGGAAGCCAGCCATGCTATCTACGCGAGAATGGGGAAAGAAAGGTTAATAGACGTACTAACCTAGATTAATTATAAGCTGATCGTTATTAGCCGACCCAATACTTGCATAGTGCATACCAATTACATATAACTGAAGTAGGATAGACCTTCGAATAAGTGACTCTAACTCTAAGTCCACAATCAAACAAGAACAGGAAATGAAGCAAAGGTCACAGATTCTAAGTCTATAGCGCCTTAGTCACATGTAATCGTGGTGTATCCACTTAACAACTATTGCCCTACTAGTAACGACCCTTTTAGTTCTCACATATGTAGTTAATAAAATGTTGAATACTCCTATAGTATTCTTCTTCTAACGTTCTTGTGGTAGTGTGGGTAAGTTTTTAGACTTGTTGCAACATCACAATCACTCTTAGGCATATGCTAGTTACTCCTAGGAAAATGTAGTTGATCAGGCTACATCCGCCCAGATGTGACTATATGTCTCTAAGCCCAATTGTGCTGTCCAACAATCTTAATACTTTTGTTCTGTTCTAGTATGATACCGATCCTTTGTATTAATGGATGTATATATATATATATATATATATATATATATATATATATATACACACACACTTAGTTAAATATTTTAGTATTTAAAAGTATATATTCTTGGTCAGAGTATTTTAGTCCCGAAGTGTTTATAGTTCATATATCTTTTATGGGTTGATATACTTGATTCACTATAAACAATGCTCTGATACCAATCTGTCACACCCCAAAACCGATAACGGCGGAATACGTTCTGGGGTGGAGGACGTCATGTACAGTATCATAAGAATGCATAATAGTAAAAAACAAGCAACAACTTCCATTGCATTAATATAGTAGTTGTAATACAAGAACTCTTCTGTATAGTTTGTTAGACACCAAAAAATATAATCAAAATAAAGAGGAGTCTTGTATGTGCTCCATCTTCTCAAAAGCTGCATCTGTACCTGTCTACTGACAATCTGAGAATACAAGTTATTTTGAAAACGAGTATCAGCATAAAGCTGGTGAGTTCATAAGAATTTAGTGTCATTTCTTGTATAAAAGTGTTTACAATTGTGTAACATGAAAGTTGTTATCAAGTTTGAAAATAGTCTGAATCTCTAGAAAATCCTATATTTTCTAAATAAAAGTAGTCTTCTGCCAAGACTTGGTTATTTGTAGGTTTGATCCTTTGAGTGTGTATAAGATTTCCCAATTTGACTCTCAATTATAAAAATATAGTTTGGACTTCATTTGAACAAAATAAATAGGAAAATAATGTATTATTCCAGCAGTGTTACTGACGACTGAATGGTAAATAACCGCAAACTCTAGGTAGTGATATGTATTTAATACACCTCGGGAAGTCTACTTTACCTTTAATTCATAATTTGTTAATTTAGGGATCCGAATGTGAATCTTTATGTAACCATGCGGATAGGCGATCGAATGTATCATGAACCTCCAGGTCATATGTAGTGTGGTAGCATGTTATCATCCCTAGTCCTAGTCAGCTCGGAATGTAGCTAGCAGTCGGGATGTGAGAGTGTCCGCCCTGTATAGATCTATACACGTAGAGCCCGCTCTCCCTCCAGGAGACTAAGGTTACACGGTGAAGGCGCAATAAAATGTCGTATAAAGGAATAGTGTATCACATTTTGTTTTAGTATGTTTTCTTGTATTAGTATATAGTGTGCTTCTCGGTATGATGTATTTAATGTTCTTTTGTATAGTATATAGTATTCCTCTTGTATAGTACTTAATCATGTAGAGACTCATAATACTACTAACCGTGGTAAGTATCATGGTAATGGTAGTGAGGAGTGGTAAACCTTAACAATACCTATTATAGTTAACTAGCATGTTGTAGTCATTCTTGGATACTCAAAAGTATTGAACCGAGTGAAGATATTCATATCCAACACAAATACATACAATATATAACTAAGAATTCAACGACAGTTGGACAGATAACAATATACCCTAAGACCCCAATCAAACAAGAACAGGAATTAAGGCGAGCTATCAGTCCTAAGTCCTTCAAGTCTTACTTATATAAATATATTGGTGTGGATATATTTTAGAAACATAAGAAGTTTTAAAAGAGTTTGAAAATAGTTTTTATAACAAATTTACATGAAAATGAGTTTGATAACATTGGAAGCAGTTTTGATGGCAAAACGGTTAAAAGTATACATATCCTTTATGATTGTAAGCTACAAATCACATGTGATTGATACTATAAGTTGTTGGATTCAACTTGTATCCCCTCCCCCCCCCCCCCCATAAAAGCATTTAAAAACATTTGAAAGGTTAATTAAGGGGTATGAACTCACCAGATGTGGATGTGTTGGGTAGGACTCTAGGTGTCAATTTAGGGCTTGAACATACGCAAGGGTCCTATTTAACATGAAGTGATACACAACTGTATCTAATTAGTCAATGAACCACTAATTAAGTAAGATAATACACTCCGAGGCGCGAAAACACCTTATCCCGAGTGTTGGAAGAGATACGGGTTGCATCTAAGGAGTGTATGACCTCGATAAGGAGTTTACTCATCAAGAGTAAACCCTTGGGGTGTTTATGGCCCAAAGAGCATATCCCCCATGAGTTTACAGCCGTAAACTCATGGGTGGGGTGGTCTATGGTCTTAAATTGCACAAGGGAAAGTTCTAGGGTTGAATCAAAGGCTTAGGAAGTGATCGGGACTTAGAATGACCTTGGAAATGGGGTTTGCGGCTCATGAAGGACACTTGATGAGTTTACTTCCGTAAACACATGATTTTACGGCCGTAAACTCATGTGTGGTTCATTTTTGCATGATTTGGTGCATCACATGAAGGGATACAAGGTTCTAGGCACTTTCGCAAGCTTTTGGAGGTGTTTAAAGGCAATTTAACACCATGAAAAGGTGTTTACGGTCCATGAATGTTCATGGGCCTTAAACTCATGTTTACCCCTTTTATGACATGTTTTTGAGGTTCTAAACTTATTCAAGTAAGTCCCTAAGTCATAGCTAAGCACTAGAATGGTTTTGGAGGGGTTTTGGGGCTTCAAAACCCACTTATGGGTGTTTACGGTTTTGAGGGTGTTCCTCAACCGTAAACACATGATTTTTGAGGTATTTGGATGATTTAATCACGAATTTTCATGGATACTAAGTTAAACAACAAGCTAGGAAGGATTACCTACGATTTTGGAGCTTGAATGAGTTGTCTTTCGATTGCAACCCCGAGTTGTAGAGAGAGAGAGAGAGAGAGAGTAGAGAGAGAGCTTAAGGAGTGGGAAAAATTATTCAATGGTGACCACTCAACCCTTATATAGGGTTTGAGTTTGTGGCCGGGTGGGGATCCACCCAATACTGATGTTAAACGGAGTTTATGGTCGTACCCGATTAAATGGTCGTAAACTAAAAACTTTTCCAAATGAATTTGAGGGCGTTTAACGTGTTTTTATTTATTTCATTTCGACTCTGATAAAATAAATTAAAATAGAACATTAATTGATTTGTCTAACCCAAATGTTAACGGAAATTTCAATATATATATATATATATATATATATATATATATATATATATATATATATATATATATATATATATATATATATATATATATATATATTTAACGGAAATGGGTTACAGCGACAGAATAAATTTCAAGTTGTCACATGGTTGCTCATACCGGATCCGTTGAAGCGTGAGTTGCTTTGTTAATTCTTCCTAGGTGTACTCTTCAGGTGTTCAGGCCCAAGAATAGGCAAAAAAAGTAGGCCTGGCAACAGGAAGTCTTTGAAACATCGTAATATCTTGAGCGCTTTAGCTACTTGGGGGACTGAAGACGGTATTGTCAATCTAGTTAAAAACTTAGTTGACAATGCAAGACTGGAGCAACAAGATAAAAAACAAGAGTAAAACAGCACCGGGCAGCACCAATGTCAAACAATGTCTTCGTAAGGTTGTCGATGGACATTTTACAGCAGCAGTGAAAGTTTTATGTTCTTCAGGGGTTGCTCCATTTGGGGGTGATACCATGAAGGCATTGGAGGATAAGCATCCATACAAGCCTCCACCTTCCATGCCCAACACCATATTTTCAGAACCTCCCTTAGTAGTGGATGTTGACAATATCCTTGGGGGAATTAAATCATTCCCTAAAGGTACCTCGTGTGGGAGGGACGGGTTGAGAGCTCAACACATTTTAGATGCCCTTTGTCGAGAAGGTTCGACTATAGCCAAAGACCTCCTACGTGCTATTACTTCTGTGGTTAATCTATGGCTAGGGGAAGATGCCCTTCGAGCTTGGCAGAATTTGTTGCCTCTGCTCCTCTCACGCCGCTCTTAAAACCTGACAAGGGAATATGACCTATTGCAGTAGGTACTATATGGAGACATTTGGTTTCCAAGTTGGCCATGAAAGGGGTTGATAAAGAAATGACCAAATATCTCAATGATTTTCATTTCGGAGTCTGGGTGTCGGGTGGCGCTGAGGCTGTTTTACATAGCGCCAATAGGTTATTGAGTGAGCGCCACGATGACAAATCTCTCTCCATGCTTACTTTTGACTTCTCTAATGCCATTAACCTTGTTGACAGATCTGCATTACTTCATGAGGTCAGATTGAGGTGTCTCTCTATTTCCTTGTGGGTAGAATTTCTATATGGTCAAGCAGCAAGGTTATATCTAGGCAACACACATATTCGGTCTTCTACTGGGGTTCAACAAGGAGACCCCTTGGGACCACTTCTCTTTGCCATTATGTTGCACCCGCTCTTGCATAAGATTAGAGACAATTGCAAGCTTCTTCTCCATGCATGGTACTTGGATGATGGCACACTTATCGGAGATTCGGAGGAGGTGGCCAAAGCATTGGACATCATTACGGTGATTGGCCCAAAATTAGGCCTTCAGCTGAATATCAAGAAAACTGAGCTCTTTTGGCCCTCGTGTGATAGTAGGAAGCTACGGGAGGGGATATTTCCGGCGGAGATTGGGAGGCCGCCTTTGGGGGTGAAACTTCTTGGCGGAGCTGTTAGTAGAGATGCTAGTTTCATTCGCAGCTTAGCCATAAAGAGAGCCGAAAACGCTGTGAATTTGATGTGCCTTCTTCCACAATTGTCTGACCGCCAGATTGAGCTCCTTCTTCTTCGGTCTTGTATGGGTATTTCTAAGCTTTTCTTTGGGTTAAGGACGTGCCAACCCGTTCACATGGAGGAGGCGGCAATATTCTTTGACAATGGATTGCGCGGGGCGATTAAGGACATTGTGGTTTGTGGTGGCCCTTTCTTTGGTGACATACAATGGCGAATTGCTTCCTTACCCATTAGGTTTGGGGGTTTGGGTTTATACTCGGCAGTAGAGGCTACCTCCTATGCTTTTTTTGCCTCAAGGGCGCAATCTTGGGTATTGCAAGATCACATCTTACGGGATAGCGGTATACATGGTATGGATTCTGATTATGATTGTGCCTTGGCATCCCTTCGCAACAAATTTCCAGATTTTGACCTTAAAAATTTTACTACTAAAGAAACCACCCCCTAAATCTCAGAATACACTCGCGAGTGCCCTTTTCGTAAAATTGTCCAAGATATGGAAGTGCATCTCGACATGACGGCTCGGCAGAAAGCGGTTTTCCAGTGCTTACGTGCACCACATGATCAAGATTTTCTTCTGGCTATCCCTATGTATGGGCTTGGCCAACACATGTCTCTCGTAGAGTATCGTACTATTCTCAAATATCGACTCATGATTCCCATATTCCCAACTGACGAGATATGTCATGTGTGTTGCAAGGCATGTTTGGACTCTTTTGGAGAGCATGCGGTTTACTGTAAAGAACTCTCGGGGTTCAAATACAGGCACGATATGGTTAGGGATGTTTTATTTGACATATTTAAGCATGTCGGGGTTTCTGCTAAGAAAGAGGCACTTGTTAATTTCTTGACTGACCCGACAGAGGGGAGGTCAACCCTCAGACCGGCTGACATTTTTAGTTTTAGATGGGTTGTAGGGAAACACGCATGTGTGGATCTTACAAGGGGTATCCCCTCTCGTGGACCTGAGGGCTAGGGGTTTTACGGTAGGACATGCTGCTTTAAAAGCAGCTACAGGCAAAGTCACCAAGCATGAGAAATCGTGCATGGAAAATCAACACGTGTTCATACCATTTGCATTTGATACGTTTGGTTTCCTCGCATCGGATGCGGTAGAGCTTCTTAAAAGAGTACAACGAATCATGCATACTAATGTTATATCCCTTAGATCTTCGGATGTAGTCTTTAAAAGAATTAGCTTTACCATTCAAAAAGGCTTAGCGGTGCAACTTGTTGCCCGTTTGCCATCTCACTCATTGTACGATGACAATTAAAATATTGTGAGGTTTAATTATTTATTAATAACAAGCATCTCTCCATACCCGAATCCAACAATCAAAAGTCAAAAGCGTGTCTGATATACTAACATTTGATTTGAGCATGCACTCATGTGTTTGCTATGATTCCATTGCATGCACCCACTTGGCGTTGGTTGGTGATGGGACTAACAACCATTCAAGGTTCTTTAGCTTTAATTTCTCATTGTCGGGAGTTATATGAAAATTGGATTCAAGTGTGGAGAGATGCTTTGTGGTATGTGGCTTTTAAAATGAATACATATGAGCTTTATGTTATAAAAGCTTTGCAATTGCAACCACAACCGACTGGTAATGGTGATTTGTTGCTCAATACTTATTTTCAAAGGCTCTATGTTTTTAATCCCAAGATGGGGCGCATCAAGAGTAGTCAACTTCAATGCTACTTCAAGTTTACGTAATTTTTATGAGTGTGTCGAAACCCTTCATTTGTTAGACATAAGGGAGACTATTTGTGAAACGGAAGAACTATGAAGAAAAAATAAAATTACATTTTGATTTTTGACGCATTTTAATTATCATTTTGGATTTTGTCATTCATACAAAAGAGATTCTTTATATATATATATATATATATATATATATATATATATATATATATATATATATATATATATATATATATATATATATATATATATATATATATATATATATATATATATATATATATATATATATATATATAGGGTTAGGTTCATTTGAGACCACTTATATTTTGTGAGACCGTGAGACGCATTTGTTTATTTTTTTTTATTTTTTTTTATTTTTTTTTTAGTTAATTCATGTTCCGAAAATAATATTTAAAAAAAGAATTTTTTGATTTTTCCATTTATTTTGCATTTTAAAATTATTTTTAGAATATGTACAGTGTAATATTCTATTTAGAATATTTCACGTATTTTTCAAAAAAAATAGAATTTTTTTTTAATTTTTTTTAATTTTTTTTTTATTTTTTTTAGTTAATTCAAGTTCCGAAAATAATATTTAAAAAAAGAATTTTTAGATTTTTCCATTTATTTTGCATTTTAAAATTATTTGTTAGAATATGTCAGTGAAATATTCTATTTAGAATATTTCACGTATTTTTCAAAAAAAAAAACGGAATTTTTTTTATTTTTTTTTATTTTTTTTTTATTTTTTTTATATTTTTTTTAGTTAATTCAAGTTCCGAAAATAACATTTAAAAAAAAGAATTTTTGAATTTTTCCATTTATTTTGCATTTTAAAATTATTTTTAGATTTGGTCTCACGGTCTCACAAAATTATAATGGTCTCAAATGAACCTGAACCTATATATATATATATATATATATATATATATATATATATATATATATATATATATATATATATATATATATATATATATATATATATATATATATATATATATATATATATATAACAAAGAAACAAATATGTAATTTCCCACCAGTTTGCCAATAAAAATAGATCTTATGGAGGCTAAAGTTGTTGATGATCAATGATCCAAAGGTAACGAAATTTTGTTGCCTTTGTTTATAATTATGGCTTTTCATCATCTTTATCTTTTTTCCAAGGTTGTTAAGATGAGAATTTTATATGGAATTGTATTTTACTTGCAAAATCTTGATCATAAAATCCTTCAAAAACATTTCAAAACAAAAATCTTTGTTTATAATAATGTTATTTCATCATCTTTATCTCTATTCCAAGGTTGTCAAGATAAAAATTTTATATGGAATTCTATTTTACTTTGCAAAAATCTTGATTGTAAAAGATCTTATAAAAAACATTTTAAAACATAAAAAATATATTTCATAAATCGGTACACCATTTTGTTAAAAATAAATAGTTTAAAACATTAAAAATACATTTCCAAAACATCATTTAACCATAAATAATTCAATGTTTTGATATGTTTGTTGTATTCACATAATGCAATATATCAACATATGTGTAAGAGTCGGCCCATTGTTGATTTTGGCAGTCCAAGGGCATTAAACAAAAATGAAGGGATGGATGACGTGGTGATCGAAAAACTGATAGAGAAATAGGTGGTGTGTAGAACAGAAAAGACGAGCATTCCTTCGTTACCAACGGTGTAATCCGATAATCACGAATTCATGATTAAAATCCCTTCTTTCTTCACAGAATCACGCCTATCAAAGTATCAATCGATCGATCGGATTCTGTCAAGATTTTCGCTCTCCTCTCCTCTTTATCCCAGTTCTCACTTCTCACCAAGGCCGAATTTGCTGTTTTCAGTTTCTTAATTCTCCTACTCGAGGTAACTTTTGCTTTAATTGAATGATATATAAGTTTTATGTTTGGGAAACTCTGCCTTTGGATTAAACAAGATAAATCATGTTTCTTTTTACATGCGTAATTCTGATTTATGCTTAATTCTTCAAGGCTGAAACTTGAATTTCTTGTGGATCGGTGAAAAACAAAGCCATGACCTTTTTTTTTTTGGCACAAAGTCCAAACAACTATTGTTTCCACTTTCCACATCTCATCTTATTACCTTATACTGTAGAAAGCATGCAAAACATGAAAACAAATCAATCATCTCATAGTAAATTATCGGTTAGTGCTCACTCTAGTTATAACATCACACTGACTATACTCTATCAAATGTTGAAAATAACATCCTACTTATTTCGAATATGACATACTACTGTGGATTTTTTTTTTCTATGACAACAATATGACACCTGTAATTTTTTTTTGGGGGGTTTAATTTAGGTCGAGAAATATCAATATTGTAATTTGTATTCAATATGTTTTATTTGACACCATTTGGCCATAAACACCCAGAATAACAACATAGTTTTTGTTCGTAATTTGTTTTGCACCTGAAAACTAAATGGATAGTATCACGCTTAGTCGGAAGTAATTTGTTTTATTTATTAATTAACTTATTTTTTTGGATTATATCAAGTAAAGAAATACCAACATACTTTATACTCAATACCTTTTTGACACAATGTAGAGTTTTAGAGAGAAACATATATATATATATATATATATATATATATATATATATATATATATATATATATATATATATATATATATATATATATTTAGCATAAAAAGCAATTAATAGTAGAAATTTTGCATCAGGTCCATAGAATGTAAAATTTGCATTTACATGTTAGAAAGTATATATTGCTATTTCTAATGTTATTGGAAATAAATACAAAGAAAAAAAAGAAGCTTAATGTACACTTAATAAGAAAAAAAGTGCAGCAACGTAATAAAAAGAAATTAAAGTATAATGATATAATAACCAAATAAAAAAGAAAATAAGTTACCATTTCTTTCAAAGAAAGCTAATATGATCAAAACTAGAAATCAAAGAACATTGGACCAATAATAAAGACATAGAATAAAGGAACATGGGAAGGTCGGACCCATGGGTGAGGGCAAAAAATGGTCCCTTTTCAAACCTAACCAACATATACTACTAAAAAATATACAACAAAATGTTATTTTTCACAATTTCAACATATGGATTGTTGTTAAAGTTGACAAGAAGATTAGCATTAAGTTCCTCTTTCTGCATTAAGTCAAAAAATATCTCATATTAAGTCATTCTTGCTGCGGCGATACGTCATGTTTTTGTATATACGCATTCCCGTGTTTTTTAGGCACTAAAAAGTTGTTTTTGCAACTTAAGACCTATATATGTTGCGTTTCATCTAAAATACACATGTTGTAGCTAACAAGATTCACAAAAAGAAACATGGTATGAAGTGAAGAGAGTAATAAGGATTTGGTTAAAATACAAACTACTTCTTTCCACAGCTTCTTCTATCAATTTATGTATTCATCCTTATCGACAAACTGAATTATTCATCATTGCTAGTTTTTTTCTGCCACCTCATCAATATATATAGGTGGATACCTGTCTCAATAACATATAGATATGTCACGACATTGGTTAATAACATGAAGAAACACTTGGTTTTGATGGACTAATATATATTACACTGCTAAACTACTGATTTCCATGGTCTTGTGAAGCTTGATAATTGTATAAACAAGTTTAATACCTACCAAGAAAGAAAGAGATTGACCTTAGAATCATTTGGTGAATTATTTGCCTATTATCGTTTTGGTATTACTCCGTATTATCTATATTTCAAGGAAACATGTACGGAAAGTAACTATCTACTTCCTGGATTGATGCTCAACAACAGATCTAAATATAAATAACCCAAAAAATAAAATTAAAGTGAAATGAAATGTGACGGCTTTTATAACTCGCTTCAATTAAAATCTGGAATTTTCTTCAAATTAATTGTATAAAACTGTGTTTTAAACTAAAACCTAAGTACATACTTGATGGATGGCCTTCTACAACATGATTTAAACAATTAAAGTATTTCAAAGAGACACTATGAAGTTGAACTCCACACACCTGATAAAAGTAGTCCCAAAACAAAAAAATGAATTGGAATCAACATTGTCTTCTTCAAGATTTTTTTTACCTTATAGACATAGTTAGTTGATGAAATCTGCTGCATCATTTTAAATAAACATGAATATTCACAAGAATTATAAAGTTATGCAAACAGAGAAGAATTTTGATTGCAACTGATTTTATCTTGTTGGAAAAATGCAGATGTCGGATTATTTATGCGAAGAGTTGATTGTCGAAATATTTACAAGACTACCACCCAAATCCCTCCTTCGATTTAGATCACTCTCTAAATCGTTATATAGTTATATTTCTAGCCCTGGTTTTATACGCATGCACACTCTTAGATCCCCCAAAAAAATCCACTTCAGACATCTAACTAGTAATGGCAAAAATGAAGAACCAGAAATCTTTTATACATTACATGGAGAGGAGGAATTGCCATTTTGTTTGTGTCCCAAACGTGGATACATTGGTATAACAACAACAGTTCCGTTCCCTTATGGTGGATCTATTGCTTCATGTAATGGAACTTTCTGTATGCCGACTGAAAAAGGTTTGACTCTATGGAACCCTTCAATCAGGCGCAAACTAATCATGCCTGAATTTCCTCGGAGATGTGAATCTTTTTTGTTGCAAGGGATTGGGTTTGGATTCGATTCAATCAGTGAGGATTACAAAATTGTTCGGCTATCATATGTCAAAGACCATTCATTTGTTTATGCGGTGAAGAGTGGCACTTGGTGTGAGATTGCTTCTCCTAAACATGAAAATCAGATTCATAGTGTCCATTATGATTCCATGTTTTTCAATGGAGTGTTGCATTGGGTGATAGATGTTTTTGATACAGAACCAAAAGACGTATGCATACTTGTTTGCCAATAAAAGAGATATTATTGAGGGTAAAGTTGTTGATGATCGATGATCTCATCAAGCAGAATATACTGGTAAAATCCAGCGCATCAGGCACATTTTTCTCCATGTGAGTGCATTTAGAACTTCACATATGATCTGGCATTTCGTCTAGCACCTAGTAGGCATCTGTGCTATGAGCGCATCTAAACCACTCCGTATATCAGCAAAATTCAGAACCCGGAAACAAGCAAATTCGGCACGCAACTATGAATAGACTAAAATAAACCCTCAACTTCTTAAAGCATCAAGTTTTACATGAGCTCGGCTCGTGGTGGATTTAAAATGCACGAGCTCAGCTTGGGTTCGACTTGTTTGTAAGACGTGCCTAAATGCGTCTAAGCTTGGCTTAACTAATAGTCAAATATCATTTGTGTTTTTAAACTTGATAAAAAAAACTTGTTTATCATTATTTGTTATTTAATATTTAATTATTAGTTATGCATTAATATATAAAATTAAAATTAAAACTTATATGATATAAATATGTGTTGGCTTGTTTAGGCTGGCGAGCCTAATCGAGCTCGACAAATGAAACTCGGGCTCAAGCTCGTTTAATAAATGAGCCTGAAACTAAGCTCGGGCTCTTTTAATTCGATCTCGAGTTGAACTTTTAACAAGTCAATCCCAAATATCTCATTAACAGCAAACGTCGTATACGGATGAAACTGCGAATTTCCATCAAGGAAAACAGTTACATAAAATAAAATAAAATATTCTCACAAATACGGGTTTTTTTACGGACTCTATTTTAGGATCTGACTAGTCCCAGTACAATTTTTTGTTAGTTCCTTAGGTCCATCTTTTTATGACCGGTGTAAGGTGATTTCATGAGCATTTTTAGTTTTTTACTCTTTTGGCCATTTGTAATTTATATGTACGTACCTGGTGAAGGCCAAGGCCATGTCCTTTCTTCAATATCTTCCCAAAAAGTTTGGTTTTTTGAAAGCCACAAGACCACAGTTTCGTAAACCTCATTAATAACATTGTCGAAAAACGTTCCCTTCTTGCTTTTGGGAGCAAGTTCCTACATAGCCAATTGTTACAGAAGCTGTCGCTGACGACAATAAACTGATGTGAACAAACATGCAAGAAATTTATGTGAACAAAGATGAATACATGATTGATTCTTGGGTTTGTATTAAATCATTTTAGTTTTGCTTTCTTGGATTGCTTAATGTTCATCATTTGCTGAATTCATATGATTTTTGGGCTCGATACATTGAAGGTCGGTCTGTTGATTTTAAAACCCTATGTGAAAAATTAAAATTAACCTCTAAATGTTTTTTATATAATAAAAATGTTAATATTATGATAAGTCGATAATTGTTATAAAATTAAAACAAGAATCTCTATTCCATCACTGATCCGTCGCCAATACTAATGTACGTAAAAGAATTTTGGCCCCTAAACGAGATTGGTCGTGTACGAGCGCACATATACACATGCCTAGGGCCGATGCCGGATACATGTCTGTCGGAGGGGATTCAAAATATTCTTGCAATTTTGAATCAAAGTTATTATGGTCATTTTATAATTAAAATGTTTGTAAATAACAAAAAATGATTCAAAGGTATTTTCTTTTCTTTCTAAAAAGCATTTTGGCAAATATGATATTTTGGAAGCTTATGAAGGATATAAATAATATTTATAATTAGACGGGACAAATATAATATTTTAATGTTTATTTAGAGCATATACGAAATTCTTCCTAAAATTTCGTTGCCTTTATTTATAACGATATGTCTTTTCAACATCTTTATCTTTATTCTGTAGTTGTCTTACGAACTTCTTCGCTGCAAAGATTTCCAAAGTATAATGGACATTATTGTAAACATTGGTTTGCCTACGCACGCCTTCACGATGATGTCGAGCTTCATTTGTACAACTACTTCTTTAGGCGGCGCTGTGGAGGAGTCATCAGAAAACATCATTACCGGAAAAGATAAATTAAAACTATGATGTTATAAGTAAGTTTGATCTTAATTGTTGTTGTATTCTCTAATTTATGAATGCTCCTTAAGAAAATTATTCAACGTTTTGATATATTTGTTATTAAGAACTTTGGATGGTGTGGTCTAACACTCTAACTTCACCAAATGCGATATATGTATAAGGGTCGGCCTACTGTTCATTTTAGCGGTCCAAGTAGGGTTAGAAATGAGTTATACGGCCATGAGACTAGATAAAGGTCGGGTTGGGCGTAGGGGTGTCGAAAGGGTAAAATTTTCGGGTAGAACGGGCATTTCCTTAAGAAAATAATACCCAATACCCGACCAATATTGTCATTCGGGTTTTCGGGTTTCGGGTATTCGGGTTTGAGGTCGGGTCGGGTAATTATCGGGTATACCCGAAAATTTCTTAAATGACACTTATTAATAACTTTTTTTTACATGTTGGTTGGTTTAATAAAGAATTGAGTAGAAAAATACTTCATATAATTAACAAGTACATATATAATAACAATACAAATCATTATAATATGTTATGTCATTATAATTGTGATGACGGTTCAATAATTCAGCTTCAGCGTCGTATTCCCTTTGCAAATTTGCGTCGACTGTCGAGTCATCGTTCATAAGAAGGAAACGAAGGGTTTTGTTTTATTTGAAGTGTGCGTACGTGACTGCATTGTATATTTGGTATTATTTAAAAAACGAATTCGGGTATTCGGGTATACCCGAAAATAAATATTCATACCTAAAACCCGACCTATATTATTATCGGGTTAACCTATTACCCGAATGTTCATACCCGTTACCCGTTCTACCCGACCCATTCTACCCGAATTCGGAACGGGTCGGGTGGGTAGAACGAGTTTCAGGTTTTTTCGACAGGCCTAGTTGGGCGTAGTTAATAATCATCCAAAACCCTCTTCTTCATCATCGACCACCGTCCATCTTCTCCCTCTTCTCCGATGAGTGGTTTTTTAATAATAATTTAAAATTGTCTACTTCAAGATTCTCATTATTTTTCTTATAGTTTCGTATTGATTGCAAACATGACAAAATAAATTAATTCGAATCGTATCACTCACATATAAGGTGACCTAATAAGCCGCAGGCAATGCAAGGAGTGGTCGCACTGGGCCGCGAAAAAAATAAGGCCCTATTTTAAGCAATATTATATATATATATATATATATATATATATATATATATATATATATATATATATATATATATATATATATATATATATATATATATATATATATATATATATTCAATTAAAAGATATAAACCACCTGGTCTAGTTGGTTGAATCCCTTAATTGTTTCCTAGTTGACACATATTCAAATCCAATGCATTTCAAGCATTTTTTTCATTCTGAAATGAGGTTTCTACTTATTTATATACTTTATTTATATACATATACTCCAAATTATACTATTCTACTCTCATTTATCATTCATGCATTACAATCCATCCAATCTTCCAGTTTCTTTTCTTAAATCTTTTTTTTTTCAAATTACAAATTTAATCCCCAAATTTTCATAAATTTGCATTATAAATAAATAACTCATGCCTATTTAGTTAAATAGAGTAATAGACAATACTTCAAATTATACTTTTATCCCACATATATGCTTGGTGCTTTAAAATCTACCTGCTCATTTAATTTTGTTTATTAAATCAATTTTTAGAAATTATATATTTTATAAATTTGTATTTATCCCTTTTTATAAATTAAATCACTTTTTAGTTTCTCATTAAAACAATTCACTCCCTTCAAAATCAATGTATCGTCCCCACACACACACAAATATATATATATATATATATATATATATATATATATATATATATATATATATATATATATATATATATATATATATATATATATATATATAGTAAACTATAATAAATAATCAATTAATGTACAAGCCGTTTACACGCGCTAAGCGACGGATATAAATAGTTTATTTCGGTAATTTGTTTCTTTTCGAAAAAAATGATTAGACTCAATTCAACGATTATTTTGCTTTAGGAAATATGTTATATTAAAAATAAGACGCAATATATTGACAAATGTTACTAAACATAAGTTTCAATTCAATGATTCATTTTTTTTCCAACGCAAAATGTATTATTTTTTGTATTCGTCAATTTTCAAAGTAAGATGTGCTAATAATAATAATAATAATAATAATAGTAAACTATAATAAAGAACACGCACAATTAATTGTTTTTTTCGCAACATAATTCCATTGTTACAAATAACAACAATATACAACTCATAATAACTCCGTATTTACCTTTCTTATACCCATAAAATTTGCATGCTAGGAACTTATGCAAAACACAATACCACAGTGAACTTATGCAAAACACATTACCACAGTGATTGAAGGTCTTTCACACAAGAGGTATAGCAATAATTGTTAACTCAAGAAAATTTGTGATTAAACGAAAATTGGAGAAATTGTTACCTTAATTAGTTTTTAATGGCTACCTTTTACTTTATTTTTTTTCGAATAATATATTTCATTATCAAGACCAATATCAAAATTAATTGGTTTTCAAAGTTTTCTTTTACCCTTAATAGGATTAATTGGTTTTCAAAGTTTTCTTTTCACCTTAATAGGATGTGAAACAATAACCATAACAACCATTAAGTAACTTTAACTTTCAAGTACGGGACAAACACAAATAATTTTTTTTATAAAAGCCCATAAAATATACAACTTTTAAGCCCCTTTGCATCTTTTTTTAATGAAATCCAACTTCACAATAAATAACGAATTTGCATCAAATATATTATAAAAAATGGATTTAGTGATTTTATCATTTTAGGGGTAAATTACACGGATGCTCCCCGTGGTTTAGGATAATCTGCATGTTTGATTCATAACAACTTTTTTTTTTTAATTCAGACCGTCCCTACTTTATCTTTTTGTTGCACGTTTGTTCTCAATAAGTCCTTTTATAAAGTTATGCAAACAGAGAAGAATTTTGATTGCAACTGATTTTTATCTTGTTGGAAAAATCCAGATGTCGGAGTATCTATGCGAAGATTTGATTGTGAATCTTTTTTGTTGCAAGGGATTGGGTTTGGATTGGATCGAATCAGTGATGATTACAAAATTGTTCGACTATCATATGTCAAAGACCATTCATTTGTTTATGCGGTGAAGAGTGGCACTTGGTGTGAGATTGCTTCTGCTAAACATGAAAATCAGATTCATAGCGTCCATTATGATGCCTTGTTTTTCAATGGAGTGTTGCATTGGGTGATAGATGTTTATGATACAGAACCAAAAGACGTATGCATTTGTTGTATATTAACATTCGATTTGAGCACTCATGTTTTTGGTATGATTACATTGCCTACATCCAATCGGTATTGGTCGACAGCTGGACTAAGAACCATCCAAGGTTCATTAGCTTTGATTTCTTATAGTCATGAATTTAACGAATGTAGGGCGCCTCTGATTTAATGCTATGTCACTGCAGACTTGTGCTGAAAAAATGTACATGTGGCCATGCGTTTATGTTGTTAGAGGTGAAAATGAATTAAAGAGGAGTTCATAACTCACCTTATATCCCCATAAAAAAGAATAATAATAAATAAAAAATAAAAAATAAAAATATTGTAGCTACAAAAGTTAAAAATTCGATGAGCTACAAACGTTATTTCCCCAAATTAACAGTCACATTCTTATTTGATCATTTGAAGCTATTTATACTCTCACCCGTATACAGGGGCGGAGCTAGGATTTTAGGATAAGGGGGCTTACATCGTAATAAGATATTAAAATATTTTTATATCCGAATAACATAATTTAATCTGTAAAATTGATAAAGAAAAAAATCGTGTAGATATGGGCTACATTGATCATTGCAATAATCAATCTTCAAACTTTTTAAACAATTTTCATTCAAAAAAATGTTTTCAAACGATTATAAGCACCGATTTTCATCCATTAGTTATCTTAATTGTGTTTGTCTTTGTTTCATAAAATAGAAATCATATATCCATTTAAGATTAAGATAGTAATTTATAAACATGAATTAAAATAAATAAACCAAAGCAATCCGGCAGTTAAAATAAATGTTTGCATGACCTAGTTAGTTAGTTAATAAATGTGAGACTTAATTTTAGACATAATTGTCATACCTTTTATTTTTTTGTATAGTAATTTAATTTAAGAAATAATTAGATGGATTGAGCACTACTTAAGTACAAAATTAGTAATAGACGATGTGGGCTTCTAACTATTCAGGGGCTTTATGCACTATGCTACAATTAATGTTTTACTTGAGAGATTAGGGGGGGCCAAGCATCCGGCAGCCCCCTAATGGCTCCGCCCATGCCCGTATAGATCCACTCCCATTGCAGCAAAGGTTTTGCTTGTAAGCAGTGGCATATCCATGAACGAAACCTAGCCGGATCCACAATACATAAAAAAAATTATAAAAGTAAGAAAATTCTGAAAGTTTAAAATATTTTTGGTTTTTTTGATCAAAAAAATGTCAATGGGGGTATTTATTGTATAAGTTAGTACCAAGGAAGGGGTTTTAGGAAAAAAAAAAAAACTATTTTTAGAGGTTTGTTTAGTTATAAGTGAAGTGGGACCCACTCCCAGGTGGGGTCCATGCACCATGCTTAAATAGTTTAAAATTAATGGGGTTCAAACTCAAGCTCGGCTCATGGTGGATTTAAAATGCTCGGGCTCCACTTGTTTGTCAGGCATGCCTAAATAAAGCTCTATTAAGCTAATAATCAAATATCAATTTCATTTGTGTTTTTAAGCTCAGTATAAACTCATTTATCAGATATTTAATATTTAATTATTAGTTATAAGTTAATATATAAAATTAAAATTAAAACTTATATTATATAAATATGCATTTGTTCGCTTAAGCTCGGGAGCATAATCGAGATTGACAGATGAAACTCAGGCTCGAGCTTGTTTAAAAAATGGGCCTAAAACTAAGTTCGAACTCAAGTTGAGCTTTTAACTAGTTGGTCCCAAATAGTTTGGCTCGTTTACACCCTTACTTTTAGATATGATTCGTTCACGACTCACGACTCAGTTTAAAATTTATGATAAATAATGTCCTTGCGCAGCAAACAACTGGCAAATGTCATATGCAGATGAAACTGTGAGTTTCCATAAGTAAAACAATCACAAAAAATTAGTGTGTGTGTGTGTGTGTGTGTCTATCTATCTATATATATATATATATATATATATATATATATATATATATATATATATATATATATATATATATATATATGCGAAAATGCAAATAATTTGTGAAAACGCGAAAAGAATGAAAATCTATGAGATTGTCACCTCAACCTTATACTTTGAACAATAATTCATCCAAATTTTGAACTATATGATGATAACCGATAATACATGAGATTGTTTCATATTAGCAAAGCATTTTTTTTTTTATTATGAAAACTTGAATTTAAAAGTGGTTAAGGAAGTGAAAAAAAACATGTGTTAAAACTAACTTTAAATATATATTACCATAACATCTTCTCATGTAAACTTATTATATTGATAATATATTTAATTTCTAAAGTAAATGTGTTTGATTTTTATAAGATAAAATCTGTTTTCGCAAAATATTTATGTTTTCGCATGAACCTATATATATATATATATATATATATATATATATATATATATATATATATATATATATATATATATATATTACAAATATTATAACTTAGAATTTATACATGTACTTATGTTCACTACATAGAGACTTACCACTTATTTAATCGAGTATTGTACCATTTTTACGTATTTACTAACAAACATACTCGACTTTTATAAACACTATTCATCGTAAATTATTTCGCCTAGAGACTTGTCCTCGTATAACTTACGGCTTTTCACTCTCGATCCTTACATCCCGGGTGCTTATCCATGTACAAAATAAGTTGGGTTGTTTGTATACATTAGTTAAGGGATTTATTGTGAGATGTTATTCATTATCTAACTCTAAACACTTAGCATACCCACACTACTATAACTGTTAATCCTCGGAGCGAGATACGTATGTATAGATCTATATGGGGTTGACATCCCTATCTGCGGTTGCTAGCTACAACCTCGACCGATCAATCTGTAACATCCCAAGATTTGCCATTTATAGTCCCTGGGGATGGAAGGGTGAAGCTATGACAAGTCTAAGGGCTAAATTGCAATTTTGGGATCAGGAGGAGTACCTTGCGCATAAATAAGGGTACGCTGAGCGTACTAGGCGCGCTCTAGTACGTTGGTCGTACTCATGGCAGAAGGACACCCTAATATTTAGGGTTTGGGGGCTAAATAAGCAACTTTATGAGCACAAAACCCTCCCTTACCCCAACCTCCACTACTTAGAGTCGTTTTCCCCAAACCCTAGCCATTTCCTTGAGTGATTGAGCTTTTTGAGTGTTTCTTGAGTGTTTTAAGAAGGGGTTGCATCAAGGAGTTGGAGAATAAGATCAAGCTTGTAGATATGAAGTTGGTTTGTGTCCTAGAAGCTCCAGAAGGTAAAAAGCTTGGAACTTTATACTTGTATGAGATAGATCTAGTCATTTTAGCTTTATGGAAGCATTCTTGCCCCAAAAGTTCCAAAATGGTGCATGATTATGTTTTGGACGAAATGAGTTGTCCTTTCAGACCTTAGAAGAGGTCCTAAGTGATAAAAAATGGTGTCCCAATAGCTAGATTTGTCTCATGCATGAAGTAAGAAGGTCTTAATAGATTAAGACCATGTTTTAAGAACTTTCTAGACGTCCAAAGTGATAAAGTTCGAGACTTTGTAGTCCTATGGCACATTTGGTCGATGGATCTGGAGTTTGGGCTTAAGTGCTTAAGCCATTAAGCACTTATTGAGGTTTTTGGTGAAACACCGCATATGCCCAGCATAAATCCAGTACGCCCAGCGTACTGGGTCAACCGCCCCGATGGTGGTCAACATCATGACGAGTACGCCCCGCGTACGTCCTCTATTGGGCCTTTAGGTTTTGGCCTGTTTATGCTGGACTTTATGGATATTATGTTTTGGGCCAAGTTTTGATAATGGATCTTGGAATTAGGCTCAATTAGGGAGTTGGGCCCAATTTGGTAAATTTGGCCAATAATGGGCTTATATAAGGACTTTCAAGGTTATGGAATTAGCATTGGGCGATGGCCCAATAAAGAGAATGGTGTTGGGTTAGATGTCTAAGCCCACAACTATTATTGGAATGTACTCGACCTGAGAGTAGCATGGTCCATTTGGGTTGCACTTCACCGAAACAATTTGTATGGATGGTCTTTTGAGAATAGTATGTCTATGGTTTATTAATATATTATAAGTTATAATATATTAATATGAAATCATATTATTTAATTAGTATTGATGAAGAATTAATTTAGTAATCAAAAGGAACTAATTAAATATGGAGTCTTATATATATATATATATATATATATATATATATATATATATATATATATATATATATATAATGGGCCAAGTTCATTTAGGTTGGGTTAAACTTACATAGATAGCCCATGGAGTTTTAACCTATGAATCCTATGGAAATAAAATGTCATGGGTATTAGGGTTTACATGAATGTAACCCTAATCCTCCATACTATATAAAGAGGTCTTTGGCACTAGTGTGTGAGTGAACAAGAGTGGGCCGATTTCTAGTGTGACTACTATTCTCTCAAGTTTTCCAATGTGTTTTGGTGATTTGTGATTCCACTTGAGGCATCTAAATTATTGGTGCTAGGCTCTTGAAGCTCCAATGAATCAACCACAAGAAAAAGGTATGTCATCCCACTAAGTTTTATATTAGAGGTTCCCCATGGTATGTTAGTTAGGATGAGAACCTTGGAAAATTATATTTGTATGTATAATAGAGAAAACATAGATCCAAGGTTTCTAGAGTTGCATGTACACCATAGGAGTGTTAGAATGCTCAAAACCCATTAGTGATATCAGAGCCTAGGCTTGTTTTCATTATACTTGATGTAAACTGCTTGAAAAAGTCAAAATTTTGCTAACTGTACAGTGAACTCGCCGAGTCCATGGGGGGACTCGACGAGTCCAAGCATAAACTCATCCTACTCGTCGAGTAGGCTCTTGCACTCGGCGAGTAGGAGGCCCTGTGTGCAGATTTTCGAGTTTTGCTACTGGAAATGGACTAGAATCATTACCCTAAACTGTTTTGGACTTATAAAACATGTTTTTGGGGTGGTAATGATTATACTAATCCATTTTCAATGGTTATTATCAAATTTTCAAGTTTTATATATGTTCATATGATTCTTGAAATTGTTGATATGAATGTTCATACTTATAAGTTTTGTAGATCATAGGAATTATTTGCAAATTGTTTGTTAGTGTAATTCTTGATCTAAATGCTAATTAATGGACTCCATAACTCTTCCTCAAGTTATGGAATTCCAAAAGTCTTTTCGTTAAAACCATTAAAACTCATAAGTTATAGAAATGAAAAGTTTTTGAATAGTTTCAAAACTTGCCCACAAGTTTTGGAATTTGTAAAGTCTCACACGCACTTTAATTCCAAACCCTAAAGTTTTAAAAGTTAAAATTCAACCCTTATACTTATAGTATTATAAGTTAATAATATATATGTTTAAGAGCAAGTTAGTCTTACCGTTAGTATGCCTCATTCACAAAGTCGGTCTATAAGGGGGGTATAAGGTTGTTGCCTATAAAATGGCAGCTTAATGGGTGTCCACTCTCACCCATCGCTTCCTTGACTAGTGGAGGGTCGTTAGCCGAACAGGTAGGACAAGGACTATAATTCTCACTATAAGTATTGATATTTACATAATTAGCCATATGTCTAGTATAGATTTTTATTCATTTTTAGCTAATTATGTGCATAATGTGGACAAAAGGTACTTAATAATGCTTAAATTGTGTTTTCAGTCCATAAGACATGCATGGAAGTGAAAAAGGAATAAGGAGAAGCAATTAGAGACCAAAGAATGAAGAAAAAAAGAAGACATCCACATCAACTCGGCGAGTCCACGAAGCAACTCGGCATGTTCTAGAGAGTGTAACCGAAGAAAAGTCAAGAATCCTTGTCGTACACGGATTTTACACGTCTACTCGGCGAGTACACGACCTACTTGCCGAGTTGCCCCTGTTTTGGGATAACTATAAATATTGGATCTTAATCCGAATTTGGGACTTTTTCTGGCTTTTGGGGAGTTACACCTGCAATTGAAGAGCCCTTTGGAGACTTGAAGAACCCTAACCTTTGAACTTTTGAAGACTCAAGGCGAATTAGGTTATATTTTCCACTTAATCTTAGGATTAAATCATGTCTAGCCTAGTTAACTTCGTTTTTGAGCTTGTTTCCACTGTAATCATGAGCTAAATTCGTATTGTTTCTATTTAGGAAGAATCAAATTACTCCTATGGTTTAATTATTACTTTTATTGATTGTTTATTGGTGATTTTATTAAATTAAGTTTGTTAAAGAACCTTATGCATTAACCACAACTATTTTCTGTTAATTGGAAGACAATTAAGCTGCATGAACATCTCTTAGTTGTTAACCACATATGTTTATGTGAACACTTTATCATATGCCTAGGAATAATGAACATGAAACTAGGATTAATTAGAGAATGGGTAAATTAATGTGTGAGCTTGTTTGAGAAACCAACAAACAAGAGGTTAATTGAAACACCAACTTGATTAACCAATTACAAATCTTATTTAATCCAAATAATTGAACTAGGGAATCAATTAGTTTAAACAATTGGCCACTGCTTGAATTGATTAATTGTCTAAGGGTTAGTATTAGTGAACATGAATCTAACCACTATAGTTGGTAACAAATAACAATTAATTTATCATATTATTATACAAATAACCATAGAAGTGAATTGGTTGGACCTAAATAGAAACTCTTTATCAAATTTGGTGAATTTTTAGTTGTTAGTTAATCACTTGTTAGGTGGTGTGTTTAAGTTTCTAGTCTTGTAAAACTAGAGAAAAACATTTACTTTTATTACTTGTTTAGTTAAAATTAGTTATTAGTTTAATTTTTGTTCCCTAAGTTCGACACTCTACTTATCCAACTATACCACTAAAAGACAGGTTCACTGCCTTTGTGTGCTAAATTTATAATTTAAAAGTAGGATTAAAACCAGTGTATTTTACACACATCAAGTTTTTGGCGCCGTTGCCGGGGAACGGTTCAAAAATTAAATCTAATTCCTAATTTTATCGACCCTTTGTGTGAGTTTTTCGTGCATAAAGTTAATTTTTTTTAGCAATTCAGTAAGTAGGTTAGGATTTAGAATTTTTTAGTTTTTAGAAGTTTTTATTTAGTTTTCAATTTTTTTAGACAGGCTACTCACCGAGTGCACTCGCGCCAACTCGACGAGTAACCTGCTATTTGGCAATTAGTTTCCATTTTCATTCTGTTTCGTCTTTTGTTCTTTTTACGCGTTTGTCTCGTTCTGTTACAGGCTTTTCATGACCAGAGGATCCAGCACTCCACTAGTGCCCCCATTTCAAGACCCATAATCCGCATTGAGAAAGAACAAAGGCAAAGACGTGGAAAGCTCGAAGACACCTAAGAAGTCGCCTTTGTCTAACTTGAAGACGGTTTTTGGGAAGAAGAAGAGCAGCAAATCAGGAGCATCCATCGCCTCTTTAGCAAACGAAGACCCGATCAAAGAAGACACCGGGTACGAAACCGAGCAAGAAGAAGAACCTACATTCGGGCACGATTCTGATTCCGAAAACGAATTAGCTATTCTCATGGCTAACATTGATGAATTCCCCATGGGGGAATAGAAGAAGATGATACGCGATGATACTGGACCGGGACTTGTGCATCCCACAATTCTCGCAACTGCCACTTTTGAGCTAAATGGTCACATTATTGCTCTACTCAAGGAGATCCCCTTCTATGGAAAAGACCACAAAGATTCTTATAAACACTTGGATGAAGTCAATGATGTAGCTGATTATTTTAATGTTCCAAACGTGCCTCGTGAAACTCAGCTACTTTGCATGCTTCCGGTTACATTTAAGGGTGCTGCAAAGGATTGGCTCAAGTCACTTCCCCCCAGATCCATCACTACATGGGCCAAGATAAAAGAAGAATTTATGGATCAATTCTGCCCACCCTCCAAGATATCTAAGTTAAAGAAAGCCATAGCCAACTTTGAACAACAACCTGGAGAATCACTTTATGAAGCTTGGGAGAGGTATAAGAGTTTACTAAGGAATTGCCCACATCATGACCTTAATAGTCAACAAGAGGTCTTCATCTTCTATGATGGATTGAATGTTACCACAAGGCAATTACTTGACTCACAAGGTCCACTCACGAAGAAGGCACCTCCAGTGATAAAGCAACTAATTGAAGAATTCTCTAAGCATTCTAGAGAATACCATAATCCAAGAAATTATGTGACCAGGGGGGCCGCCTATGCAGCTTCAGAAGACTTGTCAGCAGTCATGGCTATGCTAAAAACCATGGATAGGAGGATGGACAAAATGGATCAAACGATACATGCTATTCGGGTGGGTTGTGAGAACTGCAATGGGCCTCATCTTACTAGAGACTGCGACTTGGATGAAAATGGCAATAAGAAGGTGTAAGTATGTTACTCAAGTGGGGACCGATATGATGAAGATTGGCGTAAACTAAAGAAGGAGTGGCTCCCTTATGACGAGTACAAGAAGGCTAAGGAGGAGAAGTACAAGTAAAGAGGAAGAGGTTTTTACCAAAAGGAGGAGCCGGCACAAGAAAGAAAACCAAGTTTGGAAGAGATGCTTACCAAATTTGTAGCTGCTTCAGAAAAGAGACATAATGATCATGATGCTGCAATCCAAGAAACAAGAACCATGCTTAGGAACCAACAAGCAACTATCCATAACATTGAAACGCAGCTTGGGCAACTTGCTCAACAAATCAATCAAAGATCACCGGGCGAACTTCCTAGTAAAACTAAAAAACAACCCACGAGGCGTGCACATAAATATAGTCACAACAAGAAATGGGAAGATAATTACTCCTCTGCCTCCCATTCAGACTGAAGCACCCAAAGAATTGCAAAAGGAGGACGCAAAAAAAGAAGACCAAGATCAAAAGTTGCATGGTACAGACCCTACTCGCCGAGTCCAGAATATGGACTCGACGAGTCCACTGCCAAACTCCAAAAATCAAATTCCTGAAAAGTCCTTTCAGCCTCCAATGCCATATCCAGCCTGAGCTAAGAAAGAAAAGCAGGAAGAGGAGTACCAGAAGTTTCTTGACCATATTAAAGCTCTTCAAATCAACATACCCTTCATCGAAGCAGTCACGCAAATGCCAAAATATGTGAAATTCCTTAAGGAGCTTCTAACCAGTAAAAGAAAGATGGAGGAGGTGAAAGAAGTAGTACTTAATGAAAATTGCCCAGCTTCCATGTTAAACAAATTACCAAAGAAGAAGGGTGACCCGGGAAGCTTGACTTTGCCTTGCCAATTTGGTAACTTGGCTACCATTCATGCTTTGGCTGATTCGGGAGCAAGTGTGAACCTCATGCCTTATTCATTCTTCAAGAAATTGGTCTCCCGGAACCGAGGCCAATTCATATGGCAATTCACTTAGCAAACAAAACAGTCACATTTCCAAGAGGAATATGTGAAGACTTATTGGTCAAGGTGGACAAGTTTTTGTTTCCCGCAGATTTTATAATTCTAGACATGGAAGCAGATCCTCAAGTCCCGATCATCCTTGGAAGACCTTTCCTCAACACGGCAAGTGCTATAGTGGACATGAGAGACTCAAAGCTTACCTTACAGGTGGGAGATGATTCAGTCACTTTCGGGGTTGATCAAGCTATGAAGCATGCGAGGAATAGTGATGATATGGCGTTCTCGATTGACATGTTTGATGAATTGATGGAGGAATGCGATAATGAAGATCCCAACAAGTCCACCAAATTTGATGAAGAATTTGATGCTGAAAAAGACTTACTGGAAATCGAGAGGCTGCTGGAAGAAGCTAAGTATGAAGAATTAGTGAAGAATTATGATAAAGCAACTCGCCGAGTAGAGTCGATCTACTTGCCAAGTCCATGTGAAGAAACAATTGAATTCGTAAATTCTGCAGCACACTCGTCGAGTCCCTCACCTGTACTCGGCGAGTACAACATGCAGAACGTAAAAACAAAGATCAAAACATTACCAGATCACTTGGAGTATGATTTCCTTGAAGATGGTCATCAAAAGCCAGTTATAATAGCCTCTGACCTCTCCGAATATGAAAAAGAAGAGCTAGTTCAAGTCTTGAAGAAGCGAAAGTGGGCCATAGCATGGAGCATTAGCAACATCAAGGGAATAAGTCCCTCTTATTGTTCTCACAAGATTAACCTGGAAGAAGGATCAAAGCCGGTTGTGCAACACCAAAGAAGACTAAACCCAAACATGCAAGAAGTGGTCAAGAAGGAAGTAGTCAAGCTTTTAGATGTGGGGATCATTTATTCTATTTCCAACAGTCCGTGGGTGAGTCTGGTCCAAGTGGTGCCCAAGAAAGGAGGAATAACGGTCATAACCAACGAGAAGAACGAGCTTATTCCGACACGAACGGTAACCGGTTGGAGAGTGTGCATTGATTATCGAAAGCTAAACGATGCCACTCGTAAAGACCGTTTTCCCTTACCGTTTATTGATCAAATGCTAGAAAGATTATCGGTCCATAGTTATTATTTTTCTTAGATGGCTTTTCGGGTTATTTCCAAATGCCCATAGACCCAATGGACCAAGAAAAGACCACTTTCACTTGCCCAAGTGGAACTTTTGCCTATCGTTGCATGCCCTTTGGGTTATGCAATGCACCCGCGACATTTCAAAGGTTCATGATAGCCATATTCCACGACATGGTGGAAAGATTCATGGAAGTCTTTATGGATGATTTTTCTGTTTTTGGATCTTCCTTCCATGATTGTCTCACTAACCTTGATCTAATGCTTGCTAGGTGTGAAAAAAACGACTTAGTTCTTAATTGGGAGAAATGCCACTTTATGGTCAAGGAGGGTATTGTTCTAGGCCACAAGGATTCCAAATCGGGAATTGAAGTGGATCGGGAAAAGATTGACACAATTGCCTAATTACCCCCACCAACTAATGTAAAGGGCATTAGAAGCTTTCTCGGACACGCGGGTTTTTACCGACGTTTTATATAAGATTTTTCCAAAATAACTAGACCTCTAACACAGTTTCTTTTAAAGGATGTACCATTCAATTTTACTAAAGAGTGTTTAGAGGCGTTTGAATTCTTGAAAGAAAAATTGACTAATGCCCCGATCATTATTGCCCCGAATTGGGATTTACCATTTGAAATAATGTTTGATGCTAGTGACTTTGCATTAGGAGTTGTCCTTGGTCAAAGGGTTGATAAGCACTTTCGACCCATTTATTATGCAAGTAAAACTTTAAATCCGGCCCAAGAGAATTACACCACCACCGAAAAAGAATTATTAGCCGTGGTGTATGCCTTTGATAAATTCCGCCCTTATTTAGTTTTATCTAAAACAATTGTTTTTACTGACCACTCTACTATCAAGTATTTGTTTGCCAAGCAGGATGCCAAGCCAAGATTGATACATTGGGTTCTACTTCTTCAAGAGTTTGACATCGAGATACGCGATAGAAAGGGAATGGAGAATGTAGCAGCCGACCACTTATCAAGGCTAGAAAACCCGCAATTGCAAGAAGATAAAGTTGGAGATGACTTACCGCACGAGTAAATTATGGTGACCATGGGAGAAGAGCCATGGTTCGCAGACATAGCTAATTACTTAGCTAGCAAGTACATCCCAAAAGATCTTACTCACAAACAAAAGAAGAAATTCTTTTCAGAAATAAAATATTACTTTTTGGATGAGCCTTATCTTTTCCAAAGTTGCGCGGATGGAATCATATGAAAATGTGTGTTCGGGAATGAAAGCCGAAAAATCTAGGAGCATTGTCATAGCAGGCCCACCGGTGGACATCATGGAGCACACTAAACTGCTAAGAAGATCTTTGACATTGGGTTTTATTGGCCCATAATTTTTAAAGATGCAGCCTAATATGTCAAAGAATGTGATGCATGCCAAAGAGCGGGAAAAATTTCATCCCGAAGCAAGATGCCACAACATAGTATTCAAGTGTGCGAAGTATTTGAGGTATGGGGGATCGATTTCATGGGACCATTTCTGTAACACCCATAATCAGAAAGACCAAGAAAGGAAAGGAAAACCCTAAGTTAAAGGGTCAACTCGTCAAGTCGGAGCGGGATTCGGGGGATCGATTAAGTAACCGACTCGGCGAGTCGGAAAAGGGGACTCAGCGAGTCCGGTCTGAATTGGGAAACCCTAAATCCGGGACTTTGTGCACTATTTAAACATCTCATTCTCCTTCTATCAGCCTCATTTGTAGCCCCCATTGTCCAGAAGTTATCCCACGAAACCCTAGTGCTCTCTTTGAGTGTGTGAGCTAATATTGAAGGATTTAAGTGTTCTTGAAGCCTAGAAGGAGAAGAAGGAGTTGAGGGTTCAAGAGGAAGGTTGTGGATCCAGAAGATTCATCTCTTTTTCTGTTCATTTTGGTAACCAAGTTCCTTCCTTGTCTTGTTATTTGTTAGATCTCTTCATGTCCCTCTTTATGAGATTTTGGACCAAGTATGATGCATTTCGGGATTTGGACGTCCTCAAGATGGATCCCTTCAGCCCTAGGTGTGTCTTGGCCTAGAGACCCATAAAGTATCAGTTTGTTGTGTGTTGGTAAAGCATCTTTGCCCAAAGCCCTAGCCCTAAAGTGTTTTAAGCTCATATCTCTTTGGTTTCACGTAAAGTATGCAACTTTACGTGAGGAATAGACTTGGGAAGAGTGGATCTACAGTTTGGAGCCCCAGCGTGGCTCGAAACGCCACTATATGGATTAAGAACTGAAGCGACTCGGCGAGTTACATGGGTGGACTCGGCGAGTTGGTTGAAGATAGGCAGGAACTCGACGAGTTGGAAGAACAACTCGGCGAGTCTGTTGAAGATTGCCTTGGACTCGGCGAGTCTGTTCTTGGACTCAGCGAGTCAAGTCGCGAAACCCCAAACCCTTCTAGTTAATGACTCGGATCAGTGAGTTGAGTGGGGACTCAGTGAGTTGGACAGGTCAGGACTCAGAAATCGGTAGACTCGACGAGTCAGGGGCTGACTTGGCGAGTCGAGTCGCGAATGAAAGGATTCTGAGGGGTTACCAGCAAGTTCAGCAGTACGAGGTGAGTTTCCCTTTGTGTGAATGGGTCTACGGCCACAATGTCAGACCATGTAGTTAGGAGTAGGAAGACCCGGGGGTTAGCTCTAGGCGCAGTATGCTAGAATGCTATTCAGGACCAAGGTCCAATGATAGCGGGCGGGTGCCCAAGGAATGGTTTATATGATAGTTTATACTTGTTGTATGTGTGATACATGTATGTGCCTGGTAGGGAGGTAAGTGTGGGTGAGGTCCCGTATCTCACCAATAGCAGGGTGTGGACGGTGTTCCACATCTCATTAGCAGTAGAACAAGGGTGAGGCCCAAGTTAGGGCAAGAGTGAGTGTGGGTTGGGCCCGTATCTCACTATCAGTAGGAGTGTGGACGGGGTTCCATGACTCATCAGTAGCAGGAAAAGGGCGAGGCCTAAGATAGGTGAGGCCTGAGGACAGGGTCCCTTAGTATATGTTAGCGGACAAGGCCCAGTGACAGGCGAGGCCTATGTGAAACAGATATGTATCTGAGCGGGGCTCGAAGCCAGGCGGGGCTTGGAGCGGCGGGGCCGTTGTAGTGAGCGAGGCCCGAAGTAGCGGGCGTGGCCCAGGATATGCTGTATGTGTTTATGCAGGGTATGTGGTAGGTTGGGGAACTCACTAAGCTTCGTGCTTACGGTTTTCAATTTTGGTTTCAGGTACTTCCAGTAGCAGAGGGAAGAGCTTGGGGTGATCGCATGGCACACACCATAGATTAGTCAGCCTGGGATGTTTTACTCTGATAATGAACATATGTTTGGAAATTATACTCTGAATTCATGTTATGACTTGTGATATGTTTTTCATGAATATGGTTTTGGTAATGATTTAAAGAAAAATTTTGGTACGAATTTTGGGACGTTACAAGTTGGTATCAAAGCCTTGGTTTGAGGGATTCGGACATACTCTCGGGTGTGTCTGAACTCAAACTAAGGGATTGGTTTAAAAATTTTCAAAATGAAAAGACAGTTTTGTAAAAAGAGTTTCTAGAAATGAACCAGTTTTAGAAAAGCGAAAAGAATTCAGAAAGAAAAGAATTTTGATAAGAGAAAAGGGTATGGTGCATGCAATCAACCGAGCTCAAGTAAGTACCCCAAAATACCCATACAAGTTTATGTTATGATTATCAGTTAGTAGAACAGCATGCTAGATTAGGACTAAGGATCTAGGGAGGATGCCTTATGTGCCTGTTATATGTGCTTTGAGTTGCATGATAGTGCTGATTAGACAGTAGTAGGATAGCATGTTTAGGTTATGCCTGAGTTTATGAGCTTATTTTGCATGCTAGTACAGATTCTTGATATGAGATTATGATTGCTTGAGTATGTTATGGTTATATTTTTCCTTGTCTGAATATTGCTTGCTTTGTGCATTGTGGGATTTTGAGTGATGGGAGTTAGCCATTAGGTGAATACGTCATGTCGCATGTGATCAGGGTTGAATAATCTCAGAGTACTGGATTTGGCCCTATTGCGTAGCTCTTGTCTGAGTCCAACCGTTGTAAGGACGAGTCTTTTACTCGAAGGATTATTTGAGCGTCGTCACATGTGATGGTATTCAGGTGATGGCTAATTGGCATCACAAGGAGGCCTTCAACGGCTGAGGGTTGGTTCGGTTAGAGTCAGAGGTTTCCCTAGGGTAAGTCTAGGATGAGATAGTGCTGGGAGCAGTAGTAGTAGAAAAGGGACCTGGTGGAGTCGAAGCAGTTCTTGAGGAAAGTACGGATAGATGTGGAAGGTAGTATGGGCCCGTACTACTGAGAGTAGAGGATTCGTACTCGATTCAAGAAAGGCCGAGACAAGACCGGGGAACTTGTAGTGTGTGTATGATCCCTCAGTAGTGATGAGTATTTTGATAGTATTGCGATATGTTTTCAGCATGGTGACATTGCGAGAGAGACCAGTGGGCGGATTAGGCACCAGAGAGGGATCAGGCTCGGGTTCAGGGACCGAGCTGCTCGAGGAGCGGATGAGAGAGTTGATATCAGCTGAGGTTACGTGCAGTATCCTAGATCAGACTCCTGTGATCTTTGGCACGGTCAAGGAGGGTATACTGGAGATCTTGGATGAGAGGCTGAGAGCCTTTCGTATCGATATAATGGCTTTGATGGGAGCGCGTACTATGACATTTCGAGAGTTCAGAGCTTGCGGAGCTCTTGATTATCATGGGGCTAGGGACCCCATCACTAGCAGCAGGTGGTTGGCCGATGTAGCCAACGCATTCCGTACGAGCCGGTGTCTCGAGGGGGACAAGTTTAGACTCGCCTCCTGTCTTCTGAAGGACAGAGCAAGGTATTGGTGGGAGGAGGTTGGTCATGCCAATGGTGATGATGTCGCGTTGGACGCGATGACATGGAGCGATTTCTCGACCAGGTTCAGGGCTGTGTTTTCGCCAATTATTGAGGTGCAGTAGCTAGAACGGGAGTTTTAGGATTTGACGTAGACTACTGAGACTATGGAGGAGATCACCGCCAAGTTCATGGAGAGGGCTCTTGTAACGCCCGTAGATCCGGGCTAGTCAAGTTAGAGGCAATAAGTGTCGAAAATGACTTTTCGACAAAAGATTATTTAGAATAAATAATTTGAACCAAGTTGCAGTATATGTCACAAGGTGTTTGTACATATAAAGAACGCCGAAATCCGAGTTATAACGAAGATGTTATGACCCGTCGAAGTTTCGCGACGGAACCGGCACAGCACCTGGAAGTGTAAATAGTGAATTTACGATAGAGTGAGTTTTAGACTTAGCGATATAAACGAAAATCGTATAGTATGTTAAACTAATAACATCGATAAAAAGAACGCCCAAATCTGACTTCGTATGAAGAAGTTATGATTTTTCGAAGTTTCGGATTAGCGGTGTACAACCCGAAATTCCAATATTAGATCGAGTGATTTTTAGCCAACATGACCTAAACGAGAATCGAATATCTCGTTAAGAGTAGCGTAACGAGAAAAAGATGGGCGAAAACGGACGTCGGATGAAGAAGTTATGAGGATTTGACGGACCAACCCTGTCCCGACCTGTTAATAATATAAAAATTAAAATCGAGTCAAAATTAGCCAACGGAGTCTAAACGAAAATTGTAGAATACGTTCCCACCTTCGTGTGGATATAAAGAACGTCAAAAACGAACCTCGTACGTGAAAGTTACAAATTTTTAAAGTTGAGTGTGCAAATTGCAAAATCTGATGCAAGATGGATGACGTGACCTTATCGCAGCCGTCCATCGCCGATCGTAGAGCGCCCTTCGGATCACGCCACGTCGCCTCGCTTCGCCTTATGTCCCGCGCCAGAGTTCGGTACGCCCAGCGTACCCTCGGTCCTTATCCTCTTCTGAAGTGCGAGACAGCTGGACGCAGCTGGACCCTATCCGAAGTTACGCCCCGCATAGCCAAGGATTACACCCAGCATAGTCCGAGGCCTCGTAGGGTATAAAAAGGGGGCGAGGGTCCCCACATTTTTCACACCATTTCTCATTATCTCTCTAGTTTCTTTCTCTCTCTAAGGGTTTTAACCCTCCCCTAAGCCTAGGTGATCCCCTAGCACCCTAAGGAAGCCCCGAGGCTCCCGGAGTCCCGAGAAAAAAGGGGTCTTTCAGTTTCGGAAATGCTGCTCCGAGCAAAGCCCGGTTTTCGTTAAAATCCGCTGTAAGTGAGCTACGCTTACGCAATTTTTAATATAGCTTCCAAATAATTATAGTAATGTTATTAGGTCCTTAAAATAATTATTTGGGCTATTATTATGAGTTATATTGAGTGTTATTTAACGCTTATATAATAATAATAATAGTCAGACTATTAATTTGTCGCGGTTATCGTTAGACTAAACCCTAGTGGTGTTGATACTAGGTTTTATCGAAGGAAATTGTTTTGAGAGTATCGAAGCGCTGTCTGAGTGCTGAGTCACCACCTTTCAAGAGAGTGCATAGTTACTTTCATCTTACACATAGATATGAAGTATTTTATATAAATTACGTGCTATGTGTGCATATTATCTGAGTACTTGTTGTCTATGCTAAATGAACGATTATATACATGTTTTAAATGATTTAAACTGTATGTGTATTTTATATCTACAATAATGTTGGGGTAAAACATGGGTAGATGTAATAGATGGAATATGAGTTGGATGATGAGTTGAGAGATGTTATAGACCATGAGGTGAGGGTGAGAAGTGGAAGATGTGAGAAGCCTTTTCCCAAACGATGGCCCCGTCATTCAGCAGAGTATGGATGACAACCACGGACTATTCTAGACAGTCTAGTGGAACACTAGCAGGCTCGCAACCTGTAGGTGTTGTGAACGATGTGTTCACCAGGTGTACTCTAAACCTTGGTGATCATGCAGACTTGATGCCTAAACCCTGGTGATCATGCAGACTTGATGCCTAAACATTGGTGATCATGCAGACTTGATACCTAAACCTTGGTGATCATACAGACTTGATGCCTAAACTCTAGCGACTATGCAGACTTAGTGCCTAAACCCTGGCGACTATGTAGACTTAGTGCCCATTGTATAAACCATGGCAACGATGGACTTCGTTCCGATTCCTTAGGATGATCCTTAGGAATAAATGAATGAGGAATAGCTGATTCTTAGGGTAGATCCTTAAGAATAATGAAGATAATGGGGATGGATAATTGGGTTGATTGTTTAATTGTTTAAACATAATAATTATATTATTGTGGGTTGAAAAACTATGTACTCACCAAGTTTCCCAACCTGACCCACTCAGTTTATTTATATCACAGGTGTTGAATAGAAGTCACATTACACTTAGAGATTTAAAAGAGATGTAGATCACTAGTGATAATGAATGTAAGTTCTGTTTATGCTTATGTTTCTGTATTAACAATGACATCCCAAATTTTTTAATATGAATAAAAATACTTTTCTTCGGAAACGCTTCGATAACGTACTTATCATGTTTTACTGGGAACAAATTCCGCAACATTTTTATTAAAAGAGGTACTCTGATTTTTATAAAGCATAAACAAAATCGGTCTTTTCTGGCCGTGAAAATGGGGATGTCACAACTCTTCTTGTACCGCAGTATGTCGCGGATGAGGAGATGAAGAAGGCCCGATACCACGAGATGTTGAGGGATGACATCAGGTAGTTTGTGAGCAGGTCCAGCTGCAAAACGTTGGAGGATATGATCGCACGAGCTAGAGAGGGGGAGATTGATTTGGAGCAGATTCGGAAGAGGAAGCCGGAAGAGGTTCAGGCAGTCACGGGTTCGGGCAAAAGGCCCAAGGGGTTGGATTCGAGATCGAGGGATTACCAGAGCCGCGGCCGATGCGGGAGGTGCGGCAGGACGCACGAGGGTGCGTGTAGGAGTGGTAGTGGTGGAGATTCGGGCTGCTTCAAGTGCGGCCGGACTGGTCTTCTTAGCAGGGATTGTACTGCCACCACCACACAGGGATCAGACTTGATATGTTTCCACTACAATCAGCGGGGCCACAAGAAGGCCCAGTACCCCAGTTTGTTTTCGGCGAGACGGGTGATAGCACCCGCCCCTGCAACTTTGAGGATCATAGACGGCCGTCAGGGCCGAGCAGAGGCGCCTGCGGTAGAGGCAGGGCTTTTCAGATGACTACCATGGAGGCGCGGGTAGTGCCGGACGTAGCAGGTGTGTGTCTTTCACTTCTCTGTAAATTTTCTTTTGTTCATGATTATATTGTTATGGTTCAGCATCGTTATGGATGTAAGTATTTCATAATTGTGTGGCTTGCTTGTGTTTTAGTTATATGCCATCTGCATGCCTGGGTTAGTATAATGGTAGTTAGGGGTTGTGCCCTATTGGAGTGAGTCACCTAGAATGCAGTAGCTATAGCATGATTATGTGGGACTCAGTAGTGTCCCGTTGGATTCAGGAAGGTGTTATCGGGTAACAAATTGGTTAGATCCCTAGCTGTGGCAAGCTTGGTTCATCAGCAGATTGTTTGCGGTATAGCGGAGAAGGTTGGGAATTCTTCTCAAGCATTGAGCAGTGAGGTATAAGCAGGATCAAAGTGGGGGAGAACCCGCCGAGTGTACAATGGTAAGAGCGCACAGATCCAGGATGAGTACACGACCTCTGAGAAAGAAAAGAAGTACCACAGCGATGGATGGGATGATGAGTTCAGCGTTGGGAGTTTGAGAGACTTCCCAACAGTTAGTTCATATAATCGAGATGTTAGTATCTGGTTGGAATTTCATGATGGAGGATCGCCTGTAGGACTCGTGTGAGTCGAGATGAGGACCTTGAGAACTGATAGCATGGGATACTTTAGTATTAGCAGTCAGTGGTGGAAGTGTTGTAAGACTATGGGGCAGCCGTAGCATTCACTAGCGGTCAGTGGTGGAAGGTTTTGTAAGACTGCGGGTAAGTCGTAGCATTCCTTAGGAGCTTAGTTAGCGGAGTGTGGGCGGAGGCTCGTATCTCCTAGTTAGCGGAGTTGGGGTGAGGCCCTTACCTCCTAAAGATCTGGGTAGGAATCCAGAATGAGTAGTGGTTGAGAATAGTAGGGAGCTTGCCTGTATAGCCCTTGAGAGGTGAGACCTTGGGATAGGCCGCTCCAGGATGTAGTTGGGTGAGACCTGTGGGCGAGGCCCGTATGAGAGTAGCAGTATAGGTGAGACCTGAGAGCAGTGTTGCTCAGTAGTATGGTTCGGGTGAGACCCGTGGGCGAGGCCCGTGAGCTTGTAGTAGCACAGGTGGGACCTGGTAAAGACCTTAGGGTCAAGTTAGGGGATCTGGGATCCCAGGACTTGTAGCGCCAGAATGGCAGAGTAGAGGGGGCGGTATTAGGTAGCCTAAGTCTCCTCGGAATTCGCTGGGAGCGACAAGAAGTTTGTGTTGGAGCTAGCGACCGGTGGGAGCCGGTAATCCAGATATTGATAGATCATTAGGGACCAGGGTGGTCTCGGTTCATCCGGAAAGCAGATAAGGGACAGCAGAAATTTTCAGTCAGTGGCAGTGTTCGTAAGCAGCTATGGTGGAACTTAATTAGTTGATCGAGGGGTGCTCAGCACCAAGTTATAGTAGTGTGAAGTGTCCAGTGGATACTGGCGGTAATGAACTGTACTGGAAGTAGCGGGGGTAATGGAGTTGGTGAAGGATAGGATCTTCACAGTGGCAGAGGAAGTAGTTAGTTATGGAACGTCGCCTTGGGAAGGCCAGAAAACGCACAAGGAAAGTCGAGTGAACCCCTATAGGTTCAGTTTCAGTACTCAGGGAGTACTAGAAGGATTGTCAGCCGAGTAAGTTGTGTTCCCAGAATGAGGCGGTGAATGAGACGATGAATTGGTGAGCGGATGTGGCCTTCCTGCGCGGAAGATGGAATGTATACCCGGTTTGCAATGGTATTCCACCAGGTGGAAGCAACAACTTCTTCAGGGAGATCTTTGCGGCATTGCTCCAAGAAGGTTTCAAAATCTTCGTTAAACATGGCATTTTGATCATAAATGCCAATTCTCCATGCTGCATTGTCGCAGCTCCCCACCAAGTGAAAAGGAAATAACATTGGAATTATAATATTCACTACCACCACGGAATGAGATGGTAGTGAAAAATTCCCAACATAACTCCGCGAAGACCGACTCTTGGATTTTGAATAATTGTAACCATCCATCACAAATGATGGTGGAATCCCCCACATCGCAAGCTTTTACCAAGTAAGGCGCCAATTCTTCCCCCAACCCAATCTTCCCCAACCAATCCCAATTTATTGCATTGGGGAGGTGGATCTCCTTCTCCTTTAGAGCTTCCACTCTGTTCTTAGCACGGGCCTATGATGATTTAGAAGTTATTTGGCGAAAAGAAAGCCATGGAATCTCTCCTTGGCTCTACCGCTCCTCCCCCCCCCCCCCCCCGTGAAGTTTTCCCTCTTCTGGACATGGTTACTGAAAAATAACATTAAGAAAGAACAAACAAACAACACCCAATAATTAAAACTGAACAAAACAGATATGTCAAGGCTCCTACTCGCCGAGTTCATGAACTACTCGGCGAGTAGGAAGAACATCGGGACCAGATTCCAATCGGACCATATTAGCTCACTTGAAACATGTAATTTTGCAGAGGGGTTTGCTGTACTAAGTCCATTAAACACTAATCCATATGAAATTTTGACTAAAGCCTCCTAATTCATAGTAAAATCAAAACCCTAGAATTAGAGAAAACCCCCAAATCCGAGTTTTGGCAAAATAAGGACTAAGAATCGATAAAGTTTCAATCTTTAACGAGTATTGAGAGTAAAAATCATACCTTTTCGCTTGATAGATGGAGATTCAACGAAGAAAGAAAGAAAGCTGGCGAAATGGCTTGAGAGTAGAAGTGCCCGGCGAGTATGAGTGGTTTGGTGAAAGTGAATAAATGAAAAAGAAACCCTAATTTACAGATTGTAAAAAAATCCGTGTACATGTTCTACTCGCCGAGTATAAACATATACTCGCCGAGTAGAAACGTGTATTTGTGATTATAAGGGAATTCGAATAAGTACTCACCGAGTAGGACGTATATACTCGGTGAGTAAAGCTTGCAGTTTGAAAAAAAAAACGTAATTTATAATTTTGAAACCACCACCCCACACTTTGAGCCTTGCTTGCCCTCAAGCAATCATTTTAAACATAATTTCAGAAGAAGAATGAAAATAAAACAGATCCTAAGAAATTAAAAAGAAAACAAAGGGAAAAGAAGTGCAAACTCTAAACTCGGGTTGCCTCCTGGAAACTCTTCTTTTTAAGGAGTCATTAGTTGGACTCCTTCCGTTCTACGTTTCTGCCATTCCCTCTAGCAACAGCCCTTCTTCTATGTCTTCATTTCTCGGGATTCCTTCTTTGTATCTTTTCACTCTATGTCCATTAACCTTGAAAGGGGTGCCACCTTTTGATACTAACTCTATAGCTCCATGTGGAAACACATTCTTCACTAGAAAAGGACCATCCCATCTTGACTTGAGTTTGCCCGGAAAAAGTTTTAGTCTTGAATTAAAAAGCAACACCTTTTGCCCTTCATAAAACTCTTTATTACCCTTGATCCTCTTGTCATGCCAACTCTTGGTTTTCTCTTTATAAATTAAAGAGCTAGTATAAGCCTCATTTCTAAGCTCCTCAAGAGCATTCATTTGCATCAACCTGTTGTTCTTAAGCTCCGCTATGTTGAAGTTGCACATTTTTAAAGCCCAAAAAGCTTTATGCTTGATTTCCACCGGTAAATGACATTACTTTCCATAAACTAGCCTATATGGTGTAGTACCAATAGGTGTTTTGAAAGCTGTTCGGAAGGCCCAAAGTGCATCATCTAGCTTTTCCGACCACTCTTTCCGATTGCTCCCAACCGATCTCTCCAAGATTCTCTTCAAGGCTCTATTTGTCACTTCAGTTTGCCCACTAGTTTGTGGATGGTAAGATGTAGAGAATTTATGAGTTACCCCATATTTCCTTAACACCTTTTCTAGTTGATCATTGGCAAAGTGAGTACCTCAGTCACTTATAAGAGCTTTAGGAACTCCAAATCTTGAAAATAACTTCTTCAAAAATCGCACCACCACCCGAGCATCATTAGTTGGTAAGGCTTGTGCCTCCGCCCATTTGGATACATAATCCACCGCCACCAATATATATTTGTTGCCTTTTGACATGGGAAATGGTCCCATCAAATCGATCCCCCATACATTAAATACTTTGCACACTTGAATACTATGTTGTGGCATCTCGCTTCGGGATGAAATGTTTCCCGCTCTTTGGCATGCATCACATTCTTTGACGTATTGGGCTGCATCTTTAAAAATTGTGGGCCAATAAAACCCAATGTCAAAGATCTTCTTAGAAGTTTAGTGTGCTCCATGATGTCCACCGGTGGGCCCACTATGACAATGCTCCAAGATTTATCAGCTTTCATTCTTGAACACACATCTTTGTATGATTCCATCCGCGCAACTTCGGAAAAGATAAGGCTCATCCCAAAAGTAATATTTTATTTCTGAAAAGAATTTCTTCTTTTGTTGGTGAGTAAGATCTTTTGGGATGTACTTGCTAGCTAAGTAATTAGCTATGTCCGCGAACCATGGCTCTTCTCCCGTGGTCACCAAAATGTACTCGTCCGGGAAGTCATCTCCAACTTTATCTTCTTGCAATTGCGGGTTTTCTAGCCTTGATAAGTGGTCGGCTGCTACATTCTCCATTCCCTTTTTATCGCGTATCTCGATGTCAAACTCTTGAAGAAGTAGAACCCAACGTATCAATCTTGGCTTGGCATCCTGCTTGGAAAACAAATACTTGATAGTAGAGTGGTCAGTAAAAACAGTTGTTTTAAATAAAACTAAATAAGGGCGGAATTTATCAAAGGCATACACCACGACTAATAATTCTTTTTAGGTGGTGCTGTAATTCTCTTGGGCCGGATTTAAAGTTTTACTTGCATAATAAATCGGTCGAAAGTGCTTATCAACCCTTTGACCAAGGACAGCTCCTAATGCCAAGTCACTAGCATCACACATTATTTTAAATGGTACATCCCAATTCGGGGCAATAATGATCGGGGCATTAGTCAATTTTTCTTTAAAGAATTCAAACGCCTCTAAACACTCTTTAGTAAATTTGAATGGGGCATCTTTTAAAAGCAATTGTGTTAGAGGTCTAGTTATTGTGGAAAAATCTTTTATAAAACGCCGGTAAAAACCCGCGTGTCCTAGAAAGCTTCTAATGCCCTTCACATTAGTTGGTGGGGGTAATTTGACAATTGTGTCAATCTTTTCCCGATCCACTTCAATTCCCGATTTGCAAACCTTGTGGCCTAGAAAAATACCCTCCTTGACCATATAGTGAAATTTCTCCTGATTAAGAACTAAGTCGTTTTTTTCACACCTAGCAAGCATTAGATCAAGGTTAGTGAGACAATCATGGAAGGAAGATCCAAAAACAGAAAAATCATCCATAAAGACTTCCATGAATCTTTCCACCATGTCGTGGAATATGGCTGTCATGCACCTTTGAAATGTTGCGGGTGCATTGCATAAACCAAAGGGCAAGCGACGATAGGCAAAAGTTCCACTTGGGCAAGTGAAAGTGATCTTTTCTTGGTCCATTGGGTCTATGGGTATTTGGAAATAACCCGAAAAGCCATCTAAGAAACAATAATAACTATGGCCCGATAATCTTTCTAGCATTTGATCAATAAACAGTAAGGGAAAATGGTCTTTACAAGTGGCATCGTTTAGCTGTCGATAATCGATGCACATTCTCCAACCTGTTACCGTTCGTGTCGGAATAAGCTCGTTCTTCTCGTTGGTTATGACCGCCATTCCCCCTTTCTTGGGCACCACTTGGACCGGACTCACCCACGGACTGTCGGAAATAGAATAAATGATCCCCGCATCTAAAAGCTTGAATACTTCCTTCTTTTCCACTTCTTGCATGTTTGGGTTTAGTCTTCTTTGGTGCTGTACAACCGGCTTTGCTCCATCCTCCAGGTTAATCTTGTGAGAACAATAAGAGGGACTTATTCCCTTGATGTCGGTAATGTTCCATGCTACGGCCCGCTTTCGCTTCTTCAAGACTGGAACTAGTTCTTCTTTTTTAGATTCGGAGAGGTCAGAGGCTATTATAACTGGCTTTTGATGACCATCTTCAAGGAAAGCATACTCCAAGTGATCTGGTAATGTTTTGAGCTCTGTTTCTACGTTCTGCATGTTGTACTTGCCGAGTACAGGTGAGGGACTCGACGAGTGTGCTGTAGAATTTATGAATTCAATTATTTCTTCACATGGACTTGGCGAGTAGATCGACTCTACTCGGCGAGTTGCTTTATCAGAATTCTTCACTAATTCTTCATACTCAGCTTCTTCCAGCAGCCTCTCTTCCAGTAAGTCTTTTTCAACATCAAATTCTTCATCAAATATGGTGGACTTGTTGGGATCTTCATTATCGCATTCCTCCATCAATTCATCAAACATGTCAATCGAGAACGCCATATCATCACTATTCCTCGCATGCTTCATAGCTTGATCAACCCCAATAGTGACTGAATCATCTCCCACCCGTAAGGTAAGCTTTGAGTCTCTCATGTCCACTATAGCACTTGCCGTGTTGAGGAAAGGTCTTCCAAGGATGATCGGGACTTGAGGATCCGCTTCCATGTCTAGAATTATAAAATCTGCAGGAAACACAAACTTGTCCACCTTGACCAATAAGTCTTCACATATTCCTCTTTGAAATGTGTCTGTTTTGTTTGTTAAGTGAATTGTCATACGAATTGACCTCGGTTCCGGGAGATCCAATTTCTTGAAGAATGAATAACGCATGAGGTTCACACTTGCTCCCGAATCAGCCAAAGCATGAATGGTAGCCAAGTTACCAAATTGGCAAGGCAAAGTCAAGCTTCCCGGGTCACCCTTCTTCTTTGGTATTTTGTTTAACATGGCAGCTGAGCAAATTTCATTAAGTACTACTTCTTTCACCTCCTCCATCTTTCTTCTATTGGTTAGAAGTGTTGGAATAGTGTCTAAGGTTGCAACTATATTAGGCAAGTATTTGACCCGGTTGTGCATGGTCCTTTTGGGTTGCCTTTACCATAGCAACTTGATAGGATGATTTATTAAGAGAGAATAAATATTATTAATATATTATGAGAATAATATAAAGAATAATAATATTGTTATTTGATTAATATAAGTCATAGAATTAATTAGAATTAATTTGGTGACTTAAAGAGATTAATTAAATAAGAGGATATAAACTGTCAATTGTTTGATAGTTAAACTTTAGACTGTAAATCCTTAACAGATAAGGATTGGACGAATTCTAGAGCTAAGGATAGCTCAAAATCGTCCAAGGTTATCTATGGTAAGGATATGGATTGCTTTAAGAGAAGATTATCCAACTAGGTTTTAAGTTGTTGGGCCTTTCTTTTGGGCCTTGAGGGTTGGGTAATTAATGGGCCATCCAAAGTCAAGCCAATGAACTAGAATAATTTAATGGGCCTAGGGTAAGGCCCATGTAAGGGGCTTGGGCCCAATTTGGAAAATTGGGCCATAGTTGGGCCTTAATGATTATATGATGTTGGGCCTTAGAATGAGACCATGTACAGGCCAAAGCCCAATATGGAAAATTGGGCCATGTGTTGGGCTTTGATTCCTAGTCGACTTTGGGCCTATGGATTGGGCCTTTGGCTTGAATAAGCCAAGCTAGGGGTAATGTAGTAATTACACAAAGAATGTACTTATGGTTATGTATTGGGACCCAATTATTAATTGGGTGTTATTTTGGTGTTGACAGTTCGGGAATCTGTCAGCCAACAGCTGGGGTCGAGTCTGCGGGACTTCAGCAATTGTGGGATTGTGTCTTCGGGACTTCAGCAGTGTGAGGTGAGTTACCTTCCAGTAGCGGTGGGTCTACGGCCACAATGCCGACCCACCAGTAGGAATTGTATGATAGATGTTTGCCTCTGTGATATTCATCTAGGGTTGCTACTACCTGTGATATGTTCTTGTGCTAGTATAATATGATGTTATGTGCTAGTGACAGTAGGGGGAGATAGTCTCCCAGAATACCGGTCGATAGGGCCGAAGGGGCGGTCATGCCTAGCCATGCTAGATAGATTATGTGATATATGTGTTATGTGGTAGTAGTAGGGGGTGAAATAGTCCCCAGTATCCGGTCGAGAGGACCGAAGGGGAGGCTAGCTCCCAGATATGCTAATCAGTATCCGGTCGAGAGGACCGAAGGGGAGGCTAGCTCCCAGATATGCTAGTCAGTATCCGGTCGAGAGGACCGAAGGGGAGACCAGCACCCAAATATGCTAGTCAGTATCCGGTCGAGAGGACCGAAGGGGAGGCCAGCTCCCAGATAAACTAGTCTGTATCCGGTTGAGAGGACCGAAGGGGTAGGTCGGGCACCCAGATATGCCTGACAATATATATATGTTATGTGATTGTATGGTATGCGATATGATGGGGGAACTTACTAAGCTTCGTGCTTACGGTTTTCAGTTTTGGTTTCAGGTACTTCGTGTTTAAAGGAAAGGAGTCGGCTTGATCGCAGCGCATCACACTATGGTTTTCCGCACATGAGATCTTTGGGATTACACTCTGATATTGTTTCATGATAACATGTTTGATTATTTCTACTTTAGTTTTGACATGACATGATGTTACAAATGTTTTATTACACTGTTGGTTTTATAATGACGTATTTAAAAATGAAATTTTTGGCCTGTATTTTTGGGACGTTACAAGTTGGTATCAGAGCCTTGGTTTGAGGGATTCGGATATATTCTCGGGTGTGTTTGAACTCAAACTAAGGGCTTGGTATGAAAATTTTCAAAAGTAAAACCATTTTATAAAAAGGAGTTTGAAAAGAATTAGAAAAGAGAAAGGAACTTTGAGAAGAACAAAGTGTGTGATGCATGCAATCAGCCGAGCTCAAATAAGTTTTCCCCAAGATACCCATACATGTTATGTTATGGTATGATCTGATATGATTATGAGAATTGCATGCTAGATTAGGGCTAAGGATCTAGGAGGATGCATTATATGCCTATTGTATGTGCTTGTAGACTTGCATGCTAGTACTGATCAGTCAGTGATAGGATAGCTTGTTTAGGTTATGCCTGATTGTATGAGCCTTTGAATTGCATGTACAAATTCCTGATTAGAGGATAGAATAATCTGATTGGAATATGATGGTTAGATTTTCCATTGTCTGAATGCTACTTTCTTTGTGCTTTGTGGGACTCTTAGTAATGTGAGTTAGCTATTAAGTGAATATGCTAAGTCACATGTGGCACAAGCTGGATAATCTCAGAGTGATAGATTTGACCCTATTGTGCATCTCTCATTTGAGTCTAACCGTTATAGGGATGAGTCTGTTACTTGAAGGATTATCTGATCTCTGTTGCATGTGGCTATATTCATGAGGTAGCTAGTTGACATTACTGGGAATCCTTCAGTAGCTGAGGGATGGGTGAGTTCAGGAACCTAGGGAAGCCTAGGAAATATTTCATTGAGTAGTGAGGCTCAGTTAGACTTGGGTGTACCAGTTGAGGAAGTGACTTGGAGGATCCGGGAGGATTGCTGAGGAAAGTATGGATAAGTGTGGAACGTAGTATTGGGCCTGTACTACTGAAAGCACAGGATCCATACGCGAATCGGTGAGAGTGTTGGAGAATCCGAGAAGCTTCGGGGACGAGTTGTGACCCGGGTTGGGGACAGAAGATATTCCAGTTGTTGCAGATTAGCCATTGGCAAGCGAGCTAGTGAGCGTGACAGGGTGTCAGACCCTGAAGGATATGATTTCCAAGAGTTGTAGATGCAGGATCGAATAGGGAGCACCCTGGAAAGAGAGGTGCGTGCCAGGTGCGTATAGTAGAGGGTCCTGGGAAGAGGCCCATGACTTCTAATCATCGGGTGAAAGGCCAGCAGGGCCGGAGTCAGTACAATGCGTACGAGAGAGTACACGAGTGAAAGGCCAGCAGGGCCGGAGTCAGTACAATGCGTACGAGAGAGTATACGAGGGAGTTTGTTAATCCAAGGGTTTAGGTAGCCACAGGTGTGGCAGGGTTTGTCATGTCTACAGAAGGTGACCAGTATTTCCCCAGACGTTGCGAGTATGTCATCTTCTATTGGTATTAGATGGATGTTGGGGATACGTATCGCGTTGGAATTGTGAGTGAGTTTGGATAAGTCAGACCTCGGGTCGGTTTTCTGCTAGCATTTGGGTTATCAAGGATCATATATGCAATCAGGCATTTCGAAAGGTCCTTGATGAACCCACAGAGGGACGCATCTTGCGGAGTGGGTTCCGCGCGTACCGTTATCACTTCGAATCCTTGTCGGGATCTATGCATGAGTATTATTTAGAGGATACTCGGTCAGGAGTAGAGCAGTAGTTCTCCAGTGAAGTCAGTGTTCAGTGGTTCTATCATGGTTTAGGTATGGTCGACAATTATCTATGAATGAACTTTGGAGTTCAAGGCACTACCGTTGCTAGGACAGGACTGGTAGCATGAAGAGGGTAGTGACAGTTGCGGGTGTTAGATGTATAAGTGTTCGGACATTGGATGTTCAAGAGAAATTCACTTTCGCATGGGTTGTGCTCGGTTAGAGTTCAATGGTATTGCAAGATTGGGAGTGGGATGAGGATTCGTCAGCTAGAGTGATGATTAAGGTCTTCAATTGACAGCATATTAGATGGATTGAGGTGTCAGACTGGATCAGATTTCAAGAATACTCATCGAGATTCCGAGGATGGGAGATCTCAAGGTTTAATCGGCGATTAAGTGCTAGCAATGGCAGCCACAGGTTGTTATCAGTGGGATATTAGAAAGCGAGAAGGATCGGGAATCCTTCAATTCTCATGTAATGTGAAGAATTAGTCGAATCTAAGTGGGGGAGAGAATTTTTATAAAGTTCTCCAACTGTGAGTTCTGGTTGCGCAAGGTGCAATCTCTTGGCCACCTTGTCAATCAGAAGGGTATTCTAGTCGATCCGGCCAAGGTGGAGGCCGTGATGCAGTGGGAGATTCCGAGGTCTCCATCTGAGATTCGGAATTCCCCTTGTATAGCGGGTTATTACCGGAGATTTTTACAGGACTTCTCCGAGATTGTGGGTCCTTTGACCCGACTGACCAAGAAGTCCATGGCCCTTCGCTGGGGGCCTAGGCAACAGGCAGCCTTCGAGGCTCTCAGACAGCGGTTGTGTGAGGCACCGATTCTCACCCTGCCAGAGGGTGTAGATGATTTTGTGGTTTACTGTGACGCTTTTATCATGGGCATGGGTACGGTACTGATATAGTAGGATCACGTGATAGCAGGTTTCGGGAACCAGGTTAGAGTTCTGGTTAGGACCATAGTTCAGTGATGTGATAGGTCGAGTGCGTGTTCGACCTGGTATGGAAAGTGTTGTAAGACTACGGGGGTAGCCGTAGCATTCACTAGTAGTCAGATAGTATGGAAAGTATCGTAAGACTACGGGGGTAGCCGTAGCATTCACTAGTAGTCAAATAGTATGGAAAGTGTTGTAAGAGTACGGGGTTAACCGTAGCATTCACTAGTAGTCAGATAGTATGGAAAGTGTCGTAAGACTATGGGGGTAGCCGTAGCATTCACTAGTAATCAGATAGTATGGAAAGTGTTGTAAGACTACGGGGGTAGCCGTAGCATTCACTAGTAGTCAGATAGTATGGAAAGTGTTGTAAGACTACGGGGGTAGCCGTAGCATTCACAAACATTCAGATAGTATTATAGTGTTGTAAGTTTGCGGGTGTAGTCGTAGCATTCACTAGGTTGGTAGGTAGCATGAGCGTGTTGTTAGAACGCGGAAGGAACAGTAGTACCCACCAGTTCAGGTGTAGCAGTGAGGATATGGAAATCCACATAGTGGATTTCGGTATTACCCAGAGTGATTAGATCTGGTTGATCAAGTGATAAGACTGTAGGAACGCCACTACAGTTATGAGATCAGGGGAGCAATGGACTGCTTAAGGTCGTTTGTAATGTAAGACTACCATTAGTTAGGTAGCAATCACTTTTAGTCCTGAATTTGAATATGTCAGGATTCTATGCATGGACCCGATCGGTTAGATCAGAAAGTAGTAGAGTCATAGTGGCATAATAACTAGTGGCAACTAGTTCCAAAGAAGGATTTCGTTCAGAAGTCGTGTGAGGCGACTAAGTAGGGAGTCCTTTGGCTCCGCAGCCGGGTGGAAACCCAATATTTCAGAGGATTGGCAAGTGAATTGAAACCCAGGAGGCCTCGATAGCTTTTGGTAAGCAGCCATGTAGCAGCGTATACTGCTTCAGGTAGTTAAGTGTTCAGGAAGTTTCAACGTTTGGTCAGTGATAGTATGTGTGTTTTAGTTGCATATGCGCACGGAATAGCTGGTTTGTTAGGGAGTGACAAGTCACTCCCAGCGGGATTAGCTGAGCCTCGACCAAGAATAAGTGATCTGCAAGGATAATTAGGTTTGTGAACCTGTTTTATAATGGGAGCTTCGAGCTATTAAAAGTTGAGTAGTTGGTCGAGGGATAAACAGACTAGATTCAACGATAATGGTTCAGTATGAGTGGTCTGTTAGGGATTCAGATCATCTCAAGACAGCTGACTTCAGACGGAATAGACGAGATATGGTTGCGAGGAATTCGTTCACCAGTGGATTTTAGGGTTGTACGAGGATTGGTCATGGCTACCCTAGGAAGGCTAGGGCGTGCCCAGGTTGGTGACCATGCTACTAGAGTGGTTGGGCGAGTAAGGAATTGTAAGGAATGATTTCGAGGACGAAATCTAATTTAAGTGGGGGAGAGTTGTAACACCCTGTTTATTTATTACATAAATAAATAAATTAATGATCGAAATATAGCCCTAAAATCAATAATTATTAAGCAATGTGTAATTTCGAGGAACTAATTGTAAATATTTGAGAAGTCAAGGGTTAAAAGTGTATGTTTTGGATGGGTTCCGTAAAGAATTATGAGGGCAGCGATTACTTGGTAATTATTTGGACTTCTTTTGAAAATAGTTTGTAGGGGAGGGGCTATTTTAGTAGTAAAATCCGGACTTCAATTGTAAAGGATTTGCATAGGATGGGTTAAAAGGGTAAATTATAGACTTGATATGGAAAGAATTTTATGGAGAGAGACTGATCTTGACATTATGGCATTAAATTTGAAGGGCACGGGTATAAACCATTAGCATGTGCCAGTTGCCACAAAACCCTAACCCTATCTAAGGATGCAGCCGTCACCCACCTTTACTCCACCCTCACCGGCGCCACCATCTCCGGATCTCCCTTCTGTCGTTCGTCAAATCTCCAGCCGCACACGTCGTTCCCGTTTCTGATCGAGCAAGACTATCAGACGCAACCGCTATAGCCTCGCCGCCTTGTCATTGAACGTCATCGTCACCTCCTCTGCTGCCCCGATTAAGTCGCGAACGGACGAAGAAACCCCCCCCCCCCCAAGAACGAAGTCAGAACTGTGAACGGCAGGCATAAGTCGAGTGCGATCGGAATGCTCGCGGTGAAGCCATCTTTCACCTCCTTTACCCCTTCTAGCTGTTTGAGGCCATAACCGCCGTTGGTTGCCATTTAGTGGCGTTCCGGCGGTGTTCTGCCACCTGGGAAGCAAGATAACCCGCCACCACCACCGTGAATCGTTGCTGCAACTGTTCTTGAGTTCGTGTGGGTGTGTGTTTCTCGGCTGTAAATCAAAAGAACTCCCGCCACCACCATGAGGTGGTGGCTGTTATTGCAAGATGTTGCTATCACCTCCGCCACTGTCGTGGTTTTGTACTTCCGCCGTCGCCAACCGCCACCAAGAGGATGGTTGGACCTTTTTGCAAGCAAGAGAAGTGTATGGATGTTTGTTCTTTCTATAGCATGTGTTGTGTGTAGCTTGTTGGTCGGAAAAGCCGCTGCCACCACCGTGAGGTGGTGGCTGCCACCATAATCCGCCATGGGTACGTGTTGATGTAGTTAGTGTGTATGTGTGTTTATTCTTGGTTAAGGCATTGTAAAATGTAATTAGCTAAAGTATATTGAAAACCACCACCTTAGGTTGGTGGCTGCCGCCTCCTGTTGCCACCGGCTGCCGTGTCGGGTGGCGGTGTGCTTTGCCTCGCGGTGTTGATTCGTTTGGGGTGCTTGAAACCCTAATAGGCCCAAAGAAGCTCAAATGGGCCCAATGAAGCTTAATGGACTCTAATGGACCCAATAAAAACCCTAATGAGCCAAGCTAGGGGTAATGTAGTAATTACCCAAAGAATGTACTTATGGTTATGTATAGGGACCCAATTATTAATTGGGTGTTATTTTGGTGTTGACAGTTCGGGAATCTGTCAGCCAGCAGCTAGGGTCGAGTCTCCGGGACTTCAGCAAGTGTGGGATTGTGTCTTCAGGACTTCAGCAGTGTGAGGTGAGTTACCTTCCAGTAGCGGTGGGTCTACGGCCACAATGTCGGCCCAACAGTAGGAATTGTATGATAGATGTTTGTCTCTATGATATTCATCTAGGGTTGCTACTACCTGTGATATGTTATTGTGCTAGTATGATATGATGTTATTTGCTAGTGACAGTAGGGGGAGATAGTCCCCCAGAATACCGGTCGATGGGGCCGAAGGGGCGGTCATGCCCAGCCATGCTAGATAGATTTTGTGATATATGTGTTATGTGGTAGTAGTAGGGGGTGAAATAGTCCCCAGTATCCGGTCGAGAGGACCGAAGGGGAGGCCAGCTCCAAGATATGCTAGTCAGTATCCGATCGAGAGGACTGAAGGGGAGGCCAGCTCCCAAACATGCTAGTTAGTATCCGGTCGAGAGGACCGAAGGGGAGACCAGCACCCAGATATGCCAGTCAGTATCCGATCGAGAGGACCGAAGGGGAGGCCAGCTCCCAGATAGACTAGTCTGTATCCGGTCAAGAGGACCGAAGGGGTAGGTCGGGCACCTAGATATGCCTGACAATATATGTATGTTATGTGATTGTATGGTATGCGATATGATGGGGGAACTCACTAAGCTTCGTGCTTACGGTTTGCAGTTTTGGTTTCAGGTACTTCGTGTTTAAAGGAAATGAGTCGGCTCGATCGCAGCGCATCACACTATGGTTTTCCGCACATGAGATCTTTGGGATTACACTCTGATATTGTTTCATGATAACATGTTTGATTATTTCTACTTTGGTTTTGACATGACATGATGTTACAAATGTTTTATTACACTGTTGGTTTTATAATGACGTATTTCAAAATGAAATTTTTGGCCTGTATTTTTAGGACGTTACATTTGAAGTATCTGATGGATCAACAGAATCTGAATATGCGACAAAGGAGATGGTTAGATGTGGTGAAAGACTACAACTGCAAGATTTTGTACCATCCTAGGAAGGCTGATATGTGCATAATTAGTCATACATTTTGTGTTAAATCTTAATAATTTTGGCTATTCTATCGCAAATTATGAACAAAAGGTACTTAACTATGTTTAAAATGTATTTGTAGCCTAAAAGATGAGCTCGGAAGCAAAAGGAAGCAGAAAAAGCGACAGGAAGCTCGAGAATTGAAGAAAGAAAGAAAAGAAAGAAAAACCCTAAAGAACTCGGCGAGTTGGGTGCCTACTCGCCAAGTAGGATCGAAGATTCGCGAACAAATAAGAGTCCTTATCATTACGGATTTTAAATGGTGGACTCGCGGAGTCAGTTTATGGACTCGACGAGTAGCCCCTATTTTCAGAAACTATATAAAGGGCTTTAATTCACAAATTTGGGAGCTCTCTCTGGAACCCTTGAAGGATTATTTACGATTCAAGCTGATGTTGGAGCCCTGGAACTCGAAGATCAGGTCTAATCATTCGTGAGATCAAGGCAATTCAAGTGTACTCTTTACTTAATCTTTTGTTTAAGCTATGTTTGTATCAATTGATTTCGTTTTTTAGTTGTTTTCTGCTTTAATTATGAGCTAAAAACTCATAACTTCTGTTTAGGATGGATGACTTTATGAATATGGTTTGATTTTATGATTGGATTAATTTAATTTGGTGATTTTGTTTTGTTAAGCTTGTTAAACAACCTTATGTGTTAATTACAACTATTTTTTGTTAATTAACGAGCATATTAAGTTGCATGAACATCTCTTAATTGCTAATCTCATTTGATTTGTGTGAAAACATGGTTATATGCCTAGGAATAGCGAACGTGAAACTAGGGTTAACTAGAAAATAGGAAAATTAATGTGTGAGCTTGTGTGACGAACCATCAACAAGAGGTTAATTGAATTAGCAATTTGATTAGCTACTACAAGTCTTACTTAACCCAAAATAATAAACTATAAAATTTATTAGTTTAATCACCTGATCACTGCTTAAATTGATTTGTTTTCTAAGGTTAGTAATAGCGAACGTGAACCTAATCACACTAATCGGTAGCCAATGCTAATTAATCCATTGCACTTGTCATAAAATCAACCATATGAAAAAATGATTCAAAACCTAAACAGAAGTCTTTTCCATTATTGAATTTAGTTGATTTTCGTTTGCTTAGCTGTTAGTTGCTTAGTTAAGTATTAGTTAACTACTTAAGTTTCTAGTCTTGCAAAACTAGAGAAAACCCCATTTCTGTTACTTGCTTTATTTAGATAATATTAGCATTTATTTTAATTGTTTACCGTTCCTTGTGTTTGATACCCTACTTGCTTGAACTATATTACTAATTGATAGGTACATTGCCTTTCATGTGTTTATTTTGTGTCTAATTTAGTTGGATTAAAACTAGTTCGTTTTGCACACATCAAAGGCCAATGTGGTGGCCGATGCTTTGTGCCGTAAAACTGCAGGTACTCCGATCCGAGATGTTTGTTTGAGGATGACAATCAACTTAGCTTTAATGGATATGACCAATGGGGTACATGTGGAGGGACTAAAAAAGGATAACTGGAAGACTGAGCGGATTCGGGGGCAGATTCCACTGTTTGTTTGAGACAGTCGGGGGTTATTGACCCAGTGTGGCAGAGTTTGGGTTCCGACAATTGGGGGAGTGAGGCAAATGATCTTGGAGGAGGCGTACAAGTCCAAGTTTTCTATCCACCCAGGGTCCATGAAGATGTATCTAGACCTCAGATCAAGCTAATGGTGGCCCTACATGAAACAGGAAGTTGCTTGGTTTGTTGAGAGGTGTTTGACCTGCAGGAAGGTCAAAGCTGAGCATTAGAGGCCTCATGGTAAGGTTCAGCCGTTACCAATCCCCATGTGGAAATGGGAGGAGATCAACATGGAATTTATCACGAAGCTACCGAGGACGGCGCAGGGTGTAGATTCCATATGGGTTATCGTGGACAGGTTAACCAAGAGTGCACATTTTATTCCGATCTCCGAGAGTATCTCCGCCGAGAAGTTAGCAGATATCTATGTGCGGGAGGTGGTGGTTAGGCACGGAGTGCCGATATTTGTGGTCTTGAACCGTGATGTTTGTTTTACCTTTCGATTCTAGAGGAAATTTCATGAGGAGTTGGGTACACAGTTGCTTTTCAGCACTGCTTATCACCCCAGACTGATGGATAGAGCGAGCGGACGATCCAGACGCTCGAGGATATGCTTCAGGCATGTGTATTAGACTTTGGAGGGAGTTGGGATACTTACCTTCCACTAGCAGAGTTCTCATACAATAATAGTTATCATGCTAGTAGCGATCAACCCCTGTTTGATATGCTGTATGGACGGAGGTGTAGGGCACCAGTTTGTTGGGGGGAAGTTGGGCATCAAGTCATGGGTAGAACCAAGATGGTTCTTAAGACCACTGAATTGATTTAGCAGGTGTGTGAGAGACTGCGGGTTGCACAGAGCCGTCAGAAAAGTTATACAAATCAGCGCTTATCAGACCTCGAGTTTCAGGTGGGATATTATGTGTTGCTTAAGGTGTCAGATTGGAAAGGTATCATCCGTTTTCGAAAAAGGGGCAATCTGGGACCCCGATTAATTGGCCCATTTATGATTTCTTCTCATGTGAGCAAGGTCGCTTATCGGTTGGATCTCCCCGATGAGTTGGGTCGGATTCACAACACCTTCCACGTGTCTCAGTTGTGGAAGTGTGTATCTGATGAGACTACGGTTATTTCCTTGGATGATATTCATGTACACGGGAGCCTAAACTATATGGAGAAGCCCATTGCAGTATTGGATAGAAAAACTAAAACCCTTCAGAACAAACTGGTGAAGCTGGTTAAGGTGCAATGGCAACACCGGAAGGGCTCCAAATGGATGGGAACCGGAGGATGAGATGCAAGAGCATTATTCGGATATGTTTGCAACAGTGGACTTCGAGGACAAAGTCTAGTTAAAGTGGGGGAGAGTTTTAACACTACAAACCAGGTATTTACCATTTATTCCCTTCAAATGTAATTTCTTTGCAAATTGGTCCCTTTTGTATGTTGGGCATACTTATGAGTACGCTTAGCATATTGGGGAAGAATGATCGCGAAGGTGCACCACATACGCGGGCGTATGTGGCAGATGGTCAAACCCTAATTTTTAGATGTGTGACCTATTTAAACACCCTTAAGTCATTCGGACCTTACCCTAACCAGTCTCTATCACCCCCAAACGTCTCTAAAACCTTAAAATCCTTTGTATGTTCTTCTTGAGCTTGTGAGTACATCAATTACCTCATTCTTGTTGTGTTAGCAAAAAGGAAGAAGTGGAAGCAAGCTTGAATATGAGATAGACTTTTGGATCTTGCAAATAGAGAAACTTAGGAAGCTTGTGGAGGTATAAAGATTTCTCCTTGCTAATCCTTGTTGTTTGTGGAGCTAGGGTTTTCTATGTAGTCCTCTTTTGAGTTCATAAATCATCTCTTGGGAGTTTAAGCAACTCCTAAGGTTAGGAATGATAGATCTGAGGTCCTTTAGCTTGTTCATGTCATAAAAATGCAGACTTGATGGTTATTTTGAATCCATGCATGAGTTAAGACCCTTGGAAAGATCTTAAAGTTGCCAACTTTATGCCTTAGGACTCTTTAAATGACTTGAATCTGAGTTTGGAACGTAAGGTCTTCATGCATTAAGCCCTTATGGAGGATGTGCTTATTCCGTTTGTACGTTGGGCGTACTAACATGTACACTGCGTGTTTAGTTGAAGAACCCAGTACGCTTAGCGTACTTCGGATAAACATCGGGCGTGCGCTCAGCTATGTGAGATGGGCTTCGGTGGACTTTGTGGGCCATTTGGATTTCACTTAGCTTTGGCCCTGGACCGTTAAGTGATATTGGGCCTTGGGAATTGATTTGGGCTTTTGGTGTCTTGATTGGGCCTTATTGGGCCATGTGGCCCATTATAGTTTGGACTTTAATATTGGGCCCATTATTGTAGGATAGATATTTGGGCTTAAATGATGGACCAAGAATATGATGTTGGACCCTTAGTCGAATTTGTGTCATAAATCTAATTAGATTAAATTGTATATTTATTCAGTTGGAGATTTGGACTAGTAGTCCAGCAGCTATCGTGTTCAGTAGGCTAAAGTAAGTCTTCTAATCATACCCATGGGTCGAAGGCACCAATGTCGGCCCATTATCTGATATGTAATAATTAGTTGATATGCAATTATATGCTAGTGGTATGGATTATTTTATGTGAAGACCATGGGGGAGCCCATGATATTCCAGGTAAAGACCATGGGGGGAGCCCATGGCACTTGGTTATCAGACTATTAGGGGAGCTCATGGCATTCCAAGTAAAGACCATGGAGGGAGTCCATGGCAATTCATGTATGTCTATCTACTGCATGGTTTTTACGTGGCTGTATGGGTTGTTTATTTTGACTTTTTGAGAAAACTCACTAGGCACTTGCTTATAGTTTATTGTGTGTTTTAGGTACTTCTAGCTCTAAGGGCAAGGACTCGGCTTGATGGCGCGGCATGCACTCTCTCCAGTATTCTGCACTAGTTGTTTTGAATACTCTGATCTTTTGAACATTGTAATAGAATTTTGGGAAACAATTATGGATGTTATTTCTAGTTAATAAATGGAAATTTTTACCTAAGTTTTTTGGCTGTTACATTTACAACCTTATCTAATTACTTTTGATTTAAAACACATCGAACTAAAATCCTTAACTCATGAAAGTCCCGAACCATCATTTTTACCATTACACCCATGGGCTCTAAAGCACAAACCGAACTCTCGGTACCCACAACCTACATTATCCACAACCAAATGGGTCTAAACCTCTCTTTTCCCAAGGCCCAAAGCTTTATCATAATTGATCATTGGATCACAACCCCAGATTATTAAACGATTCGAAACAGAATATTACATATAGTTTTTATTATTGAGTTAATAATAATTTTTATTTTACTATTTTATTTATAAATTTATATATTTAATTAAAAATTAAAAAATAATGAAAGCTAACTATTTCTTATCAGTGACAAATAAAAAGACTCTTAGAGAAAAAATTACATGAACCATGATGTAACAATAAAAAAATGATAGATAAATTGAAAAATACACCCCCTAACCAAACAATAGATGAAAATTAAATATATTGCTTTATTCACAGAAGTCAAATAATATCTAAAACAAATATTATTTGAAAGTATTTTATTATATGCATCAAATCATTTGCGAAAATATTGCTTTTAAATAAAACAAATATTATTTGAAAGTATTTTTTTATATGTATCAAATCATTTGTAAAAATATATGTAACATTTCGAAATTCAGGTGCATCTCTTTTACCCTTCTTCTTCTAAAGTTGTCAAGTTTAACCCTCCTAAAAGTGAAAGTGTTGCTAGTGAGTACGTTGGGCATACTGATAAGGTACGATGCGCGTACTCATGGGCCTATTATGGACGTGGACTCCACCCAGTAAGCTGGGCGTACCTTGAGCTACGCTTGGTGTAGCGGGCCCAGACTCAAAACCCTAAATGAGACTTGTGCACTATAAAAGGAATGATAAGACCCTTACCACAGCCACCATACTTTAGTGAGTGAAACCCTAAGAGAGCAAAAACCCATTATAAACTTGTGTGTGTGTTCTTAAGCTTGAAAGTGCCATTTCAAGGTGGTGAAGGAGAAGAGGAGGCCATTATAGGAGCTAGAAGTTGGTGGACAAGAGTAGATCCGAGTTCTACAGAGGGTGGAGCTTCTTTTAGAGACAAAAAGCTCAAAGCTTTCCTTGTCATTTTTTATTTGTGCTTCATGGACCAATTTTTAGTGCTTTTGGTCCCAAGGTGGAGACTTTATGAGCAAATGGTCTCCATATGCTTAGAACTGCCCTATTCCAGTGTATTAGGAGTTGAAGGTTCATAAAAATTCAATCTTAAACGTGAATATTAAGTCATGCATGAGATATTGGCTTAATGTAGAAAAAGGAAATGTGTTTAGAGTGATTGGTGACCTTTACAGCCATGCAAAGGCTTAAAGGTTTCAACTTTATGGATTAAGTGACCTTAGAAAAGTCAAATCTGGAGTTTGAGTTTATGTCTTAACTGTTTAAGACCAAAAATCCATAAGAGCATGAAACTGAGACTTACGTTGGGCGTAAATCTCAGTACGTGCAGCGTGGGTTTGAGACCCCGATTCTAGATCGCCGGTGTACGCCCCGCATACAAGAGCTGGTACGTGCCGCGTACTGCCCCCTGTTGACTTTCGTTGACTTTTAGGGTTTTAGTCAACACTTGGACTTTTGGGTCAAGGAGGGGTAAAATGGTCTTTTACCCTTTTGTGGGATTATAGAAAGGGATTTAATCTAGCCTTTGAGAGCCATTATTTATTTGAGGATATTGTTTATGTGATTAGGCGGGGGCTAGATCAGTATATTTGTGTGCGAGATTATCCGAGTTACCCGATGTGAGTCTTCTCACTATGCATTACCTAGAGTGGTATATATGTGTAGACCGGAGGGTCTTGTGTGCTATGTGTATGTATGAGATTATGTGCATTGTGATATATGTATGTTATGTGTTGTATAGACCGGACCGAAGGGTCCAACGATACAGACCGGACCAAAGGGTCCAATGAGCTATGACCGGACCAGAGGGTCCAACGAGCTACAGGACTGGAAGGTCCCGCTGAGACACATCGACCGGAGGGTCATACTGTAGCCTCGAGTGGCGTATGTGTTGTATGTGGTATTTTGGGGAACTCACTAAGCATTTATGCTTACTGTGTTGTGTGTTATGTGTTTCAGGTACTAGTGAAGATCGCGGGAAGGCGCCGGCATGACCGTACACACAGATGAAGTTTTATTTACATTGAGATCTTGGGATTTGTTTATCAAGATGATGTTGATACATGGATTTTTATATTACAAATGAATTTTTTATTATATTTTGAAATGGAAAAATTGCTTTGAAAATTTACGTCGTTACAATATAGCTTTTAAATAACTCTCGTAAATAATAACCAACACATAAAAATTAATATAATAAATCAAAATTTCGGATTTTTTATAAAAATCATAATTTTCAAATTTTATAAAAATCACATATTTTTTCGATTTTTTTAAAAGAAGTGAATTATCTAAAAACTGTAATTTAAAAAAAAAAAAAAAAAAAAAAAAAAAAAAAAAAGACAATGTAGTTCCAAATTCTATAACGTTTGTAAGTAGATCATAAAAAACATATTTTATTTAATAATCTATAAACACATTAAAACAATTACATTAGTCGATACAAGATTAAATATAAAAACGTAAAAAAAATGTTACAAAATTTCAAAATGTCTTCAATTCTTCATGTCTAGATCGTCATATATTCTTCAAATCTAATGCATGAACATTAAAAACATGATTAATGCAAGAACACTCACAATATATGCATGTCAACATATGTACATGTGCACATCAACACATACACATATTTATACACATGTATTCACATATGGATAAATATGTATATTAACAAATTGACATACACATATTTATGTTGTATTTAAGAGACATCATGGTTGGGACACGCCACAGACCAGAGACGAGCGGCATGAGTGACGAGGAGCTTCGTCGGATGATCCACAATTAGGTGGTTGCGGCTATCCATGCAAAGATACCGGAGATGTTTGGGTCTATCAAGACCACCTTGATTGAGATGTTTGACGAGAGATACACAACAGTTACTGAGGTTGCGGTTGCTGCAGCTACTGCGGCTCTGGCTACCGCTAGACCTCAGGGGGGTGACTCGTTGTTGTACCGGGAGTTAAGCAACACGAAGCCACAAGAGTTGATGGGACGCAGGATCCGATTGTTGCAATGAGATGGGTTTCTGATATTAAGGGATGCTTTTACACCTGCTCGTGTCCGGAGCATCTGAGGGTTTGGTTTGCACTGAACCAGCTTCGCTTGGGGGCGAAGGACATGTGGAAGTTTGTGACGGCGGACTTCACGACAGCAGAGCTTACCGCGGTGACCTGGGAGAGGTTCACCGCATGTTTCGAGATGAGTATGTTCCCCATGTGGAGAGGGAACGTTTAGCCCAGGAGTTCTTGTCCCTCAAGCAGGGAACTGAGTCTGTGACAGTGATTACGAGGATGTTTCATGAGAGAAGTTGTTTTTCCCTAAGAACGTGTCTTCTGAGCAGGCACGTATGAGCCGGTACTTGATCATACTGAGGAGGGATATTCGTGAGTTCGTAGCGAACTCGTCATACCGGACATTTGCTAAGCTCCAGGAAAATGCCCGAAAGAGGGAGATTGAGCTGGAGACTCAGGCCAGGGAGGAGGCCGAGTCTCAGAGGAGGGACAGGCGACCGGCACAGGCTCAGCCGGTAGCCAAGCGGGCAAAGCTCGCTGATTCAAGATCTGGGGGTCCGAAGGGCCGCACTTGTGGGAAGTGCGGCAAGAGCCATGAGGGGGTGTGCAGAGTTGGGGTATGTTACAAGTGCAGGAAGGAGGGGCATTACACGAGGGATTGCCCCCAAGGGATTTACGGTTTGCTTTCATTGCAACCAGACCGGCCATCGGAAGGCCGAGTGCCCACAGCTGCTGTAGGGATCTGCACCTGCTACCAAAGCTACCGAGACCCGGCCAGTGAAGGTCGAGACACCAAAGGCTCGCGGGAGAGCCTTCCAGTTGACAGCGGAGGAGGTCCATACAGCGCCCGATGTTGTGGCTGGTATATATTCATTCATCTATTTATTTTGAGTTTGAGATATTGTGCTTATATTATGGTATGCGTAGGTACTTTCTTGTGAGTTCGGTACCTGCTTTGGTGTTATTTGACTCGGGTGCGAGTCGATCTTTCGTGTCTTTAGCATTTAGTCAGCACATCACTATATGTCGAGAGGCGTTAAGTCGACCTCTAGGAGTTTCCATAGCTGACGAGTGAGCGGTGTATGCCATTGATGTGATTCGAGGATGTGTACTCGAGATCTTCGGTGTTGAGTTCCCGATTGATCTAGTCCCGATTGCGATGGGGATGTCAGTGTCATCGTGGGAATGGACTGGTTGAGCAGATTTGGAGCGGTTATCGACTGCGAGCGACAGCTGGTGACCATACGAGACCCTAGTGGGGGAGTTCTTACGGTGTACGACGAGGGTACCCATTCAGGGTCAGCGTTATGTTCGGCTGCTAGAGCGAGGCAGAGTCTACAGCAGGGTTGTAGTGGGTTTGTGGTCTATGTGATGGACACACGAGTGGCTGCGGAGATGCCGAGTTCGGTTAATGATGTACCGATTGTGCAAGAGTTCCCGAACATTTTCCCCGAGGAGTTGTCGGGTGTGCCTCCTGAGAGGCAAGTGGAGTTTCGCATCGATTTAGTTCTTGGAGCGGTGCCTATTGCCAAGGCACCCTATCACATTGCGCCACCAGAGATGCAGGAGTCATCCTCACAGCTTCAGGAGCTGCTGGGTAAGGGGTTTATTCGACCGAGTAGCTCGCTGTGGGGAGCGCCAATCCTTTTTGTCAAGAAAAAGGATGGTTCACACCGGATGAGCATTGATTATCGGGAGTTGAACAAGTTAACGGTCAAGAACCGTTACCCCTTACCGAGGATCGATGATCTATTCGATCAGTTGTAGGGAGCATCTTGGTTCTCCAAGATTGATTTGAGGTCTAGATATCATCAGATTAGAGTGCGGGATGAGGAAATCCATAATACGGCGTTTAGGACTCATTATGGGCATTACGAGTTCGTGGTGATGCCTTTGGGGCTCACCAATGCACCGGCGGCGTTCAAGGATCTCGTGAACAGGGTGTGCAGGCCGATGTTGGATCGTTTGGTGATCGTGTTCATCGATGATATATTGGTGTATTCGAGATCCAGAGAGCAGCATGAGGAGCATTTGAGGGAGATTCTCGGAGTTCTGAGATCGGAGAGGCTTTACGCCAAATTCTCCAAGTGCGATTTCTGGTTACGAGAGGTCCATTTCTTGGGGCATCTCGTCAACTAGAATGGGATATTGGTCGATCCTGCCAAGATTGAGGCTATGATGAGTTGGGAGGTTCCGAGATCCCCTTCGAGATCAGGAGTTTTCTGGGGTTGGCCAGCTATTATCGGAGATTTATCAAGGATTTCTCCAAGATTGGCGTTCCTCTCACCAGGTTGACCTGGAAGGGCGTGGCTTTTAGTTGGGGTCCTGAGCAGCAGACCTCATTCGAGACACTTCACCAAAGATTATGCGAAGCCCCAATGTTAGCCCTTCCGTAGGGGATGGAGGATTTCGTGGTGTATTGTGACGCATCGATATCGGGGTTGGGTGCGGTGCTGATGCGGAGAGGGAATGTGATAGCATACGCATCAAGGCAGCTGAAGCCTCATGAGACGAGGTATCCCACCCACGATCTAGAGTTGGGGGCAGTGGTGTTCGCCCTCAAGATCTGGCATCACTAGTTGTATGGGGTTTAGTGTACCATATACACGGACCACAAGAGCTTGAAGTATTTGATGTATCAGCCCAACCTGAATATGCGCCAGAGGAGATGGTTGGATGTGGTAAAGGATTTGTTGGATAAGGTGTCTAAGTCCATAACTATTTCTGGTAAATACTTGACCCGACCCGGCATGGTCCATTTGGGTTGCATGGCACCATGCAATTGAATAAACAAAATGAGAGAAATAACACATATGGTTTATTAATATATTATAAGTTCTAATATATTAATAATATTATTTAATTAGTTTTGATCAAGAATTAATTTAGAATTAATTAAGTGATCAAAAGATAATTAATTAGATATATGAGTAGATTATGTAAATCTTCCATATCTTATATAGTGGGCTAAGAGGCTCCATGGATTATCAAGTTGGGTTCCACCCATAGGATGCTCCATGGAGTTAACCCATGGATCAAGAAATGAAGAGTCATGGAACATTAGGGTTTACCTAATGCAACACACTATATAAGCAATGTAACTCTCCCCAAAATTGGCTACACTAAGAAATAAGAGGGCTTGGCCGATTTTGCATGTGTTAGAGTATTCTCTCAAGTTTATTCTTTGCATTTGGTGTTGTGTGAAGCATTTGAGCCATCACACTTGAGGTGCTAGGCTCACAAGGTTTCAAGGAACACTTTCAACAACAAGGTATGTAGTTTTATCTTTTATACAAAGAAAAGTGTACCCCATGTATGCTAGATAGGTTCATAACCTTGGAAAACAACTTTGCATGATTATTAGACAAACATAGATCCAAGGTTATTAGGATTGCATGTACACTTAGGAAGTGTTAGAATGCTCAAAACCCATCAGGATTATGATTGTGAGATCCTGTACCACCCGGGCAAGGCTAACGTTGTAGCCGATGCCCTGAACCGTAGGGCGGAGAGTGCCCAGGTACGAGACGTTTGTATGAGTTTGACGGTGATGACTCCGGTGTTGGACACCATTCGGAAGGCCCAGGCAGAGGCCGTGAGACCAAAGAACCGCAAGAGAGAGCGGGTGATCAGGCAGGTATCTGATTTCGTTACCGATAGCCGAGGGCTTATGACATTTTAGGGTTGGATTTGGGTGTCGTTTGCGGGCAGGGGACGTACCATTCTGATGGAGGAGGCGCACAGGTCGAGGTTCTCAATCCACCCCGGGGCCACTAAGATGTATTTGGACTTGAAGAGAGACTATTGGTGGCCCTGTATGAAGAGGGATGTTGCATGGTTCATTGAGAGGTGCTTGACCTATCGCAGGGTCAAGGCCGAGCACCAGCGTCCACATGGCAAGTTGCAACCACTAGAGATTCCCCAGTGGAAGTGGGAGTAGATTTCTATGGACTTTATCACCAAATTGCCAAGGACCGCGAGGGGTGTCGATGCAATTTGGGTGATCGTTGACCGGCTGACTAAGAGCGCTCACTTCCTTGCTATCAGTGAGAGCTCTTCTACAGAGAGACTAGCATAGTTGTATGTGAGGGAGGTGGTATCACGGCAAGGAGTACCAATTTCGATTGTGTCAGATCGAGATGTACGTTTCACTTCCAGGTTCTGGAAGAAGTTCCATGAGGAGTTGGGCACGAGGCTGAATTTCAATACCGCTTACCACCCACAGACGGACGGACAGAGTGAGCATACGATTCAGACGCTCGAGGACATGCTTTGAGCATGTGTGTTGGACTTCAGAGGAAGTTGGGATGCGTATTTGTCGTTGGCTAAGTTTTCCTATAACAACAACCACCATTCGAGTATTGGTATGCCTCCCTACGAGTTGTTGTATGGGAGGAGGTGTCGGACTCCCATCTGCTGGGGAGAGGTAGGGCAGCGAGTGATGGGCAGCACTGAGATAGTGCTTTAGACGACAGAGCAGTTACAGCAGGTCAGACAGAGGTTGTTAACAGCTCAGAGTCGCCAGAAGAGTTATGCGGATAGGCGACGGTCCGAGCTCGAGTTCCAAGTAGGAGACTTCGTACTCCTGAAGGTATATCCTTGGAAGGGAGTGACCCGATTCCAGAAAAGGGGCAAGTTGGGACCCCGGTACATTGGTTCTTTCAGGGTGACCGCTAGGGTGGGCAGGGTAGCATACCGTTTGGAGCTGCGTGCGGAGTTGAGCCAGATACATGATACCTTCCACGTGTCCCAGTTGAGGAAGTGTAATGCCGACAAGATGGCAGTGGTACCACTGGAGGATATTCAGGTGGATGCGAGCCTGAATTACGTTGAGAGACCAATCGTAATAGTGGATCGGAAGATCAAGGTTCTGAGGAATAAGGAGTGCCCCTGGTTCAGGTCTAGTGGCAGCATCAGAGAGGGTCCGAGCTGACTTGGGAGCCGGAGTTGGAGATGTGGGAGCAGCATCCGGAGTTGTTTGCGGCGTGAGACTTCGAGGGCGAAGTCTGGTTCTAGTGAGGGAGAATTGTAACATTCCGAAATTCAGGTGTGTCTCTTTTACCCTTCTTCTTCTAAAGTTGTCAAGTTTAACCCTCCTAAAAGTGAAAGTGTTGCTAGTGAGTACGTTGGGCGTACTGATAAGGTACGATGCGCATACTCATGGGCCTGTTATGGACGCGGACTCCACCCAGTACGTTGGGCGTACCTTAAGCTACGCTGGGCGTAGCGGGCCCAGACTCAAAACCCTAAATGAGACTTGTGCACTATAAAAGGAATGATAAGACCCTTACCACAGCCACCATACTTCAGTGAGTGAAACCCTAAGAGAGCAAAAACCCATTATAAACTTGTGTGTGTGTGTTCTTAAGCTTGAAAGTGCCATTTCAAGGTGGTGAAGGAGAAGAGGAGGCCATTATAGGAGCTAGAAGTTGGTGGACATGAGTAGATCCGAGTTCTACATAGGGTGGAGCTTCTTTTAGAGGTAAAAAGCTCAAAGCTTTCCTTGTCATTTTTGATTTGTGCTTCATGGACCAATTTTTAGGGCTTTTGGTCCCAATGTGGAGACTTTATGAGCAAATGGTCTCCATATGCTTAGAACTGCCCTAGTCCAGTGTATTAGGAGTTGAAGGTTCATAAAAATCCAATCTTAAACGTGAATATTAAGTCATGCATGAGATATTGGCTTAATGTGGAAAAAGGAAATGTGTTTAGAGTGATTGGTGACCTTTACAGCCATGCAAAAGCTTAAAGGTTTCAACTTTATGGATTAAGTGACCTTAGAAAAGTCAAATCTGGAGTTTGAGTTTATGTCTTAACTATTTAAGACCAAAAATCCATAAGAGCATGAAACTGAGACTTACGTTGGGCGTAAATCTCAGTACGCGCAGCGTGGGTTTGAGACCCTGATTCTGGATCGCCGGAGTACGCCCCGCGTACAAGAGCTGGTACGCGCCGCGTACTTGCCCCTGTTGACTTTCGTTGACTTTTAGGGTTTTAGTCAACATTTGGACTTTTGGGTCAAGGAGGGGTAAAATGGTCTTTTACCCTTTTGTGGGATTGTAGAAAGGGATTTAATCTAGCCTTTGAGAGCCATTATTTATTTGAGGATATTGTTTATGTGATTAGGCGGGGGCTAGATCAGTATATTCGTGTGCGAGATTATCCGAGTCACCCAAGGTAAGTCTTCTCACTATACATTACCTAGAGTGGTATCTATGTGTAGACCGGAGGGTTGTGTGCTATGTGTATGTATGAGATTATGTGCATTGTGATATATGTATGTTATGTGTTGTATAAACTGGACCGGAGGGTCCAACGGTATTGACCGGACCGGAGGGTCTAACGGTATTGACCGGACCGAAGGGTCCAACGAGCTATGACCGGACCAAAGGGTCCAACGAGCTACACAACTGGAGAGTCCTGTTGAGACACATCAACCAGAGAGTCGTACTATAGCCTCGAGTGGCGTATGTGTTGTATGTGGTATTTCGGGGGACTCACTAAACATTTATGATTACTGTGTTGTGTGTTATGTGTTTCAGGTACCAGTGAAGATCACGGGAAGGCGCCGGCATGACCGGATACACAGATGGAGTTTTATTTACATTGAGATCTTGGGATTTGTTTATCGAGATGATGTTGATACATGGATTTTTATATTACATATGAATTTTTTATTATATTTTGCAATGGAAAAATTGTTTTGAAAATTTACGTTGTTACAATATAGCTTTTAAATAACTCTCGTAAATAATAAACAACACATAAAAATTAATATAATAAATCAAAATTTTGGATTTTTTTATAAAAATCATAATTTTCAAATTTTATAAAAATCACATATTTTTTCGATTTTTTTAAAAGTAGTGAATTATCTAAAAACTGTAATTTAAAAAAAAAAAAAAAAGGCAACGTAGTTCCAAATTCTATAACATTTGTAAGTAGATCATAAAAAACACATTTTATTTAATAATATATAAACACAATAAAACAATTACATTAGTCGATACAAGATTAAATATAAAAACGTAAAAAAAATGTTACAAAATTTCAAAATGTCTTCAATTCTTCATGTCTAGATCATCATATATTCTTCAAATCTAATACATGAACATTAAAAACATAATTAATGCAAGAACACTCACAATATATGCATGTCAACATATGTACATGTGCACATGAACACACATATTTATACACATGTATTCACATATGGATAAATATGTATATTAACAAATTGACATATATACATATGTATAAATTCTTTATGCAAATATACTAATGCTATAAAAATCAATAAATGATACTATGCAAATATACTAATAACTGAATAATTGATTAGGTAAGGGAACCAAGTAACTGGCTACAATAGATCGCAATGGGCAAATCAAGCCAAAAATGAGACTTTGGAATCAATTTAGCATGATCTGATCAGTGGCTAAATAGAATCAATTTTGATTATTTGATGGTCAAAAAAGTCAAAACTCCTTTCTCCTATTACCATATTATGTAAGATGATACAAATATACGTCTTGCATGTTTTGTTTGGATCCCATGCTCATGCCATTTGTTTCACAATATGTTATTTTTTTTAAGTGCTCCAAAATCCGATTCCAAGTCATTTATTGTTGATTCTTGTGTACCGTGAACAATTTTTGTTTTTCATATACATGTTGCGTAACCACGATATATCTCATCAGCAAGGTAATATACATACCTATAGTGATTTCCATTCACTGCAAATTAAAATTCATGAGCTTTGCATGTTATAATATCTTTGAATATTGATGACTAATTAAGAACATTTATGTCATTGTTGGACCCGATAACACCAAAATATGCATGTCGAAACCAAAGATCTTTTGACGCCACTACTTTTAGTATTATCGTTGGGCATGATCATCTCTTTTCGATTGACCTCTCCATATATTTGGACAGTTTTCTCACGCCTAGTGTGTACAATCAATGTTTTCAAACATTCTTTGGAAAAAATGTATTGGTTGATGAGTCGCAGACAATTGTTCAACACCACTTCTTGTAAGGTTCCGCAAATGTATATTTTTCCAAAAATCTCAATAACATATTCAAAAAACAAATACAAACATTCATGTGTTGTTCTCCCATACATCTTCCAATATTCATTTGTTGCATTGTAGTGATACCGCATGCCAAAAGCCTAACTACAACCTCACACTTTTGTATGCCCAATAAACTTTAGCGTCTCATTTCAATTTAATGAATTCATTAATATCTTCCAAATCGTTAGCTATACGTAGGAATAATTGTCTACTCAAATAGAATCTTCGTTTGAATGACGTATAGTTGTACAAGTAATCATGTACATCTGCACAATATCTATTTATTACAACCATAGTCCTTATGTCATCCAAACTTTTTGCTTCTTGATCAAAAATGACGCCTACATTTTCAACGAATATGACAAAAAAACATATCATCTTCTGATGGATACGACAACAAAGAAAATTCTATTTTTCAATTGTTTTGTAGGATGCTTATGAGAACAGAAGCATGAAATGTTTGTTTGAAAAGTTTAAATTTGTACCCAATAACCTAAGACCTAGAAAACTAGTTGGAAAAGTGTTATCTAATCACTCAAATAATCAGAGTCACTCGATACAACCATAAACCATTTGACCTTTTCATCTTCATAAAAGTCATGAAAGCTTATGAACTCATAACTTAACCATAGAGCCAGAAAACCCGAATAAAATCCACCAATATCTTATGCTTTCCAAGTAAAGATTCTTTCCAAGATAGTACTTCAAAATCTGACATTATTATTAATAAAGAAAACCCGGAGTTTTATACACCATACAATAAATTCAAGAATCCCATATCCCATATATATATAATCAATGAAGTTCAACCTTAATATTAACATTCCAAAACCCGGAGTTTTATACACCATACAACACAAAAAGAATGTATGTACAGAAAGGTTTCGAGAGCTTACAAAACGGTTTTCTTTTTCTTTTTCTTAAAAAAAAAAAAAAAAACAGTCGCATCTCATAAAACAACAACAAAAGCAACCGAATAGGTCTAATTCCCTATTTGTAGTTTATATAACATAAACATCACCAGTCTACTTAACTTTTGATATTTACCATAATTTTCATTTTCTTTTAATAAGAAAAATAAAATAAAATAAACATGCCTAGGAGTTTTCACGGTTTCCTTGTGCAGTCAGCCCTGTGCATTTGCAAACCGGGCATGTGTTTTTAACGGTTAACCATTTCTTGATGCAGTCCACATGGTATCCATGGCTGCAATCCAGCATTCCGATTCTTTCTTGATCATTGTATTCCATCTGTGATACACAAATCATATGTTCAATTAGTATGATGGAATCAAGGAAGGAATGGAATGACTGATTCCATTCCATGCAACCAAACATACCCTTCAACCCATAAGCTAAATAAGAGTTTTTCTTTAGACTTAATGAATAAAGACGAGTTACTAAAGAAAATCAAGAAATGAGACTTTCCCTAACTTTTTACGAATTTGCCCTTACCTGACAAATTGTGCAGAAACTAAGTTCTTGATCAGGAGATGAAACAACTTCCAACTTAGAAGACATAAATACCCTTGTTTTCAAATAACCTGAAATAAAATCCTCTGATAACCCCGATCCAGCATTCCCAATCTGCTCACCTAATGCAAGAAGCTCCTGCATATACACAAAAGGTCATTTTTGTAATTTGACTAAAAAAGAAACCAATCTTTGTGTACCTCATAAGACATATGATCGATATCCATACGCATATCTCTATGATGATCAACTCTACGTCCATAATTAGAAATATCAAGCATCGCAACACCCTATTAATAAAAAAAAAAAAAAAAAAACACATAAATTAATAGAAGGAATTTTATTTTTTTGCATGATTTGATTATGAAGAGAGTAATAAATAATAATAATAATACATCTTCAGGAAGAACTCTTAAATGTGGAAAGCCACGTGGTCTTGAAGTTGACTCGAGCTGATGTGGCGGGAATACCCTAACACCAAATTGTGGTGCGGGACCCACGAATCTTGGAACAAATTCTACCCCGTTTTGAAGAGGATGGAAGTCCATGGTGGCGCGAAGTGGCGGCATAGGTGGCGGTTGTTGATGAGATGGAACCGGAGGATGGACAAATGTCACCGGAGCTCTATTTGCATATCCTGAATTTTAAAATAAAAATTAATCTAAACCATAAAAGGAAGATATTATGAATTTTATAATTTATAATTTATAAAATTAATAAATAATACCTGGAATAAAAGGGATTCCGGGGGGATTGCTACAAAAGGGCTGGTCTAACCAAGGGCCAGGAACCACCCCATGGGTGATTGGACCACGGTGGTGCTGGTGTCCAGGTGGCATGATGACAGGGGTAAGATTGTAATCTGGAACCATGAAGGGATTGGAGGTAGGTGAAGGGTAAAAGTATTGAAAGTTAACAGGGAAGACTTCGGTGATCTTTCCTTTGAATGGACCATGGAATCCGTGATTACTGGGGAATGTTAATTGATTATGAAGACCGGGGACAGGAACTGGAACAGGAATCGGAATCACTCTGGCACCTGGTGGTGGAGCTGCCATGAACGTGATTCCTGGTGGTGGAACTGGTAGATGATGATCGTTGGGAAGAGGAAAAGTTGTTATTTGATTATAAGGAATTGCACAAGGCTCGGGATGAAGGTGGGCATGTTCAATTTCATTGTCGATCATTGGACCGGTGTACACCATGTTCCGTTGCCCCATTTTAAACGATAAGTTGCAGGTCAAACCTGATGAATCGATTCAAACAACACGCGTTAATGGTTTCTTGTTTCTTTCCATGTCTGCAATTAGTTTTCTGTTAACCGTAATAAACGAAATTCCGCACAATTTTTCCTAAAATATGCTCGATTTCTATAACATACGTTCGATTGAGCACGAATAAGCTAAGATTATACATTTCTGTATGCAATTCGTGGGGTTATTCAAGAACAAGAGCAGGAATTCAACGAAATTTGAGCATTGCCCCAAAATTTTCACACATCAACGACCAAACATGAAATTGAGAACCTGCAATCTCACAACCAAACTTTGACCAAAAAAGTTGCATTTTTTCGTGTTTACTTCCATTTCGCGCATCTCAAACAAAATTGCGTAGTTAGATAAAGAAAGCCATCAAAATGAGCAAAATTTTAGATGAATTTTTCGAAAACAAGCTTGAAAGATTAAAACGTTTGTACCTTCTTATCATCAACGGACACCAGAACTTGAATTAAGTTAATTTGTGCCCCTTCAACCGAAAAGCCCTAATGTTGCGTTCCAACAAACAAAACCAATGATCAAAACACAATAATCAAACGAAATAACATTTTACTTGAAATCAATTATGAATTATGATGCATGTATTCGTTAACACCATTAATTTCATCGTCCCCATTTCGTGTATCCCAAAACCTCAAATTGCGAAACACCCATTAAACCAAAATTGATCAAAATCAAGAAGAGATTGAATAAAAAACAAACCTAATGAGGGTTGATTGTGGGGTTGAAGAGGGATAATGGATCTCAATTTTATTTTCTTCAGAAGGATAGAAATTTGATAGATGATATGGAAGAAAAGCGCCTGTTTTACCGTTAACTGCAAATCTGTTTTCCTCATTTTTCCCCAAATACATTACTTGATTACCTTTCGTTTATGTGATTTATTACGATTCTGCCACACGTTAAGTGCTTGTGGGCGTTTTCCTTTTAATTACCACCCTTGTTATTCAATATATTAACGATCGTGCCACTAACTGCAGCTTTGTCTGTATTCGTTTAGAAGATCGAGTGAAGTGTTAGAACATGTGTTCCCTTTATAGAATGCCCATTGTTTTTGCTTTTATTACGCAAATGCCATTTAGGGAATATACGACATGCTTGTGCGTTGTGCGCGTTTCCCCATGGCCAATAGCCACTGTTTTGCAATGTATTACGATACTGCCATTAGTTCATAAAACTTTTGTAATTAAAAATGTTTTAATGAAGTTTAATGCATGATTAAACAGAAATTTTAGTTACCATAACAACATTATGCATATAATATGATTATTTATTTATATTCATTTGTGTATGTGATCATTCGACCATTTTAAAATGAAAGATTAATTACTTGAAGTAACAATATACTTTAAGTTAATATTTGATTTAACCCTTGTATATTAAAACTTGTCATGAAATTCATTTTAGAGTAATGACTAGGATGTGAATCATGTGATACTTTGAGTTATGTGAAAAACTTAAACTCTTTATGAAATAGAACTTACAAACAAACAAACAAAAAAAAAGTCAACATGCACTCAATGTTAAATATCTTTTGATACTTTTCACGCACAAAATATACATCAACTTCAAAATGCATAGTTTTTCAGGGAAAACAAAATTTAAAGTTAACTTAATAGCAAAACAAAGTCATTATTACAAATTCTTAATAAAAGTTAATTATTTTATACCCAAATTAAACAAAAAATTCAAAATCCACATACCTTACAAGGTACTGTGGCAAGTGCTCTATATTTATATTCATTTGAATACCTTGAAAGAATATCATGTTTCTTGCCTTTCTAATGAAAATTTCCTAAATAGATACAATACCTACTAACATACCTACAAGACGTTACACACTTTGTCTTATCATTATATCTTTATCTTTATCTTTATCTTTATTATTAAAGATTTGTCCGTTTCGTAAAAATTAAGAGCTACAACATATATTACCTCATGTACAATAATATTAAGCATATCTTTATTATTATATAAAATATTTTTGACATTTATTTAAGAGGTATCATATCTACTACATTATGTACCATCAATTTATGCTTACCAATTAATAGATCATTTTACATTTAAGTTTCACAAATTAATTGACACTAACATTGACTTTAGAAATTAAATCAATAAATTAAACAATAATTTATATTTTTCTCTTCTGTATCCCTCAAATAAATATCAAAAACCCTAATCATAAGCGCCGACATCGCAACTCATCAGCTCAAGTCACCGTCCTCATCATCATCGTCAGTGAACCACCACCCGCTCTCCAACCTTGCACCATCGCCATTTCTGATTGTCGTCTCCACGAACTGTGCGCTCTCACAAACCTTTTTCCGGCAATGCCAACCCAATATGATCCATGACTCTCAGTCTCTCTACCCTAACTTGCTCTCCATCCCCGCCACCACTCATCGACTTTTAAGGGATGACCTGACGCATTTGCTAAAGTGAATTGCATTTCTTTGAACATTAATGATGTAATGTGGTTGTCATGGTGCTCCATTCATACCTGTTCGAAATAACAAATTGGTACTTGAAATTTATACAGCTGGTGATTGATTCTCAAGACTTAAAAGCTAAGCATGTGATTCACCAACATGTGATTGCTAAGAATCAAAAGGATCACAAGTATGATGTTTTTTATAGGTCTGGGTGAAAATTTTGCTTTCATTTTATCATCTGAAGCAACTAATTTGGCCTATCATGTCGGTACGTTGTAGATTATTGTCTAAAATGACCAATTTATCCTCTATTTTGTTGCTGGAGTGATTGGTTTGCCATTTGTTTTAACCTTTCAGGTTTAGAACCAAAATAAAAGCATCTGGATAGTTAAGGTTTCTCTTCTTTTGTGTGCCCTGTTCCAGTTAATGTTTGTTTTTCATGGTGAGAAATTTCTTTTTTATTTTTATTTATGCCTTTGTGTTTGTTGTCTTACGAATTCGTACACTAACCAAACACTTTTACCCCTCTATATGTTCAATAAAAGACTGCAAGGAATGTATGTGTGGACCAAAGTAGAAATGGATTAGGCACGTGAGCTCATTGATTTTGACAAATTTGATTTCTTTCTAACAAGGTATGTTTCGTATTTCTTTGTGTTTTTTTTCCGGCATTGATTTTTGGCTTTATAAATCATTTTCCTATTAATTTCTAACACTCTATAACTTACGTTTTTATTTTATATATTCCATGATGATTTAATTATATATATGTTTATTTAGGAAGCGTTGAGTGGGTTGATGTTGGTATATTTTCCCTTTCTAATGAGTGGTTGCTTTTGGCTAATATCTTACCGGTAATAGATTTACATTGTCATGTGAGTATGATTGTAACTGACACAAGGATAGGTTGCAGTTCACACTGATGGGCAGAAGAAAGGTTGTCAAAACTCAAAAGTTCTTGACAACAAGTTGTAAGAAGGTAGTTGACATTTCTGATCCTAAAATAGTTTTCAGCATAATGACTGTTGGGTTTGTTGCTTATAGTCTTTTACCTTTTCGTAATAGTCATGGAGGATTGGAGGTTGCTTCTCACTAATATTTCCTTTCTTTAATATTCGGGTAATTATTTAAATTTGTTTTTACATAATATATGTGTAAGGTTTTCCTGTACTCAATAACACTTTGCATGTATAGGGATTGTGTCGGGATGATCTTCAGTTATCACCAAGCTGCAAGAATATCAGTGTTGAAAGGTACAAAAGACAAATACACAGGAACTGATTTTAAATACTTGCAAAAATAGAAAAAATCAAAAAGTAGTTGGTTTAAAGTACATTGTTGTAGTAGAAAGTATTGAAAGTAGGATCCTAAACAATATTACAAGTGTAGGTCCTGAAGACTTTTATGCACTTGCTTTTGTAGTGTGCTTGGGGTGGCTTATTGAAAATGAGATCATGGAACATACCAATAGGTACATTTTGGAAGTACATATCTACAATGTTGGCTAAAAGTTTTGTGAATTCAAGGGCAGTTTAGTCAATTCATTGTCTTGTGTTGTACTTGTACAAACCAGAGGCAGAGCCAATGTTGACTAATGTTGATTGAGATTATGAAAGCAACTTATTGAATGCATCATGGTTTCTTACTTTCTTCTATATATTTGGTGGATCTTATTGGGCTCTTTTAGAATATGTTATATTATGATGTTAGTTTTTTTTATTAAATATCAATAACAGTGTATTATTTAAAATCCGAGTTAAGTGTATTGATGATGTGTTTGCTATGCCTATTTTTGTGGTCGATTGTTCTTTGAGTTCTTTGGGATGAAATAAAAGGAATATTATATTTTCAAAGCAAAATGATTTTTTTTGCCTCTAATGCCTATCTCACTAAGTAACTGGTAAAAGCAAAGACAGTTAAAACCTCCAATTTGGACCATGGTAGAATCAAGACAAAAATACAATGGTATAATTATTGTTAAATAACTTAGAATACGTGACTCTTGTAAGATATTTGTGGTTTAAGTTGAGGTGGAACACGTTAGTGGTTAAAATTAAGATATGTTGATGGTGATTTAAAGATTGTCATTCCATTCCAACATAATGGTATAATTATGAAGGATTTTAACAAGAATTAAATAAATTACCCATGTTCTAAACCATAATCATCGAAATGATACTATTCGTTGAAAAAAAAAAACAATTCACACTGCATTCGTAAAATGCTCGCAACATTGAAAATTAACAACATATTTATCTTTTTATCCCGAAACAACATACCAATAAAAAACTACTTGCCGAAAAAGAATCGGCCAAAAAACTAAAATAAACTATCTGACACAAGAAGGAAAACTGATCGCCGCAAGAAAACTATTTACTGAAGGCGTCGCCACATCGCGCGGTTACATTACTAGTATGTATGTGTGTGTGTGTGTATATATATATATATATATATATATATATATATATCATCTCTAATAAATGATTTTTTTTGCCACTTGTCACACTCTCATTCAATTTCTCAAATATCATTTTGTGGTTATTTTGAATTAACTTTTTCCATATATCATTTTTTGAGTTTTTTATATTTTATTAAATTCCACATAATATTTTAATGTAATAATTGCAATAAATATAGAAATAAATGAATATTAATTTCATTAATAAACTTACCTTTTAATTTTAAAATTACTAAAATTAAAACTCATCAAATTCTTTTCTTTATTTAAATTATTTGTTTAAATTTAAAAGATAAAAAACATTTCCATTATAATAATTCCTTATTTTTCTTATTTTCTTTCAAATTCAAATTCTCAAATATTTTGAGATTTATATTTAACTTTTTTTTTTAAATAACCCATTTAATACATGGGTGTCACAATTAGTATGTGTGTGTGTCTATATATATATATATATATATATATATATATATATATATATATATATATATATATATATATATATATATATATATATATATATATATATAAGGGCTAGATTATTTTGTTTCTTATATTTATTGTGTGCTAGAATGCACCAATAAGAATTTTGTAAATTAAATAATTATTTAATTAAATAAATATAGATATTAAATGATTTCCATAATTATATGTATATTAAATGATATCTATAATTATAATTCTCTTTTTATGAAACTAATTAAATCCGTCATTAATGTCAGTAATAACAATCTTTTAGAATGAATTCACATATAAGGTTTTATATATGAATTCGTATTTTGTTTTGGGACGCACTCACTTAAAATACAATAAAGATGCATGGAATATGAAGAACGAGAGTGTATTCTACTAGAATACACTCTCATTCAGCTGAAATACACTCTCATTCTTCTAGATATAAATTCATTCTGAAAGAATATTATTATTGACATCAATGACGAATTTAATTAGTTTCCATAAAAATGAGTTATAAGTATGGATAACATTTAATATACATATAATTAATACAAAATTACTATTAGTGCATTCTATCACACAATAGATGTGACAAATATTTGAACCTCTTTCTCTCTCTCTCTCTCTCTCTCTCTATATATATATATATATATATATATATATATATATATATATATATATATATATATAGAGAGAGAGAGAGAGAGTAAGTGAGTGAGAGATTTTGCAATTTTTTTGGATTTTTCCAAATTGGACCTATATTTCGACACATTACATATATTTTTATAGATAATTGTTTGCGGAAATCATCAAGACAGGGATACTTACAGTTGCAGTTTTTATGATGATCGAGATTTTCATAAATAAAATCTACAAAACTAAGAATATTTTGATCAAATTTTAAATATTTAATTAATTTTCAAAAAATAGTAAATAAAATTAATCTGATTTAATCTTTTCCCAATATAAAAAATTAATGATCTTGACTTTTTTTGTCGCACAATGTAAGGCTTGTGGGAGTGGTTTCATACGTGCCACAGTCCACGTAGGCGCCACGTCTGCTTTACTGTATTTTAGCCAAAATTTGTCATTTACATGGCGTGGATTGCCACACTTGTGATGCTATTTTTTTTCTAAAAATAATTAATATAGACAATAAACATTTCAAACATATTATTTTTCTTTTAAATCTTAAATTTTATTAAACTTTAAAAAAATACAACACATAAAAAAACATAGAATTTCAAATTGCAAACCTAGAAATTTAAATAATGAAACCGTGAAAGTAAAATAACGAAACCTCGATGTTATATTTTTTCGCAAGCTCTTCTTTGGCTTTTATCGTCATTTCCCTTTCTCGTCCATGGCACAAGTTTTTTCTTTCTCTTGTGTGATTGCCTAGTATTGATCTGTAACATCCCAAATTTCAGAAGTCTGAGTTACGGGGTTAAAGTGTAAATTGAAGAAGGGACTCGACGAGTAGGTATACTTACTCGCCGAGTCGGAGCGGGTTTAGATCGCGAATTAAGTGACCAACTCGCCGAGTCAGAAGCTGGACTCGACGAGTTGGTGCTGGAATGATAAAACCCTAATCTTAGGGTTTGCACCCTATTTAAAGGACTTTATGTCCCTCTCACAGCCTCCTAATCCCCCAGAGAGTTCCAGAAAAACCCTAAATTCATGTGAGGCTTCATTATTAAGGAGATTGGGGCTTGGAAGAGGAAATTAGTGGAAGGAGCTTGAGAAATTGGAAGCTAGCTTCAAGGGGCTTGTACAGATCTGGGATCTACATCAGTTTTGGGCACATCTTTGTGGTAAGGAGCCCTTATCTTGAGCTATTTCCTTTTTGGTTCATTCTTGGTGGTTGTTTTGGTAATTCTTTAACTTGTTTGAGATCTATTTCAGGTTTGGAGTTCAGATCTAGGCTTGTGATGGTCTATAATGTCATAAAGTATATGTTTAAGAGTTGTTGGTGAAGCCCCTTAGTCCTTAACCCTATCCATAGTGTGTTTTGGGTCTATATCTCTTTGGTTTCACATAAAGTTTGCAACTTTATGTGAGGGTTAGATTGTAGAGGGGTGGATCTATGGTTTGGAGCCCCTGCATGGCTCAAAAAGCCTCTGAATAGATTGAGAACTGGAGAGACTCGGCGAGTCACATGGGTGTACTCGACGAGTTGTATGAACATGTGCATGGACTCGACGAGTTGGAAGAACAACTCGTCGAGTCTGTTGAAGATTGCATTGGACTCGGCGAGTCTGTTATTGGACTCGGCGATTCAGGTCGTAGAACCCCCAACCTCTTTTGGTTAAGCTTCGGCGGTTGGCGACTCAATGAGTTGGTCAAGACGGAATTCAGAGATCGTTCAACTCGACGAGTCCTAGGGCGACTCGGCAAGTTGAGTCGTGTTATGGGAGTTTTCTGAGTATAAGAACTCGAAGAGTCGACGGGTTAACTCGGCGAGTAGGGTCAATCAGGAAGGTTGACTTTGACCAAGACTTTGACCAAAGTTGACTTAATTGACCCCGGGAAGACAGTTTAGTATAAGTGTTGCTAGAGGAGCAGCATTTCGGAGAGTTGTCGGTTAGCAGCCGGAGGGTTATCGATCGAGTTTAGCAGTTCAGGTGAGTTTTCCTTCCAGTAGGAACGGGTCTACGACCACAATGACGACCCGTCTAGTTAGCAGTAGTTTTCGGACTTCGGTCCGATGCAGTAGTTAAGTGTGCTTGATGTCTTTGTGATTCAAGCATGTTTTTGTGTTATATGTTCCGGACTTCGGTCCGATGCAGTATGCAGTATATGTGTTTATGCTAGTAGTTATGATTATGCTATGCCATGTTCATCCAGTTAGTCCGGACTTCGGTCCGATGCAGTTAGTCGGACTTCGGTCCGATGCAAGGGGCAAGGCCCTAGTTAGTCTGGACTTCGGTCCAGTGTAGTTAGCCAGACTTCGTTCTGATGCAGGGGGCAAGGCCCCAGTTAGTCCGGACTTCGGTCCGATGCAGTTAGCTGGACTTCGGTCCGATGCAGGGGCAAGGCCCTAGTTAGTCCGGGCTTCGGCCCAATGCAGTTTCCGGACTTCGGTCCGATGCAGGGGGCAAGGCCCCGGTTAGTCTGGACTTTGGTCAGATACAGTGGGCAAGTCCCAGTATGTGCTTTATATGTTATTGTATTGTATGTGGTAGTTTGGGGGAGCTCACTAAGCTTTGTGCTTACAGTTTTAGTTTTGATTTCAGGTACTTCCGCAAGCAAGGGGAAGGGCTCGGATTGATGACATGACACACACCACGCAGTTTATTCCTGGGACTTTTATTTAGATATTTCGATATGATATTAACTTCAGTGTTGAATTGATACATTTACTATGGCATTTTGAGACATACGATTCATGGTTTTATTATCAAATAGTTGACGTTGCGATTTTTAGTAATATTAAAACAAAAAAATTTGGGTCGTATTTTTGGGATGTTTCATGATCCAAGGATGAGTTCAAATTGTCTGTTTTTGATGTTAGTTGTTTGATGTCACCCGAACTAGTTGTTTCCACTTTCCATTTCGCTTTGCTTAGTCTCTTCCTATGTGACAAGTGGGTATTGGAACCTCAAAATGCTCATCTTCATTGAGGTTAATCCCAACATGCACATCGGATGATTGACTATGCGTCGTTTCAGATGTTTTTGTTCTTTTAGAAGAACCACCCGTAAAAGATTCAGAAGCGTCGATGTATTGCAATTTTTATTTTTTTTTTGACAATTTCACAATATTCCAAACATGTGGAAATTTGAAATTGAGCCATTTCCGATTCTAGTACACTTCAAGAGCTTTTTGCAAAATAGTTTTTCGTTTGCACCATTTTGTCATTGTCATTTGACATTCAAAAACACCTTATTAAACGTCGTCACTACTTTGTTAACATTTCTGCACTTCAAATAAATATGGTCTTTTTCGGTAATCTCCAAGATTCATCTCCGTGAGAAAACACTATGTAATTTTTCGGAAAAAAGTTGGACAATCTTGGTTGTTTCCGACCACCGGATGTTCAGAAACATCCACCCATGCACGAGCTAACACCTTTTCTTCGGTCGGTGTCCATTGCTTTAGATTCGCCCTTCCACTTTTTTTTGGGATGTGGTTGATTCTCTTCCGGCTACGATTCCAGTTTGGGGACGACTTCGAGTTCCCCTTGAGTTTGGAAATTAATTAGGGAGTCGGGAAAATCGTCAAATGGGTTGAAGTCATTTTCCATTTGGGACGAGAAGTTCATTTGTGGTTGGTTTGAAATTGAAGTTGTCTTTGAAATTGATGTTGGTTTTGGAATTGAGGTTGATTTTGCTATTGTGGTTGGTTTTGGTATTGAGGTTGTTTTGGGCTTGAAATAGGTAGTAAACACTACCAAGGTGTAAATTTGGAGGTAAATAAATAGGCCAATCGCTTTGATTTTGAATGAAATTTGGTGAAGAAAGTGAGATGTTTGTGTTTTGGTTGTTTCTTTTGGTATTTTTTTTTTTGAGATTTTGGTTGGAATGAGAAGTCATTTTTTCACAAAAATATGTTGTTTGAGTGTAAAATTGAAGAAGCTGAAGTAGGATAAAGTATGATATGTAATGATACTTATATAGGGTAAAAAGTTGGTATATTTTTATATTGATTTTTTTTGAAAAAAAAACGGTCATATTAACCATTCATTCAATTGCCAACATCCACAAACCATTCAAACTTTCACCCTCTCGTCGGCACAATTTTATCGAGTTACCGAGTTAAGCTCGACATGCCGAGTCCTCGATCCGATGTTCACTGAGGTTACCGAGTGGGTTGTCAAGCCAACTCCCACCAAACTAATAAACTTCAAACAATTTCAAGATCCTTTTTATTTATTAACTTTGTGTCTTTTAGCTAGAGTTCTAAATTTTACCTTATTTGTGTTGCAACCAAAGCAATTATTAATTTTAAAATATTTTGCTATAAAAATAATCTATGGTAAAAAAATATATGTTATTAGAAATCAGAATGTCTCTTTCAAATTAAGCTCTTCCTAAGTATCGTAGATGATTTTACTACTTGGGTTTATCAGTTTACTTAATTAAGTCAAAAGATGAGGTTTGCTAATGGTTTCTTTTAATAATCATTTTAATGTAAATGTTAAAACAACGAGGTATCATAATGTGATTGAGTTTATTAAGGCTGGTGGGAGCGGAGCAGGGAAGGGATTCGCATCCCAACGCACAAAATCGGGACAGCGGTTTAGGTAGTTCGGGGAAAGGGTGATGGAAGGATACCCCACCCGCTTTCTCCTCATGCGATTATTCAGCTCTATTTTTTGTATTTTCTTTATTGTTTTTAGCCTTTAATATATAATTTAATATATATATATATATATATATATATATATATATATATATATATATATATATATATATATATTGAAAAATTATAAAAAATATATCAAAGTTTATGGTTTTAATTAACTACAAAACGAGTATTATATATATATATATATATATATATATATATATATATATATATATATATATATATATATATATATATAATTTATTTAAAAAAAAAGATAGTAAAATATGATCATTTCCTGACTTTTGATGAATGAAAAAAGTTGATGTAATACATGAAAAGTGAATGGTGAAAGGTAAGTACACCTTCCAGTCTAACAATCAAATTAGGTCTTTTTTTTTTTAAATAAAGAAATTTCCCATTGAACCTCTAATGTTCACGCTCCCTAACATAATTGAGAAAACAAACATATCTTTTAAATGTATTTAGATCTTTATTGTTTTTGGTAACTTTGACTCTTAAATACTAAAGAAGCTATTTTAACTATTTTAATAACATACTTTCCTCTTCTGTTTTGAATAGGTTATTTCCTTTTGAAATAACTTAAAAGTTTTCACCTAAGCTTGATAATCTTAGGATGTTTAGTTTGTGTATTGCCACAAAGTTTAGCAATTCCAATAACGTTTTTTTGAAAGGTTTGAAAAGTTTGTTAAGATTGGTTATTCAAATGATAAAAAATGTCATAAACTTTTAAGTCTTTATAGTTGTTATATTTTCTTTTCCAAGTAAGTAAAGCTCTATGAAATTGTCTTTCCATTTAATATAAACTCTTTGATAAAGACAATCATAGGTTGACGGTAAACAATGAGTTTTTGAATTATTTAGTGAGCCAAATTTTGGACATTCTTTTCCCTATGATGATGATCTTCATTCTATTTTTTAGATGAGATAGTAGGTTTAGGAAGATCATTTGTAGATATCTATACTAATGGTATTAGTGGAGTTCCTCCCTTAAATGGTACCGTTTCTTAATTAAGAACCAAGATGTCAAGGTACATGTACCTTAGCCTGGGAGGATTCTCCTAGTTCTCTTCACCTAATTGAGGGAAATAGTATGTTTATGTTTATTACTTTCTTACTTAATGAACCATTCGATACTTAGTTTGTAGTGAATGTGATTGTCTAAAACATAGTCAAAGTTAACTATGAAATTCACTGACTTCATCATTAAGGAAAACAAAAATATTGAATTGAGAAATATGTTAATTACTCTCTCTAAATGTAGAGAGCTTATGATGTGTTTCTAACCTAAATAAATTTATATAACCTCATAATTGTTATAAGGTTTCACCTGTTATGAACTAGATTAGTGTCATGAATGAGGAGATATAAGCCCTTCATCTGCATAAAATGTAGGAAATTATTAACATTTCTTCCAACAAAAACCTATCAATTGTCGTTGGGGATATAAATTTAATATAAATCCAATTGTGAGGTTGAGAGATACAAAGTTAAACTAGTAGCTAATATCTATAATCAAAGACGAAGAACCGACTATGAGGAAACTTTCTCTAATGATGCAAAAATAGTAACTATTAGAGTTGTTTAAACCTGAACTGTTAAGAATACTTGGAGTTTACTTCATTCGGAGATAAATGTTTTTCCTATATGGCTACCTTGATGAGGAAGTCTTTATGACTCTGTCTCAAGGTTGTTACATGGAAAAAGGTGATAATAGGGTTTACAAGTTGTTAAAGTTCTTATACAGGATTACAAAGGCCTAGATAAAATGGAATGCAAAACTATTATAACATCCCAAAAATACTAAGTAAATTTTTTTTGTTTTTAAGTCAACCAAAACCATCATTCATTCATTTCAAATCATCAAAAGCATGTCAATGTGGAAAAATAATTATTAGAGTATAATCCCAAAATCATAAAATGCTAAGTATTGGTGGATGTGATGCATTCATATCAGGCCCTTCCCATTTGAACCAGAAGAACTTGAAAAACATGTAAACGTAAACTGTAAGCACAAACCTTAGTGAGTTTCCTAAAATACCACACACCATACATACATATCTTACATACATATCATCCTAAAGCTGTAACGGGTCTATTTCATCCCTGAGTCCCTTCTGACTCTCTGATTCCCTTTTGACTCCATGAGTCCCTTCCGACTCTATGAGTCCCTTCCGATTCCTTCGATATCTTTCAAGTAGTACGAGTCTATTTCATGCCCTACTTCTAAGCATACAATCATACTAGCAAGAGTCACAAAGATAACAAGCACATACATGTATATCAACAAGTATCACAAAGACAACTATCATCCTACAAGCATAATCCAATGGGCCAACATTGGTGCCTTTGACCCATAAGTATAGTGAGGAGACTCACCTTAATCTGATGATAAACAAATTACACACTCGAGCTGCTACTACCACGGATCCTCACACTGAACATATTCAAAATCAACCCTAATTAATAATTAGGGTAATAACCCTTAATCATTGGTCCAAATCATATTCTATCATGCTAAGGGTAAAATACCACTTTACCAGTTTACCCTTCCCCTACTTGACCCATCTTATCATGGCCCAAAACCTATAATGACCTAAGGCCCAAAAATAGCCCAAATGGCCTTCTGGTGAGTACGCCATGTGTACTACCCCATTACACCCTGCCTATTGGGCTTCAACAAAAGGAGAACTTGGGTTGAACCCATTACACCTTACGTACATACTAAGAAGGTACACCTGATGTACTCCCTTGTGCCAAAAACTCATCAATAAGCTCTTAATGCTTAAAGACCAAACGTCCAATTCACAGGTCTAACTCTTGGGAAGGTCTTAATTATAAAGTAGGAAACTTTAAGCTTTTGCATTGCTTAATAGGGCCTAAAACTAAACCTTAGGTTTATAACTTCACTAAAGGACCAACAACTCATGCATGGTTGGACTATAACCTTCACGATCCGATTTTTATGACTAAATAATCTCATAAATGGCTAGAAAATGATGCTCAAAGGTTCTGGAATAACTCCTACTTACAAGATCCAAATCCATGGTACTAAACATGACAAAACATAACCCAAATCTAGATCTAAACTAATGAGCCATAAAGTTTATAGCTTTATACCTCCAGAAGATGCTAGATGAAAAACCAAGTATGGATCCACAAGTTCCAAGCTTCCCAACACCTCACCAATGGACTCATTCTTCTTCAATATGCACAAAAACACAAAAAGCAACACTCTAAGAGCTTAAGGACCTGACCAGGTGGCTAGGGTTTCGAATGACTGGAAAAAGGAGAGTGGAGGATGGTTATGAAGAGGCCTTGAGGGTCTTAAGGTGTTTAAATATGGTCCAAACCCTAAAAATTATGGTTTGGGACTTGCTTGAGTACACCCTGACTACCACCTAAGTATGCCCGGTGTATGAAAAACAATCCCGCATCCCTTTAAAGAGTTATGCTAGGCGTACTCATGGATTATGACCCGCGTTGTAACGACCCAAAAATAAGATCCTAAAATTTTCATTTTTAAATTGATGAAACAGTAAACCATATCATTATTATAAAACCAAGGTAATCAAATTCTATCATTACATTATCATTAACAGAGTAAATCACAAAATGCAGAATCGTATGGTGTGTCCTGCAATCATCCCGAGCTCTTTCTGCTAAAACCAGAAGTAACTAAAACATAAATTGAAAATCGTAAGCACGAAGCTTAGTGAGCTCCCCAAACTACCCCATACCATACATAATAAGTCATATACTGGGCCCCCGCCCGGTATCGAGTCCCACTCGACTTCGGTCCCCACCCGACATTGAGCCCCGCTCGGTATACAAATTTGTTATTCTTAGGCCCCACCTGACACCGCGCCCCGTCTACTATACACATACAATATATATATATATATATATATATATATATATATATATATATATAATCATGCTAGCAGATACAATGATCATAAAACAATCGTATACGATTCAGTCATTAGGCCTCACCCGGCATCGAGCCCACCCAATATACATAGCAGCACATAACAAATGCAAGGGTCACGCAGACTCTTAGCATCCTAACATAAATAACCAGGGCCACCATTTGTGCCTTAGACCCGCTAAACCCAGTGAGGAAACTTACCTCAATCGATAGATAAAAGATCCTACACTCACTGCTGTTGCGACCCGACTCCTCGAACTGAGTCAAACAAACCAAAACCATACTTAATTAATATCCATGGATAAACCCAACCACTAGGTGCAACAATGGCCCAACTAATCAAGCCCACTAAGGGCCCATGCCATTGGGCCCACTAAGGCCCAACAACACACTCCTAGGCCCAACGGGGTAAGCCCAAAAAGGACTCCAAGAATCTAAGATAATCCTTAGTCTATCATAAGCCCAATAACAAAAAACCCAACCAAAGCCCAAAAACCCAAAGTCCAAAAGATGGCCCGAATGGAAAGTCCACTGCCCAACACTATGCTGGGCGTTCTCCTGGTACGCCCTGCGTACCGGGTTGCTTGGATGGATCGGGGAAACACACACGTACGCTCAGCGTACGAGAACTTACGCCCGACGTACGTGTCTCTTAAGCCAAAATCAACTTTAAGTACTCAATGCTTAAGACCAGAAGTCTAAATTACAAATCTAACCCTTGGGAAATGTCTAAACCCATAAAGTCACTGACTTGGTGACTTTGCATGCTCCACAAAGACCCAACCTCAAGATTTAGCATCCTATTATCACCAAATGGAGATAAGCTCATGCATGGGTCCTCAACCCTAAAGATGTCAACTTTATGGACATTAAACCTCAGAAACATCAAGATAGGCAACTCATAACTTCTAGAGTGGTATCAAACCACTAGATCTCATTAATGGGACCAAAAGAGAGCAAAACTCACATACACCTAGATCTATGCATTCAATGAACAAGGTCAGAGATTTATACCTCACACAAACTGAAAATGAGGCGGGAAATCAGGATCCACAAGCTCCTTCTTGATCAATGGCCTTGCACCAAGCTTCTCTTCCTTGAATATGCTCCAAACACCCACCAAAACACACACAATGAGCTAAAAATCTCTTGGGATGATTTAGGGTTTTGAAATGGAACTTTAAGGAAGTGGGGCTGAGAAAATGAGAGAATCTTGGGTTATAATGTTAAATAAATAGGGTCCAAACCCTATGAAATAGGGTTTGCATGTCACGACATTATGCTCAACGTTCACAAAGGAACGCCCAGCGTAATGGGCTCCACCCCAACTTCTGGATTTTAGCAAAACTAGTCCCTCCAATCCCCAAGTCTTACATTATAAGGGCCAAAAAGAAAGAAATCTCAATTTTAAGGACCAAAACCGATTAATACCTGAATCGGGTGTTACGCGCGTAAAGGCCAAAAATGCAATATTTTTATATTTTGGCCCAAAAGTGAACATACATGAGAATACAAGTGTTACAACTATGTTCTTTTATTTGAGTTTGGTTTCAAACAATGTGTAAATTACTATTATTTATCTGTTATAGTTAAAAAAAAGTATTCAATTACTATTTTATTAGTGTATGTTAATGATATTGCTCTAACTGAAATGATTTATTTGAGGTGACAAAAGAAAAAGATTTTTTAAATCAAAATTTTTAATTAAAGATTTAGGAAGGTTGAAGTTTTTCTTAAGAATTGAGGTAACTAATACAATAATAGTTTGTGTTTGACTCAAAGAAAATACTGCTTAGATCTTCTTCATAAGTTTCTAATTTCACGTGTATATCGGTTAATATTCTCTTGGATCTTAATGTGGTTATTAGTAGTGATGGGATGTAGCGTCCTGTTTTCGTGTTTTTATTTTAATATTGATAATTTGCTAGAAAATCAATATAATGTGTTATAACCCTTACCTTTGATTTCATAATAATAATGTGATCATAAGAAATCCTTAAATGTTGCATATTAAAGTGTAAGGGATTAGAATGGAATAATATCAAGTAAATTGGTTAAGCTGCTACGAGAATTAATTTTGTAAAAATCACAAACAATTTTAAGAAGATCATTTTAAGATGAAACAAATGAGAAAAGTTACGAAATGGAGTCTAGTTTCTTTCACTAATGGGCATTAAGCGTGAATTTGGCTCTAAGTATGATGAAAGTGCATTTTCTACAGGTTCAGAGTTGACAACTTTCATATGTCATTTTGTAAACATTATAGTGAATTATAGAAAAAATCATTTGAAAGTGTGCTTTATATCTATCGATTGGTAAAAGTGGGAACTTTACTACTATTGTTATGCAGTGAACTTAAAAAAAACAAATGTTAAAAATTTTTATATGGGATAAAAATGGTTTAGATGGATTAAGTGTGTGAAATAGTTGTGATTGTGTAGGTTGATTTGATTCATTTCCATGCCTATCACAGTGACATGTAAGTTTTCACTCCTTTACATGCTTTATATGTGAATAAGTGAATGTGGTTGTGATGTTATGTAACTCGGATACCTTCGAGCGTTATAAGACCTCCTTGAGGATATTTGTGAGATGTGTGCTTATATATCGTATGATTGGATGTTTAGGCTGTGAGATAACTAATTGTAACACCTGCAAATTTGGATTAGTCGATTAAAATATAATAAGCGTTAAAAATGATTTTTTGATAGAAAAGTATGTATGATAAATAATCTTAACCAAAATTATAGTATATGTGACAAGGATTTCGTACATATAAACAACGTTGGAATTCGACTTCGTATGAAGAAGTTATACTTCTTCAAAGTTTCGCGATTAAAATGTATCGTAATAAAATGATTTTTTTATAAATTACTCTTTAGCCTAAGAGATCTAAATGAAAGTTGTAGTAGTCGTAAAACCGAAAGTCTACATATAGAGAACTTCCAAATCCGACTTTGTGAGAGAAAGTTAGGATTTTTCGAAGTTTCAGTGCAGTAGTGCGAATAAAGAAATCGAATTTTAGATGATTGATCGTTAGCCGAAACAATCTAAACAAGAATTGATGATCTCATGATACAGAGTCCGATGATATAAAGATAGTTCAGAACAAACATCATATGAGAGAGTTATAATTTTTAACGGACTTTAACAGTCTAAGCCTGTTAAAAATATAATTTTAAAAATAAAATGAGAATTAGTAGATGGAGTCTAAATGAAAGTTGTAGATATTGTCGATAGCTACGTGTGGATATAAGGAACATAAAAAATGGAGCTCGTATGAAGTGGTTATGAATTTTTGAAGTTTCACGAGATGCACCCCACACAAAAAGCGTACGACGCACATGTTTCTAGAAGGGCCACGTCACACCATGCAAAATAAAACTCGTTTCAGCTTCTGGGAGGGCCGACAGCAACATGGTGAGGTGCGCACCATATCTTGCACGACGAGCACATCTGAAAATAAGGTTATAAATACCTCCGTTTGCTCCTTTCATTTTCACACCTCCTATCGTTCTCTCTCCTTCTCTCTCTCTCTCTCTCTCTCTCTCTCTCTCTCTCTCTCGATTTCCTTCGATTCTAACCTAATTGTCCCTTATTTTTAATTATATGGCAAAGCCCTGAGGTCCTTGAATGCCCGACATCTAGTAGCTAGTAGTCTAGAGTTCTGCCAGTACAATTTCCGGACATTGGTCTAGAAAATCTCTGTAAGTTAATTTACACTCAACCTCATCTTAGTGTAACTTATATTTATAGTCGTAAGTCGTTCTTATGAACATATAAATAAGATTTATTAGTAATTCAAGTCATTATACTAATTAATCTATATATGGGGATGATTTCTAGGCTTAATTTAGTGAGTTGTTTAAAGTGAGATTTCCAAACAGTATACTCTGTATACCAAATAGACCCAACCTATGATATGATCCTACCTGTTGTTCCTTACTTGATAGATCTTGATGTAGACTTTGAGATTAGTGAGAAATCTAGACTATCAGTAGTCGCCATGAATATAAGATTAAGACTTAGTAATGTGAACCTAGATCACGTCAAAGGAAAAAATAAAGCACCAAGGCGAAATTCTTCCCAAATTCTGAGGCATACATTTTTATTAAGTGAGTGCATAGTCTTTTTCATGAACATGATTTTAATACAAGTATTAATCTAAGTATTAAATATTTGTTAGAAAGTATATGTGAGATGTATGCTTATTGCATGATTTATGTGTTAGAAATGTATTTGAGGATATATACTATATGGGAACCATATATGGTTCTATATATGTTAAAGGATATATATATATATATATATATATATATATATATATATATATATATATATATATATATATATATATATATATATATTATCACAAGATAACAATAATAAAAGTATTATTAGAGAGAAAAATAAAAGTATATTAATACCTAAATACCATGTGCTAAATATATACACTAAATTAGGATAGTGTTATTTAAACATAGTTCGTATTAGTTATGCTCGTTAATAAAGATAAACTTATTATAGATACCTAGTTCAATTAAGTTTAATATCGAGTAGTCTCATTCGAGATATGCATACGTAGCTAGGAAAAGAGAGTAGAGTTATGTTCCTTGACACTTTTAGATGTTGATGGTACGAAACATGTACCAGAGTACAAATCGTATTCCTTTTTGGATGACTAGAAATGGTGGGTCATGATTAAACAACTGTATTGGTATGTTTGTATAATCTTTTGGATGACCAGAAGTGGTGGGTCCTGATCAGAAAACTGTATTAGTATGCTTACATAATCTTTTGGACTACAAGAAATAATGGATCCTGATCAGACAAATGTATTGGTATATTCACATAATCTTTTATTCTTTTGGAAGACCAGGAATGGTGGGTTCAATTAAGGCAACTATAAAAGTATGTTTGATCATCTTCCAGATGACAAAAACTTGATTATTCTAAATGATTCATCAGGCGGGATAATCCTTCTTGATAATCGTAGACTAGGATCTGTGAGGATCGATTGGGATGAGTATGTTTAGGCATGAGAGTTTATAGATACCTAAGTCGTAAACACATCTATATATTGTTTGGTAACAATTAGTCTTACAATATATATATATATATATATATATATATATATATATATATATATATATATATATATATATATATTATAACATTGTGGGATTGAAATCCCTATGTACTCACCAAGTTTTCCAACTTGAACCACTTAGTTTCTTTGTATCACAAGTAACGATATGAAGGTATTGATAGATAATTATCTGCCGAGAGATTTAAGGAATTCATAGGCTGCAAGAATATTTATGTGATGTCTGTTTATGTTTATGTTTTGTATCAGTTATGACACTCCAAATTTTTCATAATCAATAAAAATATTTTCTTCTGAATACTTTTAGAGGACCAAATTCTGCATTTATAAAGAACGCTTTGATTTAAAATAAGCATAAAAAAGTTTTTAAATAGCCGTAAATCTGGAATGTCACACTAAGTGTTTTACTTACTCGTTATTATTAACCATTTTCAGGTTCAACAAGCAATACAAAGAGTGAAGACTCGGTTTGATTGCTCAGGGATCATAAAATGGATGAATGATGAGAAAATGTTGGTTTTGTTAAATTTTAAAACATTCACTGATGTTTTTGTGTTTTGATAAATAAAGCTTGTGTTTAAGTTTTGGTAAAAATATTACTTTTTGTTAATGGATTTTGAAAGTACATTTTATTTACGAAAGAAATTACTTTTAGGGAAATTTTCGATAAAATTTTCATTATTTTAGGTCAGTTTACAGTTTAATAATAATATTTGTTTTTTGAACATAAAAGTTCCGATTATCTAATTTATACAATAATGTCATTTTCTGTTAAAAAAATAAGGATTTTTTTCTTTAATCTAGACAAAATATAAAATAATCAGAAGTTTTCTGTTAAAAAAACAAAAGCTAAAATTAAACACAAACTAACCTAAAATATTGAGACTTTATCAGAAATTCCCTTATTTTTACAAGTTATTACTTAAAAAGAATTAAGGTGTTCTATGAGATTGATGATAATGATGAGTTGTAAAAAAATATAATTGAGTTTCAAAAGTTAATTGTAAAATTAATATACTTAACCATTACATATCCAAATATTTGATTTGATGTATAAACATCAAGTCAATCCATGCATAGCCTTATGAAGTAATTAGATCTAATGTTGTTCTTTGTGTTTTGAGTTTCTTTAAAGTTGAATTTAGCATTACTAGACCTAATGTTGTCTCTTAAAGGAAACTAGTAATGTACCCGCACGATGCGGCGATGCCAGATAGTTCCTTGGTAAATAGTTTTCTTGCGGCGATCAGTTTTCCTTCTCGTGTCAGATAGTTTATTTTAGCTTTTTGGCCGATTCTTTTTCGACAAGTAGTTTTTTATTGGCACGTTGTTTTGGGATAAAAAGATAAATATGTTGTTAATTTTCAATGTTGCGAACATTTTACGAATGCAGTGTGTATTGTTTTTTTTTTTCAGCGAATAGTATCATTTCGATGATTATGGTTTAGAACATCAGTAATCTATTTAATTCTTGTTAAAATCCTTCATAATTATACAATTATGTTGGAATGGAATGACAATCTTTAAATCACCATCAACATATCTTAATTTTAACCACTAACGTGTTCCACCTCAACTTAAACCACAAATATCTTACAAGAGTCACGTATTCTAAGTTATTTAGCAATAATTATACCATTGTATTTTTGTCTTGATTCTACCATGGTCCAAATTGGAGGTTTTAACTGCCTTTGCTTTTACCATTTACTTAGTGAGATAGGCATTAAAGGCAAAAAAATCATTTTGCTTTGAAAATATAATATCCTTTTATTTTATCCCAAAGAACTCAAAGAACAATCGACCACAAAAATAGGCATAGCAAACACATCATCAATACACTTAACTCGGATTTTAAATAATACACTGTTATTGATATTTAATAAAAAAAACTAACATCATAATATAACATATTCTAAAAGTGCCCAATAAGATCCACCAAATATATAGAAGAAAGTAAGAAACCATGATGCATTCAATACGTTGTTTTCATAATCTCAGTCAACATTGGCTCTGCCTCTGGTTTGTGTTGGTGATTTTAGTGTCACCATGTCATTTTAAGTAACTGGAACTAACATGTGAGCGAAGGGGCTTCATGATTTGTACTCTAATACATGTACGGGGTTGTGCGGAGTGCACGCATGTATTAGATCAAGTCAGAAGTCGGTTCAATGACTAGCTGGGGTCCAGGGTTTCCAAAGGGGCAGCGCCCCTTTGGCGGGGTCTAGGGGCAGCGCCCTTAGCGGGGTCCAAGGGGCAGAGCCCCTGGCTGGGGTCCCGCTAGTTTTAGTAACCCTAATCCGGATTAATATTACTGGCTTCCAATGCAACTAATGACGACCCAACCCTAATGAAACCCTAATCGTGTTTAGTATATAAACAACTCTTCTTTTCAGAAGGGGGTTACGTTCTTTAGCTCTCGTTTTTTAATCACACATTCATAGAACCCTTTAGTATAATAGCTTACATTTTCTGTGCCTAGAAACGTAAGTGTCCGCTTGGATTATCCTAGGCTGAATTTCTTGTAACCCGGGCATAGGGTAGAAATATCAGTTCGGAAAGTGACATCACGATCCAAGCTGGTATCTAGATCTCCACCGCAAACCCTAATATTCCCAACAATCGAACTGATATTTTCTGTTTCTGGAGATGGGTGACTCAATCCGCGAGATGACCACTAAGTTTGCCAAGTTGGAGAAGTTTGAAGGCATCGCTTTCAGGCGTTGGAAGAAAAAGATGCACTTCAAGTTCACCACTCTGAAAGCAGCATATGTGCTGACTACTCCTAGACCAGCAGAGCCTGCGGAAGGTGTTGTTGAGACAATTGAAGAGACAAGGAAGAGACAGAAGTGGGACAATGATGACTACATCTGCAAAGGTCACATTCTGAACGGTATGTCTGATGCTTTATTTGATATCCATAGTGAAGCCTTGTGTGCCAAGGAGTTGTGAGATACCCTTGAACTGAAATAAATTACTGAGGATGCTTCTAGCAAGAAGTTTCTGGTTAGTGACTTTAATAATTATAACATGGAAGATTCAAGGTCTGTCACTGAACAGTACAATGAACTCCTTGGCATATATGGACAGTTTATACTACACAAAATGAATATGGATGAATCCATAGTTGTGTCCACTATCATTGACAAACTGCCTCCGTCCTGGAAAGACTTCAAACATAACTTGAAACATCAAAAGGAGGAACTGTCATTGGTTCAACTTGCTAGTCACATTCGTATTGAAGAATCTCTTTGTGCGATGGAAAGTGACAAATCTGAAAAACCCAAAGGAAAAGTTGAACCTGAACAGCCCTCGGTTCATATAGTTGAAAACAAAACAAGGAACCAGAACCACAAAGGACATGGCAAATGCAAGCAGGAACATGTCCCAAGCAACTCCAACAAAAAGAGAAAGGATCTGGTTTGTTGGAGGTGCAATCAAGATGGGCATTCCAAGCATGATTGTCATGTGAATTTGGGCAACAATTGTGCTGGAAACAGTGGAGCCAATGGGAAAGTGAATGGGTCTTCGGCCCAAGTTAAAGGAGGTCAGTTTTTTACTAACCTTGATAATTCTAATCAGAATTATGTTTATTATGTTTCATTTATCCCTGAATCATTCTATGTGCAGGATGATGATGTTGCTTGGTGGATCGACTCCGGAGCAACAAACCATGTATGCAAGGATGAACGGATGTTTGAAACATTAACTCCGCTTGAAGATGGCTCGGTGCTGAAAATGGGAGACGATTCTTTTATTCTATTTGTGGTTTAGGTGTCGTGTGTCTTGAATTTACTTCTGGAATGACAATTAGGTTATTTGATGTTTTGTTTGTTCCCAAGATTCGCAAGAATCTTGTTAGCTCTAGTTGTTTGAATTCTGATGGTTTTAAACAAGTTATTGAGTCGGATAAGTTTGTTTTGTCTAAGGGTGGAATGTTTGTTGGTTTTGGATATTTAAATAATAGAATGTTTAGTTTGAATATTGTTGACAAATTATTACCTGTTCAGAATTCTGCATTTGTATCTTCTGCTTCTAATGTTGATAAATCTATGCTTTGGCATGTAAGATTAGGTAATGTCAACTTTAGAAGGATGCATGAGATGTCAAAACATGGATTAATTCTAGCCTTTGATATGACATCTGATAAATGTAAAACATGCATGCTTACAAAAGTGACAAAACAGCCCTTTCCTAGTGTCACTAGAAATTCAACTGTTTTGGAGCTTGTACACAGTGACCTGTGTGATTTTCATTCCACTCCTTCTTTAGGGAATAAAAAGTATGTAGTTACCTTTATTGATGACTGCACTCAGTTTTGCTATGTGTATTTGTTGCACTCTAAGGATGAGGCCTTAGAAAAATTCAAAATATACAAAACCGAGGTGGAATTGAAATTGGGCATTCTGGTTAAATGTCTCAGGACTGATAGGGGAGGTGAATATATGGATCCCATATACTTCCAATCAGTGGGTATCATTCATGAGACCACGGCACCTTACACGCCTCAACAGAATGGCATTGTTGAACGCAAAAATCGAGTTTTAAAGGAAATGGTAAACTCGATGTTGTCTTACTCGGGATTGAGTGAAGGATTCTGGGGAGAGGACATGTTAACGGCCTGCTATTTGTTAAATATGGTTCCAAATAAAAGGAACAAAACAGTCCCATATGAACTTTGGTTCAAGAAAAAGCCGAATTTAAGTTATTTTCAGGTTTGGGGATGTCGGGCAGTTGTAAAACTTACCGAGCCCAGAAAGAAAAATTTGGGGGAATGTGGAATTGATTGCATATTCATTGGATATGCTGAACATTCCCAATGCATATAGGTTTTATGTAATAAAACCTAATGATTCGGTTTCAATTAACACTATTATCGAATCGCGGGACGCAATTTTTGATGAGATGAGGTTTTCATCAATTCAAAGTCCTAAGGATCTGACTTTTGATGCTAATAAAGAGAAAAATTCAGAAAGTCAAGATGGTGGTGTCGTTCAAGAACCACAAGATATTCGTAGAAGAAAAAGAGGCCAAATTCCTAAGAATTTCGGATCCGACTTCCAACTGTACTTGGTGGAAGGTTCAAGGGATGAAATTAATCTTGAATACTCTTATTGCTATAGTATTGAAGATGATCCTAAGACTTATCAAGAGGCCATGGAGTCTCATGATAGTGCCTTTTGGAAGGAAGAAATTGATGATGAAATGTCATCAATTCTTGAGAACAATACATGGGTGTTGTCTGACTTGCCTCCGGTTCTAAAACTCTTGGTTGCAAATGGATTTTCAAAAAGAAAATGAATGTTAATGGGACCATTGAAAAATTTAATGCCCGGTTAGTCATTCAAGGTTTTAGACAAAAATTCGGTATTGACTATTTTGATACGTATGCTCCAGTTGCACGTATTTCTACTATTAGATTGTTGGTTGCCTTGGCAAGTATCCACAATCTGGTTATTCACCAAATGGATGTGAAAACAGCCTTTTTTAAATGGTGATCTTGATGAGGAAGTTTACATGAAACAACCAGAAGGTTTCATTATGTCCGGTAAAGAGCATATGGTTTGTAAACTTGTCAAATCTTTGTATGGGCTGAAACAAGCGCCTAAACAATGGCATCAAAAATTTGATGAGGTGATTTTTTCTTTTGGTTTCAAAACAAACCAATGTGACAAATGTGTTTATAGTAGATTTGATGATGCTACTAGAGTTGGAGTGATCATTTGCTTATATGTAGATGACATGTTGATTTTTGGCACCGACCAAAATCAAGTGGATGAAACAAAGAAATTGTTTTCATCCAAGTTTTCCATGAAAAATTTAGGAGAGGCTGATGTAATTCTTGGAATAAGAATTAAGAGGATGAACAAAGGATTGGTAATGACTCAAATTCATTATATTGAGCAAATTCTCAAGCGATTTAATTTTACCGATTGTTCTCTTGTGAGTACTCTTATGGACCCAAGTGCGAAATGAATGCCAAATAATGGTATTCCTATTTCACAGTTGGAATACTCTAAGGCTATTGGTAGCTTGATGTATGCCATGACAAGTACCAGACCTGATATTGCGTTTGCTGTGGGTAAGTTGAGCAGGTACACTAGCAATCCTAGTGCTCAACATTTGCAAGCAGTGAATAGAGTGTTTAAGTATCTCAAGGAAACCATGAATTATGGTTTGATTTACTTGGGGAGTCCTTCGGTTTTAGAAGGTCATTCGGATTACCAACATGGAGGACCATTCCTTAACTTCTGGTTGGGTATTCTTGCTTGGGGGAGGTGCCATTTCTTGGGCTTCCAAGAAGCAATCTTGCATTACAAACTCGACAATGGAATCTGAGTATGTTGTGTTAGCAGCTGTTGGTAAATAAGAAGAGTGGCTAAGGAATATAGTCACACGACCCCTCGGACTGCTTTCCCTTCATTCTCAAAGATTACTAACCCTTTCTAATTTTATCATACTACCGCCTCGAATACTTGAAGGGTTCTCCCCCACTTCGATCTGGCTAATTCCTTTACAACTCATAGTTCAAAAGGATTTCCAATCCTTCCTATCATCTAACGATTCGATCTGCTATCAACCACGTTTACCTCTGTTGGCGCTTCAACTAACCCTTTACTAGACTTGAATCAATCTTGCCAACTAACGGAGAACCTTTAAATCCCCGATTGCATTTGCCTCTTTGACTGCATCCTGAGAACCTACGCTTAAGGGGGAAATGTCTTTGAACCACAACCCTGTCGTCCTCTAGCTACTCCGCTGGAAACTCTAGCTTACCACTGTTGGGGTTATAACTGGTCTATACTCGAATGACACCTTCTCGAAAGTAGTGAGACACTTCCGAGTCTTACACATACATGCTATAGTTACTGCATCCAAAGTAACTTGTTCTATAGGGGACGTCCTCCAATTACCATTCTAAAATCCAAGGTATGCAAATGGCATATAACTCAATCACAAGCAGATAATATAGTACTCCAATATATGCACCTACTAACATCAATGCAGAACCCTAACAATAACACCATAACATAAGCTGACAGAGAAATATATATATATATATATATATATATATATATATATATATATATATATATATATATATATATATATATGTGTGTGTGTGTGTGTGTGTGTGTGTGTGTGGATATATATATATATATATATACTCGTAACCTGCTCTAAAGAACCCTCGAATCCCCTTGTCTTTCGAAGCCTACTATGACACCGAGGCTGTCCCAACTGCTGAACTAGACAGTTCGCCCTAACATGGCCAGGCTGATGACAACGATGGCATAACTCTACTTCTACTGTGCATTCTTGACGTTTGTGACCCTTCCACCCGCATCTGCCACACTTGGACCTACTGCGCACATCACCCCGTGTCCCTTCCTTCCTTGAGCAACCATCCCGACTCCTCGGGTCCTTGGCACTATCCATGGTAGCGTCTAACTGTCCAGCTTGCTGAGCCAGACTGAAAACTCGCTTCCTCTTTCTCAACTGACTATCAGAACCCATCTCCTGCTCCCGGGTCACCCTGACCATTTCACCCACTACCCGGATAGCCGAGGTCCGCCTTTCTATCCCATCGATCACTCTATCACTGACACGTCCGATGGTGTCGGGTAACTCCTCGCGGAGGGCCCGTGAAACCTTCGCAGCAATCCAATCCTGCAGGGAACTCTCTTGGAGGTAAGGTGTACCACCCACTCCCGACCCCTGATGGCAAGTGCTAAAAATGAGATCCCCCCTGATAGATCCCTGGGATCCATAAGAATCAGGCTCTAGACGAGCCCCAAACTGTCCTGAAACTGTCCCGACCCTAAAGGCCTTAAGTCGATTGTCCAAAAGCTCCACGATGGCCTCCCTGGCTGAACCGAATATCACAGGAGTGTGATCAATAATGTTGCACATAATTTCTGCAGAAATAAAATCTCTCATCTGATCGTCAAGCTGCCCGACTCCAAAGCTCGAGCCAGATCCCTCCCCGGCACCTGGACTACCAACTGGTATCTCGCGCAATGTCACCATGCTGAAAACAGATCACATTAACTATCAGAATACTCATCACTTCTGAGGGATCTATACACACTCTACAAGTTCCCTGGTTTTGTCTTGACCCCTCTTGAATCGAGTACGGATCCTCTGCTTTCAGTAATACGGGCCCATACTGCCTTCCACATCTATCCGTACTTTCCTCAAGAACTGCCTCGACTCCACCAAGTACCTTCTACTACTACTACTGATCTCTGCTACTCTCATCCTCGGCTTGCACTAGGGAAATCTCTGACTCTACCCAAACCATTCCTCAGCTGCTGCAAGTCTCCTTGTAATGCCAATTAGCCATCACCTGAATACCATCACATGTAGCGAGGCTCGGATAATCCTTCGAGTAAGGGACTCATCTCTACAACGGTTAGACTCAAACGAGAGTTGCACAATAGGATCAAATCCAATACTCTAAGATTATTCAACTCTGATTACATGTGACTTGTCGTATTCACCTAATGGCTAACTCCCATCACTTGGAGTCCCACAAAGCACAAAGCAAGCAACATTCAGACATAGGAAACTACTCAAGCAATTCTATCCTCATATTAAGAAACTGTACTAGCATACAATGTTAAGCTCATACTATCAGACATAACCTAAACATGATATCCTACTACTGTCTACTCAATACTAGCATGCAATTATCATAAAAATGAAACACATATATAGCAAGCACATAAGGTATCATCCCTAGATCCTTATTCCTATTCTAGCATGATGTTCTACTGAAACTGAAACTGAAAATCATAACATAAACTTGTATGGGTAATTTCGGAGTACTTACTTGAGCTCGGCTGATCGCATGCACCACACCCTTTTCTCTTTTTAAAAAAACTCTTTTTCTTTCTAAGTTGTTTTTCAAAAATTCTTTTCGAAAACGTTTCTCTCTTGAAAATCTTATATCATTTCCTCAGTTTGAGTTCAGACACACTCGAAAACGTGCCCAAATCCCTCAAACCAAAGCTCTGATACCAGCTTGAAACATCCCAAAAATACGACCCAAAAATTTTTGTTTTAATATTACTAAAAATCGCAATGTCGACTATTTGATAATAAAACCATGAATCGTATGTCTCAAAATGCCATAGTAAAATTTTCAATTCAAATCTGAAGTTAATATCATATCGAAATATCTAAATAAAACTCTCAGGAATAAACTGCAACTGTGGTGTGTGTCATGCCATCAATCCGAGCCCTTCCCCTTGCTTGTGGAAGTACCTGAAATCAAAAGTGAAAATGTAAGCACAAAGCTTAGTGAGCTCCCCCAAACTACCACACACCATACAATAAGTTGCTTTCATAATCTCAATCAACATTAGTCAATATTGGCTCTGCCTCTGGTTTGTACAAGTACAACACAAGACAATGAATTGACTAAACCGCCCTTGAATTCACAAAACTTTTAGCCAACATTGTAGATATGTACTTCCAAAATGTACCTATTGGTACGTTCCAAGATCTCATTTTTAATAAGCCACCCCAAGCACACTACAAAAGCAAGTGCATAAAAATCTTCAGGACCTACACTTGTAATATTGTTTAGGATCCTACTTTCAATACTTTCTACTACAACAATGTACTTTAAACCAACTACTTTTTAATTTTTTCTATTTTTGCAAGTATTTAGAATCAGTTCCTATATACTTGTCTTTTGTACCTTTTAGCGCTGATATTCTTGCAGCTTGGTGATAACTGAAGATCATCCCGACACAATCCCTATACATGCAAAGTGTTATTGAGTATAGGAAAACCTTACACATATATTATGTAAAAACAAATTTAAAAGATTACCCGAATATTAAAGACAGGAAATATTAGTGAGAAGCAACCTCCAATCCTCCATGACTGATACGAAAAGGTAAAAGACTATAAGAAACAAACCCAAAAGTCATTACGCTGAAAACTATTTTAGGATCAGGAATGCCAACTACCTTCTTACAACTTGTTGTCAAGAACTTTTGAGTTTTGACAACCTTTCTTCTGCCCATCAATGTGAACTGCAACCTATCCTTGTGTCAGTTACAATCATACTCACATGGCAATGTAAATCTATTACCGGTAAGATATTAGCCAAAAGCAACCACTCATTAGAAAGGGAAAATATACCAACATCAACCCACTCAACGCTTCCTAAATAAAAATATATAGAATTAAATCATCATGGAATATATAAAATAAAAATGTAAGTTATAGAGTGTTAGAAATTAACAGGAAAATGATTTATTAAGCCAAAAATCAATGCAAAAAAGTTTAAATGCCAAAAAAAACACAAAGAAATATGAAACATACCTTGTTAGAAAGAAATCAAATTTGTCAAAGTCAATGAGCTCAAGTGCCTAATCCATTTCTACTTTCGTCCACACATACATTCCTTGCAGTCTTTTATAGAACATATAGAGGGGTAAAAGTGTTTGGTTAGTGTACGAATTCGTAAGACAACAAACACAAAGGCATAAATAAAAATAAAAAAGAAATTTCTCACCATGAAAAACAAACATTAACTGGAACAGGGCACACAAAAGAAGAGAAACCTTAACTATCCAGATGCTTTTATTTTGGTTCTAAACCTGAAAGGTGAAAACAAAGGGCAAACCAGTCACTCCAGCAACAAAATAGAGGATAAATTGGTCATTTTAGACAATAATCTACAACGTACCGACATGATAGGCCAAATTAGTTGCTTCATACGATAAAATGAAAGCAAAATTTTCACGCAAACCTATAAAAAACATCAAACTTGTGATCCTTTTGATTCTTAGCAATCACATGTTGGTGAATCACATGCTTAGCTTTTAAGTCTTGAGAATCAATCACCACCTGTATAAATTTCAAGTACCAATTTGTTATTTCGAACAGGTATGAATAGAGCAGCATGACAACCACATTACATCATTAATGTTCAAAGAAATGCAATTCACTTTAGCAAATGCGTCAGGTCATCTCTTAAAAGTCGATGAGTGGTAGCGGGGATGGAGAGCAAGTTAAGGTAGAGAAAGTGAGATTCATGGATCATATTGGGTTGGCATTGCCGGAAAAAGATCTGTGAGAGCGCACAGTTCGTGGAGACGACAATCAGAAATGGCTGTGGTGCAAGGTTGGAGAGCGGGTGGTGGTTCACTGGCGATGGTGGTGAGGACGGTGACTTGAGCTGATGAGTTGCGATGTCGGCGCTTATGATTAGGGTTTTTGATATTTGTTTGAGGGATAAGAAGAGGAAAATAGAAATTATTGTTTAATTTATTGATTTAATTTCTAAATTCAATGTTAGTGTCAATTAATTTGTGAAACGTAAATGTAAAATGATATATTAATTGGTAAGCATAAATTGATGGTACATAATGTAGTAGATATGATGCCTCTTAAATAAATGTCAAAAATATTTTATATAATAATAAAGATATGCTTAATATTATTGTACATGAGGTAATATATGTTGTCCCTCTTAATTTTCAAGAAATGGGCAATATCCTTAATAATATAGTATATATATATATATATATATATATATATATATATATATATATATATATATATATATATATATTTCATAGGAAGGTAAAGAGTTTTTTTTTCTACATATATTTTTTTTGGCGAATTAAAACAAATGAATCACTAGATAAATCAAAAATAACATGATTCACAAAAAAAAATCCCAAAAAAACATCTCGATGATTTATTTATACAATGATTTTGTTGTTATTCATTAAAATTGTCATGAAAGTGAATTTTTTCATAATTTACATAAAAATGAATAATAAAAACGTTATTTTTGAATTTTTTTTCTTATGAATCATCTTACTTATGAGAAAATAGAACTTCTTATCTTCCTGCCAAAATTTTATTTTTTATTTGATCATCTCTCTCTCTCTCTCTCTATCTCTCTCTCTCTCTCTCTCTATATATATATATATATATATATATATATATATATATATATATATATATATATTCTTAACTTTCTTTGTGTCATTATGTGTTAGAAATTTTCAAAAATCATTTACACAATAAAAAATGTTGTAGTTTAAGTAGGATGAGCATATTGACCGGAGAACTGGTCGGAACCGGAACCGGAACCTGATGGAACCGGTCAGGCCGAGACTAGGACGATATTCTTATGGATTTTTGGAACCGGAACCGATAGAACCGGCAAAAACCAGAATCGTATGTTGTTATTTCTCAAGGACCAGTTCCAACATTAAAGACATGGAAAGAACAGGTAGGAACCAGGAACCGGTAGAACCGACGGTCCGGTTTGGTTTCTATTTCTACCAAGTTCGGTTCCCGGACTGGTTTCGGTTCCAGCCGGATCGCTTCCTTTGTTCATCCCTAATTTTAAGTGTTTAACCTATGGAAATATCAAAATGGATGATTGATATTAAGTTTTTTGTGCTTTGGAAATTGTCTGAGCCTTCTAACAAAAAAAGAACTTCAAAAATGATGATTTTCTAAAAATAAAAGTTTGCAGATAAATCTGGATTTTTGCTAGGGCTGAGCATGGGTCGGTTTTGACCTAAAACCGAACCCAAAACCGACTTATCGGTTTTCAGAAATTTAGAACCCAACCGACGGGTTCGGTTTCTCGGTTTTTTGGTTCTTTTCGGTTCGGTTTTGGGTTTAAACCCAAACCCAATAGAAATCCCAAGTAATTCTTTGAAAGATGACAATCCTTTTATAGAAGTAAGGATGATCGATTTTTGTTACAAGGGGTGATGTGGGAATGAAGTTAGAATCAACATGTTTTATATAGGAGATGATACGGAGGTTAGTTTGAACACCTGGACGATGTGGGATAGTTTTTAAAGGACAGCCAAAATAAATAAAACAAACGAAATGTAGGCAATAAGTTTCAAACTTGGGACAAGTAGAAAGAACGTTGCAGCGCCTTAACCACTACACCAAGTTTGTTTTTTTTGCTTAGAAGCCAACGAAAATAAATATATACATATATAAATCGCAGAATATATATATTTCATAAAATTCGGTTTGGGTCGGTTTTTCTCGGTTTTTGTATTTTATAAAACCGAAACCGACCCAATATTTCGGTTTTTAAAAAAAAAATCAAACCCAAAACATCGGTTTCTATTACGGTTTCGGTTTTTCGGTTTCGTTTTTGTCGGTTTTTCGGTTTCCGGGTTCGGTTTTGCTCACCCCTAATTTTTGCACATGGCTATCTGCGTGTTTTTTTCTTTTTTTTCTTTTTTTTTAATCAAAGGCAACACATTTTTGCATATCAAAATTCAAAACGGAGTCATATTTAGGTTTTCGGATCATAACTACTTTGTACAAATTGCTAATTTTTTAATTAAAATTTTGAAAATGATAAATAAAATTAGTCTGATTTATCTTTTTCCTTATTAAAACAATATATTTTATAAACTTATGTATAGTACAATAACTAGGTGTAAGACCCGTGTATTACACGAGTTTATTAAAAATAAATTTTTAATACCAATACATAAATATGGAATATTTTATAATGTAATACTTTATGTTACATAGCATAATGTAATCTTCTGAAAATTTACAAAAGAAACTAAATCATTTGAAATATTTATGAGAATTTATTACCAAATTAATAGGATGATTTTATTTCCTTATAGAACCCATTACAAATTTATGGAATTTTATTTTAAGAAATTGGAAATCCCTAAAAAATGACAAGTGGAAAATAAAATTTTTAATATTCTCACAAAATGACAAGTGTCAAAATGAATGAGAAGATGACATGTGGCAAAAAAAAACTTTCATTTATTAAAGATGATTATTTATATAAATAAGTAGATAAAAATATTCGGATCAACCAAACCATTATGTACCACAAATTACGTCTAACACACTAGTTATATAAAAGATAATTGGATGGTGTTCTGAATCAACGTTTATCTCCTTCATATAAATAAAATTATTTAGTAGATGTCGATTTCGTGATATAAAAATTAACAAAAGCATAAATCCATTTATCACAAAGTAAAAGGCATGAAAATGACAATTGAGATGGAAAAAAGGGTAGTAGATGGTATTATCACGATGGGGATGTGGGTCACGGCATTACGTTCTTGGCCATCTCCGAATATTCCTTGAAAAAAAATTGATTTTTGTCATAGCATGGATACCGACGATATCAATCCTGAATTTCATGATTTTAGAGTAGTGTCATCTCTTGTGTTTAAATTTGGTACTAGTATAAGATCATGATTTGATACTAACTTCTCATCCCTAATGTAACACCTGGTTCTGAAAGTGCTTCGCTGCTTGGGGCTACGGCCCAATCATCAGTTGTCATACGGTTAGGGCCTTGGGAAAGGAAGGATTTGGCCCGTTTTGGATGTGGGTATTAGGGTATGCGAGACCCAAGCGCTTGATTGTGGCTTCGGAGGCCAAGGGCATACTCGCAATGCGGCATCTCAGTCTTTTGAGGATTTAGGTTCTTGTTCGGGAAGTTTTTAGGAAATAAGGGGTTGTTAGAAGCGTAGGGCTTCTCGTCACCTTTTCGTGGATATAAAGTTCGTCGGAAACGGACTATGAACGAAGAAGTTATAGCACTTTGAAGTTATTGGCAATATTGGTGCCTAGTGGAATTGTTTGGCAAGTAAGTCCCACGCATGAAAGGAAGGCATGCACGTGTCCGGGGGCTACGCCCAACGTATAAGATATATGGAAGCGGGTGCGGAGAGGCGTACGCCCTGCGTACATTCAGAGTCCCTAAACCCTAAATTTGAGGGTTTGTCACTATATAAAGAACATAATGCACTTGATATCAGCCTCCCTCTCATCCTTAGACAGCCACCACGAAACCCTAATCATCCCTTGAGTGTTCTTGGAGTTTTAGAGGCCATTAGAGATCATTTTGGTGTTGTGAAGCCATTTTCCAAGCAAGTGAAGAGCATAGCAAGGTGGCGAATCAAGGGAGAAGCAGTAGATCCGAGATTGTGGTTCCATTTCAAAACACCTTGAGGTATAAAGCCTTGAACTTTCCTCAAGTATGCTTAGATCTAGTGTTGTATGGTTTTGGAGTCTTTTTGGTCCCAAGAATAGAGCTTTATGGTTCAAATCCGACTCCTAGGCTTAGAGTTGTCACTCTCAGTGCTAAATAAGTCCCTAAGGCGGAAAGTTTCCATCTTGGATGTCTTATTGAGTAAATGCATGAGTTAAGATCATTTTTATGAGAATAGAATGCCATTTTGTAGTTTGGGCTTATTAGGGTCATGTAAAGTCACCAAGTCAGTGACTTTATTAATTAAGACGTTGAAGAGGACCTAGATTTATGTTTATAGCCAGTGGAATAGAGTATTAAGCACTTAATGGGAAAAGTGACTTAACAGAGAAGTACGTTAGGCGTACATGCAGGTACGCACAGCGTACACACCATTCAGCCAGTACGCTTAGCGTACAGAAGAGTACCCCCCGCGTATATTCATCAGATATGGGATTTGTATGTTTTGGGCCTCGGATTGGGCCATAAATTGGACTTTTGTTCTTTGGCCCTTAATGGTCCATCAGAAGTCAAATAATTTGGGCCAAAAATATGTTTGGGCTTAGGGCAAGGCCCATTAGAGGGATTAGGCTTAATTTAGAAAATTAGGCCATTAGTGGGCCACTAGTGGGCTTGGGAAGCCTACCTAGTGTTGGGCCTTTTTATATTATGGTTTTAGGCCTTAAATATGGACCAAGTTGGATTAGGGGGTAAAATGGTCATTTTACCCTAAGGAGGATTATTGATTTGGACTAATTGTTATTTTGGGTAATGATAGCTCGAGGAGTCGAGAGATCAACAGTTCGGAGATCTACCAGATAGCAGCCAGAGGTTTATCGGTGGGAGTCTGCATTCAGCCTTACGAGGTGAGTTTCCCTTTGTGTGAACGGGTCTAAGGCACCAATGTCGGCCTGTATGCATGCATGTAGGATGTATGTTCCGGACTAGAGTCCGATGTCGGGCGATGCCCGATGTAGGTTTATATGTTCCGGACCTCGGTCTGATGTCGGGGAAAGCACAAGGAATGTTTGTACGCTTGATGTCTCTATGATTCATGCATGTGTCTATTTGTATATTTTCGGACTTCGGTCCGATATCAGGGCAAGCCAGAGGAAGGTTATATGTATGATTCCGGACTACGGTTCGATGTCGGGTGGTACCCAAGGAAGGTTATGCATGTTTAGTTATACTAGTTGTCTGTGTGATACTTGTATGTGCCTGGTAAGAAGGTGAGTATGGGCGAGGGGCCGTATCTCATCACTAGCTAATATTGGACGGGGTTCCATATCTCCTTAGCAGAGTATGGGCGGGGCCCAAGACAGGTGAGTCCTAAGGACTAGAACATATTGTATTGTGTATGATTCTTTATGTGTTAGCACGATTATATGATATTGTTTGTATATGTATAGCGGGCGGGGCCTAGTGATAGGCGGGGCCTCATGAGAAACAAATTTGTATACCGAGCGGGGTTCAATGCTAGGCGGGGCCTGATGCCGGAGCAAGTCCGATGTCGGTCAAGTCCCGAGGTAGGGGCGAGAGCCCAGTACGTGGTTATGTGTATGGTATGTGGTAGGTTGGGGAACTCACTAAGCTTCGTGATTACGGTTTTCAGTTTTGGTTTCAGGTACTTCCGGTAGCAGAGGGAAGAGCTCGGGATGACTGCATCGCACACACCAAGATGTTTCAGCCTGTAATGTTTTACTCTAATATAATGAACATGAGTTTTGAAAAGATACTCTTATTTGATACAATCACTTGTGTTTTGGTTGAAAGGGTTTTGATAATTATGGATTATTAATGAAATTTTTGGTCTTGATTTTTGGGATGTTACACCTAATGTGGATGACATGAAAACTATGATTTATAATGATAAATTTAATAAAAAAAATAGTAAAAGACAAATAAAAATTACAAAAATATAAAATCAAATAACCAATGTTGGATTTTTTTATCTCATCTAACCATGTAATCTTTCTTTTTGACATCTATTATGATATCAAAATAAGAATGAGAAACACTTATCAAAAAAGGTATCATTTCTCGCTTTTAGGGTAAAAACACTCAAACATTTTCGAAACGTCTAATCAACCATAAATTCATAAGAATGGCCTCATTGAAACTGCTCTTTCGATCACCTTTAGAGTCTACCCGTGATAACCATTTCTTTGCCAATAAAAACTTGAAAACAAAACATTCCACCACTTACCGATCTGTCTCCAAATAAAAGAGACAAGTAGCTTATTAATTTTCCACCTCCTCATCACAAAGAGGACAAATAATGGAATCAACATCTACTCCTCTTGCATCTAGATTTCTTTCATATGGAGATGGTTAAGGCTAATACGCCACCCAAGGACATCAACTTTTATAGGATTAAGATTAGTTTAACAAGTGAGTACATTTTGTGACCGAAATGTTAATGTCAAATAGCCACCAATGAAAAATTCCTGAACCATAAAGAGTCCACTCTCATGTAAGATCTATAGTCGAAGAAGAGAAATCCGCCAAAAAAGCTTGAAACTTGAAGAAATAAGAGGCATGAATCCATCCCTCGTTTTATGTTATGCCGACCAAAGCCTATTTCCTTGATTAAAACAAGAATTAACCAAACAACTTTTATCCCGCTCTAGCTCAAATATCATTTGAGTCTGTATGTTGAAAGACTATTCATTACACCATTTATCTATCCAAAAAATGGTTAAAATTTCATTTCCTAGCCTCTTTATGTAAATAATCATCCATACTTATATTTGTTTGGATTGAAGACTTTTAAAGCACCGATCATGTTACTCCAAGCACCTACAAGTTGCATCTTCTTACTCATAACCATGGCACCCATCTTTCCCATGAAATTCGAAATGGACAAAACAAAAGACTATTGGTGCATTTAAGAATCGTCACCTCTATTTTGCTAGCGCATCACAACTTGAGTGCGAATAAGCTACTTATTCCCAATAATCCTTCTTCTTTTGCAGGCAGGACTAGTCTATTTTATCTAAGCTATTTTTCTTTCGCCTATGTCACCCATCCCCCAAAAAGTGAATTGCAATGCAAAGACTCAAGAAATTGAGGAGTTGAATATAAAAAGTGACATAAAATAAACTTACAAGCTTTCTAAGATCAACTTTATAAGTGTTATACACCCTGCCTCTAGTGATAAAATTTTCACATTCCAATTATATATATATTTTTTAATCTATCAATGACACTAATCCATCCATCAACCCATGATATATCACTTCAAATTGAAAGATCAATATGAGTAAACAAAATTTCTCACCTCCCCAACCCATAATAGAAGCCATAGTCAAAACTTCATCAAAAGGAATTTCAACCCCCACTAAAATACTCTATGTTAAATTAACTGTTGTCTGGGCTGATATAAGTTAAACGCAAAAAGGATTCCAGTAATAGTATAGAAATTTTGTGACCATTCGCCCAGAAAAATAGCATCATATGAAAATATCGGATGATACAAAGTTTGATGGGACTCAACAATTTAAGCACCGGGAAAAATACCCCTCAAAACTACCTCTTCCATAGCAACATGTAAATGTTTCATTGTTACGATGAATACGTTGGATTTGTTGAATTAGGTGTCTAAGCCAATAACTAAATTGATATATACTTGAGTTAAATGTAGAGTCATTTTGGGTTGCCCTCAAACCTAGTAATTAACATAATGATTTTTTAGAGAGAGAGAGATTGATTTATTGGTTTATTATAAGATTAATAAATAGCAATAAATAATTTATTAATATTTATGAGAATAATATATTAATTAGAAATAGTATTATTTAATTAATAATTAATCAAAAATTAATTGGAATTAATTCGATTAATTAAAAGTATAGGGATTAAATGTGATAATGTTCAAAAGTTGTGCATTAAAGGATTCCAAAACCTTCCCACATGAGGGGGACGATTTTGGAGGTTCCTAGGGATTCTTAGAAGCCTTAGGGAGAAAGAAAAGGGTTAAGGGTTATCTAAGGAAACCTATCTTATCCTAGACTCCTTACTCGCCTATATAAACCATTGGGGTTATAATTCGATCTCTTCTTCTCAAGAGAAGATAGCCAAAAATTACCTCCTCCCTCCTCTATCCTTTCAAGTCTTCTATTTCTAGGGTTTTGGTAAAAGCATCTAGAGGCACGAGATTTCTCGTGCTTGTTAAAAGTTTTCAAAAAAAAAAAGGTTTTCAAGGGTAACCAAAGAAAGATGAGATGTGTATGATCAGCTGGAGTAGGAAAGTATGCCCCAAGATACCCACACTGTTATTTGCTTATGATGATTATGATAGAATTACATGCTAGTAATAGGTAGGGATCTTCAAGAATTACATGATAGAAATGTCTGATGTATGATGCCTGATAGTCTAGGAGAACTTCTTGTATGTTAGGTGGAATTGACATCATTATTGTATTTGTTTAGTACATGCATCATAGTTTGTACATAACTAAGATTTTATAGTCTGGAAATGTTAGATTTAGCCTTATTTCATGTTCGTTGTCTGGTTTTGGGCTTAGGCTAGAATCAAGTATTTTTCTGTCTATAGAATCTAGCGTTATGTATGATTAACATGCACGAGCGGCTGCAGGGTTGGTGGAAGTTCCATGAGTGAGTACGGTTTATAGCAGGCCAACATGAGGAATGATTAGTCACTCTTGAGAGAGTAGACATAGGTTGTATGTACATCCTTAATGCTTGGGCCTAGTGGTCCGGAATTACGTGTAGGGATCTGCCTGATTTTTTCTATGGTGTCTTAGTTCCAGTTGATTTCACTACACAAATGTTGCTTGCTTTGTGTGTGACATCTCCAAAATCACGGCCAGAAAAGACCGGTTTGTTTATGCTTTGTTTAAAAATCAGAGTAACATTTTAAATGAAAGTGTTGCGGAATTTGTCCCAAAACAAAATATGATAAAGATTTATCAAAAGCATTTCCATAGAAATGTATTTCATTAAAAGACTTGGGATGTCATGTTCGTATAGATCAAAAGCATAAACAGTACAATGTAAGCCTTACTACATTATTTCATATCTACAGGCCTATATCCGTAGTCCCTCGTCCAACATCATATCTATGCTCAAGCGCCACTACCTGTAATACATAAAACTGAGTGGGTCAGGCTTGGGAGCCTGGTGAGCACATAGGGTTTTCAACCCACAATAAATAAGTTTATTACCTTCATTAAATTAAACAAACCCGATTACCCGTTCCCGTTATCCTCACATTATGTCCCTAAGCATCTATCATAAGGGACCTATCCTAAGGATTATCATCGGGACGGACACTACTGCTAAGGGGATTCCTCAACAATAAATGTCCTTAAGGCAACCATGTGGGGGATGGAGTACATCTGATGAGCACACAGTTCAAATAAACACACAGTTCAAATAAACACCTACAGGTTGCGAGCCTGCTAGTGTTCCATTGGACTGTCTAGAATAGTCCGTGGTCGTCATCTATACTCCGCTAGATGACTAGATCATCAATAACATCTATAACGAGGCCTCTCATTATTTCATTTTATCACACAGCAACTAATATATCTACCCATGTTTTACCCCAACATTTTCATAGATATAAAATAAATATACAGTTTAAATCTTTGAAAACATGTATAAAAATGTTCATCTAGCATAGATAGCAAGTATTCAGGTAATATGCACACATAGCACGTAATTTATATAAAATACTTCATATCTATGTATAAGCTGAAAGTAACTATGCACTCACTTGGTAAGGTGGTGACTCGGCACTCGGACAGCTCTTCGTTACTTCTTAAAACAATTTTTCCTTGACCAAAACTTTGTATTAATACCACTAGAGTTTAGTTTTAACGTTAATCGCGACTAATTAATAGTCTAGCTATTATTACTATTATATAAGCGTTAAATAACACTCAATATAACTCATAATAATAGCCCAAATAATTATTTTAAGGTCCTAATAATGTTACTATAATTAAATAAAAGCTATATTAAATATAGTATAGGCGTAACTCACTTACAATGGGTTTTTATTAAAAACCGGGCTTCGCTGAAGCAGCGTTTCCGAGCCGAAAGCTTTTCTTCTCGGAGCCGTCGGGCGCTCCGGGGCTTTCTTCTCGTGATAGGGAGGTTCCCTAGACTTGGGAGGGGTTTAGGGAGGCTAGAGAGAAGTTAGAGAGAGAAAGAGAGGCTTATGGTGTGAAGAAAATATGAGGAGTTCACCCTTGTATTTATAGGAGTTTTATAGTAAAGTAGTCTCTAAGCTTCGTCCGTAACTTTTGCATACGAGCTCCGTTTTTGTCTGTCTTTTTACCGTTGAGTTCCTATTAATGAGATCTTCAACTTTCATTTAGACCTTGTTAGCTAATTCTCATTCTATCTCGGATTTACAAAACTGTATCGAATTCGCCGCGCTCGAAAAGTAGAGACTAAGCTTCGTCCATAACTTTCGCATACGAGTTCCGTTTTTGTCTGTCTTTTTACCGTTGAGTTCCTATTAATGAGATCTTCAACTCTCATTTAGACCTCGTTGGCTAATTCTCATTCTATCTTGGATTTACAAAACTGTATCGAATTCGCCGCGCTCGAAAAGTAGGGACTAAGCTTCGTCCATATCTTTCGCATACAAGCTCTATTATCGACGTTATTTATATCCACACGTTGGTATTTAAGAGTAGTACAACTTTCATTTAGATCCCGTCGGCTAAAAATCGACCGATCTAAAATTCAGATTTCGGGTTGTGCACTGCTATGCTAAATCTTAGAAAAATCATAACTTCCTCATACGAAGTCAGATTTGGGCGTTCTTTTTATCGATGTTCTTAGTTTAACATATTCTACGACTTTCGTTTAGAGCGCTAAGGTTAAATCTCGCTCTATCGTAAATTCACTATTTACGCTTCCCGGTATCGTGCCGGTTCTGTCGCGAAACTTCGACGGGTCATAACTTCTTCGTTATAACTCGGATTTCGGCGTTCCTTATATGCACGGAAACCTTGAGACATATTCTACAACTTTATGTAGAGATATCGGGATTATCTCACACTTTAATTTTGATGTTCATTTTTATTTTTTATTAATTATACATTTATAATTAAATAATAAACACATAAACACACATAATTCACATAATACTCAAATATTTCATCTTTATTACTTCAAAAAGAGTTACAAGAGTTGACGTAGACTATTACATTGACAAAAATGCTTAGCCCTGAAACCCGGGCGTTACATTGTGCTTTGTAGGACCCACATTAAAGTGAGTTAATTATCAAATGGATATGTTAATTTACATACTGCAAAGATTAAATAATTTGAGAATGATTGATTTGGACCTATTGCACAGCTGTCATTTGAGTCTAATTGTTGTAGGGTTGGGTCTTTTAGTTGAAGGATTATTTAAGTTTTGTTGCATGTAATTGTATTCAAGAAGTATTTAGCTGACTGTAATAGGAGGTTTTCAACAACTGATGGCAGGGTGAGTTGGGGATCTTAGGAAAACCTAGGAAGTGATTTAGTGTGGGTGCTATGCTGTTTAGTGGGTAATGAGAATATTATTATGAGTAGGTGACTTGGAGGACTCAATATTATTCTTGAGGAAATTATGGATAGATGTGGAAGATAGTATTGAGACCGTACTACTGGAAGCACATGATCCATACTCGACTTGAGGGAAGTCACAAGGATTCTAAAGAACTGGTTGAGGGTAGATAGCATGGTTGATACTATGATTCGTGGAAAAGTTTTTGTATCTGTTAATCTTTTGGTTATGGTTGTTCAGGATAAGGATGAGTCTGGTGATTTTCTGGTCCTTAGTGGCCATGTCAATTTGGGTTTGAATGGTACAAACCCAAGTGAGTTAGTTGATTTTGAGATCTCAAAGGCCTTGCTCGAGGTAGTGCCAGTTGAGTTACGAGGCTTAGGAAAGAAGCGATGGTTATCATCGGCTTGAGGATTGCAGTCGGAGACTGAGTGATTGGTAGATGGAGTAGAATGTCACTACTATGGTGGGAGTTATGTTATTCCAGTTTTCCGTGTTCAGAGGATAGAGAGAGCAACCATGTGACTTGCAGAGTTAGCATATAAACCTAACATAGGGCTAGATGGTTGTCGTTTTTGGCGGTAGTATGGCAAGGTGGTAATGTACCAAAAGATTCTTATGGTATGGTTGCCTTGAGATGAGGTCAAGGGTCTGATTTCTTTGGATATAGGCAAGTCATTTGCTAGTTGATGGTTTCAAGTGATCAGGGGAAAAGTATCCCGGACGACAACTTTTGTTGTCTCTGATGCATCAGATTATAAGAGTGATGCCTCTTATATATGAATGATCCTCGCGATGAATTTTTGGTTGGGAATTTGTGGACGAGGTAAGTGGTAATCCATTTTTTTCTAGATAGAGAGTCACTTTTATGAATTTACTATCATAATTACTACTTGTGCATTTGCATGAGATTCTGGATATTAAAGGCGGTTATAACAGGAAGTTTCTGAGGTCTCCATCTAAGATTTGGAATCTCTTTGAGTTTGGTTAGTCTTTATCTGGGAGATCATCATTCGTTGTGTTATATATTCCAAGAGTCAGGGATAATATGTACCTGGTTGAGTCGGTTTGAAATTTGGTTTGGTTGCAATTCAAGTTAGTGGTAGTTCGAACCCTAAGCAGGGGAGAACTATGTATTCTGCTTGAGGGATCATCGATCCGTTCGAGCCTATGGTGTCATTAGAACGGTTCATAGAGATCTACGGTTCAGGCATGCAAGACTTTGGTTCAAGATTGGGTCAAGTCGGGGGTGTAGAGAAGGTTGTTATAAAATGTATGTGCTTTGGAAATGCACAAGTCATCTCGCGGCAGGAAGTTGTTGGTTAAATAACTCATTGAAGCTAGTGGTTCCTTTTAGGGATGTTGATGAATAGATTAGGAGTCGCTCAGGTTAATTACCGGTTGTTGAGGGATTTTTCAGCTCGTTGTTTAGATTTCTATCTACAATCTCGGCTAGGCTGTTGTTGATCGGTAAATCAGTTTCAGAGTTGGGTATGTTTAGCTCCACGTGGGTTTTGGTTCCATAGTGTATTGGATCATTGGATTGATTGTCAATGCATCCTCGATCATTGGTCATTTCGTTCATCATCAATAGCGGAGATTCTTCGGAAGTTTCGAGTTATATCAGTTGAAGTTCAATGGATGCATCAACCTATCATCAAGTTCAGCTCGAGATTGGAAGATGTCCTTGGTTATTGGAAGTCTAAATGTTGTGGAAGTGTTGTTTAATTTTTCAAACATGAATTTAGATTTGTGTAGAATCTAATTTTGGCATGTAGTGCCGACAGGGTTGGTAATTGGATGGATCTGACCAGGGTTTTAGCAACACTTCTGGATAACTTTAAAAAGTTTTGTGAGCTAGTTACGTATTGATGGGATCTGTTTATTCTTAATCAAGGAATGGGATCTTGTTTTCAGTCGTTCATGAGGATGTTTTTATTAATGATTGAAGTTCGTCATCTCGTTAGATCTATTGGTACATCCCCTTTTGGGTAAGGTTGTGTGGAAATATGAATGCAATAAATCAAGGGTTGGTTATGGGTTCTCTTAATGGTGTGTATTATAGTAAGTTCATTAGATATTGTCGTGAGGGTTGGACAAGATTCCAATGGAGCACTGGGTTCGAATTGTATGTATGGTCCTTATTTTGGTTATAACCTCTGATGATAAGAGTGCAGCCGCCTACCCCATTTTATGGTCGTGTGCAACCATGTTTCCATCTTATTTTACATTAATAGTAGTCTGTGATGTGAAAGGAATCATGCGTGGTAAAAGGGTATGGTCGTGTTGTGTTTGGTTAACATTGATATGGATGTTGATTTGGGTTCCAACCAGGCGATGGATTGATGTTTAAGTATCTTTAGGCCCCTGTGGTTTTGGTCATGAGTTTTCAGGCTAATGATGGAAGGACGGCGAGATCAGTGGGTACCGTAAGCCTATCTTTTAATGGTTAGAAGGTGTCATGTTGTATCGTGAACCAGTGGTTGTATGTTTCATGTAGGCGGGACCCAATAATCATTTAGTTGAGACACTTAGGTCTCAAGATCGTTAATCATATTGGCATATTGAGTATCAGTTCTGAAATCTCGATTCATGAAGTTCGTCATAAATGTCTCAAGTGTTTTGTCAGGCGGGGATACACCTGAGCTAATAAGGAAAGTGGATGCTATGTAAGAATTCTTGGATTGACTATCATTATACTCTTGACAGTAGCCTGTCAGTGATGACATGTCGGGAAGCCAAGTGTATATATAAGGTTTTCAGGCACAATGTCTGAAATTTGGAATTTGGGGAATTCACGAATAGGATGTTTTGAGTGTCTTATCTACATGGTTGGTTGGTGTTCCTATACAGGGAACTGGGTTGGATGATCATCGACCCTAGGTTATAGTTTCTAAAGTTTGGATTGATTGGTTTCCATCTCGAGGAGTATGTTGTCGGATTTGGTTTGTAGTTGTATTTATGCGAGTCCCTAGTTGGAGTAGCTTTCTCTAGAAGTGGGGTCATGCAGTTAGGAAGAGAAGGAAAATTTTGTGGTTTAGCATTTTTTGGGTTGTTGGTTGACAACTGTGGGTTTCTGAGTGGCCTATCAAGTTTCTTTTAAGATTCTTTGGTGTCAAGATGGTTAGAGAGAGCTTGTAGAAGATATGTCGTTTCTTCAGAGATCTTAACCAAGACTAATTTCGAGGATGAAATCTAATTTAAATGAGGGAGAATTGTACCACCCAGTTTCTAGTCCTTTCTTAATTCAATGTCGTGGCCTGAAAGTCGATTGTATGAAGGCTTTGGGGCTTAAGGACGTAGAGTTTAGGCCTTTTGGATGGTGATAATGATGGTTGTGTGATCTAACCCTTGATATGTGTATTGGGCTGAAGGGTAGAAATGGAAAATTCTTAGACTGGGTTTCTTGCATGAATTACGAATTTTAATTTGATAAGATTTTAGTCCAAGATAACTAGATAATATTGTGGGTATCTTTAGTACCTTTCTGTGCATATAAAGAATGCCAAAATCGGAGTTGAAGCGAAGAAGTTATGGTCGTTTGAAGTTGTAGTAGGAATTCTTGATCCTTGGATTACGCGAGGCGTAAATAAGTGTACGCAGGGCATAACGAGATTTAATGATTTACATTGGGTATAAATAAAATTACGTAGGGTGTACTAGACTAGAGTGTAAACCCTAAATTTGGGGTTTTGAGCCCTATTTAAGCACCTTAACATCCGTAAACCCTTTCCATTCTCAGACTCCATTCCCCCCAACGTCCTCCTTGTAACCCTAACCCTAGTTTGAGAATTTTGAGCCAAAAAGTGTGTTTTTGGGTGTCTTTGAAGGAAGAAGAAGGTGGTGATAGTGTCTAGAAGCTTGAAACAACTTTAGATCTGGAAGATCCCTCTCTCATTCATCTCTAGAAGGTATAAAGTTTGTACCTTTGTGCCTCCATTGATAGATCGAGCTTAGATGTTAATGTTATGTCATTTTTGTCCCACATGTTGGTCCATTTGAGTATGAGTTGTTCTAGAGCTTGTGAGGTGCATTTCCAGTTTTATTTGAGAGTATTAAGTTATAAAAATGCATTCTTGGACTTGTTCTTCCATTCATGCATGAGTTATGAAGCTTAGAATCTTATGATAAGTTAGGGTTTTAGATTTTGGACCCCTTTCTAGCCATGCAAGTCATAAAGTTGGAAACTTTATGATTTAGAATGTCATTTGGATCTAGATCTGAGCTCTGGACAAAAGGTCTTAAGGGAAAAGTGCTTAATAGAAATGTTGGAACCAGCTTGAGTACGTTGGGCGTACTTAGGAGTACGCTGGGTGTACTCAGCCTACCTTGGACCTTGAATTTCTTTGACTTCCGTTAACTATTAACTTTTTTTCCAAGTTTGACTTTGTGTCAAACTTGGGGGTTTTGGACTGCTGATTAAGATTTTTCATGTTTTTGGTGATTAGTGGATTCACGGGAGCAAACAGTGCATAAAGGGAAGCATGTCTCAATATTTCAAGGTTTCATTTCATGTGAGTTTTCCTCACTATACTTGTGGGTCGAAGACACCAATGTCAGCCCAGTAGGTTATGTATCATGGTTAATGATGTTGCTATGTTGTAGTGATCTGTTAAGATCTGTATGATTATCTGTTGCTATTATATGTTTTATCTGTTGCATATGTCGACATAGTGCGGTTCGGGTTGAGGCTTTATTGGTATGTGCGTAAGACAACATACCAGGGTATTCCAGTTCGATGATTAATTGGACCCAACATGCATGACTTTATATGTTCTGTTGCGTGGAGTATTTTGGAGGAACTCACTAAACTTTGGTTTACACGTTGATTGTTATGGTTTCAGGTATTTCAAAGGTCTAGGGCAAGGCGGAGACATGATTGTACACATCTTTCAGTGATATGTTTTGGAGATTTTATGATACTCTAACTTTTGGGCTATTATACTCGGATATTTGGTTCTTATGACTTGGGTTTTGGTTAAAACAATGATATTTTTACCTAAATCGAAAAATGAAAATTTTATTGTGATTTTTAGGATGTTACAGCCCATATCTAGACTTAAAAGAAGATTTGACAATTTTTTTTGTTCATTTTAAAAAATTGCATGTATGCATAATTAACAGTTATATGGATTGTTGATTGTGCTCATCAAGCAGTTCGTATGATTATTGATTGTGCATAAATCAACATTTCAAAAAAATACCAAAAAAAAATCGTTGATTTTTTTTAGTCTAAATATGACTTGGACGTACTTTTTAGAGAAGATTGATGTTTTTTATTTTGAAAAATGTTGATTGATTATGAGTTTTCAAGTTCTCATAAATCTTTTGGTTCTTCAAAATACTTTTCTCTCTCTCTCTCTCTCTCTCTCTATATATATATATATATATATATATATATATATATATATATATATATATATATATATATATATATATATATTAATCGATATCAAATTATAAAAAAGTAATAAATATTTTAATGTTTATTTACCGAACTTAAGTAACGCTGTTTGTTTGTTTTAATTTTACCTTAATGGCCTAATCCTCAAAATTGGGCCAACGTCTTTTTAAATGGGCCAATACCTTAAGGCTATCCTAGTCCTCAGTAGGGTTGCATCGATATTTTATTTTAATATATTTATTTATTACGTAACCAATGTGTACTTATCTTAATACCCTATAAAATGTTAAATACTCAAAATTTTAAAATACAAAATCCTATCCTAATAATATTAACGAAATATATTGTAAAATATTATACTTATTTAGTTAACAAATTAATTTATAATTAGTTTTAATTAACAACCAATTGAATTGTTTTTGACATTTATTATTTTTTATCTATATAATAATTTTAAATTTATCGATCCTTATTTTCTCGGGTTATAACCTAATGTTAAATATAATTATATAAACGATTTTTAAATGGACTCATGGTGCAACCAAAAAAATCACTAGCAATGAAATAAATACACTTAAACGTATATGTAAATGTTAAAGATGATTATGCCTTACCCTAACTAAGATAAAATAAAATTGAACAAGACTGGACATAATTTAATATAATACTTGAAAAAGCCTAAAAAATATATTATTTAAAAATTACCATATCGTCTTTGCCAATTTTTTTTATCCAATATAAATAAAGCCACTAACATCATTTTTACCGCTCTCAATTCCACTCTTCTTTCAAATAACCACACATTTTTTTTACTACATTCAATTCTATTGTTCTTCCAAATTATCTTCTTCAAACTCCAAATACCCCCAAACAACCAAAAGGAACCTACTCGAAACAACCAAAACTCTTCACAATTCTATATAGCCCAAATGGATCACTTAACTTAGGTCATACGGTATACATGCAACGGACATGTTTATGGTAGAGCTGGCCACGAACAACGGGCGTGCACACTACCCTGTTGTTTCGTGGTGGCTCGTGTTCGTTCTCGCTCGTGTTCGGGACAATGGAATCGCACGACCAATTGGATTGAAGCACTCGATTTGAACGTTACACTGGCCGTTGAACGGCTAGTTTGTTAAAAAATAATAATAATTATCAATTTATTTACCTATATAAATACAACACTTTTACTCCTTATTTTTTACACCATTTTTTTCTATCTCTATACACAATTTACATACAACATCTTCACAACCAAAAACCATGGATCCCAACCAAAACACCCCTCCAAACTACAGAAATCGCAAACCCGATAACGTTTTTGCGTTAGATACAACATCTCGCTAATTCCTGACTATGGAGTCACCTCAAGGCGGTTTTATCAATCTACTTCAAACCGGTCCCCTATCCAACAAACACAACTTTTCCAACAACAATATCAACTTTTTCCATCTTTCCATCAACAATAAATTTCACAACAATATCAACAATTTCAACAATTCCAACAACTATAACAACTCCAACAACAATCGTCACAACAACAACAACAACAACAACCTCCAATTTCACAACCACCAAGCTCACAACCACCACTTTTGCCGGATTTTGTTGCGGAAACGCAACCTTCACCACCACCTCAACCAAAAAAGAAAAAAGGGAAAAAGAAGAAGAAGAAAAGTTAGCGGAGGCATGGGTGGCAGCTTCCGAAGATCCAATTATAGGAGATAATCAGCCTTATAGAAGTTTTGGGAGAAAGGTCGAGCCATTTTCTACGAGTTAATGGAAAGTGAAACTCAAAACGCCGATCAAATTACGTCGAAATGGCGAGTTACTAAAATGCACTGAGTTTGGAGGACTCTACAACAACCTCCTAAAATTGAAAGACGCCCCAAAATGGAAAGAGCAAACGGAAGGAACTTCGCAATCTTCCGGTTCAAAGCGTTCGAGAAATCCCGATGCAACTTCCCAACAATTGGACGACCGAACACACATCAACATCAACGACGATCCGCTAGATCTTGAAAACGACCAACCTCTTCGTCGGCCCGTTGGAAGAAATTAAAGCAAAAAAAGCGGCTTCAATATCTTCGAATTCTAGTGTTATGGATATGTTTGGCGATAAATTTGATCGATATGTGCAACTTCAAGAAACGAAGGCCGAGGTGATGACTCTAATGGAGCAAAAAATGATCGAAGCACAAACATCATTTCAAAAGGCACAAGCGACGATCCAAACAAAAACCGATATGGAAATCTTGAAAATGAAAGCGGACGACCTCGAGGGCGAAGACCTGGAACTTTTCCAAACGATGAAAGAGTCGGTTCGAGTCCGACGTAGACGTATGGGGTAGTTTATTTTATTTATGGTTGGAATTTTTACTTTTTTTAATGGTTTTTTTTATTTTAAGTAATGTAATTTTTATTTTTATTGTTAGTTTTATTTATTTTTTTATTTCAATTAATGTAGTTTTTATTTAATGTAATTTGGTCTTTAATTTAATGGAAAACTAATATTAAAAAACTGATTTTAATGTATTTTTGAATTAAATTTTAAAAAAAATGAGGTAGAATGGTGTGTTAGTGGTAGGTATCCCATGATAGTGATAGGAGAATGTGGTGTTGATGTAGCACCCACCACATATGTGATATGTGGTGGATGATAGTGGTAGGAGAATGTGGTGTTGATGTAGCACCCACCACATATGTGATATGTGGTGGGTATAACGGATGGTCTTATTCACCACCACTTTACCATTCTGAAGTTATGGGACCATATTATCTGACATATCCCACCCAATTTCAATCTCAATAGACTCTCAATTCCTATTAAAATCCCAACATGAATTTGACCCATTTGAAGGTATTCAAGAAACACAATTTTCCTCTCAATCTAAACCCGATCTTGAGATGACAAATGGGAAGTCCTCGAATATATCTTAGACATTTTCAGAAGAGAAAGTGTGGTTTCGATACGGGTCGATGTTTCGGAGGCCCAATGGTTGACAACAACCTAAAAGGGCCAACTTATTTGCAAAAATTTGCAAAACGGTTATTATCGGAAATAAAGAAAGGAGAGTGTCAAGAAAAGGATCAACTCCACAAAAAGTTGGGGAATGCGAACAAAGTTGTTATGAAATATGCTTTGTTTAACAATTTGATGTGAATTAACATATTGGTGAAAATGATACAACCATATTGAATAAGGCACTTGAAAAATTCCATAAAGAACATGCCAAAGGTTTCAAATTTGTCAAGTGTTGGACCATTCTTAAGGAATTCAAAAATCGGCATGATGTCCACACATCAAAATAGTATATGGGTGTTCTAAAAAAAACTAAAACATCCAAATCCTCCCACACATCATCAGATGATTATATCAGGTTCGACCTCAACATTAATGACGACCCAACCGAGATTCTGCCACCTAAAGCGAAAAGAAAGGGTAAAAGTGACGTGCCAAATTCTAATGATATACAAAACATGATCAACGAGATGGGAACGATGAATAAAAATCTCAAAATTTACTTGGGAACTTGTACTTTCAACATGTGAGTCACTAAACTACGGAGGAACGAATGTTGGTTTTGGCAGTGAAAGTCAAACCGAGAAAAAAATATAATATGTAAATTTTTATCTTTTTTTTTTATCAATATGCTATTTTTAGTATTATGTTTTAATTTTATTTAATGTAGTTTTATCTTAAATTAATGGAATTTCTAAGTTTTATTTAAATTAAATTGTTTAAACTAAAAAAAACTTGACATGACAAACAATTTCCTTCAAATGGTATTAAAAAAAAGTTAGACAAAGCTAATGTGATGTTGAGGCAAGATAAAAATATGACAAAAATGATACTACTTCCTCTAGTCTTTAAAATAAATTATATATTTCTTTCGTCCCAAAATTATTGTCCACGTTTAACTTTTTAAGTCTTTTGTTCAACTTTGACCTGAAATAATTTATTTTTTGTTATATAATTTTTTATGCAAGACATATGAATATATTGTTTTTTAAATGTATTTTCTTTGTTATAAGTTTTATCAAAAATTATATAACACAAATAAAGTTATTTATGGTCAAAGTTAACATGGAAAGACTTCAAAGTTCAAACGTGGACAATAATTTTGGGACAGATGGAGTAGTAATTTAAGGTGCTTAGGTGTATAGGTTATGCAAATATTCCAAACCAAATGTAACATCCATAAAATCATAACAAATTTAAACTTTTTAAAACAACCCAAAATCATAGAATTTTTACAAAATCATTGTTTTCAAAGTGTTGTTCAATATCAGAGTATCCCTAGATCCTAAGTACATAAAACAGAGGATGTGTACAGTCACGCCTTCACCTTCCCATGATCATTAGAATTACCTAAAACAATAAATTAAAACCGTAAGCCATAGTTTAGTGAGTTCCCCCAAAGTACCACCACATAAACATAACAAACAAAACATGCATAACTGAGCCTTCAGCCTGACTGGACCGCCTCGCAAGGCCTACAGCCTATCTATTTCGCTCTGAGAGCCTTCGACATGACTAGACTGCCTCACAAGGCCTATAACCCATCCAGACCGCTCTCTGGGCCTTCGGCCTCACTGGACCGCCTCGCAGGGCCTACAATATATCTAGACCACCTAGGGTATATTGGCCTTCAACATAAAGCAGGACCGCCTCAACCCAACCAACATAACATGTCGAGATATACATAACAGATAAACATATAGTCATTCAATAGGCAAATAGACAGATCTACAGATTGCTACCGCATGCTACCATCATATATACCAGGATACCAATGTCACAGATCTCTACAACACAATAACATACTACCATCTATCAACATATAGTATCCAATGGGTCGAACTTAGTGCCTTAGACCCATGAGTACAGTGAGGAAGACGCACCTCAGAGTCTGAACAATAGCTGATGAGGTACCGACTCTGAATCTCAGCTCTAATCGTCACCTATTCATCCAAAAGACCAATTTATGAAATACCATTCAAATTACCCAAAATACCTCTTAGTTAAAGTCAAAGTCAAATTGGTCAAAATCAATAAGTCAACTGAGTTAACCTAGTCGAGTTAACCCATCTAAGTCAACTCAGCCGAGTCGACACAGAACGCATACGCAGGGCGTGCCCGATCCTTGACTTCAGACGGGAGAGTTGACCTCGTACGCGTTGCGTACTCAAGTTACGCAGGACGTACACTATAACGTCCGCGTTTCTGGGCCAGACATTAATGATGATGTGATAGTCTAGATTAACCTTTGTAACTCATTTTGAAATAACAGAAGTGTATTATTTGAGTATTATGTGTTTTGTAATTAACTGTGTGACTTAATTGAATTAAGTATGAAAATAAGCGTCAAAATGAAATGTAAGATAAAGTCGATATCTATGGATAATGTTGTAGTAGTTGAAACGAGGTTTCCGAATATATAAAGAATGCCAAAATCCGAGTTATAACGAAGAAGTTATGATCTGTCGAAGTTTCGCGACAGAACCGACACGACGCTAAATGACGTAAACAGTGAATTTATGTTAGAGCGATACTTATCCTTAGTGATCTAAACGAAAGTCGTAGAGTTCGTTAAACCGAGAACGTGCATAAAAAGAATGCCTATATGGACACATCTGACTTCATATGAGGAAGTTATGATTTTTCTAAGTTTCAGCTTAGTAGTATGCAGCCTGAAGTTCGATTACGAGAACGAGTGATTTCTAGCCGAAGAAATCTAAACGAGAATTGAAGATCTCGTTATTAGTAGTGCAACAATACAAAGAAAGATGCAAATGGACGTCAGATGAAGAAGTTATGAATTTATAACGGAGTTTTCCTGTCCCGGTTTACTAAAAATAAATAATAAAAATAAAGTCAAAATTAGCCGACGGAGTCTAAACGAAAGTTGTAGAGCGTAGTCTCACCTACGCGTGGAAATAAAGAACGTCGAAAAAGGAGTTCGTATGAATAATATATGTATCTATGAAGTTTTTAAATAATTAATATTTATTTATTTAATCTTTAAATCGGATAGATATCCGAATGAGTCATTGATCTTATTCGAAGTACGTCCAGCGTACTGGCGTACGCCCAACATACCCCGGTGCATGAACCCCTCGGACTTGAGTGTATCGCATACGTAAGCGATGACGTTTTTCAAGCTATGCCCCGCGTAGTTGAGCATTACACCCAATGTAATGCGAGGGTTTAGGCCCTATATAAAGGGTGCGAGGGCAACCGACCTTCTTGCTCCTTTTCTCTTCTCTCTCTCTCATTTTGCATCGTTTTTCGTGCAAGAAATATCCCGAAGCCCCGGTATTAATCCCGAGCCCCGAAGCAAGTCCCAAAGCCCCAAAGATCCCGAGAAGTGCAATTCCCGAGCCGAAGCTCTGCCAGCGAGAAGCCAATTTTTGTGAAGATCTTCCAGATCTACCAAAGAATACTACTTCTACAAGCCGTAGTGTTGTTCGATCATCTTCTGATCAAGTGAGTGTGTAGTTACTTTCTTCTAACGCATAATTATGAAGTATTTTATATGAAATACGTGTTATGTGTATATTTTGTTGTTATATGTGTGAATGTATATTCACTTTCTTCTATCTCATAGATATGATTTATTCTCTATGAAATACGTGTTATGTGTATGTGTCTCATCTGTTGTTTGGAATATGTATTGAATGAGAATGCTATACAGGTTTTAAACTATGTATAAAAAATTATATTTTTATCTACTAATATGTTGGGTAGAACATGTGTAAATAGTTGATGTGTGATAAACAGATGAGAGGCCTCGATGTTGTTGTTGTTGATCTAGTTATTCAACGGAGTATGGATAACGACCACAGACTCTTTCTAGACAGTCATGTGGAACACTATCAGGTTCATAACCTGTAGGTGTTGTGAACGATGTGTTCACCGGTGTACTCTATCCCTTCATGGTTGCCTTAGGACTTTTATTGCTGAGGAAACCCCTCGTGGTAAAGTCCATCCCGATGAAATTCCTAGATTAGGTCCCTTATAATAGATGTTGTTTTAGGGACGTAAAGTGAGGATAACGGGAATGGGTAATCGGGTTATTGTTGGTTGGTGAAATTAAATATAATTATTTATTGTGGGTTGAAAACCCTATATGCTCACCAGGCTCCCAAGCCTGACCCATTCAGTTTTGTTGTATTACAGGTAGTGGCACAAGAGCATAAGTTGGATGACTTATCAAGATCTTTTGATATTAGACCAGTTGTTATATGTAACTGTTGTATAGTCTATCTTTTGTTGTTTGTGCTTTTGGTCTGTTTATCGGAACATGACATCTCAAATATTGTTATATAATGAAAATGCATCTCTTGATGAAATGTTTTGATAAACTTTATTTTATCGTATTTTGTTTTGGGAACAAATTCCGCAACTCTTTTAAATCAATGGATTTACTCTGAAACTATTTTAAAAGCATAAATGAAACCGGTCTTTTCCGGCCGTTAATTTGGGGATGTCACATACGCCCAAACTCTCCAAACTTCATTAAGAGCTTAATGCATTAAGCTCTTACATCCGATTTTCAGATCCAAGGCTAAATCATCCTCAAGAGTCATAAAGTTTCCAACTTTATGACCTTGCATGTCCATTAAGTGATTAACTCAACTTCTTAATACATTAAGATCTTCTAAAGAATGCATAGAGCAAAACCAACCATTAAAACCCCATTTTTATGAATCAATACCCTTCTTAAGGTCTGAAAGGACGGCTTAATGGGTCAAGAACATGACATGCTCAAGAATCACCATTTTGGGACCAAAAAGTGTCTTAAAAGGAACAAAATGTATATCTATAAGATGGAGTGGTATAGTTGCAAACTTTATACCTCCTGGAGGTTGCAAACAAGGTAGAAATATCATATCCAAAGGTGCTTCCCAACTCCAAGGTCTTCACACTTCACTTCTCACCTTCAAGAACTCCTCAAAAGACTCCAATGGCTCCAAAAAGGCACTTTTTCAGTTAGGGTTTGCTTGGGGGTCGTTCTCACAGAGGGTGACTGAAGAAAGAAGGGGACATATGGTTATAATGACATTTATATAGGGCCAAAACCCTAAATATTAGGGTTTGCATGATCATCACGTATGCCCTGCGTACGAGGTGTATGCCCAGTGTACTAAGGCGCGCCTTAGTACGCTTAGCATACACACGTATGCTTAGTGTACACACGTACACTTAGCGTACTCCTCAAAGTCTAATTTTACCAAAATGCCACTAAAGGCCCTTTTTGCATTCTCTTTTATACTTAGGGATCAAAATGCAAGATAATTCAATTATGGCTTAAAATTAGAAGTACCTCATCATTGGGATGTTACACCAAAAGAGGTCAAGCTTGATGATAAAATACATATACACATATATATATTGACATAAATGAAATGTCTAAAGCAAATACGATGTATAATCCATTGAATGAAAAGACTATGGTAAGTATGTGAACGCAATATTTGATGAACAACTCTGGTTGGATTGGGGAATGAATGTCGATAAAGAAGAAAAGTAGAATTTGGTGATAGACAAGAATTTAATAATTGATCGGGACAACCTAATAGTGATCCTAATCTCGAAGTCGGCGATGCAAATTGTAAAATAGAAAGTTCCAGCAACACTAACACATAAAGTTCAACCCATGAGTTAGATGGTGGGACCAATCACCATGATGCACACGTGATGCAAGGAGGAAGAAAATGTATGCCCCTCTCTCGTCTAGAACACTATGTAAATGGTGAGGGGGTTTTAAATATGAAGATAAATAATACTATAATTTTCATGTATACTACCGAGATCTATTTATTAGTTTATTTTGGATGTCATAGATATCAAATGAAGAAACGTTCCGGATGTTGAGATAGAAGCAATCGAAGGACCGATTTGGGAACACATTGGCCTACCTAAGGGGACCAAGAAGATATAAGTAAAGTGTGTTTGAAATATAAACACATGTTCCTCTTGGGAAATTGTCAAAAAAGTTTCAATATTTCCGAAAAAGTTTCATTTTAGTCCCAAATCTTTTTTCTAACAGAAAAGTCTCGATTATTTGATTTTACACGAAAATATGTCATTTCATGTTAAAAAATATTTTTTTTGTTAATTTGAGCCAAAATGAAATAATCGAGAATTTTATGTTCAATTTTTTTTGGGATTAAAGTGAAACTTTTCCGAAAATATTGTGACTTTTCTGACAATTTCCCTGTTCCTCTATTGTGAAAAATTGCTTGGCGGAGAATAGAATAAACTTAATAAGAAATATCAAAGAATTTATAAAATTAAAATATTTATTTATATTTATATATTTAGTGTCTGTTTAAAATAATTAAAATTAACAATTTTATTTTTAAATATATAATGAGGATATTTGTTTTTTAATTAATAAAATAAAGTTGAATTCTTTCCAATCGTAAAATGTTTGGCACTGAGAAATAAGACGGGAGAAATAGAATTGATTTTGTTCTAATTCCATAGTTTTAATTCTCTATAAATTACCAAGAAAATATGAGAAAACAAAAATTACATACTATGGAGAATTGATTAAAAAAGCAGAGAAATGGAAACAAAATCAATGTAATTAGGATGCAAACGAGTCAAGCTACTTATGAGCTACTCGAGATCGAATCGTTAAAAGTTCAACTCGAGATCGATTTTAAACGATCCCGAGTTGAGCTCGAGCTTAATATTAGGCTTGTTTATTAGGTTATGTTTGGCGGACTAGCTGAAAAGCTAGCTGTTAGCTGAAAAGCTAGCTGTTAAATAAAAAGCTAGCTGATAGCTGAAAAGCTAGCTGATAAAAAATAACGTTTGGTAAAACTAGCTGAAAAGCTAGCTAAAATATATAAAATTACATAAAAAAGGACATGTAATAATATGTGTTCCTATAATTAATTAAGGGATGTATTTGGAAAATTTAAAAAAAAACTCCTAAAAAGCTAGTCTAAGTAGCTTTTCAAAAAGCTAGCTTATCAGCTACTTTTTGGCTTACCAAACACGACAACATAAAAAAGTTCGAAAAATAAGCTAGCTTTTCAGCTAGTTGTGGCGCGCCAAACACAGCCTTAAACGAGCTCGAGCTCGAGCCTCTGTTACTTGGCTCGATTAGACTCACGAGCCTAAAAGAGCCTACATATATATAATAAAAAAATTATTTTTATTTTTATATATTATAATAAATAATAATTTAATAAATATTTTTTTAGGAAATTAGAATATACCGTCTACGAGTTGAGCCCGTATAATTCTTAATGAGCCGATCTCGAGCTTTGTACCACAAGGCTCGAAACGAGCTGAGCTCAAGCTCAAGCCTATAAATATTTAAACAAGTCGAGCCCGAGCTTTATCAGGCTCGAGCTCGGCTCGGCTTGTTTGCAGCTTTCTACTTTCTAAAATTATACATAATCGGAATTCAAAGACTAAAAAGAAATCTAATGGGACATAGCTCCGGTCTTTGACGGTGACTCAAAAACTTTCGACAAACATTTTTAAATGGAGTAAGTTTTTTTATATATTATTTTGCTAGTTGATTAATATTTTGACATCAACTTTTTTTTTACAACACATCTAAGAAAATTACATTCACGTTGATAAGTTTAAAAATATCCCAAATAAACCATTATGTAATTTACAAATTCAAATATACCTATGAGATACTTTTTTTTTTAAACTTTGCGTACTATCAGTTAAAAAAAAACAATAACTGATAAAAAAATTAGACAATGAAAAATAAAAACTCAAAAATCATTATAACGAAAGATTGTTGATTCATAAAGATCGAATTATAAAAAAATAAAATGTGTATCCAATTCCATAAGGTATAATCAAACAAAGAATTGATTTTATTATATATTTATAGGGATTTTCTAATATGTGCCCTAAGGGCACATATAAGAAATATTAATTAATCATAATTGTTACTATAATTAAATGTGAAATGCATTAATTATTGAGATTATTAATGAAATTTATATTTAATTATGGTAATACTTCTTATAATTAATGTGTTTAACATTTAATTATGGTAACAATTGTGATTAATTAATACTTCTTATATGTGCTCTTAGGGCACATATTAGAAAATCTCATATTTACATGGTAATTTCTAAATACCAAACATAAGAATCAATTTTTTTTCATCTTAATTTTATTTCTTTCCAATTTCATTCTCTGTTTCGATTCCAATTCTTTTTACCAAACATCATTGTATAAAAATGATAAAATCTATCAAATATTAAATTTAAAGGATTATGACAAAATTAAATTATCTTCATTTAACTACCAAATCTATCAAGAAATAAAATCTAGATCTCCAATTTTATCGGATTCTTTAAGACCATAAAGAGTGGGTGTGATGAAAATGAAGTGGAGCATATCTACATATTTTACTATAATGAGCCACACCCATTCTCCATGGTTTATACCGCACAGTTTGATGAACGCGGCAAAAAATAGCCATGCTCCTCTCTCTCTCTCTCATGATATATTTTTCCTAATGTGGTATTTAAGCGTGCCAAAAATAAAATGAAGTGTGGTAATGACACGTTAACACCACACCATCTAGCCTAAAAACCTTTGTCAAAATTTTTAGAATGATACTTAAACAAACCTTTGTAAACACATCACTTTGAGTTGCTTCCCTATAATGGTTGATTTGCAATTTGAAGTCTTTTATAAATAACAATTTTAGAATATTATATTTACACTAGATCAAAGTCAATTGTAACCAGTTGGGTATTTTTTGAATGGATTGTCATTGATTTGATGTAGATCAAAGTAAACTGTAACCGTTGGGTATTTTTTGAATGGATTGTCATTGATTTGATGTGATTAAGTGAATTTAAATTCATTTTAATTTGAAAACATAAATAGTCAAAAATAAATCCAAATTCGATAAAAAGCAACAAAATTATAATTCGGTTCCATTGATTTGAAAATTATTTTTTCAAGAGTCGAAACATTTAAGAAACATATAACTTGAATATTAGTTGGTTCTATAAAAGAAATAAAAATAAATTAGTTATTTGTGAATTAAATTAATAAATAAATATATTATAATTTAATATTTTACATATATTTTTTTAATGATGAAATAAACATTAATGTATTTATTGGATGAGACTTTCTAATATATTTAAAAAACAATTTAGTAAATTAACAAATAATTTTAATGATATATATATATATATATATATATATATATATATATATATATATATATATATATATATATATATATATTGTTATTCATTTTAGACTATTTGGTACACCAAACAAATTCAAAATCAATATTATAATTCCGTTAACTATATAATCTGATCCAAAATGTCTATTCGTAAAATTTTGTTTTATCTAAATGATAAAGAACTCTAATTTAATCAATTTAAGAAAACATCTCATCTATGTTAGCATCATTTAATGAATATCCAGTTGTCTGGTTTAATTAATTATGTCAATTTATTTGCTTTTTGTTTTTGTTACGACTATTTTATGAAATATATCATGATCTCGATACCTTTCAATCACCATAATTGCAACTTTTACGTTTCTATAAGAAGGAGGTTTTGATAGTTTCTTGATCTATGTCGGTTATTTCATATGATTGCCTTTTAAACTAGATGCAACCACCTTTAGTCATTCTGACCATCTCATCCTAACATGATCTAAGGATATTTGAAACATTTAAAAGTCTCGTTTGTTAACTAGTACATAACAAACTTGAACTATGCTTGAAATGCATTAAACAATGATCGAAACAAACTCACAAAAAAAAACTAGTTTTGTGTTTAATCTAAAATGATAAAACAAAATGGGACGTGAACTCATTTATAATCTCTCAATTGCTTGCCAAAGACATGAATACTCATTTTTATCTTCATTATCAAAAGTCACTCAACAAAACATGTCAAGTACCTTTCAATCCAATTTGGTACTTTGGGTATAACAAGCTGAGCTTAAAGGGGTATTTGTGCACCATAATGGAACAGAAAGGGACAAATGGTTGATGATAAGGGCAATAAGTGAAGGTGGGGTGTGGGTTGGTTGGAGGGTAACAATCATTGGGAGATTAGATAGGGAAGTACTCCTTCTGTCTATTGATTATTGACTCTTTACCAAACATTCTTAAAAGAAATTAATTATATAGTCAAAGTGAATGGAACATGGGAAAAGATGGATGTGCCAGATTTTAGTTATTCACTTCTGTGTAAAACAAAATGATGGGTGTAAACGTAACTTTATAAATCGCAAGTGCTTAAAGATTAAATGTACAATTCAAAATGAAGAACTATTATCGTTTAAAAAGAATGAATAAATATTTATATTATATATAAAATAGAAAAAGATAAAACAGAAAAAGCAGAATACGACGTACTAACTACAAAACAAAGAGTACGATGCGGAGCTTTATGGAGGCTTTCAATTGCTTTTACACTTTTGGTCAAAGTCAACACATGGTCTTCAAGTTTCGATTTAAATGTTTCTTTAATTCTTTTGCATAACTTCACTTTAATATTTATTTCTTCGTTGTCAACAAATAGGGAAAATGTATCGTAAAATGTAACAAACTATTAAAACTATAAAAAAAAATATCATTGAATTTTTTATATATATTATCAACAAACTATAGTTTTTATATACTCCTTCGTCCTAATATTATTGTCCACAGACAAAAAAACTAACATATTAAGAAAAACATTAATTACCATTAACTTTATATAATAAAATTAAATACATTTAATGTCCAATTAAAATGCTTAATTGGTTAAGTAATAATGAGGGGTATTTTGATAAAAATGTTATTTATTTTTAGAAGTGAACTATTATTTTGAGACAAACCAAAAAGGAAAGATAAACTATAATTTTGGGACGGAGGGAGTACATATGATCATTAAAATTCAGATTTTGTTTAAAATTACACTTTTTTTTGGAACTACAAAATTTTATTAAAAAACTAGTAAGAAACTAGAAAACACACGTTACAACAAAATAGATTTAATAAAATGGTTTTGTAACCAAGAAACTCAATTTCCTAGACATATTAAAAATTCAAAAGAAAGATCTCTCAACCACATCATAAAAAATAATATATTTCCTAGATATAACCGTCCCAAAAATAACGGCATTTCTAAAATTCCAAATGCACCAAAACATCGTCATCACCACAACGTATAAGGCCTTAAGTTGATTGCACGTCAATCTGTAGGAATCCGACCACATAAGCAAATTATGAATAGTAAGAGGATTAGGAATCTCAATACCCCACCAAATCGCAACCCGACCCCAATATCAACAAGATCTTTTTGTATACATCTTCACCAATATTATCATTTAAATGCACAATGTTTCCCCATTTATCCATGATCTTTCTAAAATCCAATTTACTCCAAGCTGGCAGACGAAGACCTTCAATATCAACCAATACAATACGATCCGATGGAACAAAATCCATACCCTAAGCCTATTGTGTTGTGATCCAATGGTTAACCGCATCACATGACATGAAGTTTGTACACACTCCCATGTTATTGAATTTAAACATCACCGAAAACCCACTCACATATTAAATTTGGAAATCATCAAAACCCTCATCATGACATAGCATTCCAAGATTGGGCAATGTAGGAAAGTCTCTAGCCTGTGCTGAGAATGCAAGCTTTTTATCTTCAATAATAAAGTCTCCAAAATTAAGAACACTAGCAACGTCACATGTTTGTTCTCCTCTTATCTTGGCCTCTAACCACTCTAGCATAAGAAAGAACGGGGGAATCATGTTTTTCACTATTGGAAGATAACTTATGAATAAGAGTAACCTTTTTAACAAAACGTGGGACCGATGCAAAGAGTTTGTGAAAACCAAACCAAATGTCACAATGTTTCTTAATCATGCTATCAACATTACAAATTCTCGAAAATCTAAAGAATCCAAATCGTTTCCCAACCGAGGCTTCTTATTATAAATAAATACATCAACAACTTTCCCCAAACGAGCAAACATACGCCACAAATTAGTAGGTAAGAAAAATTTCAGGAAGTTCATAACATAAAATGATCAAATGTCTGGACTTACATGATGATAATCCCTACAATGATGATCTCGATTATCACTATTATATTGAGACCCGATACGTTTAAACGTTACCTTAGAATGTCGTTCCTTATTCCACCCATCCTCTGGTGACCAGTGAGAGTTCCCAAAAGACATTGGAATGTAAAACCCATCATTCAGAAGTGACGAGCCACAAGAAAGATCCTCCAGAAAATTAAAATATAGATCACGCAATTAGGAACAAAGTAAGGATGACTGAACCCCAACCCTGTCCGCATTTGTACCCGTCGAAGAAGAAGGGCCAAAGATGAGGTGCAATCCCTGATCGGAGATCTAAGTCCAAAATCATGAGATTTCAAGCCTTAAAAAACATTATAGTAAGTTATATATTACGGTTAACAGATACATATAGTCAACAATTAAAAATAATTTTTAAATAATAGAATACTAAACTTAATATATATATATATATATATATATATATATATATATATATATATATATATATATATATATGGGAAAATGACATAATAGCCCTTAAGTTTTCACAAAAATGTCGGTTTTGCCCTTGGACATGTTTTCATGTCCGGTAAAGCCTGAAGAAGTTTTGTTTAATTTGTTTATTTTTACTTTGTAGTCGGTTTTCAGGTAACCTACCGGTTACCTAATGCCAGTAAAGCCCTTGAATTTTCAAAAATGTTCAGATTTACCCTTAAGTTTTTCAAAAATGTTCAGATTTACTCTTACATTGATTGTTGTTGTTTTTATTATTGTCTAATTTTGTTGCAATCAAAACTGGAATCGGTTATACCGGTGCTTAATATTTTGGAGTCGGAACCGGAACCGGCGATTCCAATTCTGGGTACCTACTTTCAAAATATATTTTAATAAAAAAAACTATATTTCAATAAAACTTTTTTTAGTTATTCAAAACAATAAGTGTTTTATTTCCTTTTAAAAAACTCAATAATCTACCGTATTACTCGACACAAATGTGGTAACTCATACTAAAAGTGATTCACAGATCCTTATTTTATACAACCCGACATATTTATGCTCTTTGTATCTACCCACCGATGTGGGATTGCAAGATATACAAATAATAATGTGTACAACATCTTTTTTTTTTTGTTTTATTTCTATTAATCTATCATTCTTTAATCTAATCTACACTTAACATGCATTAAGTTGTTGCTTCATTTCAAATACAATGCTTATTTAAGTCTTAAAGTAAATAACTTTAGGAATCGAAACCGGAAACGGTTCCGATTCTGGAACCACCGGTTCCGAGACGGTTCCGGTTCCGAAAGCGGGTACCATGTTCTGCTGCTCACCCCTACTTAAAACTAAAAGATAAGGAATTTTTAATTTAATCAGATTTAGTTACTAAATTTTCTTTTATTTTGATTTATCAATTAATTATTAAAAATTACTCACATTTTACCTTTAAAAACAGTCACAAGTGATCATAAGGATAAAATATAAACGATTTCAAAAAACAATCGATTTTGTGAAAATGTAAAGGAGATAATTATTTTTACTATATCAATATAAGTTGAAATAAGAACTTTATTACTTAAAAACGTATGATTTATATAATTTTATAAGTCGTGAGCATCTTGACATTGTTTAAGAAATAGAGCAAAAACTTATTTGTGATATAAATTAAAGGGATAATGATTGAAACTAAAGGATAACGAATTTGTAATTTTATTTATATTTGGTATCATAATTTCTCTTCATGATTGATTTATCCCTAATTTATTAGAAATTATTCACATTTTATCCTTAAAACCGATTACAACTAAAGATAAGAATAAAATATAAACTATTTCTAATAAATCAGAGATAAATCAAACACGAAATAAATTCAATGATTAAATATGAACAAAAGTTAAAGTTCGTTACCCTTTAAAATCATTATCCTATAAATAAATTCTTTTACCTTTGTAAATCACATTGTTATGTTTATTGTTTTCCGGAATTCTTAATAAATTTCATTATTATTTTATATGGGTATAAGGTCTAACTTTTAAGATTTAAATAGTATATTTGTTTTCACTACAAAATTTAAAGGTATAACGAATGACATTTCTTCGTCAAAGCTATCAAAAGTTACCGTAGCTACCTTTAATGACGACATGATGTAGGTAATATAATATTAATAATACTTCGTTGAAACTCTCTCATCCTAAAATCTGTTGATATAGTTTGAAACAGATGTTTTATATATAATGTGCATAAGTAGTGTTGCGTACACAACACTTCGTTGTAAATAAAATAAAAGTTGGTAATATATATATATATATATATATATATATATATATATATATATATATATATATATATATATATATATTCGTTGAAACTCTTTTATCCTAAAATCTTTTGATATAGTTTAAACGGATGTTTTCTATATAATATGCATAATTGTAAATAAAATAAAAGTTATATATATATATATATATATATATATATATATATATATATATATATATATATATATATATATAAAAGTTTAACAAGAAACCAATGAACTATTAATTTTTCACGTTTTAGAGTTTATTTTTTAGTGAAAAACAAAAAGTAAAAATATCTAAATTCTTAACTTCACAATGCGAATGCTAAAAAATAAATTATATATTGCTCGGATTCGCAATGTCAATTCAGATTCCAATGTGAACTTGCACAGATTTACATTGTGATTTTGTCGAAATAAAAAATAATTATTTTTAAGGGTAAATTACTGGAATGGTCCCTATGGTTTTGGGTAATCTGCACGTTTGGTCCCTAAACGTTTTTTTAACTCGGACGGTCCCTAAAATATTGTTTTGTTACACGCTTGGTCCCTGTTTAACCTAGAAAGACCGTTATGCCCTTATCTATTTATTTACCATTTATTTTCTTCATTGTTTTTTATTTATAGATTAAATATTTATTAAAAAAGAAAACGAAGAACAACGATGGAGCTTCCCTCATTCCTCTTGTCGTCGAAGCTGCATTCGTTTGTCGATGGAACCGGTAACTTCGTTCTTTTTTTGCCGGATCCGGTGACTTTGAAGATCATATCCGACTACAAGGGTAAAAATAAACAAATTAAACAAAACTTCAGGCTTTACTGGACATAAAACACATCCAAGGGTAAAACTGACATTTTTGTGAAAACTTAAGGGCTTTTATGTCATTTTCCATATATATATATATATATATATATATATATATATATATATATATATATATATATATATATATATATATATATATATATATATAGCTGGGTTCAAATGTTTTTGACAACTATTGTGTGACTGAATGCACCAATAGGAATTGAGGAATAATTAAATAATTAAAAAATTGAATAAGGGTAATTATGTAACTTTAGAATGATAATTAAAATAAAATCCCTTAATTAATGGGAATAACCTTAAAAATCTCTTTGACCAACTACTTAACCCTAGCTCTAAATCTAACTCATCATTGTTTCTAATCCACAGCTTCTGCTTCTTCTTCTACAATCAATCATCAAGATTCTAAAGGTTCACATCCCCCTCTTCTACAAAATTATTTGATTTGTTGATGCAATCACGATGAACGTTGGCGGCAAAAGGTTTTCGATCGATTTTTAATTACATGGCTACAATATCTTGTTTCACTGATAACTGCTGTACCACATACATAAATACAACACCAATGATGAACCTATTACAATTCCATGTTCATAGCCGCCTAAGAAGACTCAGCCAATGTAATCAAACTGTAATATTTCCTTTGAGTTTTTCTACTATTTTAAAATTATTTGATTCTTTGTAGGCTCGTAGGTTTTCATACATATGATACATGCTCATTGCTAGTTTTCTAAAATTATAATACTCCATTGAGTTCTTCTAGTTTTTTATTTATTTAATTATTTATTTTCATTCATAATAAAATTAGATAACATATAAATACCATAGAATGTCAGAGATAATGAAAATCTTAAATATTGTTAATAGTTGGAATTTACTTATTGTTGTCGTACATGAAATTTGTTAATTGTTGTTTTACCTCTTTGTTTATAGAGTTTAATTTTATTCTTCAAATTGATATTTAATCTATTGTGGCAATTTATGAACTATCCTAACTGGTAGTTAATAATTAGGAAATTAAGATTTATAAAAATATAGGGTTGGTGTTATTTGACAATTCCTTAATCTGAAGTCATTCTTTTCATCTGATTTTGCCCGCCAAATGTTTTGTTAAAAATGCTTGTATCAGATATTTCAGCTAATTTTTTTTGTAATCTTTGAACTATACTGGCTTTAGTTGTTTTGTTTTTATAAACCATTTGAATTGAGTAAAATTATATAAAAAAACTAAAAACTTCTGAGTTTTGTAGATAATAAGAAGAAAACAAAAACTAAAAGTTGGCGTGTATTTTTTGTGGTGATGTAAGCAGGAACATGTGTTTCTTTCAAATATTCATGATTCAGATATGTGATACGTCGTTCTTAAAGAATGAAGAAAAACAAAAATATTCTTTCAGAATTTCAGGATTCAACATCCATAAACAGCAATATTCTTTCAGAATTCAAGAATTCAAGAAGAAAAACAACAATATTCTTTCAGAATTTCAAGATTCAACATCCAAAAACAGCAATATTCTTTCATAATTCAAGAATTCAAGAAGAAAACATGGCACACGATAGTATTCTAACGGAATGTTGTTATTTTTTTAAGAATGTTATTCATTTTTGCTTATATTCTTTTAGAATTTTTATAACTATATTAAAATGTATAAGACTTTTAGTCTGTAAGAATATGTATGAATTTGTATTTAAGTTCGGATGTATAAGAATATATTAGAATGTTTGTTATTTGAACATCTTATTCATGAATTTTGTTTTTCTTCAGTAATATTCTGTTAGAATAAAATTCTGAAAGAGTATCATTCTAACAAAAAATATTCTGATAGAATAAACTCGGTAAAAATTGAAATTGAATTAATTAAAAAATTCATATTTTTTAAAATTAGGAGAATTAGGTGCTGTTTGTTTTTTCAAATCGAAAATTCATTAAGTCTGCAGACCACCTCTGCAATCCTCTGTAGCAGAAGAGGTGGAACAAACGGCTGCAGCCTATAATAAGAAGCATGTTTGTTTTTTAACATCTGCAGATTGTTGCAGTAAACTGAAATTTAAATAAACTAATTTTATAAACTGAAAATAGTTCTCAACACCGAAATTTAATAATTCTAGTTTTAAAACATTGAAATAATAATAAAAAGAACATGTAAAAAAACAAAAATATAAAACTTTTTTTAAAAATAAAACTTAAAAAAATGTAAAAGAAGCTAATAGTTTTATTCTAAAAAAAAAAACTAATTTTAAAAAACATTAAAAAAGAAAATAATAAAAAAATTAAGAAAGTATTGCAAACGTTGTCTATAAAGTTCGTAAAAAATTACACACGTTAAAAAGATGCAACTGAAATTGAAAATATTATTAATAAAACGGTAAAAAAAATTTTAAAAATCAAGTTAAAAAAAATCGTGGAAATTATAAAAATAAATTGTGTCACATCCGTAAATAGAAATTTAAGAAAATCAAAGTTAAAAAAAAAATTAAAAAAAAAAGTTATACAAAAATTCTTAAAAAAACACTTAGATAAATTGAAAGGTGAAGAGGTTAGAAGAGGCAAGTCAAGTGCTGCGCCACGCAGCACACGCGCAGAGGTTTTGTAGTCTGAAGTCTTCCAAAAAACAAACTACTGCGAGAAGGAAAGTGTTGCGCGTGTGCTGCGCCGCGCAGCAATAAGTAGTTTGAAGAGGTTTTTATAGAAAAACAAACAGCACCTTAATCATCCCTAAAAATCCGAAAATTTCCTTTTATAAATGTAGTTAATTGTCCAAAATACCATTTTGATAAAAATCTTGTGATTATATGATACATGCTACCCTATTGTAATATCATAGACCCTCAGATCATGATTGTTGATTGTATTCATCCGATGGTCCAGATGTGTGCATTCTGGCACACAATAGTTATTGGAAACAATATAACCTAACCCTATATATATATATATATACACACACACACACACACACACAACTTGTTTTTCTTCCGTAAAGAATTCTTCTAATAATTCCGAGCCGAAACTTTTCAAAAACCAATACCCTAAGATAAGATAAATAAACGGACACCCTAATAAATGAAACTAATGAACCTTGAGGCAGAGATTAAAGATACAACGATTGGAATGCAGTGACCATACCCGAGATAGATGTGAACCAATGGTTGCAAAGAATAGGTGCAACGGGGAATCATGGGAATAACGGTAGGATATGTAGGGAACATGGCTGACCAAGCTCTATTTTCTAGAGCTAAATCACAAAAATGAAAGTGGATATCTTTTCAACGAATATAAAAATTATTTATTTTGTAAAATTTGTTTATGAATTATATCGTCTGAATTTCGTCTTTTAGCAAAAGTATTATTTTGCACAAAAGGATGATATAATTTGTAAATAAAATTCATAAATTATCTACGAAGAAGTTTAATGAAGACGATTTAAAAATTAATTTTGTCGAAACAGGAAATTCTACAAAATTCATTTTGTAAATAGATAATTGTTTTCCGAAAAATAATAGTATAAAACATATATCATTTGCGTCTGAAACGCGTGTGGGGGTTTCCTACTTTCTATCATTCCGTTGGTCACGTGCATTCTTGGATATTTTCTGTTTTTCCTTCGGAATGCCCCATGTGGCATGTTGTTCGTCCTATAAAATTTACCCCTTGTTTGCAGGATTAATTTCCAGAATACCACTTGCTTTGTCACCTAGCCACCATAATCGAGTATATGTTTTTTTTTTCACGAATCACGAGACTTCTCAAACGAAAGAAATTATCAAAAATGAAAAATCTGTGATAGATATAGTAGTTTTTTCATGGGAAAGCTTAACTAAAAAGTAAAAACTCTTATTTATTTTCAATGTTTTTATATTGCAATTGGTGTTTGAAGTTTAATTTTGATAAAAAAATGGATTTTTTTTTGTTAAAACCAACCCAAAATACACATGAAAAAAAAATCAAACTTGATTTTTGTTAGTTAGATTTATTTTTTCTATATTAACAATAATAAAGTTTTTTCTAAAATAAATGAATAGGTTTTGTAAAATGCAATATATTTTAACTATATATTCCAAATGACTAAGGGGTCATTTGATATTTGATGATTAAGTTAGAGCTTATTGGGTCAGAAGTTGACTGAGTGGAGGTGACCGACAAGGCTGAGGAGCATTAAGAGACTCGATGGAGAAGGGAGAGTGAAGTCCGTTCAAGGAGAAGAAGGGAAATTGGGAAAAAGAAGTTCATTTTCTCAGTCAATAGTTAATTTCTTGTGGACCGAGTCAGATGTTGGTCAGCAATAGCTAACCGAGTCAGCCAACTTTAACCTCTATCAAACGGTCTGACTGCCGACTCAGTCGGCAGTCAATTTTGATCGGACTGAATAAATGCAAAACAAATAGCTCCTAAATATGATGGAAAGTCTACTCAAACCTTGAAATCTCATGGTTCCCCATCCTTATTCTTGAAATTGTTCATTGCTCTTGTTTCTCTCCGAATCACATCTTAACCTCATTTGGTTTGAATCTTCAATTTATCCGCTTAACGTTGTTTATCATATTTTGAACTCGTTGATTTTATTTAACTTTGCATATTACATTAATTATTTAAATACAAAAACATATATTATGTTATAGTTATTTTAAATTTAATATTTTTTTTAATATATAAAATCGGTAAATATATGATAATTATTTTGGAGCTCGTATGTGGTATTAATGATCGGGCTTCCTTCCTCCTGTAAAACAGAGAATTCAGTTGAATGGTTTTTTATATTGTTTCTTCATAATTACAATGAGATACATATATAGGACTAGTACAACAGAAATCCCATGGAACAAGGAGCTATATACGGACTAGATATGACACTCAATACTTTCTATGGTTATCCGATTTTATTAATAATATACAAACTTAGGTTGATTCTTGTTACTGCTCTCGCCAACACTCCCCCCCCCCCCCCCCCCCCCCCCCCAAGATGATGAATGGATGTCGGTCATTCTCAGCTTGTCAAGAGAGCTGTAAAATGCATTCGTACACACTGTTTTAGTTAACATATCCGCCAACTGATCCTTTGATATAACTTGTGTAGCTTGATTGTTTTCTTTTCTAAGTGATCTCTTATAAAGTGTCGATCTACCTCTATGTGCTTAGTTCGATCATGGAGTACTGGATTATTAGCAATCTTCATTGCTGCCTGATTGTCACAATGAAGATTCATAAATTCCCTAACTTCAAGACCCAAATCCCGCATAATTCTCTTGATCCACAAAAGTTCACAAACACCATGCACCATCCCACGAAATTCTGATTCAGCATTAGAGCATGCTACCAAATTTTGTTTCTTGCTCCTCCAAGTTACCAAGTTCCCTTTAACAAATGTGAAATACCCTGATGTTGACTTCCCATCCGACTTATCCCCGTCCCAATCAGCATTTGTATACCCTTCCGCTTCAAGACTTCGAGATTTAGCAAAAAACAAACCTTTTCCCGGAGATGAGTTAAAATAGTGTAGGATTCTAATCACTGCTTTCATGTGATCTTCATTTGGTGCGTGCATAAAACGACTTACTACACTCACAACATTTGCAATATTCGGCTGGGTATGAGATAAATAGATAAGTTTCCCAACTAGTTTCTGGTACCTTTCTTTATTCGTTGGAGCCTTATTGGAGAGAAGAGTTAGCCCATGATTTTTTTCAATCGACGTGTCAATGGGTTGACATTCTAACATTCATGTCTTTGTGAGAATATCAAGTTTATACTTTCACTAACACATAGTAATACCCCGACTGGATCTTGCCACCTCAATACCTAAAAAATATTTCAATTTTCCCAGGTCTTTCAACTCGAACTCAGCACCCAGAACATATTTTAACTTGTTCATTTCATCTTCATCATTTCGTGTCACTACCATGTCATCGACATAAACAATAAGGGTTGTAACTTTTCCTTCGTTGTTCTTAATAAACAACGTGTGATCAGCATCACTCTGCTTGTACCCAATACCCTTCATGAACTTTGAGAATCTCCCGAACCAAGCTCTGGGAGATTGTTTTAATCCATAAAGAGCTTTATTAAGCTTACACACCTTGTTACCAAAATTCATTCCCGGTAGAGGATCCATATACACTTCTTCTTCTAAATTACCATTCAAAAACGCGTTTTTACATCATATTGTCTCAATGGCTATTCCTTGTTTGCTGCTATTGAGACAATAATACGAATAGTAATAATCTTCGCCATCGGAGCGAAAATATCTCCGTAATCTATACCATATTTTTGTGTATACCCCTTCGCGACCAACCTGGCTTTCAATCTGTCTATCTGTTGGGTAGCGGATTTGTTATGTATTGCGTCTATTGGGCTCGCTTCTTAGTCCAAGTTTTGTAACTCCGGTTTGGGCCTGTCCAACCGAGAGCCTGATAGGGTTTAGTATAAATTGATATGCTTGCATGCATATTAGGTTAACGATTGATAGCGATAACGATAGAAAAGATTATTACGGTAGATCAGAGATTATTTCTTCATCGTTCTTGTAAACCCTAAATCCTCTACAGCAGAAGTTCTTTATCGAGCTCTGCTGAGGATTATTGAGTCAATCATTCGACACACTTTGATCCATTCTTGTGTTCTTACAGTTTTTTTTTTGTTTATTATTTTACCTATTATAAAGATCTAATCAATCTTCAAGTTAGTTTTTAACTTATCAATTGGTATCAGAGCAGGAGGCTGTGTAATTCATACACTTCTTTTCTGTGAAAAAGGTTCCGATTAGGGTTATTCCACATTTACTGATATTTATTGAGCCGTCATCCCATAATTGACGTAACTCGGTATTTATTGTTTTGCCCTAATTTAATACATTACAAGTCTGATCTTTAAACAGGTTATTCGATCAAGCATGGACGAGTCGCAATCCAATCCCATTAATATTTCGAACAACATTGGATCAACAACGAAGATTCCCATCCTTTACACCCATGATTATGAAGTCTGGGCACATCACTTTGAAGATTATGTTATAGGATCTGAGGACAATGGATACCTCATCTGGGAAGCAATCGTATCTGGACCCTTTTCTCATTCAGCAACTTCAAGGATTATTAAAACTCAGAAGGAGTATAATGATATTTTGAAAGACGTTAAGGATATTGCTCAAGACGAAAAAGATAAATTTCAGTGCAATATCAAAGCATTGAGATTAATCAGATTCGCTCTTCAATCCGATACTTTCAGGCTGGTGAGTTCATGCACAACTGCAAAAGAAATATGGGACAGGCTACAAGAATTATATTCTACGGACGAAGATCTTGAACACTCCATTCAAACTTTACTCTTGTCCGAGTTTGGTGAATTCAAGCAGGGAGCCGAAGAAACCGTGACTCAAACGTTCGATCGCTTCAATCATCTTCTTAGCAAGATGATTAAACATGACATTAAAAGGAAGCTAATTGAGCAGAAGGTTACGTTTTTGAGCGGCCTCAGATCAGAGTGGAGAGCCGTAGTGTCCACAGTTAAAGCGCATGAGCAATTCAAATCCTATTCTTTGGCGAAACTGGTGGGCATCCTGAAATCTCAAGAAAAGATCGTGTTACAGGAGAAAAATGTGGTCTCAAGCTTGGGTTCATTGGCCCTCCTGTCCAAAAGCAAAGCGGTGATGGAAGAAGAAGACCTCAACTTGGAGGACTATGACCTCACTTCTGAAGACTATGCTATGATGGTGTCAAACCCCAAGAGGTTCATCAAGAAGAGATTTCCCACCAACAAGAACCGAAATTGGCAGGGGAGCTATAGTTCTGAAAAGGTCAAAGATGAACCGAAGGCAGAAGAATCAAAGAAGGAACCGAAAGTTGAAGGAGATTCGGGAGTGAGCTGCTATTACTGTGGAGGAAAGAACCACTATGCAAAAGATTGTGTCCTCAAGAAAATGGCAGAAAAGGATGATGAAAAGGATGAAGAAGCTTTGTTGCTGAAAAAGCAGGATAAGATCAGGAAGAAGAAATCTACTGCTAACCCTTCTATGAATGCTTTAATTGTGCAGGGTTCGGTAGCGGATGATGAGTTCGGTGGCGTGGAGGTATGGTCAACCGACTCTGAAGATGATGAAGTAAGGAAGCCTTCTCATGGAAAGGCTTATGTGGCAAGAGAAGCTGAGCGAAAACAGAAGGAAGCCCACGACCTTCTCGAGAGTAGGAAAACTCTTTTTCCTGCTTGGACTCTTGAGAGGATGATAAAGGAAGCAATAGACACTCCTAGCATCTTGTGGCTGGAACCAGTTATTTCCTTGGACTGCTCCAATACTGTCGACTCTCAGTTCGACATGTCACTGACCCGAAAGGCGTTCATCTTTCACGCCTTCTCCAACGTTGCCGAGTTCCATCATCCTCATCCGCAGGTTGATCGGGACTTGATTGATTTCTATCTGAAGGCTGCTCATCCTCAATACCAAACTTGGAGCGCTCAGAAGATCATCAATGTTCGGGTCTTGAAACCGTACACTGAAGGGAAGTTTATCAACGTTCGGTTCAAGGTGCTCAGGGGATCTGCCAAAACCGAACATGCCATTTCTTTAGCAGATCTACCGAACCTCAATCCCCATGACTGGATCATCTTGCACAACATCCTACTGACCAACGAAGCTGAATATGGTCCGATCATCGACCATCTCAAGAGGATGCTGGTGTGCTACATCATGGAAGTTGCACTGATGGATCAGGAGATTGCGAGCGTCTTCAAGAAGAAACCAACGATCTCTCCTGTTGGCTCGACCAGTGATCTGAACCAGATGCAGATGGGCAAAATTGACGCGAGGCGAAACTCAGTCATGTTCACTAGGAATGAAGGACAGAAATGTCTTTTTGCCCTAGCGGATAAACATCTGTATACCACTGCTTGCCTAGAGCATGTGTTGGGGATCATCCATAGATGCAAGGATAATACAGCGGATGATATCAAGTATTTTTACGATATGATACAATGGTACATTCGGTTCAGACAGTCAATCCTGGCGCTTATCTCACGTCTGTTTGAAACTGTAAAGAAGAAGGTTCCCGCTGCTGGACCAAGCAAGAAGAAGAAGTAATCTCGCTCCAATTTGACGCAAAGGGGGAGATTGTTGGGTAGCGGATTTGTTATGTATTGCGTCTATTGGGCTCGCTTCTTAGTCCAAGTTTTGTAACTCCGGTTTGGGCCTGTCCAACCGAGAGCCTGATAGGGTTTAGTATAAATTGATATGCTTGCATGCATATTAGGTTAACAATTGATAGCGATAACGATAGAAAAGATTATTACGGTAGATCAGAGATTATTTCTTCATCGTTCTTGTAAACCCTAAATCCTCTACAACGGAAGTTCTTTATCGAGCTCTGCTGAGGATTATTGAATCAATCATTCGACACACTTTGATCCATTCTTGTGTTCTTATAGTTTTTTTTTGTTTATTATTTTACCTGTTATAAAGATCTAATCGATCTTCAAGTTAGTTTTTAACTTATCACTATCTTCCTAGAGGAGTCCAGCTTTATAGTAAATATCCATTTGCATCCAACATGTTTTTTTCCTGGAGGAAGAACTACCTCTTCCCACGTCCAATTCTTCTTTAAGGCATCCATCTCTTCTTGAATAGCTTTCCTCCACCTTGGATCTTTAAGTGCTTTTTGAACCGAATTCGGTATGGCTATAGTTGACAATTCTTCCACCATGGTTTTTTGTGTATTCGCCAATTTATCTGTGGATACAGAGTGATTGATCGGATATTTGGACTTTGATGTCAACTCCGGTTAATATTGTCTCTTTGGTACTCCCCTATTTTTTCTCACAGGATATTTTGGGGTTACGTGTTCATTATGAGTTTCAGGAGACATAGAAAAGATATCGTTAGATGAAATACCTTATGGTGGGATCAGAGTTGGACTCTGACTCGGGGATGGTTCTGGCTCTGGAGTTGGACTCGGACTCGGAGATGATTTTGGCTCTGGCTCGGGATCAAATAAGTTTGTTGTACTATCTTGGTCAGGACTTGCTCCCCCTGTTTTGAAATCTCCACTACCACCGTCTCCTTCATACCCAACGTCATCTCGACACTCACTGAACTCGCTATTTTGATGTATTACATTTTCCTACAAATTAGTTGTTATCTCCCCCTGAGGGAAAACATCATGATAAAAAAACGTAACCGTTTCATGAAACTTTACATTGTGCGTGATACACATCTGCTTCTCATTAGGTTCATAACACTGATACCCTTTTTTAAAATCGGCATACCCTAAAAATATACATCAAATAGCTCACGGTTCAAGTTTTCCACCATCCTTGTGTACAAAGGCAGTGCAACCAAATATTTTTGGTTCAAGATTCGGCCCCGTTGGGAGTTCCATGGTTTCATGTAAACGTTATAGTGGTGTTTTAAACTCAATTACTCTAGATGGAGTTCGATTCATTACATATGTTGATGTTTGCACTGCCTCACCCCAATATTGCCTTGGTACTTTCATATCAAACAAAGATGCACGAACTATCTCTAAAATTTGTTTATTTTGCCTTTCTGCAAGGCCATTCTATTGGGGTGTATTAGTACATGAAGTTTGGTGTCTAATAGAATATTCTTCACAAAACGCTTCATTTCTTAATTAACATACTCTCCTCCATTATCGGATTGGAGTATGTTAATTTCACTCTTGTATTGTGCCTTAACCAAGTTGTATAGTCCTTGAAATACATGAGAAACTTCATCTTTATGTTTAAGTAGGTAAACCCATACTGATGGGTTTGAGCCAAAGGAATATCCTATGTGCTCATGCAAACCCTAATGCTTGGATCTAGGTTTCTCAATTGTACATAAAATTCATCCAAGACTTTAAAACCCTAGATCTAGCATATGATATTCGAAAATAACATAACAAAACAGATCTAGATGATTACCTTGTTGTTGATTGAAGATCTTGAAGCCTTGAGAACTTTAGCACCTCAAATGTTGTGCCTCTAATGAATCACATACACCAACCGCAATTGGAGGAAACAAGAGAGAGAAGGGAGAGGTGAAATTCGGCTCTAGGACTTCTAGGGTTCAAGTGGCCAAATTTCCCATGCCCTAGGGGTCTTTATATAGTTGTAGGAATCAGGGTTTTAGTCATTATCCTTATCTGGTTACTTAGCCACCAAGCATCCTATAAGATAATTCTAGAATCCCTATCATGGACGAATTCTTAAGGCCTTATCCCTAGAATTCGTCCACCCTATCTATTAGGTTTTCCTTGCCCAACTTTGCAACTATCACATAATTACAGTTTAGTCCCCTAAGTTCAATTAACTTCTTTGATCACAAAATTAATTCTTAATTAATTCTTGACCAATGTTAATTAAACAAATATGATTTCTCTTTTAATATGTTAGTCTCATAATATATTAATAAACCATAATCACCTCTTTCTATATTATTCCTCCAGTCAAGTTACTTTGGAGAAGGCAACCCAAAAGGACCATGCACAACCAGGTCAAGTACATACCAAATATAGTTATGAACTTAGACACTAATCCAACACATACTATACGTGTGCATTCATCAATAAAGGTGACAAAATATCGACAACCATTTGGGGTGGAAATCCGTGCTGGTCCCCAGACATCTTAGTGCACCTTGATAAACAGTACTGCAACTTTATTTTCACTTGAAATCTGATGGCTTTTAGCCAATTCACATACATCACAATTAAACTCAACATTGTTCTTATTCAAAAATAACTCAGGTTTTAGTTTCTTTAATTAATTGAAAGATAAATGGCCTAATCTATGGTGCCATAACCACAAAGGAGATTTCTTCCCTTCAACATTGTATGCTTCTGCTTGCCTTTCTTCTTTAAGATAGTACAACTTCCATTTTTCTAATACCAGAGCCAATCATCCGATCCGTTGTTATGTACTGAAAGGTACATTTGTTTGGCCAAAAATTTACATAATAGTTTAGTTGATCAATGATCTGACTAATATATAATAAGTTTGATGAGAGAGATGGAACAACTAAGACTGTGTCAAGATTCATTGACTGTGATACATGGGCAACGCCTTCACACATAACAGGTGCTAAACCTCCATTTGCAGTTTTTATTTTTTGTTTGTTAGGCTGACATATGGTCACTTGCTCATGTGATCCACCGCACCTGTGTCAATAATCCATTCACTATTCAACGAGTGGGTTGTATTCGACATACCATAATCATTGAAGGACTCAATGTGTGCTGCCACGGGGTTTGTGTCTTCATTTTTCGTTGTGGCTATTAAAGCTTGACCCACCTTTCTTCTTGGTTTCTTGGAGAAATCCCACCGCTCAGACTAACCAACAATTTCATAGCATCGTTGTTTTGAATGCCCCTATTCTCCCTAATGGTTCCACACGAGTTTGTTGCTAGTGTTTTTTTTCCTTTTGAGGACCAGTTTCTAGTGGCTAGGTTAACGATGTTATCAGGCTCGTTTTTTGGTTCCTCCATGGTGGATCGTTGGTTTTGGTCTTTTCGCACAAAGGCATAGCAAGCTTCAAGATCTAAAGGAGGATATTTGCACAATATCTCTCCACGGGCCTGATTAAATTCAGGATCTAACCCCACCAGAAAGATGTACACACAGAGCCGACCAATAATCTTGTTGAGTGAGACCTCTTGTTCAATTCGAATAAATGCGTTTCATCCGTTCTATCATAGAACGTCTTAGCTACTGCATCCCATATTTTTTTTTTGCTGTTTTCAGACGGATGAATCTTGGAATCAAATTCGGGCTCATGGAGTCTATAAGCCAGCTCTTCATGCAGTTGTTTTCAGTCAACCAATTTTTGATTTTCTTTTCTCCATATTCAGGCTTCCCGGTGGATCCGGTGAGAAATCCTAGTTTATTTCGGCCTCCAATTCGCATCTCCATCAGTTGTGAACACAAGTGATAATGCGTATCATCCAGGATGATCCTTGTTGGGAACGAGGCATCCTGAACCACATATCAGGTTTCTTGAGAAGGTGGTGTTGCTTCTTTGTCTGACATGGTCTTCGAGGGATTTTTCCTTTTCGATTCGGGATTTCAAGGGTTTCAGTTGGTATGCTCTGATACCATGTAAAACAGAGAATTCAATTGAATGGTTTATTATATTGTTTCTTCACAATTACAATGAGGTACATATATAGGACTAGTACAACAGAAATCCCATGGAATAAGGAGCTATATACGGACTAGATAGGACACTCAATACTTTATATGGTTATCCGATTTTATCAATAATATGCAAACTTAGCTTGATTCTTGTTATTGCTCTCGCCAACACCTCCCCAAACTAAACTAGGTTAAAACTCATCCACACTCCTGTTTTAAACCTAAAAACATTCTAAAACTACTCTTGTATGTAAATGGGTCCTATAGGGTTTTTAACACTCATAAAGCATAGTTTTTTATAATTAATTCCTATTTATTTGACTGGTTATCATCAATCAATGTTAATGCATAATATTTTTTTTATTTTTATTTTTTATTCATCATTCAATATATATTTAATTGTTAATATATTTATATGTTTCTTTATATATTTAACCTTCATTATTTAATAATATTTTATTTGACTTGCTTAATTATATTTTAATATCAAATATTTGTTATATCTAACCCATATTTATTTGATTTTTCACCCGTTTAATTATATTTTAATATCAAATAGTTGTTCTTTCTTTACTAATTAATTATTTATATTAAATAATTAATTCACAAGTTTTAATTCACTATCTTTCGACACATTCTTTATTTGAGAATATGAGGGTTTATCTCATTAGCCTTTATTAATCAAATGCCCTTGCATTTGTAGCTCATAACCAATACATCGAAAAGGCGTACTTGAATATATACACACATATATTACTAATATTGGGGAGCCACACACAGTGAAACTTGTGAAATAAAACTTCTGAAAACCTGAACACAATATTTAACGTGGTTTGTTCAAGGTGACCTACATCCACGGGCGAACGAGAGATAAGATTTTATTAAACTTTCAAGAACAATTACAATCACATACAAATGTTACACCTCACTTGAGCTCTCAAAATAAAAGAAACAATCTTGCTTACTAACTACTCCAAATGATGTGCAATTAACCTCACAAATAATTGCTCTTTTGAAATTATTGTGTACACGTACTCACAAGGAATAATGAATGTGATATGAGCCTATTTATAGGCAGGCAAGCATATGAAATCTTAATTCTGATGGGCCAGGCCTATCCATAGTTATCCCATCAAAAGGATACCCTAATTTCCAACACATCATGGAATTCTCTACAGATGCTTCTAGAACCTTCATCCTTCAGAGACATTGTATTGGCACGATCAATTTACGGTATAAGTTTAGGGATTCACTACAAGAACCTAATTCACTTAAACCACAACTCTGATACCAACTTGTAACGTCCAATTTTTTATACGAAGTACACCCCAAAGTATGGTTTATCACTAGGGATCGTGTTGGCCATAAATACAGGATCTGAGCCTGCGCTAATGTTGTGACATGTTGAATAGGTTTTTGGATGCCGGATGATGGATCTATCATGGGAGTTTTCCTGAGAACACAACACAGAGGAGAATCGTTCGAGAGTTCTCTCGGTATGTCGCTCCGACGATCAAGTTAGTTTTCTGAGAGACGTAATTTTAGGGTAATATTAGTGAGAGAGAAGATGGATCCCTTCCTTGAGGCGGAAGAGATCCCTTTATACCTGCTTCTAACGGATCATGGAGACCTCGTCCGATAAGCGTGAGACGTGGCCTCCTCTGACTGGGAGGATCACGCCCAAGTTAACTAACTGCTTAATGACGTCAGTTATGGACGTCACCTAAGCTTTCTGTCACGTCCTGATTGGTCGAGAGTGAATGAGAAGATCTCGTGGGATATTCATCCCTCGTGGACGGAAACGAACTGCCACCCATGTGCTAAACTGCCTTGGCCAAGACCGGGCCTTGAGCAAAGTCCTGACGAGATAACGTCTCGTTTATGATTTCTGTTACATTTAACGTGAACGTTCATGGTAACGTTAACAAGTCCCTTAGACCAGTAGGCTTCTGTATTCATGACGTAGCAGAGTTGTTCTGGTCTACTCACAAAAACATGGCGGGCTGCTATTGACAACTTATACAGTTGGCAGGGAGAAATCGCCGTTGTTCGGCGGTTTCATCATGAAAACGGTTCGCTACCCCTTTTGTGGTATTTAAGGCTCTGTTCTTCCTGGCGTTTCCTCCTTACCTTCTACTTGTCTTTCTTTGACTTCTTGTTCTTGAGAAAAAACCATTTCAACCTTTTCTTCATATTTTTCATGGCTACCACTCGCGCTTTGGGGAGAGATCTGACCACCGAAGAATGAGAATCTTTTGAGTTCCGATTCGGGTTCGTTCCCGAACACAGAGTGCAAATCCCCCTACCCGATGCATCACTTTACAGTCTGCCTGATGGGAAACTCGGCATCCTAATCGCATTGTTCAAGGAAGGTCTGCGCTTGCCCACGACTGATTTCTTCAACCTGATCATCCGGGAATATGGGTTCTCGGTGAGAGAGTTGACCCCTATCGCTATAAACAAGATAGTGGGTTTTGAACTCCTCTATCGTGCCTTAGGCTGCCTGCCGACTATTTTTGGCTTTCAAGCACTTCTTGAACGCCTCTACTCAGTCGGGGACTCGAACCCTTTGTCGCCGGCGGGGAGTCGCTACTCTTATCCACAATAAGAAGTCCAAAAAGAACTGGTGGGAGAAGTTCTTATGGGTGAAGAGTGATCTCGTGGTGCCCAGTTACCCGAGGGCTAAGGTGTACGTCGACCGTGCTATGACACTTTTTGGTGCTGAAAAGGAACTTGCTGATGTCCTTCAGAAGATCAACATCAACGGTGAAGATTAACTTGATTGCTTTTTAGCCGCCGGTGGAATGAGAGCCGCTTGGAGGGCTCGTGGGAAGATGCCTGAGTTTTTCGTTGAGAAAGAGGGTATTTCTCTTGATCCTCTTCCCCCCCCCCCCCCCCCCGGCTTTTTTTTTTGAAAAATTGGCAAAGCACGTTTAAATCGACATTCTGTTTAACCGTCGTTATATTTTTGTTTTGTTGCCAGGTGTGGAGGAAGTTGTTCCTTTAGAGAGAACTCTTCAGGTTCTGTTTGACAACGAGCTTCAGTGCCGTGACGTCGATCTTGTGGAGGATCTTCCACCCCCTGTTCTTGGCCGAGGAATCGAGGCAACTTTCAGTTCTGATAGTTCCACCGGCGCCGATGAGGATCTAGATTTGCAAGACACCGTTGTTACTGGTGTTTCTCAGAAGGATCCTACACCTTCCGGGTCCCCGAGGAGTCTTCGTTGTGTCAAGAGGCGTTTTGCTTTCCTGGAAGCCTCTTTCGGAGGTCGAACTGAGACAGCCAACGCCGGGCCCCTCTTTGTAAGAAACGTAATTTGAGTTTCTTACTGGAGGGGTACCAAGGATTCCAACCGTGCCCCCAATGAGGGTCCTCCGAAACTGCCGGAGGGGCATAAACTAGGGCGACTGAACCGCCCTGTCATACGGGAGAAAAAAGCATCGAGAAAACCAGCCATGTTCCAATAACTAGGGGAGCCAAGTTGGGGACTGGGTCTTCGCCTCCCCAAGGTCTTGCCTCAACTTCTTCTTGGTAAACCGTAACCATCCCCCACTTCTGGTGGGTTCTCATTCGGATTCCAATAACCCAACTTGGAGACTAACTACCCAAGATCTTGTCTCCGACCACGACACCAATCTCGAGTGGTATCAGCACGCGTTTCCTCTTACCACCACTGAGGCCCAAACTGTCTTATCAGACGAGCACATGGCCGACGGCTTGTGCTACGCTGCCGCCCAAGTGTCATGTTATTTGGTTGTGGCCGTTGAACATATCTCCGAAATAGAGGCCCTCCAGTCTGATTTTGATAGTAGAGGCATTGAATGCAAAGAGCTGAATGCCCAGGTGGCAAAGTTAGAAGCCGAAAAGAGCAGCCGGGAGGCTAAGAAGGAGGCGGCGCTGATCGAGAGGGAAAGCTTAGCGGATCAAGTGGCAAAGTTGGAGGAGGAGGTGGGGCACCTGAATGATCGCATGGGGGGCTCGGATTTTGGAGAATGTCGGTCTGAGCGGGCGGACGGAGGAACTGGAGGTGGATTTGGTTCTGAGAACGCCGCAAGGGGAGCGCTGGAGAAGGATATTTCTTGGATCCTTAGTGACGCGCTCAGTGGGGTGGTGGACAGGGTAATCGAGAGCCCCTCAGTTGCTCCAGGGTTTGGTTAAGGTGCGTGTGGCCACCAAGGTTCACGAGATAGAAGATGCCCTGACCGCTTTTAGTAAAACAAAATTTGTAGGCTATCTTCACTTGGGTGATCTGGATATAGCCAGGCTTCGTGACCTTTTCCAAGTTGCTCAAAGTGATGGATCAGGCCCTGGCCCAAGCTCTTCCCCTGGTGATGGTAACACCCTCGCCAGCAAGTAGCATTGTTTCTTTGATTTGTTGTGATGTAATCTCAGTGAACAATTTTTCTATTTCTTATTTTGTTGTTTTTTTTTCTACCCTCAGAGGCAACCTGGAAGTCCGGGAGTCCGACAATCTGACAATTTCTACTTTATATTTGTGGGTATGAATGTTTGTTGTTACCGCACATATTCTATTATTTAGTTGCTTCATGTATGGTTTATGTTGGCCATCACATGGTATTTACACAAGGTTTGCTTGCACTCCTGGTTTGAGTTCTTTTATTGGTGAACTCTTTATGCTTTAGCAAAGCTGGTCTTTGAGATATTTGTTCTAATTTGTTGCTTAAAGACCCTAGGTGTAGCCAAGATCATCATCTTGAGGCTCACCCGATTATGCCTTTTTGCTTTATTGGTGGAAGGTTATGACCTTCTACACTCATGTCACATGTTCTTTTGTATGTTTGCTATGATGTAAATTATGAACATGTTTTGGGGGACGTTGGATGATCAGTCGTTGTTGTCACACGGTAAATGTACACAACCTATTTTGTTTTAATTTTTTTAAGATTTAAAATAAGGAGCATCTGAATTGCGTTTTCTGTTTACTCAAGTTTTGTATAGAGTGTAATAAGACTGAAAGTAGTAAAGTATTTTTTGTTGATTACATTTATATGTTAAAACTAATACACAATGCCTTTGCTGGAACTGGTTCTACCTTTAACACTCGTTTTAAGAGTAAAGTGACGCAGGCTCTGCGCATTCCACATTCTTGGAATGGCACGCCCGTCCTGAGCTTCTAGGACATAAGCACCATTCTTATGGGCTTCCACAATTTTGTACGGTCCTACCCACGTGGCACTGAGTTTCCCTAATGGTTCAGCATGGCTAGACTCATTCTTTCTTGGCACCCATTGTAACACCCATAAAAATCAAGCCAATTTTAAACTTTAAAAATGATTTCCAAATTCAATAGTTATTACAAAACATGTTTCCAAAACATTTATATCAGACTATCCCAGAAACAAAATCATCAAAACGAGGAGCGGTACGATCACGTCTTTGCCTTGCCACGATCACCTGATGTACCTGAAACAATAACTGAAACTGTAAGCCCGAAAGCTTAGTGAGTTCCCCCAAAATACTGATACCCATACAATCCACATAACCATATTAGCAACATCATAACATAACTAACTGAACAACATGTAATGGGTCCACAACTTAGCAGACTGGATTTCCCTCTGGCCCACAGTGTGAGTCTGAATTGTTTCCGGCCCACAACTCACATCTGGCTTGCCAGCGAGCCTACAGTACGTGTCTCCCTTAGCCCGTAACTGGAATGCTCCCGGGTTTGTTGGATTACCGCATGAAGCAGTCTCACCTCAACCCATCCCACATAACATATCAACATATAATGACATAACTACTGATGCGGATAACATATAATAATACAGATAGTCCTACAGGCCTACCTAACTGGCATAACCACTAGCATGCAACGCTAACTCACATTCAACATCTAACACTACTAGGATCACATATCCAATGGGCCGGCCTTGGTGCCTTAGACCCCTTAGTATAGTGAGGATAACTCACCTCACAAATGTCGACTCGGTAGATAATCTCCAACTCTCGAATCACTGCCACAAACTTCATCACCTATTATCATAATATAACCATACTCGTAAGTTCCCAACCTTACAAGGTACCCCACAAGTCAACTAGTCAACCCATGGTCAAACTCAAAGTCAACAGTCAAGGTCAACAGTCCGTGTTGACCTTGACTCGCCGAGTATCCTCGACTACTCATCGAGTTCCTTGACTACTCGTCCACTCGCAGAGTCACCAGAATGACTCGTCGAGTTCTTAAGGTTCGCGATCGAAGCTCTAAGGCCACTCGTCAGGCTTTTCCTCCTTGAAACTCGACAAGTTCACATGCATCCATCAATTGGGGAAACCTTAAACGACTCGTCGAGTTGTTCATCCAACCCGTCGAGTCTACGACAATCTTCATCAGACTCTCCGAGTTGTTCATCCAACCCGTCGAGTTCGATGCCCATCTTCATATGACTCACCGAGTCAACTATGAGACTCGTCGAGTCCCTTCAGTCCTTTAACCATGCAGACACTCTTTAAGGCATGCCAAGGCCCCAAATTGCAGATCCAACTTCCTTAGGCTTGATGGCTAAAAAGGCTCTAAATGACACATTCAAGCTTACAAAGGGGCTTTACACTCAAAGGAGGCTTCATACGTGACCAAGCTCAAACTTTATGAACCTAAAACCCAAGACGGGTCCAGATCTGAAGTTACAACTTCAGATCTAGCTCATACACCACAATATCATCATACCCAAGCCAAAATAACCCTAAATCTCACCCAAAAGAGGTCTAGAAAGAAATGTGGTAAAGGTGGCAACTTGATACCATTAAATAATGCTAACAGAGGTAGATTTCTGATTCCCCACACTTTCCTTGCTTCTAGCCTCTTTCCCTCCAATCTCTTCTTTCCAAGGTTTCACTTTCCAAAGCTTAAAACACATAAGAATGAATCACCACACGGATTAGGGTTTTCTGGAGTCTAAAGGGGCTGTAAAGAGGCCAAAGGAGGTATATGATTCTTTAAATAGGGTGCAAAACCCCGGGATTTAGGGTTTCATCTGCCATCTCCTAGTCGTCGAGTCCCTTCTTGGACTTGGAGAGTAGGTCACTAAAACATATTGACCAACCCGCTGCTACTCGACGAGTAGGGCAACCAACTCGTCGAGTAGACCCAAAGACCAAAAAGATTCAACATAACTCAATACCTGAGACTCAGGGCGTTACACCCATTCTCCGACTTTGAAGTTCTTGACCCGAACTTGTTGGTTGTAATAGTTTTTAGTTCGTGATTTGTATAGTGCCTGGCGCACTTGTGCCGCCTCACGTATTTCATTGAGCATGTCCAGGTCCTGGCATCGCCCTTCTTTGTTGGCTGCTTCTTTGAAACTCCCTGTTCGCAAGGATCCTGCCACTATTTCCAGGGGGAGGACTACTTATGTCCTATAAGTTAGACTAAATGGGGTTTCTCCTGTGCTCGACCTTGTTGTGGTACAATATGACCATATCACGGTCGGGAGTTCATCCACCCAGGCGGAATTTGATCTGAGTAACCTTTTCTTCAAACCATTAACTATGGTTTTGTTTGATATCTCAGTATGTTCGTTGGCCTGAGAATGCGCCACTGATATGAACCAGTGATGGATTTTCTTGTCTTCGCACCACTCCTTGAAGAGGATTCCTTCAAATTATGTATCTTTGTCACTTATGAGGATCCTAGGAGTTCCAAAGTAGGCCGGTATGTTCTTGGTCATTAATTTTATCATCTGCTTGCCAGTGATGGTGGCCAGTGGTTCCACCTCTATCCATTTGGTAAAATAATCCACAACCACCAGCAAAAACTTCACGCCCCCCGGTGCCGGTGGAAAAGGTCCCACTATATCGATTCCACAGTGATGGAAAGGCCATGGGCTGGTGATGCTGGTTAATGCCATGACTGATTGGTTTTGGAAAGGAGAAAATGCTTGGCACTCTTTGAATTTCTTTGTTAGGGCTGCGATGTCATTGTACACGTTCAACCAATATTCTCCTAGGCAGAGTATTTTGCCTATGAGTGCGCGAGCGCCTTCGTGTGCAGCTACCTCCCCAGAATGGCTTTCTTTGAGGAACGCCCGCCCCTCCATTTTAGAGATGCATTTTGACTTTTCTCGCCTCCTCTGGCTCATCCGGAAGCATGCCATGGCACAAGTAGTTGACAAAGGGTTTGGTCCCTTCTGGGGGGGGGGGGGGGATATTGTATTGACCTTTTGGTTATCGATACTTCCTTCCGGTAGTACTTCAACCAACACTTTCTTAGTGAGATAGTCATACGAAGTAGAGGCCAGCTTGCTGAGAGCGTCTGCCCTTGCGTTTTTTCCCCGAGAGATTTGTTTTATTGAAAAACTTTTGAATGTGCTGGCTAAGCTACATATCACATCTAGGTATTTATGCATCATGGGGTCCTTTGTCGCATACGTTCCATTTATTTGGTTTGTGACAAGTAGTGAATCGTTGAGAGCCGCTAGTTGTTTCGTGCCAACCTCCTTAGCTAGCCTCAGACCTGCTAAGAGCGCATCGTACTCTGCCTCATTGTTTGATACTTGGAAGTCGAATTGCAGTGCGTAAGAGATTTCTTCACCCATGGGGATTTGTAGGATCAGGCCTGCGCCTAAACCTTCCTTGCTTGTTGTGCCATCAGTGTATAGTTTCTAGAGTTCTTTGCCAACTTTAGGCTCGAGTGGGTCGACGGAGATCATCGTTGGCACTCCCTTAATGGTATCTGGAATTTCAACCAGGAAGTTTGCATGGACCTGGGCCTTGATGCTAGTCCGGAGGTGATAATGAATATCATGCTTGCCTAATTCTATGGCCTACTTGGAGCAGGCGCCCAGACTTTTCCGGCCTCAGCATCACTTTCTTTATTAGATAAATAATCAGAACATCCACCTTATGGGCTTGAAAATACCTCCGTAGCCGTCTGACAACATATACAAGGGCGAGGACCAGTTTTTCTATGGCCGGGTAATTAACCCCTAGTCCTTGTAGTGCTGTAACGACCAAAAAATCAAGGGTAAAAATTTCAATTTTAATATAGATAAAACATTGATACCATTTATGCAAAACATTTCAAATCATCATTAAGTAAGACATTTATTAGAGTTCATCCCAAAATCATTCATTGCGGAAATCATAGGTATGTGCACTGCGTTCACTCCGAGCTCTTCGTTTCCAAATCGATGATACCTGAATCCAAAACTGTAAACCGTAAGTATAAAGCTTAGTGAGCCCCCCAGAGAATACCCCACACACAATCCACATAACACATACCATATTAGCTATAAAGGCTACCTATATCACATAATCCATGCATATAATAACCTATAAGAAGGCCATGGGCAACCCCGCATGGTCTTTACCTAGGACTGCCATGGGCTACCCCACATGGTCTTACATCCAATGCCATGGCCTACCCCACATGGTCTTCACCTAGGAATGCCATGGGCTATCCCACATTCTCTTACAACCAATGCCACGGGCTCCCCCCGGAGTCTTCCATGCAAGTATCACAAAGACAACTAGCATCACACATATCATATAATCACTAGCATGCCACATAGCATAAAGCTAACTATCATACCACATATCTCGAATACAGCTAGTGTACCACATAACATAAAATGGGCCGGCCTTGGTGCCTTAGATCCATTGGCATGGTGAGAAGACTCACCTCGAACGTAGAAGCTTCCTGAAGAAATCCTTAGCTGCTGTCCCACCAGCTACCCGAGCTGTCACTACCAATCAATATACCCAATTAGCAATTGGGTCCCATACCATAATCCTTAATCCATGCATGGGGTAAAATAACCATTTACCCCTGCCCAATATGATCCAAAACTAAGGGTCCAAACCCAAAACAAAAGCCCAACATTATAATGTCCATAAAACCATCAATGGGCCAATTTTCCAAATTGGGCCGAGACCTTTCCAATGGACCTTATACTAAAGCCCGATACTTTCCTTAGTCAATAATCCAGACCCAAATGGCCCACGAAGGCCGACAGCAACCTAGTCCAAGAATTGGCCCAAACCGAGGCCCATAATGCGAAGTTCATTTCTATATTGGGCCACAAGGCCCAATAGGCCCAACTATTCCATTATTGGCCCAAAGATGCATTTAGGCCAAACTATCAACAAATCCATGCCCAAAACCATTAGGGCCCAAAGGTCTAAAGTTCACTAAGGCGTACGCTTAGCGTACTGAGCAAATGGGTTGTACGCACAGCGTACTACATAGTACGCCCAACGTACAAACAACTCATGCACAACATCCATTATGTGCTTAATACTTGATCCAATAAGTCCAAATCACAGATCCGAACTATACTTAACGTGTAAACCCATAAAGTCACTGACTTGGTGACTTTGCATGCCCCAAACAAACCCAAACTCCAAAAATGGCATTCTACTTCCATAAAAGTGACCCTAACTCAAGCATGAACCCATTAAGGCCATCAAGATGGCAACTTTCTGCCTTAGGGACTTATTTAACACTGAGAGTGGCAACTCAAAGCCTAAGAATCAGATTTCAACCATAAAGTTCCATCCTTGGGACCAAAAGGATCTAACACCCAAAATGGTAGATCTACATGAAAGAGTTGACAAGGTTGAGACTTTATACCTCCAAAAGCTTGCAAAGTTGATGAAGGTTCTGGATCTAGAAGCTTGACTCCAACCATAGCTTGATCACCAAGTTCCTTCTTCTTCAAGGTCCAACATAAAAAGTGATAACCCAACTAGATCCACATGAGAAATCCACTAAGATCCAAACTTTATACTTTCTGGAGTTAGATCAATATGATTAGGGATTGGATCCACAAGCTTTAAGCCAAGCAATGCTTCCTCAAGGAAATCCTTCCATCATAAGCACAAAAACACACTAAATCACCAAAAAGCTCAAGAATCACTAAAATTGAGGTTAAGGGTCGATTTATAGGGTTTATAGGGATGGAGGTTGAAGATATTAGGGTTAGGTAATGAGATAAGGAGCTTAAATAGGGCCTAAGACCCTAAAATAGGGTTATGATGTGACTGGAGTACGCCCAACGTACTCAAAAGTACACCCAACGTACTGCCTTCTTCACTACTACTCCTAGCGTACTCCTTGTGTACGCTCAGCGTACTCGGCTAAGCCTGAAACTACTAAACTTCCGAAGGCCATAATTTCTTCGTTATAAATCCATTTTCGACAATCCTTATATCCACAGAAAGAGGTAACGAGAAGCCCAACACTTCTATCAACTCATATCTTCCTAAATACCTTCCGAACAAAAGTCCATTTTCCACAAAAATCTGAACTGCCATTTTACCAAAATACCCCTAGGCTCCAAAACGCAAACCGAACACCCGGATCACTTCTAATACATCACCCGTACCAAAAAAGGCTAGATCTTACCTTCCCAAGAGCCATAATACTTATAATGACCGACCTTCGAGCCACCACCTTAGACTAGGAGTCAATTCAGAACAGAGCGTTACAACTCTCCCCCACTTAAATTAGATTTTGTCCTCGAAATCATGCCTCATTGTCCCTGACATACTAGACAACCTGAGCAACACCACCACAAACCCGTGATTACCACAACCCACTCAAGGCAACTAAAACCAATCCTCATAATGCTCTAGAACACTGAGATGAACAAATTCCTTGCATCCCGATCACACCTGCCCCATCTGAAATCTGAAGTCTCGAGATGGTCTGTCTCCCTGACAGACTGCCCACAACGAATCATCATTGAACTAATTTCCCAAGAAACCAGTCTAGATAGAATACTTCCCACTCGCAATTCCTTGATGCTTCCTAAAGAACAATATCACCGACCAACCGCCACTACCGAATAACAAGAAATTCCACATACAGACCCCAACTCACTGAAGTAGCTCCTAGTCCTCCTGCTGCCACATGAATGATTTCCTGGAGAACACCCGGGGACCTCCCTGGTCCCAACCTATCTGCCAACTATCTGGAACACCCCACACATACCCGATTGATGAGCCACAAACACACTCAGCATCCCTTGCGACCTCTGACGGGCTGCCTCGTCCAACCATGATTGCCCTATCTTCTTCAACCAATTGATCCATCTGATCGAGATACGCTGACAAACCGTCGCCACCGAACCCAACACCAAAAAGGTGTGTACTACCAGAATAGATGTAGACTTACATCATACCCGGCCTCTGTCGACCCACTGTTTCCTGATTCCGACATTTTGTGGCTCTATTACGAATAGGGCCACCCGAAACACATCACAATGGCTTAAACTACCATCAAACCAATCAGTTCACCAACATGGAATTTTGCCGTCGATGCCCTTGGCATATAGATTCCCCACATCCCAATTTACTCAAACAAAATCCCACACGAATTCCGATTCGGGTTCCTATCCAGATCCAAATTGTCACTCCGGTCCTATCCAAAGATCCTTGAATCGGCATTTGCATAATGTACCATGACTTTCTGTCATCCTTTACTTGACCGATCAATAAATACCATTAGCCGATTCCCTGAGACTTCCAGTCTCGCACCCGGTCTAACTACCAGGTTCTTATGAGATCTGATAAAAGGGCTGCCCAATCGTAGCCCTACAGAAACATGCATTACTCGACCACAAAATCCTACGTCACAAGGTCCAATCCTTAGCTCAGCAGTCTCTACCGGTTCCATCCTAAATTCCCATAAACATTCGGGCTCGCCCCCGAATAACTGATCAGTCAATCACCTCTGGTCCTGATCCTAACTAAGCTGTGGCTCCCCCACAACCCTACGAACTAGCCTGCCCTAGTCCAAATCACCTGGAAGAATCCATGAACGCTATGGCACCCCGCAGTCTTACAACACTCTTTACTGCTAGTGAATGCTACGGCTCCCCCGCAGTCTTACAACACTTCCCACACTATCTGACCAACAGTGAATGCTACGGCTCCCCCGTAGTCTTATGTCACACCCCTGAACCAGACGGCGGAAACGTCTGAGGGCTCGCGTGACTTAAATTGAAATATCATCATAATGAATATACATGAAAAATAACATAAACATCACCATGCATTAATACATTACAAGTGACATTGTTCACATCAAGTACATTGTCTAAATATTACATATCCATAGCATAAATTGTTTGAGAGTTTCAAAACATAACATCCTAACACACTTGGTATTGTTCTTAAGTTTATCTGTTACCTGAGAATACAAGTTATTTTGAAAACGTCAACATATAGAATGTTAGTGAGTTCATAAGCAGGTTTGATATGAAAATGTTTTGTGTAGTTTATAAAACCTAGAAAATCCGATATTTTCTAAACGGCAATTGTTTATACAAAAAGTGTGAAGATCCATAGGTATATGCATGAATGATTTCAAAATGTGTATATATGAGAAGTTTTGCATTATAGTTATTGAAAGTACAAGTAAATAATGTTGATTTCCCCAAAAAAAAACCCGATGTTTTTCGATAAAATAGTATGATTGTTTCGTATTATTATATCGTCACAACGAATGAATATGATTTCCCTTGATTACTTAGATGGTATTGGATTTTTATGTGAGTCGTTATAACCATGCATGATAATGACTAGTTCGTCTATCTTGGCATTCTAGTGAACGCTAGAATTGATCTTAAGATTTTGTCACCCTAGACTGGCCGAGTCTAACTGTAGTGAACAGCTTAGGTGTGGGGGAGTCACCCCCGTATAGATCTATACACAAACTCTCGCTCTCCCTCTAAGATACTTTGATTATAACTACAGACTACGACCGACACTTATTGGTGTCACCCGTTAGTACTCACTTAATCCAAATGAATTTGATTAACCTTGATTAACGACCTGATTTTTGTTTACTTGAATAGAAGGTAAGCCTAACAGACGAGGAGAAGAGGACCACGAGATCCTACTAATCACGTATGATATTTAAGGCTGTCGAGTATACAAAGGACGCGTTGGCCTATTTCGCATATGATTTATTTGGACCGTACTATCAATGCTAATGGGCCACTGAGGCCCAATAGCACGTTAAAGCCATTGAGGGTCCCTTAAGCATGTATCTGGGCCACGGGAGGCCCAGTAAACATGTATTATTTATGTTAGGCCCAAAAGTCATGTTAATGGATCATGAAGGCCCAATAAGTATGATTAGAATCTCTCAAGCCCAACAACTTGAATGTTTACTTGTTTTTGTATAGTATAAATGTCGGTAATTTTGTTTGAACAGTTATTGAATCGCAAAGGCACAAAGTTTGTCGATTGTTTTATAACGATATTTAAATTTATGAAAATATATGTATATTTTTCATTCTAAATTCATAAGTTATAATTTGGTATTTTTGACCCAATATCTTAATAATAAAATAATTGACTCAAAAATATTTGTTTGACCTTTTCAGCCATTCTTTAATAAAAATGACAATTTTAGTCCCTTTTTATAAAAAAATGACATTTTAGGTCCTTAAACTATCTTTCTTGACATTTTGGCCCAAAGACTTATTTAAATAATGTTTTCAGCCCAATGTTTAGTTTTTGACAGTTTCAGCCCCTTTAGTAAATAGTTTTTCATTTATAATCCAAACTTTTCGCAACTTTTACAAATTTGACCCAAAATCCAAAAATTTCACATTTTTAATCCTTTCTGGCAAATAAGGTCATTTTATTTACTTTTCTACTCTCTGTTTTGAGAAATTTGCCATTTCAGCCCCGTAAAACCATTTTTTTTTGCAATTTTGGGCCTATGGGCCGAAAAGCCCAAAATTTTAGCCTAATAGGATACAATTAACATTTTTAGTCCTTTGAAAAGCATAATATTCATAAAAACTTCTGTTTTAACTATTTTGACACTTTTGATCCTTGTAAAAGCCGTAAATGACAACTTTTCCCCAACTTTTGTTTATTTGACTAAAATAGTCCAAAAATGAGTTTTATGTTGTAACATGCTTATTATAACCTTAGATGATAGTTTTTCTTAACTTGTTAAGTGTAATACATCCTAGATCACATATTTTTCCTCCTTGAACTATAGATCTTGAAATATCTTTCATTTTTGGCACATATTTACCACATAAACACAAGAAATCACACATAACATACAAATACACATAGATCTACACATTTTACTTGTATTCTCCCCCATAAACATGTGAAAACCAAAAATAGAGGGGTATAAACTCACCTTGGGTTTGTGGGTTCGGTTTTGAGGAGAAATGGAAGAAGTTTCGGCTTTAGTAATCCCTCCTTGAATAGATCTCAAACTTATGGAAGTTTTCTAAGAGTATGATCACAAAAATGCTTAGAATGAATGATCTTAGCATAAGAGTGAAGTTATACAACTTAGAGGTGTAAGGACTTACCAAGGAAAGATGAGTTTTTGGTGGAATTTTTCATGATCCACCTTAGATCTTCGAAAATTTGTGAAGGAGATGAAGCTTTTCTAGAGAGAGTGAGATTGAAAGAAGTTGATGAAATGTGTGTGTGTGTGTGTGTTGTGATCTTTGGCCGTGGGTGATAAAAAGAGAAGGAGAAGAGAGAGATGAGTGCATGGGAACATGAGATTTGTTTTAGATGTATGTTGGGTAATCCCATAATTAACCCCTAAACAACAATGAGGTGTTATGGGCATTTATTCATTACTCTCTTTTTTTTAACTTGGACTGAGAGGGGGCAAAGGAAAAGAATGGTTTGGGCCTTTTGTGATTGATTCCATAATATGAGGGCCAATTTGATGATTTTCGGCCCATTGGGCCTTTAGAGTAGTTCACAGACCAAATCTTGCATAAAAGAATGGATTTTATGGCCCATTAGGGCTTATTGGATTTGTTATGGCCCAATAAGGCCCATTTAGGCAAACTAATTCATTTTGGATTCCTTATGGCCCAAAATGTTAAGTTTTATGAAAGTGGGTCCAATTAGGGCCCATTTAAGGGTTCCAAGCCCAAAATAGTCAAGTTGGAAGTTTATTGGCCCAATAAGGCAATCCTAGTCCATATTGGACTTAAATCGGGATTTCTGTAACACCCTGCTTTTATATGTGTCATTGGTATTGGGCTTCTCGTTGCCCTCGCATGAATGTGAAGTAATTTGGGAGCGGGTTTAGATTAGAAGAGTTGAGGTGTTGTGAAGTTGAACGTTGTTCATAGCCCTTTTGTGTAATGAGAAGGAGATGGCCCCATGCATGCATGACATGCATGCATGATTTTGTCTTTGAAAGGTGGCTGGGTATGCCCAGCGTAAGCTGGACGTACGCCCAGTGTAAGAGTAGGAATGATGCGCGTTGGCCGGGTGAGTACGCCCCGCGTACTCACAGAAATCCCAAACCCTATTTTTAGGGTCAGCCACTATATAAGGAATAAGATGGTTCACCCCTCAGCCTCCTTACACTCATCTTCTACCTCAGAGAAACCCTAATCTCGTATTCCTTCCATATTTGAGTGTGCTTTACCTTGAGAAGCTTGTATTGGCAAAAGAAGGGCTTGAAGGAGAAAAGGGAAGTTGTCAAAGAAGAAGAAGAATGTGTGGAACTTGTGGATCTGAAGAAATACCACCCTTTGGAGCTGGTTTAAGGTATAAAGCTTCTTGCTTGACCCTCATATTGCATAGATCTATGTATTTTGAAGCTTTGTTATCATTCTTGTCCCAAAAGTCTTCATCTTGTTGCATAGTCCGATTTGGTCAAGTGTATCTGTCCTTTCAGACCTATGGAGAGGTCTTGAGTGATAAAAATGAGGTCCCAAGGGCTGTAGTTATTCCATGTATGAGTTATGTGGGTCTTAATGGGTTAAGACCTTGGATTAAGAGCTTAAGGACGTTCCCAGTGATAAAGCCTGAGACTTTATGATTTCTAATCATATTTGGCACATGGATCTGTAGTTTGGGCTTAAGAGCTTAAGCCATTAAGTTGTAAGAAGGACTTAATAATTTGGCAGTTACGCCCCGCGTAACTGTGTAGTACGCCCCGCGTAGCGGGCCGATGCCCTGCTTCCTTTGCGAGTCATTGTTGTACGCGCCGCATACCAAGGAGAGTACGCCCCGCGTACGCCTCCTGTGGACTTCCTTTTGGGCCTTTGTGTTGGGTCATTTGTGGGTTGTTGGTGTTTGGGCCAAGTCTGGAAATTATGAATAGAGTATTTTGGGTCCAATTAATATTATGAATATTGGATCTAGGCTCATTTGGTGAGGTGGGCCCAATTTGGTAAATTGGGCCAATGTTGGACTTTGTGTGATATTGGGACTTTTGGTCTTGGCCCGATAAGTGGAAGTATGTTGACCTAATGCTTATGCTCGTTATGTTGGTTAGTTTGGGATTTGCGGTGAGTTGGTGGTTCGAGAGTCTGCTTCTTCGGTTCAGAGTGTCGGCAATTGCGAGGTGAGTTATCCTCACTATATCGACAGGGTCTACGGCACCAAGGCCAGCCCTTTATCGGATTGAGATCCGGGTATTTGTTGTTATGTTGTTATTGCTATGTTTGCATCCTGGTAGTTAGGATGGTATGTGTTAGAGACCTAGGTGAGGTCGGTATCCTGTTCTATAGGGAGGTGCTATGCTAGTGACCGGTTAGGTCGGTGTTCCTGGTTAGAGGAGTTGATATGTTATGTGATATGCTTGATCAGTTTGTTGACTGTTATCTGTTACATGCCTGTATGTTATGTGCACATGGTTGTTTGGATTGGAGATGGGTTGAGGCGGGTCCTGCTTTGTGTTGTAGGCCAAGATACCCAGGGCGGACCGGTTGTCCCGAAGGCCCAGCGAGCGGTCCGGATAGGCTGTAGGCCCAAGAGGGCGGACCAGACGTGCCGAGGCTTGGAGAGTGGACCAGATAGACTGAAGGCCCGATGCGGGCGGACCAGTCACACTGTAGACTTAGAGAGTGGACTAGGTGGATTGAAGGCCCGGTGCGGGCGGACCAATCACACTACAGACTCGATGTACATGGCTAGACACGGAGGGTGGGCTGAAGGCCGATACGGCGGGCCAGTCACACAGTAGACCCGATATGCATGGCTGTTCTATGTTTGTTATGTTATGTGTGTTATTCATGTTATGGGCCGGAAGGCAATATGTTCTGGACCGGAAGGTTGTAGCCTGGAAGGGCGTATAGGTGGTTGGTATTTTGGGGGTATCTCACTAAGCTTTCGGGCTTACAGTTGTGGTTTTATGTTTTTCAGGTTCTTCAAGAGACCGTGGCAAGGCGAAGGCGTGATCGTACCGCTCCTCATGTTTTTGGTCGTGATGTGATTCTGGGAATACTTAAATAATTTTATTGAAAACCTTTTTGTAGTGATTTTAATGAAATCAGATTGTTTTTGAAAAATTAAAAATTGGTTGTATTTTTCGGTCGTTACAATTTCTATGGTTTCCAACCTTTTGTTGACTATTTGAGTGTTTGTACAGAGTGTTTGATGAAATTTTGTTGTCATTGAATAAGCATCATACATCCTTTCAAGTTTTAGTTACAATGTTATCCTTGTTAAGTGTTTACAAAGCATCAGAATTCCTAGTTGTGACATCATCCCCCCGTTAGATGAAATTTCATCCCGAAATTCTTTTTGAAGCTAGATTTGAGAATGCAAGAATAGGTGACGGTACTTTTGCTTCATCTGATCTTCATGTTCCCATGTGAACTCCGGCCCACGTTTCACGTTCCACCGAAGTTTCACAATCGGAATGTGACTTTGCTTAGTACGCTTCACTTCCCTGTCCATGATTTCAACTGGTTCTTCGACGAACAAGAGATTCTCGTTGATTTCGATTTCTTCCAATGGGATGACGAGAGTTTCATCGGATAAGCACTTCTTCAAATTTGAAACATGGAACACGAGGTGTACACTGCTGAGCTCGGTAGGTAGCTGCAGTCTATAAGCTACTGGACCGATTTGGGAAAGAATCTCGAAGGGTCCAATGTATCGTGGGTTTAGTTTTCCCAGTTTCCCAAAACGAATCACCCCTTTCCAGGGAGAGACCTTTAACAACACCCGATCCCCGACTTGAAATTCCAAGGGCTTTCGCCGTTTATCTGCGTAGCTCTTCTGTCGGTCTCGTGATGCTTGTAGTCGAGCTCTGATTTGAATTATCTTCTCAGTCGTTTCGCGTATGATTTTCGGTCTTGTTAATGAATTGCTTAGTGTCTGTTCTCTTGCTAGCTGAGTGTTACCTACCTCAGCCCAACACAATGATGATCTACATTTACGCCCATATAATGCTTCAAAAGGAGCAACTTTGAATCATGAGTGATAACTGTTGTTGTACGAAAATTCAATTAAAGGCAAGTGGGTATCCCACGATCTTCCAAAGTCTATCACACATGCGCGAAGCATATCTTCAAGTGTTTGAATGGTTCGCTCACTTTGACCATCCGTTTGTGGGTGGTAGGCAATGCTCATGTCAAGTTGTGTTCCCATAGCTTTCTGAAGCGATTGCCAAAAGCATGAAGTAAACCTACTATCTCTATCTGAGATGATAAATATTGGTACTCCATGGAGTCTCACGATTTCCTTGATATAGATTCTTGTCAATCGTTCCATCTTGTATGATTCCTTTATTGGCAGGAAATGAGCGGATTTTGTCAACCTGTCGACTATTACCCATATGGTATCCAATCCATCTGTAGTCTTGGGTAATTTTGTCACAAAGTCCATAGTAATTCTTTCCCATTTCCACTCGGGTATTACCGGTTGTTGTAATAGTCCCGAGGGCTTTTGATATTCTACATTCACTTTAGCGTAAGTGAGGCACTTGATAACGTAAGTGGCAGTTTCTGCCTTCATGTTAGGCCACCGATAATGTTGCTTGATATCCAAGTACATTTTAGTTGAACCCGGATGGATGGAGCATCGTGTCTTATGGGCTTCATTCATGACTACCTCTCTAAATCGCCCAAGTTTAGGGACCCAAATTCGGTTCATGAAATAATGTGCTCCGTCCTTCTTGACTTCGAAGTTCTTTTCCATTCCATGTAATGCTTCGCTTGTTTTGTTCTTTGTCTTCATGGCATCCAACTGGTCTGCTTTGATTTGCGAGGACAGATGGGATTGAATGGTTATTGAAATAGTCTTCACACGACGATTTGAGTATTCTTTCCGACTCAAGGCATCAGCTACCACGTTAGCCTTTCCTGGGTGGTACTTGATTTCGCACTCATAATCGTTTAACAGCTCAACCCATCTTCACTGCCTCATGTTTAACTCCTTTTCATTTAAAATGTGTTGGAGACTCTTGTGGTCAGTGAAAATGGTGCACTTTGTACCATAAAGGTAGTGCCTCCAAATCTTCAAGGCGAAGACCACAGCTCCCAATTCGAGATCATGGGTGGTATAATTTACCTCATGTGTCTTTAATAGTCGGGATGCATAATCTATCACCTTTCCACACTGCATGAGTACACAGCCTAAACCCTGCTTCGAAGCATCGCAGTAAACTCCGAAGTCCTATGTTCCCTCTGCTAACGATAGTACCGGTGCACTATGGAGAGCTCGCTTTAGAGTTCAGGAGGCAACCTCCTACTTCTCTGCCCATTCAAAGGGTACGCCCTTCTGTGTAAGCATGGTAAGTGGCTTGGCTGTTTTGGAGAAGTTATGAATGAATCTCCTGTAATAGCCTGCAAGACCTAAAAAATGAAGAATTTCAGTGGGTGTTGTCGGGACTGCCCATCCTTCAATGGCTTTGACCTTAGAAGGGTCCACATGTATCCCTTCTTGATTGACAACATGACCTAAAAAGTTCACGCTACGGACCCAAAACTCACACTTATAGAGTTTTGTGTATAACTTTTCGGTTCGTAGGGTTTCCAAAATTTGCCGAAGATGTCGGCCATGCTCCTCTTCGCTTTGAGAATAGAATAGGATATCGTTGATGAAAACAATGACAAAATTATCGAGGAATGGTCGGTAGATTCGATTAACCAGGTCCATGAATACGGCAGGGGCATTCGTTAGACCGAAGGGCATTACAACAAATTCATAATGTCCATAGCGAGTTCGGAAAGCGGTTTCGGGAATATCCTCTTCCCGGACTTTGAGTTGGTGGTATCTGGATCGCAGATCTATCTTAGAGAAGTAACTTGCTCCTTGGAGCTGGTTGAATAGATCGTCGATTCGCGGGAGTGGATAACGATTTTTGATAGTGAGCTTATTTAGTTCTCTGTAGTCAATACACATCCTAAAGGATCCGTCCTTTTTCTTAACGAAGAGAACCGGAGCTCCCCAAGGTGAGAAGCTAGGTCGGATGAATCCTTTGTTCAAAAGTTCGCTGAGTTGGCTGGATAGTTCTTGCATCTCCGCAGGAGCCAACCTATAGGGTGATTTGGCAATGGGTGTAGCTCCCTGCACAAGGTCAATTCGGAACTCGACTTGTCTTTCTGGGGGTATCCCCGGGAGATCTTCAGGAAAAACATCCGGGAAGTCGCAAGCCACTGGGATGTCTAAAATATTGACCACTTCCTTGGACTTATCCATTATATGAGCCAGAAATGCCAGTTCCTTCTTTTGTAGATGCTTCTGTGCCTTAATTCACGAGATAAGACGAAGGTTCGTACTGGGTTTGTCCCCGTATATAATTAGGGTTTCGTTGTTAGGGAGATGAAGGCGAACGACCTTCTCGTGACACATAATCTCAGCATGGTGGGGGCTTAACCAGTCCATGCCGATAATCACATCAAAACTCTTGATAGTTAAAGGCATCAAGTTTATTTGAAAGACGTGATGATTTAAGGTCAGGGTACATCCTACGTAGATTTCCCCAGTTGATTTTGTTTTCCCGTTAGCCATTTCCACTGTAAAGGTTTCATTAAGCTTCTGGGGTTGTTGTATTAGCAAGTGTTTGAATTTATTACTCACATAGCTTTGCTCTGCCCCGGTATCAAATAGGATGCATGCATATGTGTGGTTTAGGAGAAACATACTAGTGACAACAGCGGTATCCTGAACCGATTCTCCTTGACCCATGGTCAGCACTCTCCCTGCTCCTCCATTCCCAATATTGTTGACATTGGGGTAGTTTCGACGGAAAAGCCCAGTCTTTCCACATCCGTAAAAGGTGTGGCTTGCCCCAGCGTTGTTGCCGCTGTTGTTGTTGTTGTTGTTTTTGTTGTTGTTGTTGTTGTTGTTGTTGTTGCGGTTCTTGTTGTTGTTACTGTTGTTGTTGTTGTTGTTGTTGTTATTATTGTTGTTTCCTTGCTGCTGGTTCTGGGGAGGATAGGTCATGCAGTATTTTGCCGTGTGACCATTTCGATTGCAACTGGTACAATGCATCTCCCTGCATTCGCCATTGTGATGGAGATTGAACTTGTTGCACTTTGGGAGATTCTCGGAGTACTGCTTAAGGGCACTTGAGGTAGATGAGACTGGAGCATGTGGTGTGGAGGGAACTTGGGTGGTTACTGCATGAACTGTCGCTGTTTGTTGTTTCTTTGATGACTCTGGGCCCTGTCATCCCTTTCTCTTGTTATTCTTTCCTTTCTTGTTGTCACTCACCTTCTTGCCTTCAGTTTCCCTAGACTTCTCGCCCTTCGTGTTGTTGTGGTCGTACAACTTTTTGGCCAACCTCTTGGCATTGTCAAAGGTTTCAGGATTTGCAGTTATCATATTTCCTTGAATTGGGGAGGTTAACCCCCAGATAAATTGTTCGATTTTCTTTCCTTCCGAAGTAATCATGTTAGGGCACAACAAAGACAGTTCGCTAAACCTTGATATGTAAGCATCGATGTCGGAGTTTCGGATGGTGAGATTCCATAACTCTTGCTCCATTTTATGAATTTCGCCACGCGGGCAGTACTCGGCCATCAACATTTCTTTCAATTCTGCCCATGGCATGTAATTGGCTACGGGAAGAGTCATGGCCTCCACATGTCCATTCCACTAGGTGAGAGCTTGATCAACAAATGTGCATGCTACAAACTTCACTTTCACCTCTTCGGGGCATTCACATGTGTTCATCACCGATTCCGCCTTTTCAATCCATCTCTTTAGGGTTATCATTCCCCCTGTGCCATTAAAGGTTCGTGGCTTGGCGTTGGTGAAATCCTTGTAGGAGCATGTCTTGGTAGGCCCTGGTTCATTCCGTTGTTTAAGCTTCCAGTCCCTTACCCATTGCCTTCACCATTGTTCCCATTGTGGATCTGTGCCAGTGCCGCTGTGACTGCCACAGATACAACTGCTTGAAATGCAACTGAGTTGATTTATGGTGGTATTCGCTCGGGGTTTCCACAGGTGGGTCGCTGAGGCATCTTTCTGTCATGGAACGGAAAGCTGTTGAGTGCCTATAATTTTCGTGAGTTTGTGGTCCTATAAGCTAGGTGTATAGCATATACTTAGGTAGTTTTTACATATTGACATACAATCATGGAAACATAACACATAACAGATAACAACATCACAATAGATCACATATTATTTTTCACTAATAATATCCGTATTTTGATACATGAAAATTTGCTCGAAAGAACATACATAAAGGGTACAAAGTTCAGCAGCATAACGACTCCATGAGTAGTGTAATCACTTAAACATAGAGTCGATGGTACATAAGAGAACATAGTACTAGTAGGGTAAAGCTGGTCCTAACACACTAAGAAGCGCCCAACGGTGGCAACAAGATCATATAAGGAAGTGTTGTGCCACAGCTGGGCCATCTCAGTCATCTCTCCAATGGCTTCATGTCTTTCCTGTTCAGCCTGCACCGCTCGTGCTTCCATGGCGAATAGCTGTTGCCGTAGAGCGATAGCCTCAGCCTCCGGAGAACGATTCTCTATCGCAGGATTCCCTGGTAGGGCATGGTGGTTCTGCTGTGTCTCACCGATAGGTGGTGTGACGGAGGCCTCGTTTGTGCCTCTTTCTTCCTCCATGTCGTCACCGGTCCCATCAAACTCGTAGTCTGTGTCCGTGTACTCGCCAGGCCCAACGCCGTGTTCTCCCCCTGTTCTTCCTCGGGGTCATCCTTGGTCATTCCGTGGGCCACTAAGACCTGATGAAACTGAATGTCATGATGCTCCCCTTCCATGGTGACTGTGAGGAGGTATATAAATAAACTATTATTACTCATAAGGTTTATTATTTATATATTTAAAAGGTTAGGTTGATGCGCTCTTCTTGGTCACAAAGGGGTATGTTTTAAGTTTACCGACCATCGCGATTTCCCCAGGGCATGTGATAGTTGTATTTCGGAGGAAATGTAGTTGATCAGGATACATTCACCCCTTAATACAACTGTGAACAGTCCTGGCTTAACCGGGTTGTCAGGATCATTAGATTTGATTTGGTATTATGTTCTTTTTCCTAAGTCGCACAAGTAGAGGTGTTTTATTGTTATATTTTATTTGTTTTGTTCAGAGTTGTTTAGTCCCTCTTTTGGTTTATAGTTGCATACCAATATGTGGTTAGATATGCCAGTTCACTATAAACAGAGCTCTGATACCAACCTGTCACACCCCCGAACCAGACTACAGAAACGTCCGAGGGCTCGCGTGACTTAAATTGAAATATCATCACAATGAATATACATGAAACATAACATAAACATCACCATGCATTAATACATTACAACTGACATTGTTCACATCAAGTACATTATCTAAATATTACATATCCATAGCATAAATTGTTTGAGAGTTTCAAAACATAACATCCTAACACACTTGGTATTGTTCTTCAATTTATCTGTTACCTGAGAATACAAGTTATTTTGAAAACGTCAACATATAGAATGTTAGTGAGTTCATAAGCAAGTTTGATATGAAAATGTTTTGTGTAGTTTATAAAACCTAGAAAATCCGATATTTTCTAAAACGGCAATTGTTTATACAAAAAGTGTGAAGATCCATAGGTATATGCATGAATGATTTCAAAACGTGTATATATGAGAAGTTTTGCATTATAGTTATTGAAAGTACAAGTGAATAATGTTGATTTCCCCGAAAAACCCGATGTTTTTCGATAAAATAGTATGATTGTTTCGTATTATTATATCGTCACAACGAATGAATATGATTTCCCTTTATTACTTAGATGGTATTGGATTTTTATGTGAGTCGTTATAACCATGCATGATAATAACTAGTTCATCTGTCTTTTCATTCTAGTGAATGTCGAAATTGATCTTTAGATTTTATCACCCTAGACTGGTCAAGTCTAAATGTAGCGAATAGCTTAGGTATGTGGGAGTCACCCCCGTGTAAATCTATACACAAACTCTCGCTCTCCTTCCAGGAGACTTTGATTATAATTACAAACTACGACCGACACTTATTGGTGTCGTCCGTTATTACTCACTTAATCCAAATGAATTTGATTAACCTTGATTAACGAACTGATTTTTGTTTACTTGAATAGAAGTTAAGCCTAACAGACGAGGAGAAGCAGACCACGAGGTCCTACTAATCACGTATGATTGTTAAGGTTGTCGAGTATACGAAGGACGCATATTTAAGGCTGTCAATCCATCTCTTTAGGGTTATCATTCCCCCTGAAATAGATTTATTTACCTTTCTGCTTGGGCCGAAAACATGGGGTAGAAGATAAGAGTTTCTTAGTTTGGGCCATTATTTGCCTCATTTCGATATTTTAAGGCCCAATGAGTATTTCTCGGCCCATTGGGCCCTTAGAGTAGTTCATAACCCAATCTTGCATAAAAGAATGGATTTTATGGCCCATTAGGGCTTATTGGATTTTTTATGGCCCAATAAGGCCCATTTAGGTAAACTAATTCATTTTGGATTCCTTAGGGCCTAAAATGTGAAGTTTTATGAAAGTGGGTCCAATTAGGGCCCATTTATGGGTTCTAAGCCCAAAATAGTCAAGTTGGAAGTTTATTGGCCAAATAAGGAAATCCTAGTCCATATTGGACTTAAATCGGGATTTCTAGGGTTTCCAACCTTTTGTTGACTACTTGAGTGTTTGTATAGAGTGTTTGATGGAATTTTGTTGTCATTGAATAAGCATCATACATGATTTCAAGTTTTAGTTACAATGTTATCCTTGTTAAGTGTTTACAAAGCATCAAAATTCCTAGTTGTGACATCTTAAAACATTTTCCACACTACCCGACTGCTAGTGAATGCTATGGCTCCCCCATAGTCTTACAACACTTTTACCCTCACATTATCACTGACCATAGCCCTAATGCTCATCTATCAATCCAAACACATCTCAACGTTGAGCGCCCACGTGGTCTATCCTCCCAACTGAACTCAAACACTGACTGGAACTCTACCTGGTTCCCTCCCCCAAAGCCTGCTATATGACATCAGACGACACGATCCAAATGTTTAGGAGTTTTCCGAACTCCCATCCACGACATCCTATATTCAGTAAGCCCCTAAGGCTGACTTTCCTCCCCCAAAGGGGAATGTGAGACGCATCCTCGTCTTACACTCGATTCTATCCTAGATACCTGGACAGTTCTCCCCACTTAGATTAAACTAAGTCTGCTCGGCACACGAGAATTGAAGGATTCCTAATCCTCATTACGTTCCAATGTTCACATTGCTGACGACCGGTGCTTGCCAAAGCTAGAACACCATGAATAACCTTGCACAAAACAACACACTACTTGAAATGCAGATAACACTTCTTGTATCCCAACTATATCAATGACTTCAAATGCTTAAAAGCGACATCACACTCAGATCTCGGAGTCTAACGAACAGATAGTCCAACCAAAACCTCAGAGACAACTTTCTCTTTCCCCGGCAATCCCGATGGCTCCTCCCAAAACATAAATACTAAGGCTACTGAAAACTAGCCATACTCCCTCGTTCAAGCCCTTAAACCAACCCCGAGAATGGCTGGAGCAGGTACACTCACTGCTCCTCCCTGATCGCCAGACATTCGACCTCCTTGTCGTCCACACAACGAAAAAGTAATGGGCTTGCTCCCTATGGCCAATCCCTGATGATGTGGCCAAACTTGCTACACTTGTAGCGACTCGGATCACTAGAAATATTTCGATAATGACATCGAATCAATCACAGTTCACACGGAATTCGCTTCGCAAGATACATCCGCCCAAAGATCTCTCAAAGATTCCTTGACATGTCGAATGACATCTGACAACCCTTTCTAACCCAGACAATAGCAAACAACCAACCTGAGATCCAACTCATCACAATTACCCAAGCGTTACAAATACCCAGTATCCACCAGAAATGGCCGAAGATAGCATATCCACGAACATCTGGAGGGTTCTTGACCACCTCCTCCTGTGGTACCCCGACCACCCTTGGAACGAAACTTCATCGCGTAGTTTCTGTAAGCGTTGCACTGGAGTCGATCCTGTTGGCCTCTCAAATGCTGATCCAAACTCTTGGGTCTCCGCTCGAGACCCTCCAATAAATTCGCCTAACCTGAACCTCTCTCATGAGGTACTCCTAATCAATCTTCCGTCCTCGACGCTGAGATTCGTATCATTCAGCGTCTCGCACCCTAACACACTCACCAGCTCAATCGCCACGACTATACTGCAATAGCTGGAGCAATCTCTGCTCTAAACCGGGCTATAACTATCCCTGTGACTTGGTCTCCAAACCCAAATGTGAAATAGATCGCACAGTCAACCCTTGCCGCCTGATACGAAAGATCCGAGCCGAAATCGAAATCCTGGCAGTCCTTCCACTAACTGGCTCACCACCGGAGCTGGGACCAGACCCTGTCCCATCCCTGCGCGCTCATCCTCATTCTGCAAAGCGGCTAATCCTATGATCAAGGCATAACCAAGAACTCTCTTTCCCATAAGCTTCTCAGATTCTCCAAGACTCTCATCGAGTCGAGTATGGATCTTGTTCTTTCAGTTGTACGGGCCCAATAATACCTTCCATACCTATCCATACTTTCCTCAGCAATCCTCCTGAATCCTCTAAGTCGCTTACTCCACCGGTACACTAAATGTCTGTTAAACATCAAGACAATCTCTACCGTAGCACCTCCTAGGCTCCCCCTAGGTTCCCAACTTCACCGAACTGCCCCACTAATCTTACCAGAGCACATCCTAGGCTTTCCTAGGTTTCCAACCTCACTCTGCCATCAGCAGTCGGTGACTCCTGATGATGCCAGCCATCCACCTCCTGGATATCGTCATATCCACTTAGTAGCTGACTCTCATCACCCAAGAGTTCCACAAAGCACAAAGCAAGCAGCATTCAGGTAATCGGTAAATCTAACTAGCATACACTAGACAAGCCAGTCTATCCTCACATCCAATCCGCAAGCAGGTAACACTTGTCACTAATCTCATCCTAGGCTCTCCTTAGGGTAGTCTCCAACCTGCGAAGCTATCATTAGACTTTCAGTCCACGTACCACAACCCATGCTGTCCACATTCATCCATCCTCGCTGTTGGCTGCCTTTATGCATGCAAATTGTACACAGAACAGGAAACGAGTCCTAACCGTATACAATTTTCAAAACTTACACTTAATAGTTACCAATACCAATTATCATTCTAATTCCGGCATGACATCTAATATCCTCATGGCTACAAGCACCACATATCAGGCCAACCTATTGCTGACTACTCAACACTAGCATGCAAGTCTACCAGCTCATACAACATATAAAGGCATCTCTCCTAGCCATAACTAGCATACGATTCTCAGATTCATAAATGAAATCATAACAAATAACAATTGTGGGTATTCTGGGAAACTTACTTGAGCTCGGTTGATTGCATGCACCACACCCTTTCTTGTCTTAGAAAACCTTTTCCTTGAAACATTTTCTTTTGAAAATTTTGAAAGCTTTACATCTCCTCAGTTTGAGTCCAGACACATCTGAATGTATCCCTGAATCCCTCAAACCAAGGCTCTGATACCAACTTGTAACGACCCAAAAATCAAGGGTAAAAATTTCATTTTTAATATAGCTAAAACATTGATACCATTTATTCCAAACATTTCAAATCATCATTAAGTAAAACATTTATCAGAGTTCATCCCAAAACCATTCATTGCGGAAATCATAGGTATGTGCACTGCGATCACTCCGATCTCTTCGTTTCCAAATCGATGATACCTGAAACCAAAACTGTAAACCGTAAGCACAAAGCTTAGTGAGTCCCCCAGAGCATACCCCACACACAATCCACATAACACATACCATATTAGCTATAAAAGCTACATATATCACATAAACCATGCATACATAAACCTGTAAGAATTCCATGGGCTACCCCACATGGTCTTTACTTAGGACTGCCATGGGCTACCCCACATGGTCTTACATCCAAAAACATGGCCTACCCCACATGGTCTTCACCTAGGACTGCCATGGGCTACCCCACATGGTCTTACATCCAATGCCACGGGCTCCCCCGGGGTCTTCCATGCAAGGATTACAAAGACAACTAGCATCACACATATCATATAATTACTAGCATGCCACATAGCATAAAGCTAACTATCATATCACATATCTCGACTACAGCTAGTGTACCACATAACATAAAATGGGTCGGCCTTGGTGCCTTAGACCCATTGGCATGGTGAGAAGACTCACCTCGAACGTAGAAGCTTCCTGAAGAAATCCTTAGTTGCTGCCCCACTAGCTACCCGAGTTGTCATTACCAATCAATATACCCAATTAGCAATTCGGTCCCATACCATAATCCTTAATCCATGCATGGGGTAAAATAACCATTTTACCCCTGCCCAATATGATCCAAAACTAAGGGCCCAAACCCAAAACAAAAGCCCAACATTATAATGTCCATAAAACCCTCAGTGGCCCAACTTTCCAAATTGGGCCTAGACCTTTCCAATGGACCTTATACTAAAGCCCAGTACTTTCCTTAGTCAATAATCCTGACCTAAATGGCCCACGAAGGCCCACAGCAACCTAGTCCAAGAATTGGCCCAAACCGAGACCCATAATGCGAAATTCATTTCTATATTGGGCCATAAGGCCCAATAGGACCAACTATTCCATTATTGGCCCAAAGATGCATTTAGGCCCAACTATCAACAAATCCAGACCCAAAACCATTAGGGCCCAAAGGTCTGAAGTTCACTAAGGCCCAAGTCCTTTTGAGAACGTACGCCCAACATACCTCTTCTGTACGCTTAGCGTACTGAGCAAATAGGTTGTACACGCATCGTACTACATAGTATGCCCAACATACAAACAACTCATGCACAACATCCATTAAGTGCTTAATACTTGATCCAACAAGTCCAAATCATAGATATGAACTATACTTAACGTCTAAACCCATAAAGTCACTGACTCTGTGACTTTGCATGCCCCAAACAAACCCAAACTCCAAAAATGGCATTCTACTTCCATAAAAGTGACCCTAACTCAAGCATGAACCCATGAAGACCATCAAGATGACAACTTTCTGCCTTAGGGACTTATTTAACACTGAGAGCGGCAACTCAAAGCCTAAGAATCGGATTTCAATCATAAAGTTCCATCCTTGGGACCAAAAGGATCTAACACCCACAATGGTAGATCTACATGAAAGAGTTGACAAGGTTGAGAATTTATACCTCCAATAGCTTGCAAAGTTGATGAAGGTTCTGGATCTAGAAGCTTGACTCCAACCATAGCTTGATCGTCCAACATAACAAGTCATAACCCAACTAGATCCACTTGAGAAAGCCACCAAGATCCAAACATTATACTTTATGGAGTTAGATCAATATGATTAGGGATTGGATCCACAAGCTTCAAGTCAAGCAATGCTTCCTCAAGGAACTCCTTCTTCCACCATAAGCACAAAAACACACTAAATCACCAAAAAGCTCAAGAATCACTCTAATGGAGGCTAAGGGTCGATTTCTAGGGTTTAGAGGGATGGAGGCTGATGATATTAGGGTTAGATTATGAGATAAGGAGCTTAAATAGGGTCCAAGACCCTAAAATAGGGTTCTGATCTGACTGGAGTAAGCCCAACGTATATATGGTACGCCAAGTGTACTCTGGGGAACATTCGCGATCCTCCTGGTCAATATGCTCAACGTACTCACAAGTACGCCCAACGTACTGCCTTCTTCACTAGTACACCCTGCGTACTCCTTGTGTACGCCCAACGTACTCGGCTAAGCCTGAAACTACTAAACTTCCGAAGGGGATAACTTCTTCATTATAAATCCGTTTTCGACGATCCTTATATCCACAGAAAGGTAAAGGGAAGTCCTACACTTCTATCAACTCATATCTTCCTAAATACCTTCCGAAAAAGTCCATTTTCCACAAAAACCCAAACTGCCATTTTACCAAAATACCCTTGGCTCTAAAACACAAACCGAACACTCGGATCACTTCTATTACATCACCCGCACCCAAAAACGCTAGATCTTACCTTCCCAAGATCCATAATCCTTATAATGGCCGACCTTCGAGCCACCACCTCAGAATAGGAGTCAATTCGGAACAGAGTGTTACAAGTGCCCTACTAACAAAATGGACGGGAACCTACTTGCCCTCCCTCTCTACCGCTAACACAGAGGAGATAGCTTCTTCGGAAGCTTCTAGATACATCTGTAGTGTTTCCCCTAGTAGCGCGCAGGCGAGAACCGGTAGTTGGTGCAGGGCGTCCTTCAGATGTTGCAATGTCGCATCCGCTTAGTCTGTCCACTTGAATTGCTTTTTGTCTATGCACCCTCTAAGTGTTTGGTACAGGGGAGCGCTTTTTCTATGGATTTGGTGATGAATCTTCCTAATGCCGTCAATCTACCGTTGATCTCCTGTAAGCCCTTGAGGTTGTGGGGAGTTTTCGACTCGAGGAACTCTTGGATTTTGGTGGGATTGGGCAGAATTCCTTCCTTGGATATCTGGTACCCAAGGAATTGCCCTTCCTCTACTCCGAAAGTGCATTTAGATGGGTTTAACTTCATCTTCGCTTTTTCTGTCGTCTGGAAAGTTTCTTCCACATCGTAGAGTAATGCGTCTTCATTGCGGCTCTTAATTACCATGTCATCGACATAGACATCGATATTCCTACCAATTTGATTGGCGAATACTTTGTCCACGAGCCTTTGATAAGTAGCACCCGTGTTTTTGAGTCCAAACGACATTTTTTTGGTAGTAGAAGGTGCCCTTTTCGGTGTGGAAGGCAGTTTTTGCTTCATCATCTCATTTCATCTGTACTTGATGGTAGCCCGTGTACGTGCCAAGGAAACATTTGAGCTGAAAGCCTTTGAGCCATTGGACCTTCTGATCAATCTCCGATAGAGGATAACAGTCCTTTGGGTAGGCGTTGTTAAGGTCCGAGTAATCAATGCACATTCGCCATGACCCGTTGGCTTTCCTTACCATAACGGGATTTGCGATCCATGTTGGGAACATCACTTTCCTGAGGATTCTAGTGTTCACAAGATCGGCCACCTCTGCGTTTATTGCCTTGTTCCGTTCAGCCACTTGACCTCTTTTTTTTTCTGTTTAACCGGATTACTTCCGGACATGACATTAAGGCTGTGTTTGTTGGATTAGTGTCTAAGTCCATAACTATAATTGGTATGTACTTGACCCGACTCGGCATGGTCCATTTGGGTTGCATGACATCGAAACATTTGGATAGACCGTTTGTGAGGAGAGGACATTTGTGACATATTAATATATTATAAGTTCTAATATATTAATATGAAATCATGTTATTTAATTAGTATTGATCAAGAATAAATTTGGACTTAATTTAGTGATCAAAAAGAGACTAATTAAATATATGGGGACTGATTGTATTCATTCTTATATATGTGGGCTTATGATCCATGATTCCTTATGTTGGGTTTAACCCATGTGGTGACCCATGGATACTCTATGGAGGTTAAAACCCATGGAGCATAAGGAATGGGTAAAGTCATGGGTTACATGGTGTAACCCTAATGTGCACACTATATAAGGACCCCTTTAGCTCAAGAAATCGGCACTAGTGACACATATATGAGGGCTAGCCGATTTGAGCATGAAGTGTCTTCTTCTAATGGTTAGTCCATGTGTTGGTTATGTTGTGTGAACCATTTGAGGTGTCACACTTAGGGTACTAGGCTCTCAAGCTTCATGGAGTCAAGCTACATCAAGAGGTATGTATTCTAACTTGTTATATTACCCAAGTATCAAAAGATTGTATGCTAGATAGGGTAATACCTTGGAATATTCATATATACATGTATAATAGAGAAAACATAGATCCAAGGTATTTAGGGTTGCATGTACACTTAGGAGTGTTAGAATGCTCAAAACCCAACATTGTTCTATAACCTGTCGATCAACGCCTGTCAGATCTGTTGATTTCCAGGCGAAAACGGTGGAGTATTGCTTTAGGAGTGCTACCAGTCGTGCCTTGGTCTTGTCTGATAGGTGAGTTCCGATTCACACAAGCTGTTATGGATATTCCATGTTTATCTGGTGTTGCTCGGTGGAACATTCCTCCTTGGACTTCTTTGGTGTGCGTACAAGCTCTAAGGCGGCTATGATCTGGTGGAAATGTTGTGCCTTAGTGTTTGTGGCAAGGACCGTCGCTGATCCCTGGCGTGTGCTAAATTTAACGATGTCGTGGATCATCGATGGTACGAGGTGCAGTAAGGAGTTGCCAATCGTCCGAGTAGAATATTGTGTTCTGCTGGGTAGAGGATCACAGAGAATTTGATTGTTCTTGTGATTTGGTCCTTCTTGTCGTGACTGAAAAATGTTAAGGGCAGCTGAATAGTGCCCAATGGCCACAAGTTGTGCCCGGTGAATCCTACCAATGGTCCACCGGTTGGGGGCTGTAGCCCCTCCTTCCACGCATATGGTAGTTGCCGGAAACAATGCTCATAGAGTATATCGGAGCAACTACCGTTGTCAATGTATATTCGATAGACTTTCGTGTTGTGAATGAATCCATATATAAGGAGTGGGTCTTGTGAATCTTAGTTCGAGGGTCTGGGATCGCTGCTCGAGAGACTAATGTTGAGTAGGTTTCTCGAGAGTGCCTTAATCTCGTCTTCTATGTAGTGAGGTGTGTTCATCTTACGAGAGTTAGAGATGGTAAGTACCTTTTTGCCGTTATATGGATTTGTTTGCAACAGATCGAGAGGCGATATCGCCATCTGAGGCAGTGGAACATCGGACGACAGTTGCCAGAAACTGCTCTGGAGTACTAGCTCTGCTACGTTTGTCGTAATCGGCGGGACCTGTGCCATTAGCACCTATATTAGGGCATGTGTTCTACACTCATGATGATGGTCGTTTTTTAACGTCACTAGTATTTTGAACAGATCTTCTAATGTCATCCCAGATGCTGTTGGGTTTAGATCCCCCTTTTACAGAGAACCAACGTCGTTTATTGGCCGTATCACTCTGAGGATACGTCCGGATGGCGCCAAATGTTGTGACATGTTCAATAGGGGTTTGGATGTCGTATGATGGATCTGTCTTGGGAGTTTTCTTGAGAATACAACACAGAGAAGAGTCATTAAAGTACGTTCAGGTGTTCTCTTGGGACGTCGCTCCGACGATCAAGTTAGTTTTATGGGATAGGTAATTTTAGAGTAATATTCATGAGAGAGAAGATGGATCCCTTCCTTAAGGCGGAAGAGATCCTTTTATACATGCTTCTAACGAATCGTGGGGACCTCGTCCGATGAGCGTGAGATGTGGCCTCCTATGACTGGGAGGATCACGCCAATGTTAACTAACTGCCTGGTGACGTCAGTTATGGGCGTCACCTAAGCTTTCTGTCACGTCCTGATTGGGCGTGAGTGAATGAGAAGATCGTGGGGGATATTCGTCCCTCGTGGAGGGAAATGAACTACCACCCCAGCGCTAAACTGCCTTGGCTAAGACCGGGCCTTGGCCAAATTCGTGACGAATTAACATCTCGTTTATGATTTCCGTTACATTTAACGTTACCGGTCATGGTAACGTTAACACCAACCATTAAGATCCCATTTTTATGACTCAAGACCCTTCCTAGGGTCTAAAAGGACGAATTAATGGGCCAAGAACAGACCATGCTATAGAATCACTATTTTGGGACCAAAAAGTGACTTAAAAGTGCAAAAACCTAGATCACAAGATGGAGTGGTAAAGTTGCAAGCTTTATACCTTCTGGAGGATGCAATCAAGGTATAAATCATAGATCCAAGGTACTTCCCAACTCCAAGTTGTTCACACTTCACTCTTCACCTTCAAGAAGTCCTCTAAACACTCCAATAGGCTCCAAAAGGCACTCTTTCACTTAGGGTTAGCTTGGGGGTCATTCTCATAGAGGGTGGCTGAAAAGGAAAAGGACATGAGGTTATAATGATGTGTATATATGGCCATAAACCCTAAAAATTAAGATTTGCATGATCTTCATGTACGCCCACATATGAGGTGTATGCCCAGCTTACTAAGGCGTGCCCTAGTATAGCTTACACACGTACGCTCAACATACTCTAAATTCCTGAAATTACCAAAATGCCATTATGGGCCCTTTTGGCAAACAAAACTTATTCCACGGGTAAAAAATTTAATATTTTAAAATCGGGGTATTACAGCTTTGGTCGAAAATGATGGGGGCATGGGCAGAGATGTTGATTGTTACTTTTGTTTCTTACACACCATGCTCTTGCAAGGCCAAAACTTTATATTAAACAATGAGATATTGTTCTTTGATGATGTGTAAGTATTAAAGAATGCATAAGGCTTTATTTTATGGCCTTCTTCTTACTTTTGTTCATCATGGTTGTAAGTTTTCAAGGGAGAGGAGGTTGCTTATCAAGCTCCATGCTTCGTCTCCCATGCTTGTTTTCTGGGGAAATACTTTAGCGTATTTTAATGTAAAGCCCTTACCTTGTATGAGATATATAAGAGAGACACTTTGCATGAAAGTGAGTTAGCTTTTGGTCCTTACTATCCTCACAAAAAGCCGTAGCTTTTGGCTTCCTACTTCCTCTCATCTTTTGAAGTTAAGTGTGAAGAATTAGAGCTTTCCTTCTGTATCTTCCTTCGCTTATTTTGATAAGCACTTAAAGGCTCAAAGAACAAAGTATTACAAGAAGGAACTAACATTCCTCAATAATCTCAATGAATATATCAAGATCGAGTTGATAAGGAATAACCAGGTAAGATCATATCAGAGGTAGGATCCGTTTGGTATACATGGTATATTGTTTGGAGAATCCACTTTAAACACCTCACTAAATCTAGCATTGACATCACTCTCGTAAGTAGATTAAATCAGTATTATGATACAAAATCATTAATCAATCTTATTTATAGGTTCATAATAACAATATGAATGTAAATATACATTAAACTCGTCCCATTTGATAGTTGTTGACTGAGTTGGTTGGGAAATGTCCGTATGAGTATGAAATCCTGACTGAGTAAGAAACCATGTTGTTTGATTGTACATCTGACTGAATGTGTTGACTGATGAAAAACGACCATTTTACCCTGCTCACAATGGAAAACTAAGACAATAAAACAGTTTAAACAAAGAACACAAGATAATCAAACAACCCAAATTCAACGTACTGAATAAACAAAATTGTGTAAAAAAATCACATAACAATTGCAACTCTTATGAATCTTGATCTGATCATGATGAAAACTGCGAATTGAAAGGAAAATTATGATGGCAATAGCAACAATTTAGGGTTGATTCGAATTGTAATCAGTGTACCATTTGATTTAAAAAAAATTATATTTGTCTTGAAGTTTAACCTCTCCTTTGAACTTCGCAATTAGTGACTGAAATCCCACGAACCCATAGAAGTCGGAGAAAGTAAAGTAGAATCCCACAAATATTTGGGGAAATCGATTTGATTACCAATGATTTTTGAGGACGTTGATGGAAGAAGGAAGCGATGACAACGACAATGATGGGGGATTGTCGTGGCGCTGGCAACGGCAGAAGACAGAAGCGATGGGAAGAGGAGTGATTTGGCTCAAGACCGGAGGAGATGGACGAGGGGTAAGCTTGGGAAGTTTCTCAGTCAACAACTTTTTTAAAGGACTTGGTCAGATGGAAAAATAGCTGCTCAAACTTCTAAATGTGCAAATCAAACGGATGGAAAAATAGCCGGTCAGACTTCTAAATGTGCAAATCAAACAGGCTGGATCAAGACTGGGTCAGACAAAATGTCTAACTGAACTCAGTCACACATAAATCAAACAATAACTATGTTAAACTAAACTTATAAAGTTTTCTAACAAAAATTAGCATGAAAAACTTCGATACCAAACATTTCTAATTGTTGGCCTCTTAGATGCCTCTTATCCTTACTATATATATATATATATATATATATATATATATATATATATATATATATATATATATATATATATATATATATAGGGATAATGACTTGACTTGAGAGGGTAACATACTATTCCATTTTGTCACATTTGGTCACTAAACTTTTTTTCGTGCTCTAATAGCCATTTAACTTGTTCATTCGTGTAAATTTCACCCCTACGACTGATTATAGCCGGTTTCAATGGACTGGTCGATCCTACGTGTTAGTATGATCCTACGTGGCATGTAGGCTAATGTTATTAAAAGAGGGGTGTATGTGGTTCCTTGATTGTGCCCTAATACCCCCGATGGCTTCCTCCTACAGCTTCTCATCATCCCTCAATCGATCAAGCAAGAAATCAACTGCGCACGATACAAAAACTTGTGATTGTGGGTTCCCTACACGTATTCTAACATCAAAAACACCAAAGAATCCAGGGAGGAATTTCATGGTGTGCAATGAGGTAAACTATTTCACTTGAATCTTTTCCCTTTTCTGATTCTTTTTTCCTAAGTTGAAATCTCATTATGAGTTATTTGTGTTGAAGGGTAAATGCAAATATTGGAAATGGTTGGATGTAGAACCTGTAGAAATGCCTCTAATGGAAGTGGTGGAGGGAATGAAAGTTGAATTAGTAGCATTAAAGACCGAAGTAGAGAAGGTGAAGGAAGACATGGAACAAATGAAGAAGGAAAAGTACTCTGATGCCATTGCAATGAAGGAAAAAATATATAAGTTTACCATAGGATTTCTTTTTTTGATCATCGTGTATATGATGAAATGATGTGAATGATGTATTGAAAGATGTTGTTTGAATGGAATGAATGTATTATCTTAACTTCTTATTGGAATGGAATGAAGTAATTTTGACTGGAATGGAATCACAAAGTAGTAATTTTGACTGGAATGGAATCATAAAATAGTAATTTTGACTAGAATGGAATCACAAAGTAGTAATTTTGACTGGAATGGAATCATAAAGTAGTAATTTTGACTGGAATGAAGGCATATATGTACAATTAATAGCATTACACATCAAAGACTTCTTTCTAACTCCAGTCAAAAGCTTAGCTAATTCCAGTCAACATCTTAGCTAATATGACCATAATCTTTCATAATGCTCTATTAGACTTCCTTCAATTAATAACATTACACATCAAGATGTTTAAATAACTTGTAACAGACTAGAAAATAGGAATTGACGAAACTACCCTTGGTAGTCAAAACTGATTAACAATCATATTTCAATTAATAACATACACATCAAGATGTTTAAATAACTTGTAACAGACTAGAAAATAGGAATTAACGAAACTACCCTTGGTAGTCAAAACTGATTAACTGTCATATTTCAATTAATAACATTACACATCAAGATGTTTAAATAACTTGTAACAGACTAGAAAATAGGAATTGACAAAACTACCCTTGGTAGTCAAAACTGATTAACTGTCATATTATCTAACAATATAGGATTCCATTCTTTGACTGTAATGGAATCATTAAGACAACAATGCATAGAAATAATAAGAAACTAATTGAATACGGTGGTTGAATTCATTGCAAATACTCCATCAATATTCTAAATTAAATAAAGGGTGAGTAGTTGTCTGCATACACAAGGACAAAAGATTCCTTCTAGGGACCACAAAAGAAGGGCCACCATGTGCCCACAAACCCAAAAGAAAAGCATAAATAACACATAGTATTGTCTTTATATCACAACTTGATAACAAAAGATGTGCCCACCCACTACCTACACACCTACTTAATTAAGGACTGCAGGGTTCTCTGCACTGCTCCCAACCCCAGGTATGTTCCTCCTCAATGCCATTTGACAATCCTTTTAGAATATTTCCTCCGTCCAGTTCTACCAATTGGGGCCCTTCTTGGGACAGGCCTTGCAGCTGGTGGTGGTGGTGGTGGAGGTGGTTGGGCTGCTACTGGTGGTTGACTTGGTCCTGCTCCACTACCCCATGATGAACTTGGTGGTTGACTTGGTCCTGCTCCACTACCCCTGGATGAACTTGGTGCTGCAAAAAAAATTGAAGTCTCAAGATTACATATCAAAATGATGTATTATGTTCAGATAATTGGGACATTTACCTGATGTATTTGTTTGCTGCTTAGATGGACACTTTATCTTGTTATGACCTGGTTCCTTGCAAATACTACACTTTATCAGGGATCCCCTTCTTGTCACATAATGTCTAACTGGTCCACTCAACTCCCTTTCCACTGCATCCCTCTTCCTTTTCACTGATGGCCTACCAGGTAATCTTCTTCTTTTGGGAGGAAAAGGCTTTCGATAAGGAACTTCTTCCCACATATCACTACCATTGAGAGGGTTAATGATATAATTATAGCATTTTAGATAAGCCTCTTTACTGTATGATTGGGACATATATGTTTCTGCATCTTGATTCAAGGAAGAGATTGCAGCTACTCCATGTAAGCATGGTATCCCTGTAAGTTGCCATATTCTGCATGCACAAGTCTTTGCAATTAGATCCACTCCATATGCTGCATCATTGAACCTAACTTCATACTTTTGATAACCACAAGGAATAACCCCCCACAATCTGTATATGGCAATAATGACTACAAATTAATAACTAATAACACAAACTAATACTTGGATAGATGAATTGTAAAACTACATGTTACCTCTGTTTAACCTTCAAATCCTATATACGCTTCCTAATACTTGGACAGATATTCAAATCCCATTCAATTCTTTCTACTCTTTGACTGTATATCCTCTCCATCACAAATATCCTAGTCTCCTCTAGCATAGTGATGATTGGTTTCCTTCTAGCATGCCTAATAGCAGAATTGAAACTCTCACTCACCCCATTCTCAACTGCATCACAATCTCTGCCCTCTTTAAAAAATGCCTTAGACCAGGTAGTAGGATCTCTGTCTATAAGGTACTCATATGCTTGAGTATCTAAAGATTTGATCTTTTCCATTACATGTTTGAACTTCTATTCAGTACTAGCTCTAACAGCCCTCCAAAAAAGCTTCCTGAAATGTTGACCGATAAACCTTTTAGCAAAATTAGCCACAATGTGCCTGGCACATTGTCTGTGTTCAGCTTCTGGACACCTTTCTTTTACTGCTTCTACCAACCCCTATAAATAACAACAACAAAATTAGTGAAACATGCATAAAAACATATGTATAAATATGAACCAATGCTCACCTTGTGTCTATTAGAAAGAAGGGTAATGCATGCACCAAGACCACCATCAATATCATCCATGAGGAGATCTATGAACCACTTCCATGTGGCCTTGTTCTCAACTCCAACTACAGCCCATGCTATAGGGTAGATTTGGTTGTTTGCATCCCTCCCTACAGCTGCCAAAACTTCTCCCCTAACAATACCCTTTAGAAAGCAACCATCAAGGCCAATCACAGGCCTGCACCCTTCCTTCCAACCATCACTTATAGCTTTGAAGCAGACATAGTACTTAGAAAACAAAGTTGTGGAATCTGGCATGATGTCTACATCCATCCTCACAGTAGACCCAGGGTTTGTCCTCAAAATTTCATGACCATATGACCATAATCTCCCATAATGTTCAATTAGACTTCCTTCAATTTCTTGTAATGCAAATTTCTTTGCATTTCTGCATTGCCCCTCACTCACATTTATATTGAATGTTGTTGAGACTTTAGCTTTCATCTTCCTAACACTCATTTTTGGCTTCTCTATAATTTCACTCATAAACTGTTTTCCTAACCACTTATAAGTTACTATGGACCCAAACTTAAACACCCTGCTACAATTATGTTCACTAACTAAAGATTTTATCTGAAAAGTCCTCTCTTTACTCATCCAAGAGGCCCAAAGTCTAAATGGACAATTAGGTGACTTGTTTTTTTTGCAACACTTAACTAACAACCTTTGGGAGTCATTTTTTTCAAACCAGAGATCATATCCATTAGCAACTGCATAGTTGCTTAACATGTTTTTAAGCTCATCAGGGTTAGAAAATCGCATACCTAACAGTGGTTTCATCTGATTCCATGGTTGTCTATCATCATGTACAGGGTATCGAGGTTCAAGATATTCAACATCTTCATCTAATGTGTCTAGACAAAGTTTGTTTAAGAACCTGTCACCCTTGGTTTTGTTGGCTGGGAATGGATATTCAACATCATCTTCTTCATGGTCAACAGAATAAGTCTCCGAGAATACTGAGTCTTCATCCTCTTCACAGCTGTAGTCTTGATCTTCATTTTCCTCTTCCTTAATCCATTCGAAGATTGGTTCATTATAGTGGTCCACATACACATTCATTCTCCTCTCATTTGCGTAAGCCAAATCCAAAAATTCTTTGTAATCACCGTCATTCACCAGTGTATGAATTCCCTGACTTAAAGACTCTTGTGGAAGGCAGAAGTAAATGTCTTTGCTTCTAGTTCTGGTGAGCTTTTGAAGGAATTCCATGAACTCCTCGTACTCAAATGCACTGAAGTCAACATCTCCTACTGATTGTTTGTCGGGATCAAAGTATACTAATGGGTTGGGTGCAAACGTTCCATTATAGTGGAAATCCACTACAATGAAGTTTCGATCTATGGGACATTGAGATGAAGCCATTACAGAGACCGATTGAAGATTGAAGGAGAAAAAATCGGGGGTTAATGAGACTTGGTGCCCTAATCGAATTTAAGGACCAAACGAGACTTCACTCTTAACTTTAATGAGGATGGGAGGCAAAATCGGGGCCTACATGCCATCTCATTGGCCACCTAGGAAAAAAAAGCCACATCAGACCCATGCAATCGTTGAAACCGGCTATAATCAGTCGTAGGGGTGAAATTTACACGAATGAACAAGTTAAATGGCTATTAGAGCACGAAAAAAAGTTTAATGACCAAATGTGACAAAATGGAATAGTATGTTACCCGAATGAACAAGTTAAATGGCTATTGGAGCACGAAATTTACACGAATGAATAAGTTAAATGACTATTAAATGGAATATATATATATATATATATATATATATATATATATATATATATATATATATATATATATATATATATATATATATATATATATATATATATATATCATTTCCATTATATAGTAATACGTAATTTTTGGATAATAGGAAGCAAATAGAGTGGTAGTGTGGTACCGCATCACACCCACAGATGATATAGGCCCACGGAAACCAACTACGTCTCGTGTCTACATTTATTCATCGTTCTCTTCTCTCTGCTCTGCAACCCACCTAAAGAAAGCCGCAACACCTATCTATCACAATGACAGTTAATGGACTCCGGTAGACCACCACCACCATCGTTGTTAAATCTATCCAACACTTCGTCTACTTCACACATCTTCATCCTCTATGAAGATCTCATCCAGATCAATCCTCAGTCCAGCCAGGGCTGGGGCTGCTCGTGACCCACCGCCGCTTTCCCTCTCAAACTCCCACAGCCGTAGGCTCAGAAACAGTCGTAGCATCAAAGGCGGCGCGTCTCCCGCAATGTTCCCAGCCACCGGTAAAAAAAGAGGAAGCGGTTTTGAAAACCCAGAACCGTCTTCCCCTAAAGTTACCTGCATTGGTCAGGTTAGGGTGAAGAGCAAGAAAAAGCACGCAAAAAATCTGAGGAGTTTATCGAGACGACGGAGCGCCGGCGAAGTTAGTTTCAGGAGATTGGAGCATTCCGGTAATGGGTTTGGTAGTCAAAGTCAAAATCTTGGTTCTAATCAAGAGTGTTTACCATTGCAGAGGAATAATCAGAGATGGGTTCATTTACCATTGACGATTTGTGAAGGTTTAAGAGCTTTTGGGTCTGAGGTAAGCTGTTTGTTTCCTTGCCGGTCTTCGTGTTCTTCAACGACGGCGATGGAGAAAGAGGAAAAGATGGTTGGGGAAAACAGACAGGGGTCTTGTGGTGCGGGGTTTGCACGGTGGTTGGTGGCATTGCAGGAAGGAGATGGAAGTGGAAGAGATACCGGTGGTAGTGGTGGTGGTGGCGAGAGAGACGTTGAGTTAGTCGCCGGAGACGATGATGACGAGAATGAGGAAATTGATGAGATTGGTATTAAGAATTCAAGAAGACATGTGTTCCAAGACTTGGAGATTGTAAACGACAGCGTCTTGGGGACAATCGATGAAGCTAGGGTGAGCACTTGTGTACCACCTAAAAATGCTTTGTTATTGATGAGATGTAGATCTGATCCTATGAAGATGGAAGCTCTCACGAATCGATTCTGGGAACCAAATATGGAGAAAAACGAAGAGGAAGAAGAAGATGAAGATGAAGAATCTTTTAGGAATGAAGAGAAAATTGAAGAGAGCGTAATTCCTGAAAATCTTCAGCAGGAGGAAGAAGAAACACACATGGGTTTGATTGAAGTTAGTAATCAAGAACATGATCATTTACAAGCGAAAGCAATCGATCAAGAAAAAACGGAAAAGAATTTAGAACTGGAAATGGAAAAGAAAGTTCAAGAAGAAGAAGTGGAAACAAATCCCGACATGGAAACAAAACAGAGTATTGAAGAAGAAGAAGAAGAAGAAGAAGATAATCAAGAACAGAGCATAAAAACTAACGAAGAAGAAGAAGAAGAAGAAGAAGAAGGAAGTATGTATCTTTGGTCTTTATTTGAAGAAAATACAGATCAAAATCAAGAATATGAAGAAACAGAAGAAGAAGAAGAAGTACATTCTGAAATGGAGGATGCTCAAGAACAATTATCCGAAGATGAAGATATTGAAGAAACCGCAGCATGTGAGTCAAATTCAGAATTTGAAGAAGAAAACGAAGAGATAAACAAGAGCAAAAGTTTGCCTGAATGTTTGTTGCTAATGATGTATGAGCCGAAGCTATCAATGGAGGTATCAAAGGAAACATGGGTCTGCAGCACAGACTTCATCCGGCGACACTCCGGTAGAAAACCGCCGCCAGTGCCGCCGCCAATCAAACCAATCGCCGGTGAAGATGAATCAAAATGTCAGCCAGTTTTACAACAACCAGCTCGATCTTCATGTTCATCAATGGCGACAAAGTTTGACCAGAAGTTAGTCAACACAAATGGGTTCGAGCCATTGATTCTTACAAGATGCAAGTCCGAGCCAATGAAGCTAGCACCAGAATCTTGTTTCTGGAAAAACAAGCTCGAGCCACCACGCCGAGCTTCATTTGGCATTGACGTGGCTGGTTTTGGATTTTGAGCTTAAAAATATATAAAAAAAAAATAAAAAAAGAGTTTGATGGAGTGTTGTTAGATAATTAGATTCGTATTACTGTCATTGAGATAGATTCTTGGACATACTTGATTTTGTGTTTTTCATTGTACAATCACTCGATGCATGTTTACAAGCGGTTTATGCTGCATGTAATATTGTTTCTAGTGTTGAATATATATAAACATGTTTAAGTTTCTTATTGTGTTTTAAAGAATGGTCGGATATATGAACTACAAAGTTGATACTTCTGATATAAAATATGGAAGATAGTTTTTGTTTCAATCTTGCATCATGTGATGATCACTATACCAAATTGGGATGATGTGAGTTTAACCTTATTGATTAGGCTAATTTTGTTGGCAAAGATTCGGTCTTGATGCTTATTTCTAGTCAAATTGTCTTTTTCTAATCATGTTGTGGACCACTAAGCACAATTACTTTTTAAGGATTAAAGAATTGCTTGGCATGGTGTATTTTGTTAGGTTCCATAAATCATTGAAACAACCAAACACAAAAGGCTCAAACTTGCTTTATCTTGTGCTTTGTGTGTGTATGACTATGTGATGCATTCTAGTGGTAAAATGAACATGCACAAGGGGAGTCTCATGGTTAGAGATGAACAAGAATGAAGAATGCAATCAAAGGGAAGATACACAATAACCATTAAATTAATGTAAATGCTTCAAGGTCTATAATATGTTTTCATAAAGGGTGTTGCTAATAAGACACCCTTTGGATACCCTATTGACCACCTTTTAAAAAGTCAATCAATAATTAATTGTTTATAATCAGTTTTTTCGGAAAACAATGCAATTTCAGCCAATAAAAACATTTAAAAAATTAATTAGGGTGTCTATATTGCAATATAGGATGTCTTTTTAGCCAACCCTTTTATAAAACAACTATAGCTTGGCATGGAGTTAAAATGCTTTTAAAAGTGTCTAAAATTTGAACAAAGGCATCATAGATTTATATATCCCACGGAGCAAAAGTGAAAAGGAGCATGAAATACATAAAAAGTAGCCCAACCCCACCACACACGCACATACATAGTAAAAGCAAAAAGGGTAGAATTGGTTGTGGAATTAAAGTAAGATTTTGGTGGTAGATTGGTTCTAACAGAAATGATCTTTAATCTTTCTTTACTATGAGGTCATGTTCAAGATAGACAAGCAAAGGATCACTCAAAAGGAACACCTCAACCCCTATTTAACACACCATCAAATGCGAAATCATGCAAAAGAATCATTGGTTGGCAAATGTTTACTTGAATTCTCTAATAGAACTAAGATACTCTTATAAACCAGGAGAACCATCCTTTGCATTAAATCAGTTTTCGGTGTAAATGATTTTCTTACATCTCGAAAAAATGTTATAACGAAAAAAAAACCTTAATTAAACCGAATAAAGTCTGGTTGAATCGGTTTTGGTCTATCTGGTTTTGGTTTATTCGAATCGATTTAATGGTTAAACTGAATAAGATTTCATTTGGAAATAAAAAAACTTGCTAATTAATCTATGAAAAAAATGTTAATTTATAAAAAATAAAAATAAAAATAAAACATATATTTAATTGCTTATTCAGTTTAACCAAAATATAGAAGATTTAACCAAAAGTAAATCTGATAATGTCATCATTATTCGGTTAAGCGAATCAAATCACATGAAAACCAAATAATTAAAACATGGTTCGGTTAGGTTTGGTTATTCGATTTTGGTTTTTTTTTTTTCACACCACTAAAAATGAAACGTAATCGTTGTCATATGATCACCGAAACGTAATCGTTGGGAGGCTTGACAATGAAAGGGACAGTAGCAGGTTAAACACAACTAGTTAAGGGCATACCTACGCTATCTCATAGGTGTCGATGGACACCCTTTGTTTTGAAATTTTATTTATAGATTATATTACAATTTTCAATTGAACACCGTTCTTTTATAAAAAGACCAACGTCGGATTATAGGAAAAGTGAGGTATTCGTGTCATGTTTCAATAGATTTACATGGAAAAGGAAAAGTGATCGAATAACCAGGAGATGAAAATATTTAACCACTCTAACTATACGACAAATAGATAGCAAAACCACTTTACATTTTCTAGACTATGAAATTAAGGCCATACATTATGACTGTTACTTACCATAATTAAAATAAAATTTGCATACGTTTCATCAATCAATTCTACACCAAATTAAAAAGATCAACTGTTATTGAGGCGGCTATCTTAGAAAACCCAACCTAACCTAAAGTAGCAATAATACATCGATCTCCTGGAGACAGGGAGAAACAAAGAATTTTGACCAAAGACTGGAATATAACGTGGGATAGATAATACTAGTATCATATATACAATAAATTATTGGTTAATGCTTCCATCATGGAATTGTCTATTAAATTTTAGAAGTAAAATTTATATGTCATCTTTATATTGTTTTCCAACATAATTAGGTGAGAGGTATAATTTACTAATATATCTTTAGAATAAACATATGCAAGTTGTCAAAAAATTCACAGTGGAAACATTTTGCACAAAGAAAAAGCACTTTCCCACGAAATTTCATTGAAAATGTCAAAAGACCCACCTTTCATTTACCAAATTCTATGTTAAATTCGTCTCTTTCACAGTTTTACTTCACCCCTTACATACTTTCAAAGAAACACAAAGAACAAGAGAAAAGCAAGAAAAAAGAATATGGGGTGGACATGGAAGGAATCACACTTAGACTTATTCGTGGTGCCATTAGGGTTACTAATCATGTGTATCTATCATCTAATCCTTCTCTACAGATACCATATCATTCCCGAAACCACAACAATCGGGTTTGAAAACCATAATAAAAGTGCATGGGTTGAGAAAATGCTTCAGGTACATATACTTGACATATAATTAGGAACCCATCTTTCTTTTCCTCAGCTACATCTAACCTAACCATGGTTAATTAATTAATAATTATCTTGATGCATGCAGATTGAAACTAGAGATAGAGGGTTTGCTATATCGGTCCTTAGTAGTAACTTAAACGGAGCAATCTCTTTGGCTTCAATTTCTCTAGTTTTATGCTCGCTTATCGGAGCTCTACTTGGAGGTTCTTCCACAAACTTCTTCACAAACCATTTTATCTATGGGGATAAAAGGCACACCACTAGGTCAATAAAGTACATCTCCATGATAACTTTCTTCTTGTTAGCATTTGCATGTTTTGTACAAACCACACGACATTTTGTGCATGCTAGTTTCCTCGTTAGCATGCCTAAAGGTGATGTTCCTATGAAATATATCCAAAAGGCATTGATACGAGGAAGTATCTTTTGGCTTGTTGGATTGCGTGTGCTCTATATTGCAGGGACTTTGGTTTTATGGATCTTTGGTCCAATTCCAATGCTTGTTTCATCGGTGGTTTTAGTTGTACTTTGGCATTTTTTGGATACTAATAAAGATGAAATGATTCGGTATCAATCCAACCATAATGGTGGCAACTTTTTGAGGAATAATAATATCGGGAGCTTTTGACTATGGTGGAAGGTCAAAGAGAGAAGAAACAATCCCGCTAGAGTCTCAAGGTTTCATGTAGGCAATGAAGATGAGTTTCACTTGGGTCCTATATATCCTATTTGTTAGTTAATTTGGTTGATAAATATTTCTGTATCTTTTAAGATGAATAATGTTCCTAAGTGTAATGTGTGTATAAAAAGGATTTGGCAATGAAATTACAACATAAAACACCAAACAAGCAACCAAAGTAATTATGATTTGACTAACCCAGATTGTCAAATTAAGAGGCTGTGAATGAAGACTAGATAGAAATTATATTTCCTAAAGCAGCCATTGGGTTAAAAATGTCCATATTTACCATGAGGTGAATAGTGAATGTATCATATTGTGACTAAAATTCAGTGTTTAGAAATTAAACATAATTAATTTTAAAAGATTAAAGTTATTAAACTTCAATTATTGCCTAAGAATCACATAGCCACATAAAATTATAATCGGCACAAAGTTCTTTGATAACTATATTAGACCGATATAATAATGTTGTGGAGCCCTCGTTGTATTTTTAAACATGAGAAATTCAACAAAATCGCCCCTATAGCTCAGTGGTAGAGCGCCAGTCTTGTAAACTGGAGGTCTGTAGTTCGATCCTGCATGGGGGCATTGTATTTTTTTTTTCATTTTTTTTCATTTTTTTTTCATTTTTTTTTCATTTTTTTTTCATTCTTGGCTTTACTATATACTACTTTTTAACACGAAAAACAAAATATACGTATAATATCATATCAATTGCATTTCAAATGCAAAAGAGCGTTAAAACTTCATTAATCTTAACAAGATCAGAATCTGAACAAATTCATGGACTATTGTAGAGCATAAGGTGCACTTTTGCACTTTTGCATCTGAACAAATTCACCAAACTCCAAAGAATAATCAATCATCCACAATCACAAAAGCATTTAATCATAATTCAGAAAAGCTTCAAATAAAATACAGTATATTTTGGTCATTTTTGTTGTTTAACGAGTATATTTTGACAATTTTTGTGGTCTAAATAATATGGTTTCACAACCCAATAATTAACAGACGGGTGTGAGGTTTTCAATCTATTTAATTAAGTTGATTAACCCATTTTAATCCATTTCATTAAATGTTGGGTTAGATTGAAATTTCCAACCTAATTTCAATTTCTCAACTCTATTTAAAAATTATGTTATATTTATGTTTATTTTATATTTATTAAATATCAATATATCTAATATAAAACATTTCTAATGTTATTTGAACACTTAATTTGTGTTTGTGGTTGGATTTTTTATTAAACTTCAACTTGAAGTTCATAATTTTTTCTAATTTTATTTGAATAATGAGTAGACTATGTAACATTTAATTTGGTGTAAAACTTTATTATTTATTTATAAATTTTTTAATGGATGAACCTGTTTATTAAATTGGTTGGGTTAGGGAAATCAATGTTTTAAAACCCGGGTTTTTAGTTGACCCGGTGTGATGACCGGTTCACGGGTCAATTGGTCCAACCGTTTGAACCGCCGGGTCAACCCGATTTATGATCTTTTTCTATTTTCATATATTTTAATTTCCTGCATAATGCATAGACATATAAAACCAATAATTTGATGTCCACAAAGTTTAAACATTGAAAAAACATATCAAAACATCTTATAGATCAATATAAACACAATAAACAACCACATATAGTATAAATAACAAAACAAAACATAGTTTTAGACAGATTCAAATGCGCCACGACCAAACCAGATCATGGATCTTGAGAAATTGGAGTATTATAAGCATCGATCTCGTGGTCACTTAGTAATTGAAATTCACTATCAACTTCATGATCAACATGGTCACCTTGTGATTGAGAAGCCGGTTCGACACAAACGGTTCGATCCGGTCTGTATTTGTATCCAAGCCCTATTAAAACGGGTCAATCCGGTTTTAACCTGTTCAACACAAACGGTTCGACCGAGGTTTAGGGGAAACCCATCCGGTTCGATTCAGTATATATTTTTACAAAAACCCGTTCTCTATTGACCCATATTCTACCCCGAGTCACGATCCAACCGGTCGAACCGGGTTTTAAAACATCAGGGGACATATATGTGCCAACCTAATTATTAAAATGTTGGGTTGGATTCAAAATTTTCAAACATTTTCCTTAAACATGCTAAATTGAAATGAACCCGTTTAATAATAAAATGTCAACATGATACCCATCGTCACCTTTGGCCCTAGCAAGTTAAATGGTAATAAAAGAATTTTTTTATCAAAATTTATTGACGTTAGTCGAAATTTTTACTAAAACTACTAAACTTTTGACAAAATCTCACATTATAACCAATTTAGCATGTTATAGAAGGTTAATGTACTCGATGTAGAACAAATCGTAAAATTTGGATGACTCATTAATGAAATCCGAACGCAATGGTTTAACCACAAAAAAATAGCTTAAAATTACTGACTTTTATGTAATTTGCTTATAGTTTTTTTCAACTTGCTTGTAAATTACGAGCTCTATACATCGAGCCTTTTCATAATTATAGTAATACTAGTTGTAAAACCCGTATATTATACGGGTTGATTAAAACAAAATGTTAAATAGAAACGATTAAATGAAAAGTTTATTTGAATTTAAAATTTGAAATAAATAAAAATTATGAGAAAAAAAACATGCAAAAAATAAATAAATTAAAATTATTGTTTAGTTATCAGACCCGTATACTAAACACGTTAATTATAACAAAATGTTAAACACAAATGTTTAAACTGTAAATTTATTTGAAATTGAAATTGAAATTTAAAATTTAAAATTTGAAATTAATATCATTAAGGTAGGTTTAATTTATGGAAACTAATTAATAATATATTAGAAATGGAAAATGAAACAAATGACAAGTGGAAAATAAATATATCTCTAAATTATTACAAAATGACATGTGGCAAATTGAATGAGAGAAAGACATGTGGCAAAATCATTCTTATTTATTAGGGTAGATTTTATTTATTTACATCAATGTTTTAAAAACCGGTTTTTTAGTTGAACCGGTATGATGACCGGTTCCCGGTTCGACCGCCGAGTGAACCGGTTTCTATATTTTTTATATATTTTTTTTATATTTTCCTACACATACATATATATAGAAATTATGAATTTGATGTTTATAAGTTCAAACATTAAAAATACACATAAAAATAAGTTGTCGATGAATCCAAATACATTAAAATAACACATAACCATAAGTTTTAGTGTTTTTACATCAATCCATATACGTCAAAAAGAAAATAAAGTATAATACCGAAACGAAATATGGTTTTTGATGAATACAAACACATCAAAAAAATTTATAAGATTTACCATATGTTTTTATTTATAGAAAACTAAATAGATTTGAAAAAAATCATCAAAGTTTATTATGTAAATGGTTTTTTTTCATGTGTTTTTATTCGGTTTAACCGGTTCAACCGATTTTTTCTAAAAACCGGCCGGTTCAATCCGGTTCAGAAATCAATGTAAAACCGGTGATAGTTGAACTGCTCCCTCTCCCGGTTCCGGTCCAACCGGTTCGACCGGCCGGTTCAAACCGGTTTTTAAAACATTGATTTACATACCTTTTTCACTTTGGTAGTTTGGTAGGTAAGTTTGTAAACGAACTAAAAATTCAGCGAATTGTATATGAACTCTTCGACAAAAAGTTCTTTTATATGTATTTATTTAATAAATAAACAAACATTAACAATATTTTTTTTCGCTTAGTTAAACAAACTGACATAAACAATTGTCTCATTAGTTGGTTTATATTCGTAAACGTTTGTTTATGTTTGTATTGTTTACGTTCGATTATTATATTACATTATATAGAAAACTATACAACCAATGAGAGTTACGGTGAAAGTGGAGCTTATAAAATGGCTTAATTTTTACTAAGTTCTTGATTTAGCAAAAATATCAAAAGTAACATATCATAACCGTTAAAGTTTAAAGTTCTTGATCAACATATCAAAAATATCAAAAGTACACAAATATGATCGGCATATCATAACCGTTTAAAGTTCTTGATTTGGATGTTTATGTTCAACATATCATGGCTAATTAAGGTTCTTGATTTAGACGTTCATATTCATTATATGCATGATATTTGTTTATGTTCAATGATATTTGTTTATGTTCATTTGTTTTTGATTGTTTATGTCCGTTCACTATCTTAACAAGCATAAACAAATGAACACAAACAATGTAACTTGTGAAACGAATGAACACATACAAAAAAATTGTTCATTTATCTGTTCATGTTCATTCGTTTATTCAGTTAATTTGAACATACGGACATGAATAGGCTTTTATATGTTGGGTTAATCGGATTTATGAGTGCATGAGTATTTTGGGAAAACCCTTTTTATTTTAGGTATTTGATTTAAATAAGGAGTTGTCAACTTACTTAACAAGTATTACATATTGGTTTAGTGAATGCTTTCATTAGTAAAAATAAGGACATATGTTCGTTAGTTTAGATTGAGATTTATAGCAATAAAATCCTTTGTTTGGTCTTGGGCATCAAAGTATTACCAGTTTAATACCTTACACCGGTTTTACGTTGATTTTTGAACCGGATTAAACCGGCCGGTTTTTAGAAAAACCCGGTTGAACCGACCAAAATAAACCGGTTAAACCGAATAAAACAAATGGACAAGAACCATTTGTATAATAAACTTTGGTGATTTTTTTCAAATATATTTAGTTTTGTCTAAATAAAAACATATGGTAAATGTTTTAAAGTTTTTTGACGTGTTTGTATTCATCTAAAATTATATTTTCTTTCGGTATTATACTTTATTTTCTTTTTGACATATATGTATTAATGTAAAACACTAAAACTTATGGTTATGTGTTATTTTAATGTATTTGGATTGATCTACAACTTATTTATATGTATATTTTTAATGTTTTAACTTGTATACATCAAATTCTTGATTTATCCCCTAATCTAATAAATAAGTAGATTTTTGCCACGTGTCACTCCCTATCCTATGCCCCCAAAAACTATTTTTCCCGCTTAAATGTGTAAGTGAACTTCCAAAATTGCCCATTTGGTTCAATTCAATTCACAGCGGAGAAAAATCAGGAAGAAATCCAGGAGTGTCAATTTACCTTCTTTCCAGCTCTACTTTTCTTCCTTCATTATACGTATGTAATCCCTTTGAATTAGGAATCCAAATTTAGAAAATATGATATTATCCCCCAATAAATCAACAATTAATCATCTACCTATTTGAATTGATATATTTTAGGCAATAAATCAACGAAGTATATTTGAATTTTCATTGGAGAATTAAACTCACTTTCATGTTTACCAGAGACCATAAATCGTGGGAAATGATTCATCCCAATCTGTTTCTTGCTCTATATATCGATTCTCACATTGAATCAGGGCCATTCCTGGAAGGTCTGATTTAGGTAAGAATCCTCTTCTTGAATCCCTTTTATCTATCTTTGTCTCTCTCTCATACACACACGCAAACACACCTGATGTTCTTGATGCGTTCACATTAAATCGATTACGCACCTTCACATTATCATGTATTTGTTATCATATAAAATCCACCGCATTCTCTCTCTTTTTTTTTTTTTTTTTTTTCATTTGAAACATATTTTATGATCCATTCTATTGTATCCCTGCCTACTTAATGGTTATGGCAGATTTAGAGATACCAACATCCGATAGCACCCAGTAGCCATGAGAAGTAGATGATGAGAGTAGGCTTGGAGAAATAGCGAGGATATGAACATAAGATAACGATGGCGACACGATAAGATCAATGACGGATGATGGTAGCATTTTTCTTTCATATAAATTTTCTCTAAATGCCAAAGCTCTAATTACTGTCAAATTTATTCACTTAAATTTGAAAATCTCATCTATCAGTTAATTTCATTTGGATTCGAATCGATTCAAGTTTGCGGCCTAATATGGAACCTTTCTATTCTGTCATTTGTTTTCCTTAGGTTTGATTTTGATTTTCTGTCTTTTTGTTTTCTGATTTCACATGTTTAATTGTTCTTAGGTTCTCATTTTTTTTTGAGTTTTATTAAAGGTATACATAAAAACATTAAAAAATATCTAAGTTTCTGATTTCACAGTCATTTAAGCTTAAACACCATTTATGAGCATTAACTATGAAATCATTGATTAGTTTTTGCCAAAAAGATAGACGAATTCCCAATGATGACTGAATTAGCAATATACAGATATAGGATGGCAAGTGTAATGATGTAGACCTTATCGAACTCATGAACTTTTATTGTCTTTATTATATTTATGTGGTTTTTGTGATATAATTATCCATTTGACGCAGGATGGAAAGGGTAATGGTGTAACCTTAGCCTTGATAAGGGAAAGGTTCTACTTATTTTTAATTTTCCTCTAAGTGGTTTGAATTCTTCATTATTCTTTCTTCTAATATTCTTGAAATATAATCAAATTCATAGTAGATTGTTATTATGGATTTGAAGTAAGTTGCAATAATTAACGCTTTTATGGTTACTATTTATAAGTTGGACATGTACATAATCAAAAAGTTAAAGATGGTTAACAATGTTTTAGAGGTATGGGTATAAATGGAATATTGAAGGTTAAATTGGGGACATTAGCATAATCGAAAAGCATCAGGTGGACTAAGGTGTCTAACTTGGGGATAGGGCCATAATTGGAAAGTCCAAGGAAAAGCTCAATTTGGAGAATAGTCAAAGTGTACTCATAGATGATTCAAGATGTTTGAGAAAACCCTTGACAAGTTATGTCTATTTGCGGTTTTGAAATCTCATTTGTCTGATTTCTCATGTTTTCACAATCTGGTGTCTGTCTTTGTTTACAAATATAATGTTTATTTTGGGAAAAATGTTATTTAGCTTTTATCTGTTGTCAGTTTTTGATTAATTAAAATGCTTTTGATTATCAATTTCGCTGTCCTACACTTGATCGACCATAAATATGGTATTTTTTTAGTTTCTTTTGATTAATATAATTTAATTGATTTACTAACTACCATTAGTTGTTAATGTGGTATATTTGCTTATGAAACTGGGGATAACAAAACTTTCTTCCATGGTTTCAGCATGATCCAAAACTTCAAGACGAAAAATTGAAATTTCTTATTATTCCTTTGATACGTTGTATTTTCCTAATTTTAAAATTCATTTAACAAGTTCGTATTATGTTCAAATGATTTCTAAATAAAAACTGCTTTGTATCATTATGCCAAATTGATAATGTTTTCATGCATCAAGTTTGTATTACATATTTATTCATCAATCATGGGATTTTGTTTCTCTTTCAATAATGTAATTTGGTATATCTTTCAATTATATGAGTTATATACTGAATCATAACTTATTCAATAAAGTCTTTGTATATATGTAAAAGTATTACTTCAAAAACCATTTAATGTTCACAAGTTGATACTAATTTTTTAATAAACTCGTGTGATACACGAGTCTCACACCTAATTTATATATGTATGTGTAGGAAAATATGAAAATTATATAAACCGGTTGACCCGACGGTCGAACCGATTAAACTGGTTGAACCGGAAACTAGTCACCATATCGGTTCAACTAAAATCGGTTTTTAAAACATTGGCATCGATTTCTCTTGATCGGGCTTGTTCTAAGATAAAAAGAGACTAACCGGAGGCGCGGAATAAACGGACGGGAAGACATCAAAGCGGGTGACTTTGATTAGGTTCGTTTTGCGGGTGACGGAAGATAGTAAAGGTGGTCGTGACCTTGTCTTGTTGTTCGTTGGAAAAGTGCTCTTGGAACAAGCTTAATTAAAGAGGTCGGGGTGGTGAAAAGAGATAATAGGATGTTGATTGGTTGAAATCAGAAGGCAGAAAAATCAAAGGGATTGCATAGTTTTTGATCGGTTTGTTCTTGATAAGGGGATATCGACGTAGATGCGTGAAAAGCGGATGAGAAGGATTCGTCAAAGCAGGTAGCTTTGGATTTAGTTCGTTTGGTAGATAGAAGGAAAACGCTAGAGCGGGTGGCTTTGTTTTCTTAGTAGGTGGAGATGCCTCTTTGAAGAACGGTAATCGAAACAAAGGAAGAGATTGGAAAAACAACACGGTGTGGACATTATGGCGGTGGAAGTTCAAATCGGATGACTTTGGATCTGGCCGGGGAGAAGTTGTGAATTCGGGAAAAGTCTAGATGGTAATAAACGTATCCAACGGGATGTCATGGTACATGTTATGTGTGTTGTAAACAATCAAAAGGGTACAGATGACTTTGGACGTGACCGAGGTAGCGGTCGGGTGTCCGGGAAAAGTCGGAATGATTCGGGAAGATGGTGATTCAATATTGTTGTGAACGAGAGGTATGACCAATCTGGTTAAAAGGGTGATTGTTGGGTTAATCGGATTTATGAGTGCAGGGGTATTCTGGGAAAACCCTTTTTATTTTAAGTATTTGATTTAGATTAGAAAGTTGTCAACTTGCTTAACAAGTATTACGTATTGGTTTAGTTAATGTTATCATTAGTATAAATAAAGACATGTATTCGTTAGTTTGGATAGAGATTTATAGCAATAAAATCATTTGTTTGGTCTTGGGCATCAAGATATTACCCGTTTAATACCTTACATTATATGTGTTCTTTCAGTTGGTTTACAACACTATCTGTATAACTCATAACTCAGGTTTATGACAAAAGTTTAATATAGTGAAGATAATTTGAGGTTTTTGGTTTGTTGAATTAATGTTCACAAACCTAAACTTTTATTCAATTCGTGATTTCCATAACACACTCTAGAAAACAAAGGATACAAACATCCAATTCTTTGACACTTTTTTTACACATAAGGAACTTTTAACCTATGTGTCTCAGGACCAGCCACCATATCCTCCCAAACCAAATCCGATAAAGCCATTGTCAATTCCCCAACCTTCCCTATAAACACCATAAAAAGTAAAAACCAACATCATTAAACAATTCTTTTTCAAAATCGGAGATTGAAAAAGAGTTTTTTATTATTTAAAATAGTTAAAAAGTTACCATTTCCAATAGGAGTTTCATCCCACTCAATAATCGGCAACACAGGCAATGTGCTTCCAACATACATCATCTCAGCAGCTCTTTTAGCTTCTTCAACAGTTATATTCCCTGTTTTCACACTCTTCAATCTCCCATTTTCAACCAACTTAGGAGCCAATTCAAGAAGCCTTTTAGCAGTACACCCACTTAAAATCTTCTCAAAGAAAGGCAAAATAAGCTCATTATCATGTGTTACAAAAGCCACATTCACATTAGGTCCCTCTGCAACATACCCTTCATCATCTACCCAAATTGACGCAAATGCCCCTTTCTCTTCTGCTTCAAGTTTCGAGAGAACATTCGGGAGGTAATTCACGTTTTTGCTTGTGGCAAATAAGGGTACTTTCATCGGGATTGTGGAAGTGATGACTTTAACGCCTTGTTTACATTGAGAAAACTCTTCGTCTATTACAACTGCATAGAATGCAGATGTTGGGCAACCTGAAGGAGAAAGTAGGAAATCGCCTGGACCTGCACTTAACCAGTATCGTAAAGTTCCTTTCTTGCAGTTTGATGCTGATGTTAGTTGGATGAGAATGGTGCGAAGGGTTGATTTTGGGAATGGTGATGAAATCTTGGCTCTTGATGCTGATACAAGGATTCGATCTATATGAGCATCCAGTTCGTAGAGGTATCTGTGAAATGGATTGGAATTCAACTTTAAAATCGATCAGAATTGTGTAAAATTTTGATGAAATTAAGGACTTACCCATCGAGAATAATGGCAGTGTCAAAAACACCATGTCCTCGATGTACCATATGATCGTCAATTGGGATGACCATCATCGCTGGATCGAGAATAATCCCGCCATAAACACTTGAATACATTGCAGGATATGGTGGCTTCTCGACTGAATTCCATTTCTGATGCAACTTTTCAAGCAGCTGATCATCAAAAGATTAATGTGAGATATTGTTTCGAAACAAAATTCAACTTCAATGATGGTGCTTTTCTAGATGCAGAATTGGCATAAGAAACGTGTGTTTGACTGTTTTCTAGTGTTATTGATAAACTTTTTGTGAAATTTTGAGATGATCGGGAATTCGGGATACGAAAACAGAGAGGTGGGGTTGGGTTTTACGGAATATACCTCCGTCGATGATGAGAAAACATGAACTTTAGAATCTTCAGCACTCTCGATCTCAACTGCGATTTATCAATCAGCAAACATATCAAACAACCTATCATGAATTACTATACAATCATAAAAAACCATGACCCTAACTGATGAAACTTACCTGAATTGGTAGCCATTTGAAGAAAGGTGAAAGGAGGAGGGGTTTAACAGGGGCGATCGAGTGAGTGAGTGAGTGAGTGAGTGGGAGATGAGGGTATTTATAGAGAAGAAGGTGGGTTGTTCACCATGAGAGAAGAGAGGAGATAAAAAAGGGTACTCTCGCAGATGTAAAGAAGAGGAATCCATGGTTGTCTTACATGGAAATGGTGGTTGTGGATTTGGGGAAGAAGGGTTTAAAGGTAAAGACGAAAGCGGGTGGCACTGGCCTACCCTCTGTTTGATTCTCTCATCTCTCATGGTGTTTCGAGTCATCCACTTTTTGGTTTACAAAAGCAAATTTAACACGAAATATATTTTTATGGATAATATTTTAAATTTTGTCATTTTTGTTAATATATTTTTATCATTCGAAAAATAATACTATAGTTTATGTGCACAAAAGGATAAAGTTTTTGTTGGTATTTCTTTTAGAAATCCTGTTTCAAAAAACATATTTGAGAATCTATAATATAAATATAAGTGTATTTTGGTATATGTTAACCCGAATTTTACTAATGTGATTTCCTCTTGTATATGTCAATCCAAATAAAGATTAATCTATTTATTGATCTGTGTATGCGTTTATGCGATTTACAGAGGAGAACCAAAGAAAAAAAAAATTAAAGCAAAAACAAAACTTTACTGTACGTGTTTAAATGGGCAAAACTCATTTTACCTATATTTAGGTCCTTATACTACAATATACATGTCACTTTTAACCCTAAACTTATTTATGTATAACTCTAGATTTATTTTAATGTAACGTTGTCCTTATACTACAATATACATATCACTTTTAACCCTAAACTTATTTATGTATAACCCTAGATTTATTTAATAGTCACATTTTACTACAACCTCCTCCTGAAAGTCAAGCTTTTATAACAAACTCGAAACAACTTTGGATAGTTGATGTAACAGTCCAAAATTTCAAGTAAAAATTTTCATTTAAATACTAACAATCCATATTTAATGATTAGAAATTCCCATCATCCAATGTTTCCAAAGATCCAATACATCAACATATTAATTAGAAAGATCAAAGTGTCCATAATAACTAGTAGAGAAAAATGTTGGAGAGTGCACGCTGCGTCATCAAACCGGACCCTTGCCCTTAGAGCTAGAAGTACCTGAATTATCCAGCAAAACTGTAAGCACACGTTTAGTGAGTTTCCTCAAACACATGAAACATATAATCACATAATGCGACACACACATACATACAAGTTTGCCATGGACTCCCTCCATGGTCTTCATTTGGAATGTCATGGGCTAACCCATGGTCTTATATCCCCGAGCCATAGGCTCCTACCATGGTCTTTCCAAGTTCCATGGGCTCCTCCCATGGTCTTCACATAATTCACATATAAATCACTATCAACCATTACATATTCCATGACTAAACATTTCATAACAATTAATGGGTCGACATTGGTGCCTTCAACCCATGAGTGTGGTGAGAAGACTCACCTCGAATACTAAACGATAGCTGACTAGATCCCGACCCAATATCATCTCTACTCAACCCTTAAACAGAAACAATTCCTTAAGTACAACTCAAAATGCCCCAAAACCACTTATAAGTCAAACATGGCCAAACATTCAAAAGGTCAAGAAAGTCAACTCAACCTGGCCGCCACGTCGTGGTATCATTGTACCACGTCGTGGTGCCGGATACGATAAAGCAGTCGCGAACCAACCCATCACCACATCATGGTGGCCTTGCCACATCGTGGTTACATGGTTTTCAACAGCTTCATGCATTCAGCCATTTAATTCAATTCCAAAAGGTCTCCAACTCAGATCTGGTCCAAAATAGGGTCTAAATGGATAAGGTTTCCAACTTTATCCAATAGAACCCTCCAAAATGTATAGATCTTGACTTTTAAGATCCAAAACACTTCATGGCTTCACCAATACTCGTCTAATCCATTGGGTTACTTGACCAAAAGCTACAAGAGAGTCTCTGTAACATCCGGATTCCCAGGTATTTTATTTTAACATTTTATTTGAATTAAAGAGAGGGACTCGATGAGTTGATGCCTAGACTCATCGAGTAGGATCACGATTCGCTGACGGGATTAATGAATGGACTCGACGAGTCGGCTTGGTGACACGACGAGTCTGTGCTGGCGGCAGAAACCCTAAATCTTTGGGCCTGTGCCCTATTTAAAGGCCTTTATGGCCTTTATTTGCGGCCACTAAACCCCTGAGAAACCCTAGAGAGTAGAGAGAAAGCTTGTAGAGCAAGAGGAGGGCTAATTCATCATTCTTTGGTGTGTTTTAGCAAAGGGGAGGAAGGATTTCGAGCTAGGCTGACTTGTGGGACTCAAATCTTCCATCATTTCGTTCAAAGCTGCTGTGGGAGGTAAGGATTCATGTCTATCTTCATTTGAGTAATAGAGTTCATGAATCTAGGGTTTCTTCTCTTCACTTTTGGTAAGAGATCTAGTGTGTGTGATGTCCCCTTGTGACAATATTATCAGATCTGGACCTTGAGAGGTCCAGAGAGTCCTTATTCTTCAGCTTTATGCAATCCTTTATGAGTTTTGGGGCCTAGGTTATCATATAAAGGGTTATTTTGGCATATAGAGATGATAGTGTGATGCATGGACCTAAAGTTCGAACCCTTACGTGACTTTTGAGTGGTAGAAGGTTAGATCTACTAGTTAGAGAAGCAGATCTGACCTTAGAAGGTCGTTTGAGTGTTGCCATGGAAGGAACTCGCCGAGTCCATAAGGGGACGTAACACCCATAAAATTTATGCCAAATTTAAACTTTTAATACTAACAAAAGAGTCAAATAGTAATTGTTTTTACAAAACATTCCAATTCATTTATCATCAGAGTGTCCCAAAATAGATCATGAGGATGAGGAGCGGTACGGTCACGCCTTCACCTTCCCTCGCTCTCCTGAAATACCTAAAACAATAAACTGAAAACTGTAAGCCCGAGGGCTTAGTGAGCTACCCCCAAAATACCAATACCACACTGGCAGAACCATAGCCATAACGATCAATCAAACAACATACATACTGGGCCATCGGCTGGATTGGTCCGCCTTACTGGGCGTACAGTCTATCCGAATCTATCCCGAGCCTTCGGTATGATTGGTCCGCCGCATGGGCCTACAGTCTCCCCGGACTGCTCAGAGGGTGTGTTGGCTTTCAGCACAAAGCATGATCGCCTCAACCCAACCAACAAGCAGCTAACCATGTACGCATACTATCATATACTGGCATGTACACATAACAAACATATCTATCTCATTGGCCATCACTCAAAGATTTAACTCAGAGCTAAAGTATTGACCTAACAGGTCATTAACCAACCAATCCTCACAGATCATAAAAGCATAACATGCTATCTATCCTGATTCCGATCCTATATATCAGAATCTTATGCAGCATACCATAGCTACCGATCTCTAGTATAACAACCATCCTAACAGTATAAATTCCAGCAAAGCAATAACATAACACCCATCCTAAACCAGGATGAGATCTAACATGGAAATAACAAAGCAACCATCCTAACCCCGGGATGTAATTCATAAAGGGCCGGCCTTGGTGCCGTAGACCCTAAAGATATAGTGAGGATAACTCACCTCGCAAATGTCGATAGAAATGCAAACTCCAACTATCAGATCACTTGACACCGGCTCCACCACCTATAACCATAACACAATATACTCATAAGTTCTTACCCTTATGAGACACACCATAACCTCTTAGAACTTCCTAATGAAGTTTAGAGTCCTCAGTTAAGGTCAACAACCCATATTGAACTCTCTACTCGCCGAGTGCACTCGGCCACTCGCTGAGTTCATGGAGCACATTCCAACTCGCTGAGCCACCGGAGTGACTCATCGAGTTCCTTCGAATCCTGATCGATCCTTAAGGGCCACCCACCGAGTTTCCCTCCTAGAACTCAACGGGTACACACGCAAGTCTATCCAAGGGAAAAGTCATCCGACTCGCCGAGTTGTTCTTTAACTCATCGAGTTTTATGGCGATCTTCATCGGACTCGCCGAGTTGTTCATCCAACTCGCCGAGCTCAATGACCATCTTCATGGGACTCGCCGAGTCACCCTTTGTAACGCCCGTAGATCCGGGCTAGTCAATTTAGAGGCAATAGGGGTCGAAAACGACTTTTCGACAAAAGATTATTTAGAATAAATAATCTTAACCAAGTTTTAGAGTATGTTACAAGGTTTCCGTACATATAAAGAACGCCGAAATCCGAGTTATAACGAAGAAGTTATGACCCGTTGAAGTTTCGCGACGGAACCGACACGATACCGGGAAGCATAAATAGTGAATTTACGATAGAGCGAGATTTAGCCTTAGTGGTCTAAATGAAAGTTGTAGAATATGTTAAACTAAGAACATCGATAAAAAGAAAGCCCAAATCTGACTTCGTATGAAGAACTTATGATTTTTCGAAGTTTCGGACTAGCAGTGTACAGCCCGAAATTCGAATATTAGATCGAGCGGTTTTTAGCCGACACGACCTAAACGAGAATCGAAGATCTCGTTGAGAGTAGCATAACGAGAAAAAGATGGGCGAAAATGGATGTCGAATGAAGAAGTTATGAGGATTTAACGGACCAATCCTGTCCCGGCCCGTTAATAATATAAAATTTAAAATCGAGCCAAAATTAGCTGACGAAGTCTAAAAGAAAGTTGTAGAGTACGTTCCCACCTTCGCGTGGATATAAAGAACGTCAAAAACGGAGATCATATGCGAAAGATACGAATTTTTAAAGTTTGTAGTGAAAATTGCGAAGTCTAATGCAAAAAATGATGACGTGGCATGTTCTAGGCCGTTCCTTGTTGCCCACGACTTGCTTTGGATGGATGACAGCTGGCTCGCTACGCAGCGCATACAAGAAAGGAACGCCCCGCGTTCAGAATCGCTTGGCTTTGGAAGATCCACGTAGCCTCGCAGTACGCCCCGCGTCCGAAGAGGTTACGCCCCACATAGGTCCGATCTGATCCATCCGATGGGTGCGAGACAGCTGGGTCTGAGCTGGTGATCCTATCCGAGGAGTACGCCCAGCGTAAATCCGAGCTTCGGTCCCTATAAATACCATGCGAATTCTTCCGGATTTTTCACACATTTTCACTTCTCTCTCTAAACTACTTTCTCTCTCTAACCCTTTTGGAGTCCCCTAAGCCCTAGTTAAACCCTTAGCACCCTAGGGAAGCCCCGAGGCTCCCGGAGTCCCGAGAAAAAAGAGTTTTTCAGTTTCGAAACGCTGCTCCAATTAAGTTCCGGTTTTCGATAAAATTCGCTGTAAGTGTGCTACGCTTACACAATTTTTAATATAGCTTTCAAATAATTATAGGAATGTTATTAGGTCCTTAAAATAATTATTTGGGCTATTATTATGAGTTATATTGAGCGTTATTAACGCTTAATAATTGTTGGGTAGTAGATTTATTTTGTATTGCGTCATTGGGCTCGGTTAATAGTCCAAGTTTTGTACTCTGGTTTGAGCCTGTCCAACCGTGAGCTGATAGGGTTTAGTATATAATAATGTGCTTGCATGCATATTAGGTTAACGATTTAGAACGATTGATAGAATTACGATAGATCACAGATTACTTTCTTCGTCGTTCTTGTAAACCCTAATCCTCTACAGTAGAAGTTCTTTATCGAGCTCTTCTGAGGATTGTTTATTAATCATTCAACATCTTTGATCCATTATTGTGTTCTTGCTGTTTACTCATTTATTTCTTTACGTGTTTTATAGATCTAATCGATCTTCAAGTTTGTTTTTGAATTATCAATTGGTATCAGAGCAGGAGGCTGTGTAATCGATACACTTCTTTTCTGTGAAAAAGGTTTCGATTAGGGTTATTCCGCATTTATTGATATTTATTGAGCCGTCATCTCATAATTGACGTATCTCAATATTTATTGTTTTGCCCTAATTTGATATATTACAAGTCTGATCTTTGAACAGGTTTTTCGATCAATTATGGACGAGTCGCAATCCAATCCTATTAATATTTCAAACAGCATTGGATCAACAACGAAGATTCCCATCCTGTACACCCATGATTATGAAGTCTGGGCGCATCACTTTGAAGATTATGTTATAGGATCTGAGGATAATGGATACCTCATCTGGGAAGCAATCGTTTCTGGACCCTTTTCTCATTCAGCAACTTCAAGGATTATTAAAACTCAAAAGGAGTATAGTGATCTTCTGAAAGATGTTAAAGATATTGCACAAGATGAAAAAGATAAATTTCAGTGCAATATCAAAGCGTTAAGATTGATCAGATTCGCCCTTCAGTCCGATACTTTCAGGCTGGTGAGCTCATGCACGACGGCAAAAGAGATATGGGACAGGCTACGTGAATTGTACTCTACAGACGAAGATCTTGAACACTCCATTCAAACCTTACTCTTGTCTGAGTTTGGTGAATTCAAGCAAGGAGCCGAAGAAACTGTGACCCAAATGTTCGATCGCTTTAATCATCTTCTTAGCAAGATGATCAAACACGACATCGAAAGAAAGCTTATTGAGCTGAAGGTTACGTTTTTGAACGGTCTCAGATCAGAGTGGAGAGCAGTTGTGTCCACAGTTAAAGCCCACGAGCAATTTAAATCATATTCTTTGGCGAAACTGGTGGGCATTCTAAAATCTCAAGAAAAGATCGTGCTACAGGAGAAAAGTGTGGTTTCAAGCCTAGGTTCGTTAGCCCTCCTGTCCAAAAGTAAAGCTGTGATGGATGAAGTAGACCTCAACTTGGAGGACTATGACCTCACTTCTGAGGACTTTTCTATGATGGTGTCGAACCCCAAGAGGTTCATCAAAAAGAGATTCCCCTCTAACAAGAACCGAAACTGGCAGGGGAGTTATAGCTCAGAAAAGGTCAAAGAAGAACCGAAGGCTGAAGAATCAAAGAAGGAACCGAAGGCTGAAGGAGATTCCGGAGTAAGCTGCTATTATTGTGGAGGAAAGAACCACTATGCAAAGGATTGTGTCCTCAAAAAGATGATTGAGAATTGGAGGAGGAACAGAATGGAATTTAGGACGAGGTGGAGAAGAATTGGAAGAATTAGAAGAATTAGATGAGTTAGAATGAGAAGGCTTAGATTGAGATGACTTCTTGGCTGGAGACTCTAGGTGACCCTTTTGCTTTTGATCATCAGTGGGACCGACCCTAGAGTTTTGATCTCTTTTGATTTCAGAACCGAACCTTTGCCTTCGGTTGATGTAGTTCTCTGAACCGAACTTCTGCTTTCGGTTGGAGTCATTCTCAGAACCGAACCTTTGCTTTCGGTTGGAATCATTCTCCGAACCGAACCTTTGCTTTCGGTTGATGTTATTCTCTTGCGATTCAACAAGATTTTTCTCGGACTTTAAGTTCCTATCTTGATGTGAGAAATAGGCATTCTGAGATTGCCAAAACTGTTTTCTTTCAGAGAGATTCTTCCTGTATCTCTGATTCCTTTGCCGTTTTTGATTTCTCATCTGCTTCGGTTGATGATGGATATTGGCTTTCGATTTCTGGTTTTCTTTGGCTAGTTCACTCTGAACTGATGAAGTTTCACTAGAAGGAGTGTCTTCTTTTGTAGGAATTCGTTTTTCTTGAGGAACATCTTTTGTACCACTAGTACTTGGCACATCGAAGCTATCAGGTTTATTTAAGGGTTCTGGCACATATCTTCCTTTGCTTTTCCAAGAGGTCCTTTCAGACAAACCAACTGTTTCATCAGTGTTATCAATTGGAGCTGACCAGAAAAACTCGTCGCAGCCATCAGCATTGTCCTCATTTACAAGAGCTGTGAGTTCAACAGTCTGATGTTCGGTTACACCTGTGACCTTGTATACCTGATTTGGAGTGGTTCTAACTTTTTGATATACTACGGCCTTCTCTGCAAGAATCGGGGACTTTTGTTGGGACATACTAGCGAACTCCATTGAATTTTCTGAAATTAGATTCTTGTGGTTTTCAGGTTCGCTTTTTACAAATTCTGAACAGTCAACCGTGTCCTCTACAGAAATTTCACTCATATTGTCGTCCTCATTAAGCTCAGATGCATTTTCAACATCAATTTTATTTTCTGAGCTCAAGTTGGCGTTTAAAGAGTCAAATTTTTGTATGGTTTCGGTTCTCAGTTTCAGTTTATCATTTTCATCCAAAAGGTTTTTAAGCATGTCCTTATGGTCCTTGGATTTAATGAAAGATTCGATTTTGTCCAGTCCATACATGTACGTCGGATTAACATCCTCAGATGAAATAACACTCTCACAATTATACGCTTCAGCATCAATTTCATCCTCCTTAAACTCAAGGAAGGGTAAAATCATGCGATGAATCTTTTGTCCTATTTCACAATCCAAATGAAGCTGAGTAATATTAGTGTAAAGACGTTTGACAATCAAACAAAAAACATTTCGCTGTTTCAAAAGCTTTAAATTGTCTCTCTGCAAATAAATGTTTTCATCTTTTATTTTGATTAATTCCGACTCCTTCTGTTCGATCCACATCCGTCGTTCCTCACTCTTCGAAGACACCCTGCTTAATTGGTTAGTTAGGTTAGAATTGGTGACTCGAGTTTGAGTTAGACTACTATCTAGATGAGAGATTCTTGAATTAACACTTTTTAATTCTTTTTCATATGAGCATTGTGGGGCTTTAAATGAGACAAAAACTGATTGTACCTTCTTGATCAGCTCATCAAGCTCGTTGAACTGCATGCTGAGCGGTTTGGCTGTAAAGCACAAGTTTTGTTGCTCCTTCGCGTCATCATTCCCACCATCAGTGTTGTATCCCCTCATCTGAGATACGTCGGATACCATCAAGCATCTTCCTCCACTGCTTTCTTCTTTCACCACATAAGCCTTTCCATGAGAAGGCTTCCTCACTTCATCATCTTCAGAGTCTGTTGACCAAACCTCCACGCCACCGAACTCATCATCAGCTACCGAACCCTGCACAATTAGAGCATTCATAGAAGGATTAGCGGTAGATTTCTTCTTCCTAATTTCATCTACCTTTTTCTGCAGCAAAGCTTCTTCATCCTTTTCCTCATCCTTCTCTGCCATCTTTTTGAGAAGTTCATGGAGCTCCTTCTCTGCCATCTTTTCCTCATCCTTCTCTGCCAAGTCACAGTCTCGATCGCTAATCTATTCGAGAAGTTCATGGAGCTCTTTGATGAACCAGAGAAAGCCACTCTCTCAGAAGCAGGCGCAGCAGACAACAAGGTAGATCATATGAAGCAAATTGTCGAAGATGCTGCAAGAAGAATGAATGAAGGAGGATCAAGTTCTGACGATTCTCCACCACACAATGCTTCAGTCGAGGGGGAGGATCAACCATCGTCACCTCAGCCGACGTCACATGTTGAGGGGGAGCCAAGGTCTCCAACTGCTCCCGAAAGCACTTCACCAACCGAAAGTGCCTCACCATCCGAAGGTGCATCATCGCCCGAACGCTCCACACCACAAGAAACCTCTGAAGCTCAAGATTCGCAAGGCATTCCTGAAAGCTCATCTATCGAGGGGGAGCAAGCTGATATGTCTTACGACTATGAAAGCCAGTCCGAACCAGAAGAAATGATAAACGCTGAATTAGATCCAACCTTTGATCCAAACTACCCTCCTCTCACCAAATGGACCAGAGATCATCCTGTATCTCAAGTTGTTGGTGATGTATTTGAAAAAGTTCTGACTCGATCGCAACTCAAGGCAAAACAGACTTCCTTGTTTTCAAAAGTCGAATTCTGCATGTTTAACTCATTCATATCAAAAGTTGAACCAAAGACAGTTAACACTGCTCTTGATCACTCTGATTGGGTTCAAGCTATGCAAGACGAACTGAATGAATTTGAAAGGAACAAAGTCTGGCGCCTTATTCCAAATCCTCCAGATGCCTCGGTTGTTGGTCTTAAATGGGTCTTTAGGAACAAAATGGATAAGGAAGGAAACGTAATTCGAAACAAAGCTCGTCTGGTCGTGAAAGGATACTGTCAGGAGGAAGGAATTGATTATGAAGAGACTTTCGCTCCTGTAGCTAGGCTGGAATCCGTAAGAATATTTCTAGCCTATGCTGCCCACAAAAACTTTGAGGTCTACCAAATGGACGTCAAGTGTGCATTTCTCAATGGAGAACTCGAAGAAACTGTGTATGTGGAGCAACCTCCTGGATTCGTGAACGAAAAGTATCCTAATCATTGTTACATTTTGGATAAAGCCGTGTATGGACTGAAACAAGCTCCGAGAGCCTGGTATGAAACGCTGACTAAATTCTTAAAGATGTCCAAATTCAAACAAGGTTCGGTTGACCCAACCTTCTTTCGCAAGAAGGAAGGTAACCACCTTATGATCGTTCAAATTTATGTCGATGATATCATCTTTGGCTCAACGAATCCTAGCCTAACAGCTGAATTCAGAAAGCTGATGGAGACTAAATTTGAAATGAGCTCAATGGGTCCTATTAACTTTTTCCTTGGTTTAAATATTAGACAGGGACCCGAAGACATCTTTATTAATCAGGAAGCTTACACGAAGACTCTCCTAGCAAAATTTGGCATGATGGGAGATTCCAAAGTCAAAGTTCCAATGGCGTTCGGCACCAAGCTCACCCCATCCTTGGACAAACCGACTGTTGATATAACGCTTTATCGTCAGATGATAGGCTCACTGATGTATCTCACTGCTAGCAGGCCTGACATAATGTTTTCTGTTTGTTACTGTGCTAGATTTCAGGCAAACCCACGTGAACCTCACATGCTTGCAGTGAAGAACATTCTACGATATCTCAAGCGAACTACCTCTTTAGGTCTATGGTATCCTTCCAACTCAGGCTTCTTCGTTCAAGCCTACTCATATGCAGACCTTGGAGGTTGTGGACTCGACAGGAAAAGCACTACTGGTGGCTGCCAATTCCTTGACGGGAAGTTGGTTAGCTGGCAGTCAAAGAAACAAACGTGCGTGTCTTTGTCTACAGCTGAAGCAGAATACATTGCAGCTGCATCCTGTACCTCTCAAGTGATTTGGATCCAGAGTCAACTTCGAGACTATGGACTCAATATGAAAAAGATCCCACTATATTGTGACTCTGAAAGTGCAATTAGGATCTGTTATAACCAAGTGCAACACTCCAAAACCAAACACATAGCATTGAGGTATCACTTCATCAAAGATCATGTGGAAGACGGAAACGTTGAAGTACATTTTGTTAGGACCACTGATCAACTGGCTGATGTCTTTACCAAAGCTCTTCCTGAAGCGTCATTCAACAAAATACTACAAGGGCTAGGTATGATGGAATCAGAGTCAGCACCACAAACTACCTCTCAACCTCAAACATCAGAAGCGAAATAGACCGAACGTTCGGGTTCGGTTGAATCATCTGCACTCACTCTTTATTTCAAAGGTAGTTTTCTTGGTTGTAAATTTCATGTACAAAGTTGTTTATCCTTTTGTCAAAAGTATTTCCTTTTTGAAAGTCTAAATTCCTTGGTTTTCAAAATTTTTCAAAACCGAAATCAGCAGAAGGTTCGGGTTCGGGTTCGGTTTTTCAAAAATTTTCAAAACCGAAATCAATCGAAGGTTCGGGTTCGGTTTTTCAAAATTTTTCAAAACCGAAATCAACCAAAGGTTCGGGTTCGGTTTTTCAAATTTTTTTCAAAACCGAAACCAACCGAACGCTCGGGTTCGGTTTTTCAAAATTTTTCAAAACCGAAACCAACCGAACGCTCGGGTTCGGTTTTTCAAAATTTTTCAAAACCGAAACCAACCGAACGCTCGGGTTCGGTTCCAAAGTTTTTTTTCCAATGTTTTTCTTTTCTTTTCCAAAGTTTTTTTTTACTCTTTTTATTTTCTTTCTGAGTCTTATTTTTTTCTTTTACTTTCTTATTTTTATTTATTTATTTATATCAAAACTCCAAAAATATTTTTTTATTTGCTTTTTGTCTTTCATTTTATTTGTGTGTTCGTTCGTTTATGGGGAAATTGTTGAATTAGTTAAGTGTCCCTAGAAGCATGCTGCTGTATGTGCCCAAAGCCTCATCAGATTCTGAATAATAGCCTTAATGACTTGGTATACACAAACCTTGTCTTCCCAATTAGGCTACTACTCTCTTATTCTAATCGTGAGCTACCTAACTCTATTCTCACATTAGATAAGAGTTTTCTGCTTGGTCCTTCTTTTCACAGCAGAGGTACTTTCCTTTCTTACACCATCTCCATTACATTTCTCCATTAAATTCGTTTCCTTAACGTAACCCTTGAGACTCTCAGAAATTGCCACTGAGGTTTATGGTTACTCAAAAACTATGTTTATGATCTTAGTTTCGTGCCACTACGAGCTGAGTGAAACCCAAAATTCAATACCAAATCTGAATTGACAGTGAACAATTAATTTGCTCAAGTTTTAACTAATGAATTGACGGATGTATCTTCATGAAATCTCAAATTTTTACTTTGTGTGATTCCTATGAAATTGTTAAACACCATAACATTTCTTCCCTTGGGATCCAGTTTTTAATTTTTTTGTTGAGATTTTATATTTTCCAAGCCACTTTCAAATCATTTCCTATTTACTTGTTCAACAGACTACACCGGTCTCACAAGTACTTTGTTCACTTTCTATCTTATTTCAAGCTTAGGACTGTTGAATCAAAGCCAAAGCCACCCTAAGAAGCCTAATTAAAAGAAGCCTTTCAACACTTCTTAATAAGTGTTTGATCGTTATTCAACGGGAAACCACACTAACACTTTAAGGTCTCTCTTGACTTTGAAGGAAGAGATTCGTGCCCGGGATCATTTGTTTCGTGTCTTTATTGACATCACACTTATTCCCAAAAAGATTCGCTTTATTTCTTTTCTTTTACACTCTTAGCACGAAAATCTTTGATTTTCCAAAATTCTGGTACTAATAATTACAGGCTGTTTCATTGAATTGGTGGTTGATTATAAATTGTGGTCAAAATTAATCCACGTGGGTGTTTTATTCAAAAGATGCCGTTACACTTTAATGGGATAAGATGAAGAGTTGCTGACTCAGGAGGGAGGTTAAGTGATTTGATTTCAAACGGCGGAATAGGGAACGCGTGCGAATTTGAAGCATCTATCTTTAACTGACGTCGCAGACGCGTGTGAGAATTGAAACGGTTCCTCTCTGGCACAGAAAGGCGCGTGTGAAAATGAAACGGTTCATCAGAAACGGCGCTTGTTGGGCGGCGTGTTCTTCGGAATCTGACATTCTCTCTCGTGCGTGATCATTGATTCCACAACTGTCACGCATCAGTCATTCCGAAAAACCCTTGGTATTTCGATGGAAGATTTAGGCAGATTTTTCTCTCTCCTTAAACCCACTATAAAAAGCGACATCCTCTCCCATTTACCTCTTTACTGCATCAAAATTCCCAAGAGAGCAAAAATTCCCTGAAACCTAATTGTTCATTATCTTCTTCCCATCTTCAACAATGGCAGATTCATCCTCCGTTCACGCTACTTCTCACATCCTTCCCATTCGCCCTCAACAGTGTCTCGTAATCGATTTAACCCCTCAAGCATATGACTCCTACATGTTCCCAATCATCGAGTGCTTGAAGTACTCGCCAATAGCACCTGCACTTTCGAGGGTGGAATCAGTGCCCATGGAGCTCTTATCGCATATTTATGCGACTGCACACTATGATAAAGTGGTTGATAGGATCTTCTTCGAGGTTTCTAATCATAAAGCCTCTATTTCCAAGCAACGATTTGGGTCACTGCTAGGGTTTGAAGCTGACCCTTCAAGGGTTAATCCGGAGACAATTCCGCTGGGGCACCTCTTCAATATGTTCTACAATATGGGGTACACGGAGGCGCTCACCTCTGTCGCAAAATTCAAAAAGTCTTGCTTACCGCCACAGTGGAACGAAATGTTCACTGTGCTTTTCAAGGGTCTCTCAGAAAGGAGCTCAGGTTCAGATGGCTCAAGTCGACTCTTCCTGTCCATTCTATACGGAGTTTACAACGGCGTCAACGTCGACTATGGGTTGGTTCTCTGGCAACAACTCATCCAAAGTCTATCTTCTTCTTCACGACATTATGAGGTGTCGTATGCAAGGTTTTGGACCCTTATTACTAAGTGGGCGATGGATAAGCACAATGTCCCCACTGTTGCCGGCGCACCGATGTCTTCGATTGGTACATTCCATACCACGAAGATTATCGTCTCAGATGCATCGAAATTCCCTTTCAATGGTTCCATCCCGGAAACCATGTATGTTGATGTCCCAGCTGACAGCAGGATAATCCGGACCTACAAGGAGTTCAAGCAGTCTGGTCCGAGGGATCTCATGCCGGAGATGCTCAAGTCCATTCATGATGCCGATAAGCCTGCTTCGACAGGCAAAAAGGCAGATAAAGGCAAACAGGTGGCCAAAGGGGCTAAAGGCCCTTCTCCTAAAAAGAGGAAAGCTACTAAAGCTGCTCAGTCCCCGCAGCAGAAGAGGCGAAAGACTCAACCAAAGCGAAGGCTCATTATCGCTTCCTCTTCAAGTGAGTCGAAGGGAGAGAGTTCGGATTCTGACGACTCTCCAAGAGGCAACACACCTCCAAGGGGCAACACACCACCCAGATCACCTACCCCCGATATGCAAATCCATACCTCTCCACTTCCCTCTCCCACTCAAACAATTCCTACTTCCATTCCCACCATAAACCCCTCTACCAACATTCCTAAAACCTCTTTCCCTATACCACCACCCATTTTCACCGATGCAACAACAACATCTACTACAAAGGTTACAACCAACGTACCTGATACAGGGGTTCATACCGATGCAACCGAACCACCGCCAGCAACCGAAACCAACCACACAACCGAAACCCAACAACCATCTGAACCTACCACCACTCAACAACCACCCGAACCTACCCCCACTCACACTCAACCTGAACCTACTCATACCTCAACACCACCAGCTTCACCACCACCACCATCTCCTGGTCATGCCTCTGATGGAGATAACCCTTTCCTTGGCGGGGAGAACATGACATTTGATTCGGTCTACTACAGTCCGTTTCAGGTGCAAAGCGACTTGCTCATTGCTTCCTCCTCCAATTCTCAATCATCTCTTTCTGAAGCTGCTCTTCAGAAGATTGTTGATGCCTTCTCCAGAGCTCAACATGATTCGGTCGCTTCTGCCACCGCCGCCATAGATGCCTCGACGAAAGCTTGTGAGGCTGCGACCGAAAAAGTCGATAAACTATTCTCTGACGCCTCTACCCTGTTACAATCTTTGCAGGAGAGTGCCATTGCTACCAAGACAACGTTGGAACCAATTGTTCAACAGTTGGCCACGTTTGTCTCCACGGAGTTGAAGTCATTTGCCGCACTTCGTCAATCTTTGACTGACGACAACTCTGCCCTTCGTTCCTCTATCGATGAGCGCCTCTCTAAACTCCAAGAGGATCTAGCCGCTGAAAACTCGTTGATGGACGTTCTAGCAAGGAAGACCACTGCCCTAAAGGTCAAGAGTGCTCAACTTTCAAATTCTCAACAACAGATTGATGCTCTTCGATCCGAACGGGAGGTAATCAGGACGTGTGTTTCGGATGTACACTCAGCTATATCCAACATCCTTGAAGCGCACGATCCGATACCGAACCATTCTGTGAGGCGAACCCTTGCAGAGAAACTCGCTCCTGCCCTGGATCTGCTCAGTAAAATTGAAGGGCTACCCAGTTTCGTGTCCACTCCGAAACAAGGGGGAGAAAAGGAGTCCGGATCGCAACCTCCTCATTCCTCAAAAGCTGCTCACACAACCGAACCTCCTCCTACAGGCCAAGCCTCTAGTTCGGGTGTGAAGGACAAAGGCAAGAAACTTGCAGAGGATGAAGAGGAAGATGATCAAGAAACTATTGCCGACTTGCTGAAACGTAAAAGTCGTCGCAATACTGAAGATGATAATATTCGTGTGGCGAGAGAAGCTAAAGAAGCTGAGCGCAAACAGAAAGAAGCCCACGACCTACTCGAGATCAGGAAGACTCTTTTCCCTGCTTGGACTCTTGAGAGGATGATAAAGGAGGCAATCGATACTCCGAGTATCTTATGGATTGAACCGGTAATCTCCTTTGACTGTTACAACTCTGTCAACTCTCAGTTCGACATGCCCTTAACCCGAAAGGCGTTCATCTTTCACGCCTTCGCCAACGTTGCTGAGTTCCCTCATCCTCATCTGGAGGTTGATCGGGAATTGATCGAGTTCTATCTGAAGGCTGCTCAACCCCAGTACCAAACCTGGAGCGCTCAGAAGATCATCAACGTTCGGGTTCTGAAGCCATATACTGTAGGGAGATTTATCAACGTTCGGTTCAAAGTGCTCAGAGGGTCTGCAAAAACCGAACATGCCATCTCTTTAGCAGATCTACCGAACCTCAACCCCCATGACTGGATCGTTCTACACAACATCCTCTTGACTAATGAAGCCGAATATGGTCCGATCATTGACCATCTCAAAAGGATGTTGGTGTGCTATATCATGGAGGTAGCCCTGATGGATCAGGAGATTGCATCTGTCTTCAAGAAGAAACTGAAGATCTCTCCTGTTGGCTCGGCCAGTGATCTAAACCAGATGAAGATGGGAAAGATTGACCCAAGGCGAAACTCGGTCATGTTCACTAGGGGTGAAGGACAGAAATGTCTCTTTGCCTTAGCGGATAAACATCTTTATACCACTGCTTGTCTTGAGCATGTGCTGGGGATCATCCATAGGTGCAAAGAAAATACAGCGGATGATATCAAATACTTTGATGACATGATTCAGTGGTACATCCGATTCAGACAGACAATCCTCGCCCTTATCTCATGTCCGTTTGAGACTGTAAAGAAGAAGGCTTCAGCTGCTGGCCCAAGTAAGAAGACAAAGTGATCTCGCTCCAATTAACGCAAAGGGGGAGATTGTTGGGTAGCAGATTTATTTTGTATTGCGTCATTGGGCTCGGTTAATAGTCCAAGTTTTGTACTCCGTTTTGGGCCTGTCCAACCGTGAGCTAATAGGGTTTAGTATATAATAATGTGCTTGCATGCATATTAGGTTAACGATTTAGAACGATTGATAGAATTACGATAGATCACAGATTACTTTCTTCATCGTTCTTGTAAACCCTAATCCTCTACAGTAGAAGTTCTTTATCGAGCTCTTCTGAGGATTGTTTATTAATCATTCGACATCTTTGATCCATTATTGTGTTCTTGCTATTTACTCGTTTATTTCTTTACCTGTTTTATAGATCTAATCGATCTTCAAGTTTGTTTTTGAATTATCAATAATAGTCAGACTAATTAATTTGTCGCGGTTATCATTAAACTAAACCCTAGTGGTATCGATACTAGGTTTTATCGAAGGAATATCGTTTTGAGAGTATCGAAGCGCTGTCCGAGTGCTGAGTCACCACCTACTCAGGTGAGTGCATAGTCCCTTTCATCTTACACATAGATATGAAGTATTTTAATATAAATTATGTGCTATGTGTGCATATTGTTTGAATACTTGTTGTCTATGCTGGATGAATGATTTATACATGTTTTAAATGATTTAAACTGTATATTTATTTTATATCTACAAATATGTTGGGATAAAACATGGGTAGATGAAGTAGTTTGTGAGTGATGAAATAAAATAATGAGAGATAGGTGACGATAGGAAGGTGATGATAATTAGGTGAGGATAGATAGGTGATTATGAATCGGTGATGTAGGATACTACAACCTGATGGGTTTTAGCCATAAGAACTTTCCTATGTGCGCATGCAAAACCCTAATGCTTGGATCTAGGCTTTCTAATAAACATGCATTGAATCCAAGTCTTCTAATGACTAATTAGGTTAAATAACAACATTGAAACAGATCTAGAATCATACCTTTGAGTTCCTTGTTGATCTTGAGGTCTTGGAGCTTCTAGAGTCACAAATGTCACTCCTCTAATGGCTTACAAACACCAAGGCAAGAAGAATGATTTAGGAGAGAGGAGAGGGGAGGAATTTCGACCAGAGGTTCCTTACTTTAGGTTAAGTTTCGAATTCCCCATGCCATAGGGTCTATTTATACTTGTAGACTCCTTAAGGGTTACAACCTAAACCCTAATTGGATAATCTTCTCTTAAGGCTATCCAAATCCATTCCATAGATATCTATATGGACGATTTTAGCTATCCTACAACCCTTAGAATTCGTCCAAAGCATATCCCAATGGATTTACAGTCTAAAGTTTAACTATCAAACAATTGACAGTTTATACCCCTTTATTTAATTAATCTCTTTAAGTCACCAAATTAATTCTATGACTTATAATAATCAAATAACAAATATATTATTCATTATATTATTCTCATAATATATTAATAATATTTACTCTCTCTTAATAAATCATCCTATCAAGTTGCTATGGTGAAGGCAACCCAAAAGGACCATGCACAACCGGGTCAAGTACTTGCCCAATATAGTTGCAGCCTTAGACACTATTCCAATAGTCTCCCACTTGGATAAGTCTAGTAACTATACAAGTACAATTCGGTTTGCAATCGTAGCTCTCAAAGACGCTGTCAACTCTGATCTAATCAATCTTGTCCTTTAGATAAGGGAACGTACAGTCCTCTGTTAGATATCATGCTGACAATCCTATGGAATGGTTAGTCAAGCATTTAGGTTTCTCGATCTCTGATTTATTTGACATAGAACTTAATCGAACACATCAATTCAGTTCTGACCGGGCCCGGCACATAAGTCAAATCAAATCATCGAGCGGCTGAGATATCGCTTTTACCTTCTTAGATAAAAGTTACAGATAAACTTCGACTTATATGCATTTACTTATTCATTAACCAACTATACACAACAATGCGTTTTATAACACCGAGTTACTGATGCGTTTTTCGCATTATCAATGTACAATCAACTAACAAATAATAAACCATATATCTAGGTTTTAAGACTATATGATATTATCGTCTTGCGATCACCTTTTATATCGTATTCCATAAGGTGATTCCAGCAAGCGCGGGTTTATTCCAATGCTCAAAACTAGTTCATAAGCACTCATGAACATTGTAGCAATCCTTTGCTATGTCTAATACCATTTAGACATTCTACACATCAATTCATGACAATCTTCATTCATATCTACTCCCAACATATGAACGATTGTGGACCATTTGAACAATTCGATTATTCCTAATAAACTCAATTATTCTGGAAGTCAAAACATGCAAAGTGAAACAATAGCTAAACAATTAACATAAGATAGTAAAATTACTCATAAATAAAACTCCTTTATTTAATCATCAAATGTCAATTACATTTATCTATTACACGTTTCTAATACTATCTAATCTATGCTAATATCATCCTTCAGCCCAATACTCCTAGCGTGCTGCAAGTGCTTAACCCTACTCAGTCCCTTCGTAAGCGGATCTGCTGGGTTATCTTCTGATGATATCCTCTTCACTACGAGTTGTCCTTCTTCTACACGATGTCTAATGAAGTGATACTTTCTGTCGATATGTCTTGATCTACCATGATCCCTCGGTTCCTTGGTCAAGGCAACCGCGCCTTCGTTATCACAGAAAATCTCCATTGGCTCCTTTATGGCAGGTACAACTCCAAGATCACCGATGAAGTTCTTTAGCCATATTGCCTCCTTCGACGCTTCGCTCGCTGCAATGTACTCTGATTCGCACGTTGAATCAGCTACGGATTCCTGTTTGGAACTCTTCCATGTCACTGCTCCTCCATTTAGGGTAAAGACCCAGCCCGACTGCGAACGGTAGTTGTCCCTGTCGGTCTGAAAGCTGGCGTCACTATACCCTCGCACCTTCAAGTCATCACTCCCTCCGAGGACTAAGAACCATTCCTTCGTCCTCCGAAGGTACTTAAGGATGTTTTTCACCGCAATCCAATGTGCTTTGCCAGGATTCCCTTGATATCTGCTAACCATGCTCAAAGCGAAGGCTACATCAGGGCGAGTACAAGTCATAGCGTACATGATTGAGCCAACTGTGGAAGCGTATGGTACTCGGCTCATTTCTGCTATCTCAGCTTCGGTACTCGGACTTTGAGTCTTACTCAATTTGGCATTACTTTGTATCGGTAATTCTCCCTTCTTTGAGTTTTCCATACTAAAACGTTTTAGTACCTTGTCTAAGTAAGTGTTCTGACTAAGTCCAATTAGTCTCTTACTTCTTTCTCTCACTATCCTTATTCCCAAAATGTAAAAAGCCTCTCCGAGGTCCTTCATAGCGAAGCACTTCCCGAGCCAGGACTTAACCTCCTGCAGAGTCGGGATGTCATTTCCTATGAGTAATATGTCATCGACATATAGAACGAGGAAGCTTACTATACTCCCACTGGCTTTGACATATACACAAGACTCGTCTTCGCTTCGTACAAATCCAAACTCTTTGACTTTCTCATCGAAGCAAAGATTCCATCTGCGAGATGCTTGCTTAAGTCCATAAATGGACTTCTCAAGCTTACACACTCTATCCGGATGCTTCGGATCCACAAACCCCTCTGGCTGAGCCATGTAAACATCCTCAGCTAACTTCCCGTTAAGGAAGGCTTTCTTGACATCCATTTGCCAAATCTCATAATCATGAAATGCGGCAATTGCTAGCATCACTCTAATAGATTTAATCTTCGCAACTGGTGAGAAGGTCTCATCATAGTCAACTCCGGGAGTTTGAGTAAAGCCCTTCGCAACCAATCGCGCTTTATATGTGTGTATGTTCCCATCCACGTCGGTCTTCTTCTTGAAGATCCATTTGCACCCAACGGTCTTACGTCCGGGCACGTAATCAACCAAATTCCAAACTTGGTTATCATACATGGATTGGATCTCGCTATCCATTGCCTCTTTCCACTTTACAGACTCCGGGCCTGCCATGGCTTCCTTATAGCTATTAGGTTCATCAAGATTTACTAGTGTACCATCACTAATATACGTGTCCCCTTCGGTAGTAATATGAAAGCCATAAAATTGGGGTAGAACTCTAACTCTATCGGAACGTCTAAGAGGTAAGGATTCGTCAATTGGTTCAACCGGAGTTTCCTCCTCGGGTTGAATGCCAGCGGTAGAGGTTCCTTCATCTATCGACTCTTGAATCTCTTCAAGTTCGATTTGCCTCCCACTGTCTCCTTGGCCTATGAGTTCTCGCTCTCGGAAAACTCCTCTCCTCGCAACGAAGACAACATTGTCCTTCGGTCTATAGAAGAGATATCCAAAGGATGTCTGCGGGTAGCCGATGAAAATACATCGCTCACTTCGGGGTTCAAGCTTGTCGTGAGTATCTCGTCTTACGGAAGCCTCGCAACCCCAAACCTTGATATGTGCCAACGAGGGAGCTTTCCCTGTCCACATTTCGTGAGGTGTTTTGGCAACCTTCTTGGTAGGGACTCGGTTGAGGATATGGGCGGCAGTCTCTAAGGCATACCCCCAAAAAGAGATAGGTAGTGAAGCACGACTCATCATAGAGCGAACCATATCTAATAAGGTTCGATTACGCCTTTCTGCCACACCATTCAACTGCGGTGTCCTAGGAGGCGTCAATTGTGAAAATATTCCACACTCCTTGAGATAATCGTGGAATTCAAGACTTAGGTACTCTCCTCCTCGATCGGATCGAAGCATCTTGATCTTCCTGCCCAATTGATTCTCCACTTCATTCTTGAACTCTTTGAACTTTTCAAAGGTTTCTGACTTTTGCTTGATTAAGTAGATATACCCATATCTACTATAGTCATCGGTAAAAGTCACATAGAAGCGGTTCCCATCCTTCGTGGTTGATCTAAATGGTCCACATACATCGGTATGTATTAGGTCCAATAGACCCTCGCCCCTTTCACATGTACTCGTGAAGGGTGACTTAGTCATCTTTCCAAGTAAACAAGACTCGCATGTGTCATCTTCCCTAAGGTCGAATGACTCCAACACTCCATCCTTTTGGAGTTGGGCTATGCGTTTCTTGTTGACATATCCAAGACGACAATGCCACAAGGATGCTTTATCCATACTAGTGGAAGAATCAATATTCAAAACATCATTTCCTAAGTTGTCAACAATCATAACGGTTTCATATATTCCATTACATGGTATAGCTTCAAAGTAAAAAACACCATTTAGATAAGCCAAAATAGAACCATTCTCATTATTAAAAGAAAATCTAAATCCTTGTCTATATAAACCATGAAATGAAATGATGTTTCTTGCCATTTCTGGCGAATAGCAACAATTGTTCAAATCTAAAACCAAACTATTCCTAAGCACTAAAGAATACACTCCAATCTTGGTTACAGGCGACGATCTTCTATTCCCCATGATTAGATTGATCCTTCATTGCTCCACATCCCTACTTCTTCTTAGTCCCTGCACATTAGAACAAATGTGATAACCACAACCGGTATCAAGAACCCAAGAAATAGCATGATTAGAATCGTTAGATTTGATTGTGTATATACCTGCGAAAGATGGCTTGATCTTTCCCTCTTTGATTGCTTGCAGGTACTCTGGGCAGCTTCTCTTCCAATGTCCTATCTTGTGGCAGTGGTGGCACTCTGCCTCCTTCGGGTTAGGACAGGGCTTGGCGCGATCAACTTTGGTCCCACTAGAAGAGGCACCATCTCGGGCCTTCACCTTGCGATGGTTCTTCGATGAAGCTTTCCTCTTCTTTCCCTTTCCTTGACCAATAGCCAAGACAGGAGCAGCGGGCGGATTGGGAGTAGGTGCAACAGACTTGTCCTTGAAGTTGCTCTCAGCGACCCTCAAGAGACCTTGGAGTTTGCTTAGGGTGGCCTCTTCTTTGTTCATGTGGTAGGTCATCCTAAATTGGTTGTACATCGGAGGCAAAGAGTGAAGCACCATGTCGATCGCCAAGTCCTCACCAAAGTCAACATTTAACTTGCGAAGGCGGTCGACATACCTTTGCATCTTTTGCGGGTGCACGGTAAGAGATTCTCCATGACCCATCTTCGCGGAAATCATGTTGGTGAAAATCTCATACCGCTCTTGTCTCGCGTTTTGGTGGTACCTCTCCAATAAGTCTTGGTGCATCTCGTACGGGTACATGTCCTCGTAGGACTTTTGGAATTCAGAGTTCATGGTGGCGATCATGATGCAATGTACCTTCGTTGCATCTCACTCATGAGTTTCAAAGGCGGTGATTTCGGCTGGAGTAGCGATTTCGGTGTTGATTTTCTCTAGCTTCTCCTCAAGGACATACTCCTTGTCCTCATAGCGAGCAATGGTGCGAATGTATCTTATCCATTCGCTAAAGTTCGTTCCATCGAATGTGACCTTTTGGCAAAGGCTCATCAACGTGAAAGAACTAGCAGCAGCGTTGTTTGCGTCCGACATCTATAATTAGAAAAGGACAAAGATAGATTAGAATAAGAATCCCTAATTATCACCCAATAAGAAAAATTAGGGCTAGGATCCAACAATAACATTTACATATTAGAAAAGGGATGCCGTAATCTAACATGCAAATAAATTGAAGGTAAGTGAATGACGATTCACTAATTCTCCATCACAAAACCTAAACTATTAGTCTTAAGTGCTTTTGAGAATTCCTAGGTTCGGATGAGATTCATTGAAACTATTCAATGGCATGTTTTAATCTCGATATGCCCCTCTCGTTTGTGACTGGGATGCCGAGGATCACAAAGCGGGTGTGAATTACCATGCAAATTCACATGGTACCTTCATTGTAACGATCACCTATTCGATGTGCCGGTAAACCACACACGCTCCATCGAACTATGATAAATAATGAATCACCCTTTGCCACCTTCGCTTAGAACCAATTAGTGTGCCGGTAAACCACACACGCTCCACAAACATCTTAGCAAGGTGCAAAGCGTAATTTCATGGGATTGCATCAATTCACTTTTCCTAAAGTAACTAGGATTGGGAAATTTTAAAAATATGTGTAGTTACTTTATATTTCTTATTATACTTTTAATGAGAGGATGAGGTTGCCCTATCCTACCCGTTCGGCTAACGACCCTCCACCAATCAAGCAAGCGGTGGGTGTGAGTGTACACCCATTAAGCGCCATTTTATAGGCCGCAACCTTATACCCACCTTATAGATTGGCTTCGTGAATGAGGCCTACTAACGGTAAGACTAGCATTTATTTATACATATATATATATATATATATATATATATATATATATATATTATTCTAGTAATATCATATTAGTATAGGGTTGTATTTTAAAACTTTTAAAATCTAGGGTTTGAAATTTAAGTTGTCTAAATTAAAACTTTTAATCACAAATATAAATTTCAAAACTTGAGGGCAAGTTTTAAACATTTAAAACATGGAGGATCAAACAACAAATAATTCCAATTAACAATTAATATCCTAATTATCTATATTTGATTTTATTCAAGATAATTACCAAAATAATCAAAATAATTAATTAATTATCATATAAGGAAATTAAATATTTTATTATATGATAAATATCTTTAATTAGATCAAGATTGCAGTTATATTTATCAGAAAAACGAATTAACATTGATCTAATTAGTTTATGGAAAGTTTAGATAAGATAATTACAAAGAAATCTCGAATCTGGCCATTCCTGACGCCTAGACTCGCCGAGTGCACAAGGGGACTCGCCGAGTCAGGCCTACTCGCCGAGTCTACCTTGGGACTCGCCGAGTCAGTGACTCAGAAACCTAAAAATCGAATTTTGCAGGTTTGTTTCAGTTATTCAAGCAACAATTTAAAGAAAACCAAGCTAGGCTTTGATACCACTGATGGGTTTTAGCCATAAGAACTTTCCTATGTGCGCATGCAAAACCCTAATGCTTGGATCTAGGCTTTCTAATAAACATGCATTGAATCCAAGTCTTCTAATGACTAATTAGGTTAAATAACAACATTGAAACAGATCTAGAATCATACCTTTGAGTTCCTTGTTGATCTTGAGGTCTTGGAGCTTCTAGAGTCACAAATGTCACTCCTCTAATGGCTTACAAACACCAAGGCAAGAAGAATGATTTAGGAGAGAGGAGAGGGGAGGAATTTCGACCAGAGGTTCCTTACTTTAGGTTAAGTTTCGAATTCCCCATGCCATAGGGTCTATTTATACTTGTAGACTCCTTAAGGGTTACAACCTAAACCCTAATTGGATAATCTTCTCTTAAGGCTATCCAAATCCATTCCATAGATATCTATATGGACGATTTTAGCTATCCTACAACCCTTAGAATTCGTCCAAAGCATATCCCAATGGATTTACAGTCTAAAGTTTAACTATCAAACAATTGACAGTTTATACCCCTTTATTTAATTAATCTCTTTAAGTCACCAAATTAATTCTATGACTTATAATAATCAAATAACAAATATATTATTCATTATATTATTCTCATAATATATTAATAATATTTACTCTCTCTTAATAAATCATCCTATCAAGTTGCTATGGTGAAGGCAACCCAAAAGGACCATGCACAACCGGGTCAAGTACTTGCCCAATATAGTTGCAGCCTTAGACACTATTCCAACACAACCTTGTCCGACAATTTGGAGATGTAGTCATCTACCAGACTATAGATGGTGACCACGGACTATTATAGACAACCCCGTGGAAACACCAGCAGGCTAGTAACCTGTAGGTGATGAATTACGAGTTTAGGCGATGTTGTAACTACGTATTCATGCGATGATAGTCTAACCCTTATTATGAAGTACGAGTCCGGGCGATGTTGTGGCTATGTACTCATGCGATGATAGACTAACCCTTATTATGATTCACAAGTCCAGGCGATGTTGTGGCTGCGTAATCATGCGATGATACCCTAACTCTTGCTAGACACATATTGAGGGAGTAATCCCCGGATTAGTATTGTCTATGCAATGTAGGCGATGATCCTTAGGTAAAGTTCGTAGGAACAATCATATAAGGAAATACGATGTAAGGAGATGAGAAGTAAATATGATATAGGAGATGACCCTTGAGATAATATCTTTAGGGAAGACTAAAAGAAGATAATGGGGATGGGTAATTGGGTTGATTGTTTGATTGTTTAAACATAATAACTATATTACTGTGGGTTGAAAACCCTATTTACTCACCAGGTTTCCCAACCTGACCCACTCAGTTTATTTACATCACAGGTGGCGATATGAAGTGACATTACACTGAGAGATTTAAAGAGATGTAGATCACTAGTGTAAATAATTGTAAGTTCTGTTTATGCTTATGTTTCTGTATTAACGATGACATCCCAAACGTTTTAAGATGAATAAAAATACGTTTCTTCGAAAATGTTTTAATAACGTATTTATCGTGTTTTTCTGGGAACAAATTCCGCAACCTTTTTATAAAATGAAGTACTTTGATTTTTATAAAGCATAAACAAAATCGGTCTTTTTTGGCCGTGATTTTGGGGATGTCACAGTTGGTATCAGAGCATTAGTTTAAGCGAACTAGGAATATGGATTTATTTCTAGACTTAAACTTAGAATGCTAAGCGATGATTGTGAGGTGTGAGCACTAGCTTATTTTAGGAATTATGCCTAAAATGCTTTTATGTGCTAAATACTTGTGCCTGATATGCTGTTAGTTGTTCGGATCTATGGTCTGTTGCCGACCGGATCTGGAAACCTTATGTGTTTAGGATTCTAAACGTACGACTACGATATTAGAACTAGCATGTAAAAGTTTCGGAGTGATAAGGATGATTTAAACGTCAATACTAAGTAAAGGTCTAGATTCACCTTATTCGGTGTATAGATCAAGATGGCAAGAACCCGTAGCGGAAACATGAATGCAAATGGGAACATAAACCAACCCCTAGTGTCACACCCCCAAACCTGAACGGCGGAAACATTCGGGGGCGGATGACTTCATGTGGTAACGTAACAAATGAATACATAGTAAAGAAAGCAATACAACCATCATATATATAATTGAAAGTTTACATATGTCAAAAGTTACATGTTCAAAACCAATTACAATATGATGTCAAAAATACGAGATTTAACTGGCGCCGCAGCTTCCTTTCAACAAAAGCATAATGATACCTGAAATTACTGATTCCCTGGGACATACAAGTAATTTTGAAAGAGTAGATCAGCATTTAAGCTGGTGAGTTTTATAAGTATTTAAGTGACAATGTTTGTATAAAATGAAATGTTTTGTCTTTGTTTGTTTGTGTTTAGAAAATCCTATATTTTCTACTAGTATAAAAGTAGCCTTCACCCAAGACCAATGTTTATTTCAAAAATGTATGTAAGTGTAAAATAACCAATGTGTATGAAAAACCTTGTAAATCAATGCATTTTTAATACCACATGTGAGTTTTATAACCATACTATTGACTCGGAATGCCTATACACAACGTTCTTCAGGCGTTGGAATGTTATGACGTTTGTCACCCCAAACGGTGGACTGTAGCTATGATATGTGCATATTTAGTGTGTATTTAGTATAGTTTTTTATTCATATATTAGCTAAATTATCGCATATTATGGACAAAAGGTACTTAAACGTGTTAAATTATATTTTTCAGTCCAAAAATGAAGCTCGGAAGCAAAAGGAAGCAAGAGAAGCAGTTAGAAGATTGAGAGTGGAATGAAGAAGGAAAACACTGAAAAAGAAGCTTCTACTCGTCGAGTCAGATAGCTACTCGACGAGTCCGATCGAGGAATCAGAAGGATAATGACTCGGGATCCCAGATAGTTATCGCAATACGGAGAATGTGAGAGGGACTCGACGAGTCACCACTTGACTCGACGAGTCGGACCGCTTATTTAAAGATAATTCCACAGATCGAGAGGCAGAAGTTCTGGGACGATTTAGAAGTGCTCAGCTGCGAATAAGAAGCCAGAAGAACCCTAGAAGTCGACCAAGGAAGCTAGAATCCAATTCCGGGAGTAATTAAGGCATAATTCCATCATTCTACTTGTTTCTTTTGTTTTGTCAACATGATTAAGCAACTTGAACTTATTTGTTTGCTGTTATTTACCTTAGTTATGAGCTAAACCCTTTAAACTTCTATTTGGGGATACGAAATTGGTAGTATGGTTTGATTCTTGGTAGGATTAATTCTATGTTGGTTAATTTAGTTATTTTAGCTTGCTAAAGAACCTTGTGTGTGAATGATAATTGATTTTCTGTTAATAGGGAGATAATTAATTAGCATGAACATCTATTAGTTATCAATCTCATATGCTTAGTGAACATTTTTTTGTCATATGTCTAGTGTAGTGAACATGAAACTAGGATTAATAAGAAAATCAAGTAAATTTATGTGCAAGCTTGTGAGATGACCATTAAACAAGAAGTTAATTAAAAGATAAATTAATTAGCTATTGCAAGTCTAACTTAACCCGAATATTATATCTAGTAAATTTAATTGAAATAGACAACTGGCCATTGTTTAAATTGATTTATTTGCTAAGGATTAATGAAGTGAATACGGAATTAATCAATTGAATCGGTAACTAGCAAAAGAATTAATCCATTGCACTTTTACCTTGAAATCAACCATAGGATCAATTAAGTTGAACTAAATAGAAGTACTTCTCCGTTATTGAATCTAGTCAAAGTCGTTATTTTCTAGCTTAAATTAGTAATAATTAGTAAGTTTCTAGTCTTGTAAAACTAGAGAACAACCCTTGCTTTTTAATTAACTTAGATTAAATTAGTTTTTAGTTTAATTTGCCGTTCTCTGTGTTCGATACCCTGCTTATTTAGCTATACCACAATTGATAGGTTCACTGCCTTTTGTGTGTTAATTGATAATTAAAAGTAGGTTTAAAACTAGTGGGTTTTACACACATCAAGCTAACAGTCAGGGCGCGGGTTGTCAAGCCCGTATAGATCTATACAAAAACACCATGCTCCCCCTCCAAGGGATTCTGGTATATAATACAGGACTTGAAATGTGTACTCGAACGTACATGAAGTTAGTGTCTCACAAAACCGTGGTATAAAAACAGATCTACTTGTTAAAATGTTACGTTTGTTCTTGTATACGAAAGTGACTTCTTGAAATTCATGTTTCTAGTACATAAGGGTTAGAAATTTGTTCGTAAAACTATACCTATTATAGTTTTCTAAAAGTGTGTCTCGTTTGTTTAGAAATACCTAGAAAAGGAATCATTTGTTATGAAAGCATAGATTTTTGTGTAGAGTCTAAGATAGGCAAGTATACATATAATCTAAGAAAATGATTAGTTTATACATGCATTAACAACAATTTGTATTTTAAAAGATGGAATATAACATATTTTATATTTATATGAAAGTTTCCTATATAGTTTATAAATCGCATGTGATTTGGATATATATAAAAGCATATAAAATAGTTCTTTATGTAACACACGATAATACTCGTGTGTTTTACTTGTAATCCCCCCCTTGAAAGCATATAAAAGAATTTATAGAACATTTAAAAGGTAAATTAAGGGGTATGAACTCACTTGAAAGTTTGAAGATAGCGAGATGGAAAACCGGACAAAGTTTCATCTCGGGAAACGGATTTTTCTCGGGATTCTCGGGAATCTCGGGAGTAAAATCGACCCTCGGGACTTGAGCAAAAAGACCAGAGCTTCGGGTTTGAACGGGCACGGAAAACGAGGCAAGATCGTGAGAGAAAGGAGAGAAATGAGCATCTTTTTCGGAAGCCCTCGCATGCTATTTATAGGGGGGTCTGAGAAGCCTCGTACGCAGGGCGTACGCTCGTACGCAACACGTATGCGTACGTCATGCATGACCAAAGCCTCGACTGCCTCGGCTTCGGATGGGACGGATCAGTCTGGCGGGTCGGATGGGACGGCGGGTCGGACGGGTCGGTTGGACGGGCGGGTCGGACGGGTCGGTAGCCTCGCATAGGGCGACGTGGACGATCCGAGGCCAAGTCCCTCGGGTACGCAGGGCGTACAGGGGTACGCAGCGCGTACCTCAGATGAGGACGCTGACTCCTCTTCGGATAAGGCTTGATTTTTGAATTAAATAAATATATAATTTATTTAATAAACTTCAAAAAATCATATCTTCTTCATACGAACTCCGTTTTCGATGGTCTTTATATCCATGCGTAGGTGAGACTACGCTCTACAACTTTCGTTTAGACTCCGTTGGCAAATTCCGAAATTATTTTTATTATTTATTTTATAACTCATCGTGTTTAAGGAATTTCTTCAAAAATTCATAACTTCTTTATCTGACGTCGGTTTTCGCCAGACTTTTTACCGCTGAAATACCATTGTCGAGACCTTCGATTCTCGTTTAGGTCATTCCGGCCAAAAGTCACTCGATCTCCGATTCGAGTTTTTAGCTGTCTGTTGCTAATCTGAACTTGGAAAAATCATAACTTCAATATACGAAGTCGGATTTGGGTGTTCTTTTTACGTACGATCATGGTTTAAAGACATTTAAATATAGAAGGAATTTAAATAGAACTATTTGGACATTTTATTATGAAAGTTAATTTTATTAACTCAAAAGTGGTTACAATACTTGACCTTTTAGGTCATTACAAAGATTTGAAATATCGGGTTGTCACATCATCCCCCCGTTAGAGAGAATTTCATCCCGAAATTTAAAGTAGTAAAGATACTAGTGAACATGAAAGAGATGATGGTACTTTTGTTTCATCTGATCTTCGCGTTCCCATGTGAATTCAGGTCCCCGCTTGGCGTTCCAGCGAACCTTCACGATGGGTATGCGACTTTGTTTTGTTTGTTTGACCTCTCGGTCCATGATTTCTACTGGTTCTTCCACAAAGTTGAGGCTCTCGTTGATCTCAATCTGGTCGAGTGGAATAACAAGAGTCTCGTCGGACAGACACTTTTTCAAGTTTGAGACGTGGAAGGTTGGATGGATGTTACTAAGTTCGCGCGGTAGGTTAAGCTTGTAAGCCACAGGGCCGTTTCTGGCAAGAATCTCGAAAGGCCCTATGTATCTTGGATTTAGTTTCCCACGCTTTCCAAAGCGTATTAAACCCTTCCACGGTGAGACCTTTAATAAGACGTGGTCTCCTACCTAGAATTCCAAAGGGTTCCTCCTTTGGTCAGCGTAGCTTTTCTGTCGGTCTCTAGAGGCTTTCAATCGTTCACGAATCTGAACGATCTTCTCTGTCGTTTCTCGTATGATTTTCGGACCGGTGAGAGTGCTTTCAGGAATTCTTCCTCTAGCTAATTGGGTATCGCCAACTTCAGTCCAGTACAGAGGGGATCTGCACTTTCGACCATAGAGGGCTTCAAACGGGGCAGCCTTTATGCTTGTGTGATAACTATTGTTGTATGAAAATTCGACAAGGGGTAAATGGATATCCCATGCCTTTCCAAAGTCAATCACACAGGCTCTCAGCATATCTTCTAAAGTTTGTATCGTCCTCTCACTTTGCCCGTCTGTTTGTGGGTGGTAAGCTGTACTCATGTCAAGCCTAGTCCCCAGGGAACTTTGTAGTGACTGCCAAAATCTTGAAGTGAATCTACTATCTCTATCGGAGATAATGGATATCGGAACACCATGCAGTCGCACTACTTCCCTTAAGTAAGTTCTTGTAAGCTTTTCCATTTTGTCAGTCTCCTTGATGGGTAGGAAATGCGCGGATTTGGTCAATCTGTCGACAATGACCCATATGGTATCGAGTCCACTTGTCGTCTTGGGTAACTTGGTTATGAAGTCCATAGTAATCCGCTCCCATTTCCATTATGGTATCTCTGGTTGTTGTAGTAATCCTGACGGTTTCTGATACTCGACCTTAACCTTAGCGCAAGTAAGACATTTACTCACGAAGGTAGCAATTTCTGCTTTCATGTTAGGGCACCAGTACAGTTTGTTAAGATCCAGATACATTTTATCTGAACCCGGGTGAACGGAATACCTTGAGTTGTGAGCTTCGGTCATGACTACGTTTCTGAAACCACCATGTTTCGGGGTCCAGATTCGGTCCATGAGATAGTAGGCTCCGCCACCCTTGACTTCTAGATTCTTTTCCATTCCTCGCAGGGATTCACCCGCCACATTTTCAGGTTGCAAAGCTTCCATTTGTGCCTCCTTAATTTGTGTGGATAAGTGGGAATGGATGGTCATAGTCAGGGATTTGACCCTCCGACCAGTGTATTCCTTTCGAATGAGGGCGTCAGCTACTACGTTGGCCTTGCCAGGATGATAACGAATTTCGCATTCGTAGTCATTTAGTAACTCAACCCATCGTCATTGTCGCATGTTGAGTTCCTTCTGATCGAAAATGTGTTGAAGGCTCTTGTGATCGGTGAAAATAGTACTCTTTGTTCCGTATAAGTAGTGTCTCCAGATCTTCAGAGCAAATACCACTGCTCCTAACTCAAGATCATGTGTCGTATAGTTTACTTCGTGTGTCTTAAGCTGTCGGGAGGCATAAGTAATAACCTTCCCTCTCTGCATAAGAACACAACCAAGTCCTTGATTCGACGCATCGCAATACACTACGAAGTCTTCTATCCCTTCGGAGAGGGATAGTATCGGTGCGGTGCACAAGGCCTGCTTTAGTGTCTGGAATGCCTTCTCTTGTTTCGCTTCCCAGTCAAAGGCCACGCCTTTCTGGGTTAATGTAGTAAGAGGTTTCGCAATGTTAGAGAAGTTCTTTATGAATCTGCGATAGTAGCCAGCGAGACCTAGAAATTGACGAATTTCTGTAGGTGTCTTTGGTGCCGACCAATTCTCAATGGCCTTAATTTTGGAGGGGTCCACGTGTATACCTTTCTCGCTAACAACGTGGCCTAAAAATTCGACTCTTCGAATCTAAAATTCGCATTTAGAGAACTTCGCATAGAGTTTCTCCGTTTGCAGTGTTTCTAGGACTTTTCGTAGGTGCTGACTATGCTCTTCCTCACTTCGGGAGTAGACAAGTATATCATCGATAAAGACGATGACGAACTGATCCAAGTAAGGACGGCATACCCTATTCATTAGGTCCATAAATACTGCTGGTGCATTGGTTAATCCGAACGGCATCACTACAAAATCGTAGTGTCCATAACGAGTTCGGAAAGCTGTCTTTAGAATGTCCCCCTCTAGAACTCGTAATTGGTGATATCCGGATCGTAGGTCTATCTTTGAGAAGTAGTTCGCTCCCTGAAGTTGATCGAATAGGTCGTCGATACGGGGTAGAGGATAACGGTTCTTGACAGTAAGTTTGTTCAGCTCTCTGTAGTCGATGCACATACGGAACGATCCGTCTTTCTTCTTTACAAACAAGACCGGTGCTCCCCAAGGTGAGAAACTTGGTCTTATGAATCCTTTTTGAAGGAGTTCATTAAGTTGACTGGAAAGTTCCTGCATCTCCGCTGGTGCGAGATGATAAGGCGACTTCGCTACTGGGGTAGCTCCTGGAACTAAGTCGATTCTGAACTCGACTTGGCGTTGCGGTGGTAATCCTGGTAGTTCTTCTGGAAAGATATCAGGAAAGTCGCGTACTACCGAGATGTTCTTGATGTCCTTCAGTTCTTGACTTGTATCAACGATGTGCGCTAGGAATGCTCGACAATCCTTCCGCAAGCACTTGCGAGCTTGGATGCACGAAATGATGCGAAGGTTTGTACTAGATTTGTCGCCGTAGATAACTAATGTTTCGTTGTTAGGGAGATTAAGACGAACTGCTTTTTCAAAGCACATGATGTCGGCGCGAAGGAGACTCAACCAATCCATGCCGACTATGACGTCGAAACTTTTAATTTGGACCGGCATGAGATTGATTGGGAAAGAATGGCCGTCTAAAGTTAACATACAACCCATGTATATGCAGTTAGTGTTTTCGGTTTTTCCATTGGCCATCTCTACAGTGAATGATTTTTCTAATTTTCTAGGTTTAGGTTTAAGTAAATGAATAAAGTTTTGACTCACGAAGCTTCTCTCCGCTCCACTATCGAATAATATGCATGCATATGAATTATCGAGAAGGAACGTACCAGCAACTATAGTTGGGTCAGCTACAGCTTCGTCGTGGCCTATTGCCAAAACTCGTCCCACACCGCTGGTGCTTGCTGCCTTAGGACAGTTCCTCTTGTAGTGGCCTACCTCGCCACAACCGTAGCAAGTCTGTCCTACACCCGCACCGGGAACTTGAGTGATCGGCTTTGCGGGGTCCTTGCAGAAACGGGCTGTGTGTCCCTTCCTGTTGCATTTGGCGCACTGCATTTCCCGACAAGGTCCATGGTGGTGGTAATTGCATTTGGTGCACTTTGGGAGGTTACCTACATAAGGCTTTGTTGGGTAGGTATTTGTAGGAGCTGTAGTAGGTATAATGGCAGCATTCACAGAAACCAATTGTTTCTTTGTGGATTCTTGGGAAGACCCACCTTTCCCTTTATTCCACACTCTCTTCCTGCTATTGTTGTTGTTGTTCTTGTTATTGTTGTTGTTTTTGTTGTTTCCTTTCTGTGGTTCTGGTGCAGAAGTGGTTGAGTTCTGATGACCTCCGTAGTCAATCAGAGATTGTGCCAGTTCCTTAGCACTTTCAAAGGTGTCAGGTTTGGAAGCTAACACGCTTGATCGAATTTGGGGCGTCAGTCCCCAGATGTACCTTTCTATTTTCTTGCTCTCGGGAGCAATCATATCAGGACAAAGGATTGCCAGCTCGCAGAATTTGTTGGTATAAGTAGCGATGTCGGTACCAACCATTCCGAGAGTCCATAGCTCGTGTTCAAGCTTTTGAATCTCTCCCTGTGGGCAGTATTCTCTCATCATCATGGCTTTCAGGCTCTCCCAGCTTATGGAGTTTGCCACGATTAGGGTAAGTACTTTAACGTGGCCATTCCACCAAGTTAAAGCTTTATCAATAAGGGTGAAAGTTGCAAATTTGACTTTGCTGTGCTCGGGACAGGAGCAGATTTCAAAGACTGCCTCCGTCATTTCAATCCACTGCCTCAGGGCCATCACACCACCAGTTCCATAAAACATCCGGGGCTTGGCATTAGTGAAGTCCTTATAGGTGCATTCTCGAGGTGGTCCATGACTCTCGCCATGGTTGGATGGGTGTGTGCCAGATCCCGAGCCATTAGTACTCGAGTTATTGATCTGTGACATGGCAGCTGCCACCGCTGTGGTGACTGCTGCTTGGAACATAACAGCATCAAATTGAGGTGGTGGAGGTGGTGGTGGTACAGGTGCTTCCCCACCGTTGTTTCGCCTTGGATTCCTACGCGGAGGCATCCTTCAACTATAGGTTGAAAAGACAAGGATAAGAATTTCATAGAATAGAAAATGTATGTGTCTCATGAACTAAATCGCTATAGTTCAACAACAGATGATAGATTGAGTCTTAAAATAGAAGAATAAAAGTTATTTGTAAGACTGAAGGTATGAAACAAGTATTTGGTTTCTCAAAGACCTCTCAAGGTTGGAACGAAATACTTAACGTAGTAATAATAGTGTCACTTATATTAATATAAAAGTTGTTACAACGATCATGAAAATTTGACCCCTATAAGGGTCTCCGATTACAAAGTTCGAGAAATTTAAGACTTTTAGCCGAGGTCCTAAGCTATAACAAAATTTGAGTCCTTGACAAGCACTACTTGCGTCGTAGGTTGCGCTTGGAGCTTGAAGAGCTTGACTCCACATCTGATTGCTTCGACTCCATTAGACGCCTATCAAAAGCGGCTTGTTGTTCCCTCAGTTCAGCGAGGGCTGCAATCATTTGCGCTTGAAATGCTTCGGTTTGGAGTTGAGCATTGTCTTGTATCTTGTCCAACCTACGGATGTCAGAAGTGTGAACTTGTACTTCCACGTTGACATCCCGGAGTCGACTAGCTTGAACTCCAGACTGATAGGACTAATTGGCTAACTTACCCACCATTACCGGGAGTGCTCGATCATACGAACCTCCGCCGCGGACATCATAGAAATCCCGGCACATGCCGTAGGGAGGGCGTAGGTTTTGCTGTTGGCTCCAATGGTGGAGGTGACTTCCCCAGACGGGAGTCGGTCCTTGAAAGTTCCTTACGAAGACGGGAGGTTGCATTTGTGGTGGATTGATAACTTCCGGCTCTGAGTCGGTACCGGAGTCATCACCCACTTCTATGGGTTCCTCGTCCTCTTCGGGATCATCTTCGATCCATCCTCCGTTGCCTTGGTTAGGAAAGTAGGGGTCGCCAAGGTGGTGAAATCCATCCATTTGACTGTACGAGAAATAGGGTTATAAGAATTGAATAAAGTTGGAACATGCAAAACATGTAAGTTAAACTAGTTTAGGTAGCAAATACTCCTATAGTATTTAAATTCTTGTGTTTAATTCTAGTAATGGTTTGGTAAGTTTTGACTTGTTGCTTACTACGATCATTCCTCGATATATGTTGGTCCAATCTCGGGCAAATATAGTTGATCACGCTATATTTGTCCAAAATCTGATTACATATATCGAGTCTCAATCGTAGTGTACACTTGTCTAAATACTTGTATAGTTGGATAACATGAAAATAATTTGTGGTATGCATGTAATTGTACTTAAATGAACTATCAATTTAAGTTGAACGCAATGCTGCTTAAGCGTAAAAAGAAAAATTGTTTTGTCAGAGAGTATTAGTCCCTTAAGCATTTATAGTTTGTATATCTTATGTGGTTCGATATACTTAGTTCACTATAAACATTGCTCTGATACCAATCTGTCACACCCCTAAACCTGAACGGCGGAAACATTCGGGGGCAGATGACTTCATGTGGTAACGTAACAAATGAATACATAGTAAAGAAAGCAATACAACCATCATATATATAATTGAAAGTTTACATTTGTCAAAAGTTACATGTTCAAAACCAATTACAATATGATGTAAAAAATACGAGATTTAACTGGCGCCGCAGCTTCCCTTCAACAAAAGCATAATGATACCTGAAATTACTGATTCCCTGGGACATACAAGTAATTTTGAAAGAGTAGATCAACATTTAAGCTGGTGAGTTTCATAAGTATTTAAGTGACAATGTTTGTATAAAATGAAATGTTTTGTCTTTGTTTGTTTGTGTTTAGAAAATCCTATATTTTCTACTAGTATAAAAGTAGCCTTCACCCAAGACCAATGTTTGTTTCAAAAATGTATGTAAGTGTAAAATAACCAATGTGTAAGAAAAACCTTGTAAATCAATGCATTTTTAATACCCCATGTGAGTTTTATAACCATACTATTGACTCGGAATGCCTATACACAACGTTCTTCAGGCGTTGGAATGTTATGACGTTTGTCACCCCAAACGGTGGACTGCAGCTAACAGTCAGGGCGCGGGTTGTCAAGCTCGTATAGATCTATACACAAACACCATGCTCCCCCTCCAAGGGATTCTGGTATATAATACAAGACTTGAAATGTGTACTCGAACGTACATGAAGTTAGTGTCTCACAAAATCGTGGTATAAAAACAGATCTACTTGTTAAAATGTTACGTTTGTTCTTGTATACGAAAGTGACTTCTTGAAATTCATGTTTCTAGTACATAAGAGTTAGAAATTTGTTCGTAAAACTATACCTATTATAGTTTTCTAAAAGTGTGTCTCGTTTGTTTAGAAATACCTAGAAAAGGAATCATTTGTTATGAAAGCATAGATTTTTGTGTAGAGTCTAAGATAGGCAAGTATACATATAATCTAAGAAAATGATTAGTTTATACATGCATTAACAACAATTTGTATTTCAAAAGATGGAATATAACATATTTTATATTTATATGAAAGTTTCCTATATAGTTTATAAATCGCATGTGATTTAGATATATATAAAAGCATATAAAATAGTTCTTTATGTAACACACGATAATACTCGTGTGTTTTACTTGTAATCCCCCCCTTGAAAGCATATAAAAGAATTTATAGAACATTTAAAAGGTAAATTAAGGGGTATGAACTCACTTGAAAGTTTGAAGATAGGGAGATGGAAAACCGGGCAGAGTTTCGTCTCGGGAAACGAATTTTTCTCGGGATTCTCGGGAGTCTCGGGAGTAAAATCGACCCTCGGGACTTGAGCAAAAAGACCAGAGCTTCGGGTTTGAACGGGCACGGAAAACGAGGCAAGATCATGAGAGAAAGGAGAGAAATGAGCATCTTTTTCGGAAGCCCTCGCATGCTATTTATAGGGGGGTCTGAGAAGCCTCGTACGTGGGGCGTACGCTCGTACACAGCGCGTATGCGTACGTCATGCATGACCGAAGTCTCGACTGCCTCGGCTTCGGATGGGACGGATCAGTCTGGCGGGTCGGATGGGACGGCGGGTCGGACGGGTCGGTCGGACGGGTCGGTAGCCTCGCATAGGGCGACGTGGACGATCCGAGGCCAAGTCCCTCGGGTATGCAGGGCGTACAGGGGTATGCAGCGCGTACCTCGGATGAGGACGCTGACTCCTCTTCGGATAAGGCTTGATTTTTGAATTAAATAAATATATAATTTATTTAATAAACTTCAAAAAATCATATCTTCTTCATACGAACTCCGTTTTCGATGGTCTTTATATCCATGCGTAGGTGAGACTACGCTCTACAACTTTCGTTTAGACTCCGTTGGCAAATTCCGAAATTATTTTTATTATTTATTTTATAACTCATCGTGTTTAAGGAATTTCTTCAAAAATTCATAACTTCTTTATCTGACGTCGGTTTTCGCCAGACTTTTTACCGCTGAAATACCATTGTCGAGACCTTCGATTCTCGTTTAGGTCATTCCGGCCAAAAGTCACTCGATCTCCGATTCGAGTTTTTACCTGTCTGTTGCTAATCTGAACTTGGAAAAATCATAACTTCAATATACGAAGTCGGATTTGGGCGTTCTTTTTACGTACGATCATGGTTTAAAGACATTTAAATATAGAAGGAATTTAAATAGAACTATTTGGACATTTTATTATGAAAGTTAACTTTATTAACTTAAAAGTGGTTACAATACTTGACCTTTTAGGTCATTACAAAGAGTTGAAATATCGGGTTGTCACACCTAGTGATTGAGCAAATACCGGTGATGGAAGCCGCTGCTGAGCCAGTCACAATGGCCGGAGTGCAAGCGATGATCCAAGCGATGTTGGATCGTCAAATGGAGGAAACCAGGCGTTTGCTCCAGCAAAATCGAGAGGAAGCGACCATTCAGATCGAACAGCCCGAGTTGAACGAAGGGCAGACTGAGGAGGGAAACTACAGTGGGACTGTTGGTCAAGCCAACCCACCAATAGTTCGACAAAACAACCAAGATGACGAAGTCAAGAGGAATGGATGCAAGTACAAGGATTTTCTGACTTGCAAGCCATCGACTTTCACTGGAAAGGAGGATCCGATCGGGGTCATGGATTGGATCTCGGAGATGGAATTAGCTTTCATGACGTGCGGTTGCAAGGGAAAGCAACAGACCACATTTGCAGTGCGTCAATTTCGAGGAGGCGCTGTACGTTGGTGGAATACCTTGGGGAAGACTCAGAGCCCCAATGAGCCCCTGCAACTGACATGGGCAAAATTTCTGGTGCAATTCAAACGAAAGTACTGCTCAGCTCAAAACCTGCTTGAGCTAGAGAACCAGTTTCTAACCCTGAAGAAGGGAAGCATGTCAATCGATGAATACACCAACAACTTCACAGAGAAGATGGAGTTTGCCTTGCGCCTTGTTCCGAATGAGCTGACGAAAATCGACAAGTACGCAAAGGGACTTCCATGGGAGTACGCGGTGCCAGTGCGTCAGGCACCTACTCTGGAGGCAGCTATATGGGCTGCCAAGTCTGTGGAAGATATGATTAAGGGAAGAGCTGCCAACAAGATTGAGGTTGGTGAAAAGAGGAAGTTTGAGGAATCTACGAGGCCCAATAAGAAGATCAAGTTTGGTTCAAAGGAGTCTAGCGGAGGAGGAAACAAAGTGAAATGGTGCGAGAAGTGCAAGAAGAATCACTTTGGGAAATGTAGCGAAGAAGTGACTTGCTACAAGTGTGGGAAGACCGGACATTACGCCAATGAGTGCAAAAGGGTGTGTTATGAATGCCGTGAAGAAGGGCATGTTGCTAAGGATTGCCCGAAAAAGAAAGAGGCGGCAAAACCAAACATTCCGCCAAAACCGAAGGCAAGAGCATTCCATATGATCCTAGACGAAGCAGATGACAATGCGAGGATTCAGGAATGACGGCTTGACATCCAAGGATCGAGTTATAAAGTAGCCATAGAATCATATCATGTAGCCTGTTAGAGGCATAGTCTAGGGTGAACTTAAACACCTATGTAACCGTTTCAAGAAATAATATGAAACCTTTGTTTTTTTATCTGATGTGTTAAGTTGTTGTGTGGTTTTCTTGTATGGTGACTTGGAAAAACTGCGGGACAATACTTGGAACGAGTATGAGTAGGTGTGAATGGTAGTAGAGGCCTATACTACCGAAAGCACAGGACTCACACTTGGATCAGGGAAAGTCACAAGGTTACCAAGAAGCTAGTAATTGATTTCGTTTTATTCAAGTGTGTTGTTACCATCGTTTCGGTAATGACTAAGAAGACTGTTGATATTCCGACCCTAGTGGTCATATCGAATTGAGTCCGACTACGCTAGGTATGCTATATGGTTTAGAAAATCAAGGTCGATGTAGCGTCCGACTTAAACCAAACGATTGAAATTAAAACGATCAATAGAAATATCGTGCTTGTTGTTAAAGAAGTTGGTAGCTAGAAATGCCTAATGTTAAAGTGTGATTATATCACATTAGAACATGAAGGAAGGCATAGTCTGTTTTAGAATTTAATTCTAAGAGACCTAAGTCTAAGTGTTGCAACATACGACGATAGGTCATTAGAATATGACACATCGATCCATAGTAGTAATAAAAGAAATCATATCAATTTCGTGTCCAGTAAGGATTGAGATTGTGACTTGAAGGTCATAATTGGGAGTCTAGCCTGAGGTAGAGAGCAGGTGCGCGATCGAGCATTGCTTACAATCAATGAGTCTAAGAGATAAACTTGAAGGAATATAGAAGTTATAATTATTACCTAGGATGATGAAATGATGTATGGAGTCATTATACGACCCTGTTTCGTTGATGATTTCGGGACGTAATCATCCTAAGGGGGAGATAATTGTAACGCCCGTAGATCCGGGCTAGTCAATTTAGAGGCAATAGGGGTCGAAAACGACTTTTCGACAAAAGATTATTTAGAATAAATAATCTTAACCAAGTTGTAGAGTATGTTACAAGGTTTCCGTACATATAAAGAACGCCGAAATCCGAGTTATAACGAAGAAGTTATGATCCGTTGAAGTTTCGCGACGGAACTGGCACGATACCGGGAAGCATAAATAGTGAATTTACGATAGAGCGAGATTTAGCCTTAGTGATCTAAACAGAAGTAGTAGAATATGTTAAACTAAGAACATCGATAAAAAGAACGCCCAAATCTGACTTCGTATGAAGAAGTTATGATTTTTCGAAGTTTCGGACTAGTAGTGTACAGCCCGAAATTCGAAAATTAGATCGAGCGGTTTTTAGCCGACACGACCTAAATGAGAATCGAAGATCTCGTTAAGAGTAGCGTAACGAGAAAAAGATGGGCGAAAACGGATGTCGGATGAAGAAGTTATGAGGATTTGACGGACCAATCCTGTCCCGGCCCGTTAATAATATAAAATTTAAAATCGAGCCAAAAGTAGCCGACAAAGTCTAAACGAAAGTTGTAGAGTACGTTCCCACCTTCGCGTGGATATAAAGAACGTCAAAAACGAAGATCGTATGCGAAAGATACGAATTTTTAAAGTTTGTAGTGAAAATTGCGAAGTCAAATGCAAAAAATGATGACGTGGCATGATCTAGGCCGTTCCTTGTTGCCCACGACTTGCTTCGGATGGATGACAGCTGGCTCGCTACGCAGCGCGTACAAGAAACGAACGCCCCACGTTCGGAATCGCTTGGCTTCGGAAGATCCACGTAGCCTCGCAGTACGCCCCGCGTCCGAAGAGGTTACGCCCCGTGTAGGTCCGATCTGATCCATCCGATGGGTGCGAGACAGCTGGGTCCGAGCTGGTGATCCTATCCAAGGAGTACGCCCAGCGTAAATCCGAGCTTCGGTCCCTATAAATACCATGCGAATTCTTCCAGATTTTTCACACATTTTCACTTCTCTCTCTAAACTACTTTCTCTCTCTAACCCTTTTGGAGTCCCCTAAGCCCTAGTTAAACCCTTAGCACCCTAGGGAAGCCCCGAGGCTCCCGGAGTCTCGAGAAAAAAGAGTTTTTCGGTTTCGAAACGCTGCTCCAATTAAGTTCTGGTTTTCGATAAAATTCGCTATAAGTGTGCTACGCTTACGCAATTTTTAATATAGCTTTCAAATAATTATAGGAATGTTATTAGGTCCTTAAAATAATTATTTGAGCTATTATTATGAGTTATATTGAGCGTTATTAACGCTTAATAATAGTCAGACTAATTAATTTGTCACGGTTATCATTAAACTAAACCCCAGTGGTATCGATACTAGGTTTTATCGAAGCAATATCGTTTTGAGAGTATTGAAGCGCTGTCCGAGTGCTGAGTCACCACCTACTCAGGTGAGTGCATAGTCCCTTTCATCTTACACATAGATATGAAGTATTTTAATATAAATTACGTGCTATGTGTGCATATTGTTTGAATACTTGTTGTCTATGCTGGATGAATGATTTATACATGTTTTAAATGAATTAAACTGTATATTTATTTTATATCTACAAATATGTTGGGATAAAACATGGGTAGATGAAGTAGTTTGTGAGTGATGAAATAAAATAATGAGAGATAGGTGCTGATAGGAAGGTGATGATAATTAGGTGAGGATAGATAGGTGATTATGAATCGGTGATGTAGGATACTACAACCTTGTCCGACAATTTGGAGATGTAGTCATCTACCAGACTATAGATGGCGACCACGGACTATTATAGACAACCCCGTGGAAACACCAGCAGGCTAGTAACCTGTAGGTGATGAATTACGAGCTCAGGCGATGTTGTAACTACGTATTCATGCGATGATAGTCTAACCCTTATTATGAAGTACGAGTCCAGGCGATGTTGTGGCTACGTATTCATGCGATGATAGACTAACCCTTATCATGATTTACAAGTCCAGGCGATGTTGTGGCTGCGTAATCATGCGATGATACCCTAACTCTTGCTAGACACATATCGAGGGAGTAATCCCTGGATTAGTATTGTCTATGCAATGTAGGCGATGATCCTTAGGTAAAGTTCGTAGGAACAATCATATAAGGAGATACGATGTAAGGAGATGAGAAGTAAATATGATATAGGAGATGACCCTTGAGATAATATCTTTAGGGAAGACTAAAAGAAGATAATGGGGATGGGTAATTGGGTTGATTATTGTTTAAACATAATAACTATATTACTGTGGGTTGAAAACCCTATGTACTCACCAGGTTTCCCAACCTGACCCACTCAGTTTATTTACATCACAGGTGGCGATATGAAGTGACATTACACTGAGAGATTTAAAGAGATGTAGATCACTAGTGTAAATAATTGTAAGTTCTGTTTATGCTTATGTTTCTGTATTAACGATGACATCTCAAACGTTTTAAGATGAATAAAAATACGTTTCTTCGAAAATATTTTAATAACGTATTTATCGTGTTTTTCTGGGAACAAATTCTGCAACCTTTTTATAAAATGAAGTACTCTGATTTTTTATAAAGCATAAACAAAATTGGTCTTTTCTGGCCGTGATTTTGGGGATGTCACACCCTTGCGACTCGCCGAGTCCATTTAGTCCTCTTTCCATACAGATTTGTTTTGAGCCATGCAGCGGCTCCAAATCACATATCCAAGCTTCTAGGGCATACTTATCACGTAAAGTTGCAAACTTTACATACATGCATGGCTACAAGGGCTCCAAAAGTCTATTTTAAGTTCTCAATGGAGCTTCTAGTCCAAGAGGGACTTCATCTACAACCAATACAACAACTTTATGACTCTAGCACCCAAGGAGGGTCCAAATCTGAAGTTACAACTTCAGATCTAGCCTATAGCTCAACATCCCAACTTGAAAATCCATAAAAAGCCCTAGAACTCTACAAGAGGATAGAAAAGGAAGTAAGAATGGCAATTTGATACCTTCAAAAGATGCTAGCTGAGGCAAAACCCGTTTCCCCCTCCTTTCTTGCTTCAATTTCCTTTGCACTCTTAACTCCATTCCTCCAAAATCCTTTCTTCCAAGCTTCAAAACCACTCCAAGGCACACACACACGAATTAGGGTTTATAAGGGCTCTCAAAGACTGTAAGGAAGCCCAAAGGAGGCTGAGGCTCCTTTAAATAGGGTGCAAACCCTAGGATTTAGGGTTTCATCTGCCAGCTGCTACTCGCCGAGTCCCAATAGTGGACTCGCCGAGTAGGTCACTAAACACGCGTTCTTACCCCGCTGTTACTCGACGAGTAGGTTGACCAAATCGTCGAGTAGAGATTAATCCAGAAATTCATAATAAAGAAATACCTGAGGAGCGGGGCGTTACAATTCTCCCCCACTTGAAGTAGACTTCGTCCTCGAACTCCGTTGAAGAAAACAATGTCGGGTGATGTTCGCGCATTTCCGCCTCCGGCTCCCACATCCACTCGGATCCCCTCCGATGCTCCCACTGCACCTTTACTGTAACATCCCAAAAATACGAGCCAAAAATTTCATTTTTAAAAACATGTACTTAGCAAAACATTAGGAATAAAACGTTCAACGATCATATCATTTCACAAAAGATATTGCATGTCTGGAAAACATTTTTATAAAACATAAAAGTGTCAGAGTACAAATCCCCAGGTGATATCATAATGCGGAATATAAAGCATGTGTGTGATGTACCGCTACCGCGCCAGCTCCTTCGCCTTCGAAGAAGAGGTACCTGAAACCAAAACTGAAAACTGTAAGCACAAAGCTTAGTGAGTTCCCCTACTGTACCACATACCAAAATTACATAACAAACATATACTGCCGGGCATATCTGGGTGCCCGACCTACCCCTTCGGTCCTCTCGATCAGATACTGACTAGCATATCTAGGTGCTGGTCTCCCCTTCGGTCCTTAAGACCGGACACTGCCGGGCATATCTGGGTGCCCGACCTACCCCTTCAGTCCTTACGACCCGATACTGCCAGGCATATCCGGGTGCCCGACCTACCCCTTCGGTCCTTACCACCGGACACTGGGGACTATTTCACCCCTACTAATACCACATAACACATAACACATAATCACATCATACTAACACATAAACATGTTACAGATAGTAGCAACCTTAGATGAGTATCATAGCGACAATCATCTATCATACAACTCCTACTGGTGGGCCGACATTGTGGCCGTAAATCTACCGTTACTGGAAGGTAACTCACCTCAAAGTAGCTGCTGATCTACGCGGGAAATGACTGTCTGCTGATGCTGCTGCCCCGGGAATCCTCTGACTATAATTCCCACGAAACACTCAGTCAAATACTGCTAACCGACCTCAGGGTAAAATGACCTTTTACCCCTAATCAACCAAGAGTCCAAGTCAAAGTCAACTGCCAGTTGACCTGACTCGCCGAGTTGGCTTGCCAACTCGCCGAGTCCCTTTCCCTTAGTTTGACCATAAATCCGTCTCTACTCGTCGAGTTAGGCGTTGACTCGATGAGTTTTCCTTCTATACCCAAGGCCAATAGTCCTTTATCCTACTCGCCGATTTGTATGAACAACTCGCCGAGTTCATCTTCATCCGAAGAACACTCTATGCTGTGACTCGCCGTGTTGTATGAACAACTCGCCGAGTTGTTCTTGAGGCAAGAAGATTGCCTTGAACTCGCCGAGTCATGGCATTGACTCACCGAGTTACTTCACGAGTGAGTCTAGCTTCCGACCCACTGAGTCCTATCCCACGACTCACCACTCCACCCCGCAAACACAAAAAGGTGGAAAACTCGGGGACTCGCTACTCGACTCGCCGAGTCGGCCACATGCAAATAATATACACGTGATTCTGCTTGAATCCAACTCATGCTATTCATAGATCTGGGTTTCTAGGGCATGAATAACATGTAAAGTTTCCAACTTTACGTGTAAATAATCACCAATGAAGGTTTTAGGGCTCAAAATGCACCAAAAGAGTAGATCTAGGGCTTTCATGCAAGATGGCTCCATAAAGGCAGTAGATCTAAGCTCTTGGAGCTCAATCACACCTAGATCTAGAGGCTAACAACTTATTACAAACCATAAGGCACAATCAAGCTTAGGGAAAAACTCAAGAAGGACTTCCATGGAGCTAAAAGGGATTATAAGCATGAAAACAGAGGGAAATCGAGTTATACCCTAAGGAAAACACTGAGATAGCTCAAAGATGCCTGGCCTCCTCCTCCTCTTCTTCTTGATCTACTCTCCTTCCCTCTCCAAATCTTCAAGAAAACACACCAAAATGCTTCAAACTCACAAGGAACAAGGCTTGAATGAAGTATAGAGCTCTGAGGGTGAAGGGGGCGAGCTTGGGGGCGGATAAGAGGGTTTAAATAGGGTGCAAACCCTTGAAATTTAGGGTTTCATCAGACAGCGGGGACTCGCCGAGTCCAGAATATGGACTTGCCGAGTCGCCAACTTAAACGTGTTCCAGATCCCGTCTCTACTTGGCGAGTCGGACCTACAACTCGCCGAGTCCAAGGCTAAATATGAAAAACACTAAGATAAATTTTACGTACCGGGAACCAGGTGCTACATTTACTAAAGGTATTTCCTTGTTCCGCAAAATCTTCTTCTTCTTTTCCAAGATAGCTACAGGCATATCCACATAGTTCAAGAGCTCATCGAACTGAATGTCATCCAACGATACCACTCCCTCCTGGTCCATGCAATTGCAAAACATGAAAGGTGCTGTGGATCCGGCTAAGTTCCTCCGGAAGCTCTAACCTATAAGCCACCTTGCCAACCCTGACAACAATCCTGAATGGCCCAATGAATCGGGGACCCAATTTTCCCCTCTTCCTGAAACGGATCACACCCTTCCAGGGTGAGACCTTCAGGAGAACCATGTCACCCACCTGGAATTCCAACTGAGATTGGCGTCGGTCGACATAACTCTTCTGTCGACTCTGAGCGGTCTGCAGCCGCTGTCTAATCTGCTGTATCATCTCGGTAGTTTGCCGAACTACCTCCGTCCGACCCATTACCCTGTGCCCAACTTCGCCCCAACAGACTGGGGTCCTACACTTCCACCCATACATTAGCTCGAAAGGCGGGGCACCAATACTGGAATGATAGTTGTTGTTGTAGGCGAATTCCACAAGCGGTAGGTGTGAATCCCAACTCCCACCGAAATCGATGACACACGCCCTCAGCATATCTTCGAGGGTCTGAATGTCCTTTCACTCTGCCCATCAGTCTGTGGATGGAACGCTGTACTGAAATGCAGTCTTGTACCTAGTTCCTTGTGGAACTTCTACCAGAAACGGGAAGTAAATCGGACATCCCGATCAGAAAAATATGGAAACTAGAACCCCATGGCGAGAGACGATCTCGCAGACGTATAGGTCGGCCAACTTCTCCGCCGACGAACTCTCCCGAATAGCTAGGAAATGGGCACTCTTGGTCAATCGATCCACGATGACCCATATTGCGTCGAATACCTTTGCCGTCTTCAGCAACTTTGTGACGAAATCCATCGTAATCCGTTCCCATTTCCACATAGGTATCTCCAAGGGCTGCAACTTACCATGCGGCCTCTGGTGCTCGGCCTTGACCATTCTGTAGGTCAATCACCTCTCAACGTACCAAGCGATATCTCGCTTCATACCAGGCCACCAATAACTCAAACTCAAATCTCGGTACATCTTGGTAGCCCCCGGGTGAATAGAAAAATGAGACTTATGAGCCTCCTCCATCACTATCTATCTAACTCCTCCGGTCATCGGAACCCAGACCTGACCATATCGGGTCAGTAGCCCGCGGCTATCCTGAATAAACTAGGCGCTTTCGCCTTTAATCCTTTCCAATTTCTTGTTCTCTAGTTTCATACCATCGATCTGAGCATCTCTGACCAAACCCACCTGCGGGGAATCCACCGCTATCCTCATACATCTGGCTGGGGTAGAAGACCCAGCGGACTTGCGGCTCAGGGCGTCCGCGACCACATTCGCTTTACCAGGACGGTAAAGGATCTCACAATCATAGTCCTTGACTACATCCAGCCACCTGCGCTGCCTCATATTCAGGTTCGGCTGATCCATAATGTGCCTCAAACTCTTGTGATCCGTGTATATGGTACAACGGACCCCGTACAGATAATGCCTCCAAATCTTGAGAGCGAAGACCACTCCTTGGGGAAAACATCTGGGAACTCCCGCACTATTGGTACATCATCAACCGAACTCGGCCTCTCCGCGGCCACTCGGGTGTCCATCACATAGGCTATAAACTCACTACAACCCTGTTGTAGACTCTGCCTCGCTCTAGCAGCCGAGCAAAATGCTGACTCAGGACGAGTACCCTCGCCGTACACCATAAGCACTCCCCCACTAGGGTCTCGTATGGTCACCAGTTGTCGCTCGCAGTCGATGACCGCTTCGAATCTACTCAACTAGTCCATGCCCACGATGACACAGACATCCCCTATCGCAATCGGGACCAGATCTATCGGGAACTCAACACTGAAGATCTCGAGTACGCATCCTCGAATCACCTCAGCAGCATATACCGCTCGCTCGTCAGCTATGGAAACTCGAAGAGGTCGACTCAACACCTCTCGACAGATACTGATGTGCTGACTAAAGGCTAACAACACAAAAGATCGACTCACACCCGAGTAAAATAACTCCAAGGCAGGTAAAGAACTCACAAGAAATGTACCTACGCATATCATAATATAAGCACAATATCTCAAACTCAAAATAAATATATGAAAGAATACATACCAACAAAACATCGGGCGTTGTGCGGATGTAACATCCCGAAATTCAAGTAAAGCCATTCAACCCTTCTCCTTTCCCAAGTTGTCAAATTAAGTCCCTTAAGTGAAATATTAGGCTTGTGAGTACGCTTGGCGTACTAAGGAGTACGCTGCGCGTACTCGCGCGCTTATTTTGGACACGGACTTGCCTGGGTACGCTGGGCGTACCCAGGGTTACGCTGGGTGTAGCGAACCCAGGTGTAAACCCTAACTTGGGGCTTGTGCACTATAAAAGGAATGCTATGGCCTTGACCTCAGCCTCCATTCCAGAGAGTGAAACCCTAAAAGAGTGCCCTCCTTCGTTTCTAGCTTGAGTATTGGTATTCTAAGCTTCTAAGTGTCATTTCAAGGTGGCGGAAGAGAAAAAGAGGCTATTTTGGAGGCTAGAAGCTTGTGGGAAAGAATAGATCTGAGCTTTTCAGAGGTTGGAGCTTCTTCCTGAGGTAAAAAGCTCAAATCTTGTCTTGTTAGTTGTGATGTGTGCTTCTTGGACCAATTTCTAGGGTTTTTGGTCCCAAGATGGAGACTTTATGAGCAAATGGTCTCCATTGGCCTAAATCTATCATATTTCAGGACTATAAGTGTTGTATGTTCATAAAAATGTAATCTTGGATGTAAATATGGAGCCATGCAAGAGATCTAGACCTTTGGAGGGAAAAAGTAAAGAGGTTTGAGGGTGTAGGGACCTTTATAGCCATGCAAAGGCTTAAAGGTTCCAACTTTATGGAATAAGAGGTTGTAAGAGAGTCAGATCTATAAGTTGAAGGAGTGTCTTAACCGTTTAAGACCAAAATCTAAGAAATGACTGAACTGGGACTTACGTTGGGCGTAACTCTCGGTACACGTGACATAAGGGGTTGAGGCCCCGATTGTGGTTCGCTGGCATACGCCCCGCGTACAGAGAAGGTATGCGCCCCGTACTGCCTTCTGTTGACTTTCATTGACTTTTATGGTTTTGGTCAACCTTTGGACTTTTGGGTCAGGGAGGGGTAAAATGGTCTTTTACCATTCTGTGGAATTGTAGAATGGATTTAATCTAGCCTTTGAGGCGGGGGCTAGACCAGTGTGATTGAGTGCGAGACTATCCGAGATACCCGAGGTGAGTCTTCTCACTATACTGTACCTGGAAGGGTACCTAAGTGTGACCGAAAGGTATTATATGCTATGAGATATATGTGATATGTATGTGTTATGAATGCTATGTATGATATGGACCAGAAGGTCAAGATGATACGGACCGAAAGGCCAAGAGGACATGGACCGGAAGGTTGGTACATGTAGGACTGAAAGGTCTACCGGGATTCGGGACGGAAGTCCCCTGAGACACTTGGACTGGAAGGTTCCACAGAGTTATGGCCTGGAAAGGCGTATGTGTTGTATGTGGTAATTTGGGGAACTCACTAAGCATTTATGCTTACAATGTTGTGTGATGTGTTTCAGGTACCAGTGAGGATCGTGGGAAGGCGCCTGCTTGATCAGTACACACACATGAGGAGTTTTATATGTTATGATCTTGGGATGTGATGTTATGGATTGTTATGTGATACAATGATATTTTTATAACAATTATGAATGAAAGTGTGTTTTTGAAATATGAAAAATTGTTTTGAAATTTACGTCATTACAGCGGACCTCCTCCGCTGTCAACTGGAAGGCTCTCCCGTGAGCCTTTGGCACCTCGGCCTTCACAGGCCGACTCTCAGTAACTCATACGGCAGCAGGGATAGATCCCTGCGGTGCTCCCTGTTCTGACCCCCGCAGTTGTGGACACTCGGCCTTCCGATGGCCAGTCTGGTTGCAATTGAAGCACACTGCAAATCCCTTGGGGCAATCATTAGCCATGTGCCCCTCCTTGCCACACTTGTAGCAAGACCCTACTCGACAAATCCCCTCGTGGCTCTTGCTGCACTTGCCACATGTGCGGCCCTTCTGGTTCCCTGATCTCGAATCGGCGGGCTTTGCCCGCTTGGCTGCCGGCTAGGATTGTGCCGGTCGCCGATTCCTCTCCTAAGACTCCCCCTCCTTCCTGGCCTGAGTCTCGACCTCCATCTCCCTCTTCTAAACATTTGCCTGAAGCTCGACAAATGTCTGGTACGTCGAGTTTGCCACGAAATCGTGAATGTTTCTCCTCAGAATACTCAGATATCGACCCATGCGTGCCTGCTCCATAGACACATGCTCAGGGCAAAACATCGCCCTCTCGTGAAACATCCTGGTAATCGTAGTAACAGACTCAGTACCCTGCTTGAGGGTCAAGAACTCTTGGGCCAACCATTCCCTTTCCACCGGGGGAACGTACTCATCTCGGAACATAGCGGTGAACCTCTCCTAGGTCACCACGACAAGCTCTGCAGAAGTGAAGTGCGCTGTTACTAACTTACACCAGCCCTTCGCTCCCAAGAGAAGCTGGTTCAGTACGAACCGTACTCTCAGATGCTCCGGATACGAACATGTGTAGAAGCACCCCTTAATGTCAGAGATCCATCTCATCGCAGCTATCATATCCTGAGTCCCATCAAACTCCGTTGGCTTCGTGTTGTTGAACTCTCGGAACAACAATGAGTCACCCCCTGTTGCCTGGCAGCAGCAACGGCTGCGGTGGCCGTGTCAACAGCAGCATCAGTAAGAGCGGCATACCACTCATGAAAAGTCTCGATCAGCATGGTCTTGATAGACCCAAACATCTCCGAAATCTTAGCCCGGATGGCCGCAACCACCTCCTCATGAATCAACCTGCGGATCTCCTCATCACTAACACCACTGCACTCAGGTGTGTGGCGTGTCCCAACCATGATGTCTCTATGAAATACAACATAAATATATCAGAGACCCGCTCGAGCATACTCGCACTCAATAACTCAACCCTACTTGCTCTTCAGTACCGTAAGGATTCTTACTAGGACTGCGCACTGTTTCGGTATTTTTAGTAGTACGGGCCCTTATACTACCTTCCACACCACATCGGTATTCACCCCAAGTCCTCCTCCTAGGATCTCAGATGACAAGTACTTTAACCTTGCTACGTATAGGCTACTCTCTAGCAGACCTCTCATATGCTCCTCTCTGCTACCTATTCACTCTCAAGCATCTCATAACAGCAGAAATCTCCTAGGCTAAGGCATCACAAATCAGGCCACTCTAGTCCTAATATGAGTACCTAGCCTACTTTAGCATGCATAACATATCATAACGTATCTCATATCACATAATGTAAGGGTATTCTTGGAAATCACCGTTCGGGCGCTGGCTGACCGTACACACTGCTCTGTTCTGCTCGTCACAAAACCTTTTACTCTTTTGAGAAAAAATTGTTTTATTGCGAAAAATTACTCAAATCCTCAGTTTGAGTTCAGATACGCCCGAAGGTGCGTCCGAATCCCTCAAACCAAGGCTCTGATACCAACTTATAACAACGTAAATTTTCAAAACAATTTTTCATTTTTCAAACAACATAATTATCATTTAAACATTCTCAAATCTCATGTTCAACATAAAACAAACTTCGAGAACTTGGCATAATGCCGTTCTCGTCGCAGCACCTCCAACAGCTCCCTGAGATGCTCCTCATGCTGGTCCCGGGTCTTGGAATACACCAAGATATCATCTATAAACACAATGACCGAGCGATCGAGCATCAGTCTGCAAACTCGGTTCCTCAGATCCATGAACACTGCTGGCGCGTTGGTGAGTCCAAACGACATCACCACGAACTCGTGATGACCATAACGAGTTCGGAACACGGTCTTCTCCACATCTTCCTCCCTCACCCTGACCTGGTGGTAACCTGATCTCAAATCAATCTTGGAAAGCCAAGATGCACCCTGCAGCTCGTTGAAGAGGTCATATATCCTCGGGAGCGGATAACGGTTCTTTACCGTTAACTTATTCAACTCCTTATAGTCAATGCACATCCTCTGCAAACCATCCTTGTTCCTGACGAAGAGGATCGGTGCTCCCTAGGGTGAGCTACTCGGACGAATAAACTGCTTACCTAGCAATTCCTACAACTGAGATGACAACTCCTGCATCTCTGGCGGTGCCAAAGGGTACGACGCCTTGGCGATAGGGGCCACACCTGGAACTAGATCAATCCTAAACTCAACCTGCCTCACCGGAGGCACTCCGGGTAACTCCTCCGTAAATACATCAGCAAACTCTCTAACTATAGGGACCTCTGAAACTGAGAGCTGCTCTCTAACCTGCGTATCTACCACATAGGCCAAATAACTGGCACACCCATGCTGAATATACTGCCGAGCCCTGGCCGCCGAACAGAACCTTGATCCCGATCTGGTGCCCTCACCATATACCACCAGTTCTCCTCCACTTGGGGTTCGAACCACCACCCGCTGACCCTCACAGTCGATCATGGCGCCAAAACGGCTAAGCCAATCCATTCCTACAATCACGCATACATCCCCCATGGGGATAGGAATCAAATCTATCAGGAAAGACACCCCGAAAATCTCTAACTTGCATCCCCTATAGACCGAAGAAGCAAAAACCCTGTGCTCGTTGACGATCGAAACTCGCAACGGGCCCTTAAGATCATCTATCAGCACACTGAACCCTTTAGAGAAGGTCTGAGATACGAACGACCGACTCGCCCCGAGTCAAATAAAACCAAAGCAGGCAAAAAATTTACTAAAAATGTACCTGATCATAGGTACAACCAATAAGCATAACACAACTATAAAAACTGAGATAGAGAACAGAAACATACCAGCAACCACATTCGGTGCTGCCTTGGCCTCCTCGGCCGTGAGCTAGAAGGCGCGACCCTGAGCCTTCGGAGGCTCCAACTTGACTGGCCTCCCATCCCCAATGCTCACAGTAGCTGGGGCGGAACCCTGCGCCTTCTTGGCGGCGAGCTGCGGATAGTTGGTCTTCACATGACCAACCTGATGACAATGGAAACAAATCCTCATATCTGCTGGAGGGGCGGACTGGCGACAGTCCCTGGCATAGTGCCCCTCCTTGCCACACTTGTGGCACCCTCCTCCTGCTCGACAAACCCCTGAATGAGCCTTGCCACACTTTCCACAAGTGCGGCTCTGATGACCCCCAGATCGTGTATCAACGGTTTTAGACCGCTTAGGCGCCGACTGAGACTATGCCAGTGCCTGATGCTGCTCCTTCAGCTGTAGCTCTATCTCCAACTCACGCCGCCGCGCGGCTTCCTGTAGGTCCAGGAGGGTATCACATCGCTGAGTAGACACAAACTGTCGAATATTCGTCTTGAGCATACTCAGATAACGAGTCATCTGAGACTGCTCAGAAGCAAACTCTGGGAAAAACATAGCCCCATCCTGTCTCAAGGTCAAAAACTCCTGAGCAAGTGGCTCCCGTTCCACGCACGGAATGTAGCGGGTGCGAAACATATCCAAGAACTGCTCCCAGGTAACAACAGCACTCTAATCATCAGTATACAACCCAGTCGTCAGCCTCCAGTAGTCCTTCGCCCCAAGCCTCAGCAGGTTCAGGGCACACCTGACCTTTTGGTCAGCAGGACAGGAACACGTGAAGAAACATCCCTCCACATCAGACAACCACCTCATAGCCCGAATAGCATCATGTGTACCATCAAATGTCGGGGGTTTCGTATTGTCGAAGTCCCGGTACTAGAAAGCCCTGCCGACTCCTCCTCCTCCATTCGCTGCAGCAGTTACAGCCGAAGTGGCTGCAGCGGCAGCAGTCTCTGCTAGAGCGGCATACCGCTCATCAAAGTACTCGATCATCGCGGTCTTAATTGACCCAAACATCTATGGCAGCTGCGTTCGGAATGCAACAACAATCTCATCGTGCATGATCTCCCGAATCCGGGCATCCAACTCCTAAGTCCCGATCTAAACCACGGGCTCAAGTGCTATCGGCACCTCCAATCCTCCGTCTCCTGACCCTGATACTGATCCAGTACCTGAAGCAACACGTCTTGTCACCACCATACTGCAAACAAACTCAATGTCTCAAACAAATCATATAATGACGGAAGACCAATTAGCCTCAAACCCTAAGGGTTGTGACTTCCTTGATACGCGTATGGGTCGTATGCTTTCAGTAGTATGGGCCCCTACTACCTTCCACACCTACCCATATTTGTGTCAAGTATCACCACAACGCCCTAAACTATATTTAACATAATCTGCGCTCAACCCTCACTAACAGGGGACATCGCCTAACTAGTAACTGCTCCTGCAGTTCCGCACCACTCACCTCCTGCAGCGCTAGTGTAGACTGGCTGCACATAGTGCTGGACCCGATAGACTTTCGAATGTCCAATCCTACACTAAGGTTGAATCGGGCGTTCTCAGGCTATAAGATCTTGACTATCCACAGCCGTGGTGCATACACTAAACATCTACAGTTATGATGTCAATCCCATATACAAGAAACCCTAGGCTAATAGGTATCATACAATCAGGCCAATCTATCATGCGATTCCTGAAAATACCTAGTCTAGCACTAGCATGCTGTTCTAATCATATCAGAATATCAAATACCTGTATGGTATTTTGGGGCTTACTTACAGGCTCCGACTGATCGTACCTTCTGCATCCTCCATCCTTTATTTTGAAAACCATTTTTAAAACTTATTTCCCAAAAATCTCCTCGGTTTGAGACTAGATTCACACGAGTGTTCCTCCAATTCGCTCAAACCAAGGCTCTGATACCAACATGTAACACCCATAAAATTTACGCCAAATTTAAAATTTTAATACTAACAAAAGAGTCAAATAGTAATTGTTTTTACAAAACATTCTAATTCATTTATCATCAGAGTGTCCCAAAATAGATCATGAGGATGAGGAGCGGTACGGTCACGCCTTTGCCTTCCCTCGCTATCCTGAAGTACGTGAAACAATAAACTAAAAACTGTAAGCCCGAGGGCTTAGTGAGCTACCCCCAAAATACGAATACCACACTGGCAGAACCATAGCCATAACGATCAATCAAACAACATACATATTGGGCCATCGGCCGGACTGGTCCGCCCTACTGGGCCTACAGTCTATCTGAATCTATCCCGAGCCTTCGGCATGACTGGTCCGCCGCATGAGCCTACAGTATCCCCTGACCACTCAGAGGGTGTGTTGGCCTTCAGCACAAAGCAGGACCGCCTCAACCCAACCAACAAGCAACTAACCATGTACGCATACTATCATATACTGGCATGTACACATAACAAACATATCTATCTCATTGGCCATTACTCAAAGAGTTCACTCAGAGCTAGAGTGTCGACCTAACAGGTCACTAACCAACCAATCATCACAGATCATAAAAGCATAACATGCTATCTATCCTGATTCCGATCCTATAGATCAAAATCTTATGCAACATACCATAACTACCGATCTCAAGTATAACAACCATCCTAACAGTATAAATTCCAGCAAAGCAATAACATAACACCCATCCTAATCCAGGATGAGATCTAACATGGCAATAACAAAGCAACCATCCCAACCCCGGGATGTAATTCATAAAGGGCCAGCCTTGGTGCCGTAGACCCTATAGATATAGTGAGGATAACTCACCTCGCAGATTTCGATAGAAACACAAACTCCAACTATCGGATCACTTGACACCGGCTCCACCACCTATAACCATAGCATAATATACTCATAAGTTCTTATCCTTATGAGACACCCCATAACCTTTTAGAACTTCTTGATCAAGTTCAGAGTCCTCAGTCAAGGTCAACAGCCCATATTGACATCTACTCGCCGAGTGCACTCGGCCACTCGCCGAGTTCATGGAGCATATTCCAACTCGCCGAGCCACCGGAGTGACTCGTCGAGTTCCTTCGAATCCCAATTGATCCTTAAGGGCCACCCGTCGAGTTTCCCTCCTGGAACTCGACGGGTACACACACAAGTCTATCCAAGGGAAAAGTCATCCGACTCGCTGAGTTGTTCTTTAACTCGTCGAGTTTTATGGCGATCTTCATCGGACTCGCCGAGTTGTTCATCCAACTCGCCGAGCTCAATGACCATCTTCATGGGACTCGCCGAGTCCATTTAGTCCTTTTTCCATACAGATTTGTTTTGAGCCATGCAGTGGCTCCAAATCACAGATCCAAGCTTCTAGGGCATACTTATCACGTAAAGTTGCAAACTTTACGTACATGCATGGATAAAAGGGCTCCAAAAGTCTATTTTAAGTTCTTAATGGAGCTTTTATCCCAAGAGGGACTTCGTCTACAACCAATACAACAACTTTATGACTCTAGCACCCAAGAAGGGTCCAAATCTGAACTTACAACTTCAGATCTAGCCTATAGCTCAACATCCCAACTTGAAAATCCATAAAAATCCCTAGAACTCAACAAGAGGATAGAAAAGGAAGTAAGAATGTCACTTTGATACCTTCAAAAGAAGCTAGCTGAGGCAAAACCCGTTTCCCCCTCCTTTCTTGCTTCAATTTCCTTTGCACTCTTAACTCCCTTCCTCCAAAATCCTCTATTCCAAGCTTCAAAACCACTCCAAGGCACAGACACACGAATTAGGGTTTATAAGGGCTCTCAAAGACTGTAAGGAAGCCTAAAGGAGGATGAGGATCCTTAAAATAGGGCGTAAACCCTGGGATTTAGGGTTTCATCTGCCAGCTCCTACTCGCCGAGTCCCAATAGTGAACTCGCCGAGTAGGTCACTAAACACGAGTTCTCACCCCACTGCTACTTGACGAGTAGGTTGACCAACTCGTCGAGTAGAGCTTAATCGAGAAATTCATAATAAAGAAATACCTGAGGTGCGGGGCGTTACAGGGACTCGACGAGTCGAGTCGGGTTGCCCCGCGATTCATGACCAGTGATAACCCGTCGAGTGGAAGGTTCGCTCGACGAGTCGAATGAGGTTTAGATAGACCCAGAGGACACGCTTGGACTCGCTCAGTCACCTATGTGCACTCGACGGGTCTGGTCAAAGTCGACCATTGACTTTCATTGACTTTTAGGGTCTAGTCAATGTTTGGACTTTCGTGCCATTGGAGGGGTAAAATGGTCTTTTACCCTTATGAGAGCACATAGAGAGGGTTTAGTCTAGCCTTTGAGGGTTGTATTGGTTAGAGTAATTGTTCCATGTGATTAGGCGGAGGCTAGACTTGTATTACCGAGTTCGAGATTTACCGAGTTACCCGAGGTGAGTCTTCTCACTATACTTTACCTAGAGTGGTAATTAGTGTTATGTGACAGAGTATGTTATATGATATTATATGACGTGATATCTATGTGATTTTGTGATGTATGTGATTCAGATCTTACAAAGTTAGGACTGAAAGGTCCATCGAGTTAGGACTAGAGGGTCCACAAAGTTATGGGACTGGAGGGTCCCACTGAGACACTTTGACCAGAAGGTCATACAAAGTTATAGCCTCGAGTGGCTAATATGTGTTTTATGTGGTATTTTGGGAAACTCACTAAGCATTTATGCTTACAGTGTTCCGTGTTATGTGTTTCAGGTACTAGTGACGATCGCGGGAAGGCGCTGGCATGATCTGTACACACAAACCGAGGATTTCATTTGTGATCTTTGGATATGTTTATTTGATGACAATTGTTGAACAAGAGATTTGAGAATGTTTAAATGATAATTATGTTGTTTGAAAAATGAAAAATTGTTTTCAAAATTTACGTTGTTATAAGTTGGTATCAGAGCCGTGGTTTGAGGGATTCAGACGCACCTTCGGGCGTATCTGAACTCAAACTGAGGATTTGAGGAATTTTTCGCAATAAAACATTTTTTTCTAAAAAGAGTAAAAGGTTTTGAGACGAGCAGAACAGAGCAGTGTGTACGGTCAGCCAGCGCCCGAACGGTGATTTCCCAGAATACCCTTACATTATGTGTTATGAGATACGTTATGATATGTTATGCATGCTAAAGTAGGCTAGTTACTCATATTAGGACTAGAGTGGCCTGATTTGTGATGCCTTAGCCTAGGAGATTTCTGCTGTTATGAGATGCTTGAGAGTGAATAGGTAGCAGCGAGGAGCATATGAGAGGTCTGCTAGAGAGTAGCCTATGCGTAGCAAGGTTAGAGTACTTGTGATCTGAGATCCTAGGAGGAGGACTTGGGGTGAATACTGATGCGGTGTGGAAGGTAGTATAAGGGCCCGTACTACTAAAAATATCGGAACAGCGCGCAGTCCAAGTAAGAATCCTTAGGGTACTAAAGAGCAAGCAGGGTTGAGTTATCGAGTGCGAGTATGCTCGAGCGGGTATCTGATATATTGATGTTGTATTTCAATGAGACATCATGGTTGGGACACGCCACACACCTGAGTGCAGCGGTGTTAGTGATGAGGAGATCTGCAGGTTGATTCATGAGGAGATGGCTGCGGCCATCCGGGCTGAGATTTCGGAGATGTTTGGGTCTATCAAGACCATGCTGATCGAGACTTTTGATGAGTGGTATGCCGCTCTTATTGATGCTGCTGTTGCTGCGGCCACCGCAGCCGTTGCTGCTGCCAGGCCACAGGGGGGTGACTCATTGTTATTCCGAGAGTTCAACAGCACAAAGCCAACGAAGTTTGATAGGACTCAGGATCTGATAGATGCGATGAGATGGATCTTTGACATTGAGGGGTGCTTCTACACATGTTCGTGTCCGGAGCATCTGAGAGTACGGTTTGCACTGAACCAGCTTCTCTTGGGAGCGAAGGACTGGTAGAAGTTCGTGACAACGCACTTCACTTCTGCAGAGCTTGTCGTGGTGACCTAGGAGAGGTTCACCGCTATGTTCCGAGATGAGTACGTTCCCCCGGTGGAAAGGGAATGGTTGGCCTAAGAGTTCTTGACCCTCAAGCAGGGTACTAAGTCTGTTACTACGATTACCAGGATGTTTCATGTGAGGGCGATGTTTTGCCCTGAGCATGTGTCTATGGAGTAGGCACGCATGGGTCGATATCTGAGTATTTTGAGGAGAGACATTCGTGATTTCGTGGCGAACTCGACGTACCAGACATTTGTCGAGCTTCGGGAAAATGTTCGGAAGAGGGAGATTGAGGTCGAGACTCAGGCCAGGGAGGAGGTGGAGTCTTAGGGGAGGGATCGGCGATCGGCACAGTCCCAGCCGGCACCCAAGCGGGCAAAGCCCGCTGATTCGAGATTAGGGAACCGGAAGGGCCGCACTTGTGGCAAGTGCAGCAAGAGCCACGAGGGGATTTGTCAAGTAGGGTCTTGCTACAAGTGTGGCAAGGAGGGGCACATGGCTAATGATTGCCCCAAGGGATTTGTAGTGTGCTTCAATTGCAACTAGATTGGCCATCGGAAGGCCGAGTGTCCACAACTGCGGGGGTCAGAACATGGAGCACCGCATGGATCTACCCCTGCTGCCGTACGAGTTACTGAGAGTCGGCCAGTGAAGGCCGAGGTGCCAAAGGCTCGCGGGAGAGCCTTCCAGTTGACAGCGGAGGAGGTCTGCTGTAATGACGTAAATTTCAAAACAATTTTTCACATTTCAAAAACACACTTTCATTCATAATTGTTATAAAAATATCATTGTATCACATAACAATCCATAACATCACATCCCAAGATCATAACATATAAAACTCCTCATGTGTGTGTACTGATCAAGCCGGCGTCTTCCCGCGATCCTCACTGGTACCTGAAACACATCACACAACACTGTAAGCATAAATGCTTAGTGAGTTCCCAAATTACCACATACAACACATACGCCTTTCCAGGCCATAACTCTGTGGAACCTTCCAATCCAAGTGTCTTAGGGGACTTCCGTCCCGAATCCCGGTAGACTTTCCGGTCCTACCTGTACCGACCTTCCGGTCCGTTCCTCCTGACCTTCCGGTCCATGTCCTCTTGGCCTTTCGGTCCATATCATCTTGACCTTGTACTCCATATCATACATAACATTCATAACACATACATATCACATATCAACATATATCACATATATCTCATAGCATATAATACCTTCCGGTCACACTTAGGTACCCTTCCAGGTACAGTATAGTGAGAAGACTCACCTCGGTATCTCGGATAGTCTCGCACTCGATCACACTGGTCTAGCCCCCGCCTAAACACATAAAAATACTCTTAAATAAATAACGGCTCTCAAAGGCTAGATTAAATCCATTCTACAATTTCCATAGAATGGTAAAAGACCATTTTACCCCTCCCTGACCCAAAAGTCCAAAGGTTGACCAAAACCCTAAAAGTCAACGAAAGTCAACAGTAGGAAGTACGGGGCGCATACCTTCTCTGTACGCGGGGCGTGTGCCAGCAAACCACAATCGGGGCCTCAACCCCTTACGCCGTGTGTACTAAGAGTTACGCCCAACGTAAGTCCCAGTTCAACCATTTCTTAGATTTTGGTCTTAAACGGTTAAGACACTCCTTCACCTTATAAATTTGACTCTCTTACAACCTCTTATTCCATAAAGTCGGAACCTTTAAGCCTTTGCATAGCTGTAAAGGTCCCTACACCCTCAAACCTCTTTACTTTTTCCCTCCAAAGGTCTAGATCTCATGCATGGCTCCATATTTACGTCCAAGATTGCATTTTTATGAACATACAACACTTATAGTCCTGAAATATGATAGATCTAGGCCAATGGAGACCATTTGCTCATAAAGTCTCCATCTCGGGACCAAAAACCCTAGAAATTGGTCCAAGAAGCACACAACACAACTAACAAGACACGATTTGAGCTTTTTACCTTAGGAAGAAGTTCCAACCTCTGAAAAGCTCAGATCTATTCTTTCCCACAAGCTTCTAGCCTCCAAAATAGCCTCTTTTTCTCTTCCACCACCTTGAAATGACACTTAGAAGCTTAGAATACCAACACTCTAGGGTTTCACTCTCTGGAATGGAGGCTGAGGTCAAGGCCATAGCATTCCTTTTATAGTGCACAAGCCCCAAATTAGGGTTTACACCTAGGCTCGCTACGCCCAGCGTAAACCTGGGTATGCCCAGCGTACCCAGGCGAGTCCGCGTCCAAAATAATCACGCGAGTACGTGCAACGTACTCTTTAGTACGCCCAGCGTACTCACAAGCCTAATATTTCACTTAAGGGACTTAATTTGACAACTTGGGAAAGGAGAAGGGTTGAATGGCTTTACTTGAATTTCGGGATGTTACATCCGCGCAACGCCCGATGCTGTGTTGGTATGTATTCTTCCATATATTTATTTTGAGTTTGAGATATTGTGCTTATATTATGATATGCGTAGGTACATTTCTTGTGAGTTCTTTACCTACCTTGGTGTTATTTGACTCGGGTGCGAGTCGATCTTTTGTGTTGTTAGCCTTTAGTCAGCACATCAGTATCTGTCGAGAGGCGTTGAGTTGACCTCTTCGAGTTTCCATAGCTGACGAGCGAGCGGTATATGCTGCTGAGGTGATTCGAGGATGCGTACTCGAGATCTTCAGTGTTGAGTTCCCGATAGATCTGGTCCCGATTGCGATAGGGGATGTCTGTGTCATCGTGGGCATGGACTAGTTGAGTAGATTCGAAGCGGTCATCGACTGCGAGCGACAACTGGTGATCATACGAGACCCTAGTGGGGGAGTGCTTACGGTGTACGGCGAGGGTACTCGTCCTGAGTCAACATTTTGTTCGGCTGCTAGAGCGAGGCAGAGTCTACAACAGGGCTGTAGTGAGTTTGTAGCCTATGTGATGGACACCCGAGTGGCCGCGGAGAGATCGAGTTCTGTTGATGATGTACCGATAGTGCGAGAGTTCCCAGATGTTTTCCCCTAGGAATTGCCCGGTGTGCCTCCTGAGAGGCAGGTGGAGTCTTGTATCGATTTAGTTTTGGGAGCGGCGCCTATTGCCAAGGCACCCTATCGCCTTGCGCCGCCAGAGATGCATAAGTTATCCTCACAACATCAAGAGTTGTTGGGGAAGGGGTTTATTTGACCGAGTAGCTCGCCGTGGGGAGCGTCGATCCTTTTTGTCAAGAAAAAGGATGGTTCACACCGGATGTGCATTGATTACCGGGAGTTGAAAAAGTTGATGGTTAAGAACCGTTATCCCTTACCGGGGATTGATGATCTATTCGATCAGTTGCACGGAGCGTCTTGGTTCTCCAAGATTGATTTGAGGTCTGGTTATCATTAGATAAGGGTGCGGGATGAGGATATCTAGAAGACGGCGTTCCAAAATCATTATGGGCATTACGAGTTCGTGGTGATGCCTTTTGGGCTCACCAATACACCAACATTGTTCATCGATCTCATTAACCGGGTGTGCAGGTCGATGTTGGATCGTTCAGTGATCATGTTCATCGACGATATATTGGTGTACTCGAGATCCAGAGAGCAGCATGAGGAGCATTTGAGAGAGATCCTTGGAGTTTTGAGACCGGAGAGGCTTTACGCCAAATTCTCCAAGTGTGATTTCTGGTTACGAGAGGTCCAATTCTTGGGGCATCTCGTTAATCAGAATGGGATATTGGTCGACCCGGACAAGATTGAGGCAGTGGTGAATTGGGAGGTGCCGAGATCCCTCACCGAGATCAGGAGTTTTTTGGGGTTGGCCGGCTATTATCGGAGATTTATTAGGGATTTCTCCAAGATTGTCGTTCCCCTAACCAGTTTGACCCGGAATTGCATGACTTTCAGATGGGGTCCAAAGCAGTAGGACTCATTTGAGACTCTTCGCCAGAGATTATGCGAGGCCCCAGTGTTAGCCCTTCCGGAGGGGATGGAGGATTTTGTGGTGTATTGTGATGCATCGATATCGGGTTTGTGTGCAGTGCTTATGTAGAGAGAGCATGTGATAGCGTACACATCGAGATAGCTGAAGCCTCACGAGGTGAGATATCCCACCCACGATTTGGAGTTGGGGGCCGTGGTGTTCGCCCTCAAGATCTGGTGTCACTATTTGCATGGGGTTCGGTGTACCATATACACGGACCACAAGAGCTTGAAGTATTTGATGGATAAATATGCGCCAGAGGAGATGGTTGGATGTGGTAAAGGATTATGATTGTGAGATCCTGTACCACCCGGGAAAGGCTAACGTGGTAGTCGATGCCCTAAGCCATTAGGCGGAGAGTGCCTCGATACGAGATGTTTGTATGAGGTTGACGGTGATGACTCCGGTGTTGGATACCATTCGAGGGGCCCAAGCAGAGGTGGTGAGACCGGAGAACTGCAAGAGACAGCGGGTAATCGGGAAGATATATGAGTTCATTACCGATAGCCGAGGGCTTATGGCCTTTCAGGGTCGGATTTGGGTGCCGTTCGTGGGCAGGGCACATACCATACTGATGGAGGAGGTGCATAAGTCGAGGTTCTTGATCCATCCCGGGGCCACTAAGATGTATTTGGACCTGAAAAAGAGAATATTGGTGGCCCTGTATGAAGAGGGTGTAGCATGGTTTGTTGAGAGGTGCTTGACCTATCGCAGGGTTAAGGCCGAGCACCAGCGTCCGCATGGCAAGTTGCAGCCGCTTGAGATTCCCCAGTGGAAGTGGGAACAAATTTCTATGGATTTTATCACCAAATTGCCGAGGACCGCGAGGGGTGTCGATGCAATTTGGGTAATCGTAGACCGGATTACGAAGAGCACTCACTTTCTTGCTATCAGTGAGAGCTTTTCCACTGAGAGGCTGGCAGAGTTGTATGTGAGGGAGGTGGTATCGCGACATGGAGTACTGATCTCGATTGTGTCGGATCGAGATGTACGTTTCACTTCCAGGTTCTGGAAGAAGTTCCATGAGGATTTGGGCACGAGGCTTCATTTCAGTACCATTTACCACCCACAAACGGACGGTCAGAGTGAGTGAACGATTCAGAAGCTCGAGGACATGCTTCGAGCATGTATGTTGGATTATAGAGGGAGTTGGGAATCGTATCTTCCATTAGCTGAGTTTTCCTATAACAACAACCACCATTCGAGTATTGGCATGCCTCCCTTTGAGTTGTTGTATGGGAGGAGGTGTCGGACTCACATCTGCTGGGGAGAGGTAGGGAAGCGAGTGATGGGTAGCACCGAGATAGTGCTTCAGACAACAGAGCAGATACAATAGGTCAGACAGAGATTGTTGATAGCTCAGAGTCGCCAAAAGAGTTATGCCGATAGGCGACGATCCGACCTCGAGTTCCAAGTGTGAGACTTCGTCCTCCTGAAGGTATCTCCTTGGAAAGGAGTGATCCGATTCAGGAAAAGGGGCAAGCTGGGAACCCGGTACATTGGTCCGTTTCGGGTGACCGCGAGGGTGGGCAGAGTAGCGTATCGTTTGGAGCTACCTACGGAGTTGAGCCAGATACATGATACCTTCGACGTGTCTCAGTTGAGGAAGTGTATAGCCGATGAGTCGGTGGTGGTGCCGCTGGAAAATATTCAGGTGGATGTGAGCCTGAATGTGTTGAGAGACCGATCGCGATCCGGGATCGAAAGATCAAGGTTCCGAGGAACAAGGAGGTGCCCCTGGTTCAGGTCCAGTGGCAACATCGGAGAGGGTCCGAGCTGACTTAGGAGCCGAAGTTGGAGATGCGGGAGCAACATCCAGAGTTGTTTGAAGAGTGAGACTTCGAGGGCGAAGTCAGATTCTAGTGGGGGAGAATTGTAACATCCGAATTCCCAGATATTTTATTTTAACCTTTTATTTTGAATTAAAGAGAGGGACTCGGCGAGTTGACGCCTAGACTCGTCGAGTAGGATCGCGATTCGCTGACTAGATTAATGAATGGACTTGACGAGTCGTCTTGGTGAGTCGAAGAGTCTGTGATGGCGGCAGAAACCCTAAATCTTTGGGCCTGTGCCCTATTTAAAGGCCTTTATGGCCTTCATTTGCGGCCACTACACCCATGAGAAACCATAGAGAGCAGAGAGAAAGCTTGTAGAGCAAAAGGAGGGCTAATTCATCATTCTTTGGTGTGTTTTAGCAAAGGGGAAGAAGGATTTCGAGCTAGGCTGACTTGTGGGACTCAAATCTTCCATCATTTCGTTTAGAGCTGCTGTGGGAGGTAAGGATTCATGTCTATCTTCATTTGAGTAATAGATTTCATGAATCTAGGATTTCTTCTCTTCACTTTTGGTAAGAGATCTAGTGTGTGTGATGTCCCCTTGTGACAATATTATCAGATATGGACCTTGAGAGGTCCAGAGAGTCCTTATTCTTCAACTTTATGCAATCCTTTATGAGTTTTGGGGCCTAGATTATCATATAAAGGGTTATTTTGGCATATAGAGATGATAGTGTGATGCATGGACCTAAAGTTCGAACCTTTATGTGAATTTTGAGTGCTAGAAGGTTAGATCTACTAGTTAGAGAAGCAGATCTGACCTCAGAAGGTTGTTTAAGTGTTTCCATGGAAGGAACTCGCCGAGTCCATAAGGGGACTCGACGAGTCAAGTCAGGTTACCTCGCGATTCATGACCAGTGATAACTCGTCGAGTGGAAGGTTTACTCGACGAGTCGGGTGAGGTTTAGATAGACCTATAGGACACGCTTGGACTCGCTGAGTCACCTATGTGCACTCGACGAGTCTGGTCAAAGTTGACTGTTGACTTTCGTTGACTTTTAGGGTCTAGTCAATGTTTGGACTTTTGAGCCATTAGAGGGGTAAAATGGTCTTTTACCCTTCTGAGAGAACTTAGAGAGGGTTTAGTCTAGCCTTTGAGAGTTGTATTGATTAGAGTAATTTTTTTTGGATTAGTGTCTAAGTCCATAACTATTTTGGTATGTACTTGACCCGATTGTGAGCATGATCCTTTTGGGTTGCCTTCACACTGGTGAGTAGACATGATGATTGTTGAGGAGAGAGGCTGGTTTATTGTTAAGAATAATAAATTGGGGTATAAATATGATTTATTAATATATTATATGAATAATATATTAATTTGGAATCATATTATTAATTAGTATTTAATCAGAAATTAATTAGGAATTAATTTCAGGATTAAAGGAATTAATTAAAAGTACAGGGGCTGTTTTGTAATTATTTGATAGTTGAGACTTTGGGCTATTGGATCATCTTTATTAAGGTTTGAACAAAAATCCTAGAAGGATCTAGGAGTTTTCGTCCAAGGGCTTAAGGAAAGGAGTTCATGGACTTGCTTAGGCCCTAAGCTAAGGGATTAGGGTTTACACCTTGAAACCCTAGTTAGCCTTAAGTATAAATAGCACCTAAGACACTAAGATTTCGTCCAAGCTTTGGGAAAACCTAAAAGGGACGAATTCTAGGGTAAGATACCCTTCTCTCCTCTCTCTCATATTCATCCTTTCACCTAGTGTGTTTATGAGCCATTAGAGGTACTACACTTGTGGTACTGGCTTTTAAAGCTAAGGAGATTCAAGGAACTAGTTGTTATTACTATATAACAACAAAAGGCATGTATTCTATTCTTCTATGTGGATGTCAAAAATAGTGCTAGCATGCCAGGTTTCTTTTTGTGTTCATAAAGTTGTATAACTAATAGTGAAAACATAGATCCAACTCTAGGGTTGCATGCACACATAGGATTGTTTGTATAAAACCCATCAATTGTTCCATGTGCTTAGGCGGAGGCTAGACCAGTATTACCGAGTTCAAGATTTACCGAGTTACCCGAGGTGAGTTTTCTCACTATACTTTACCTAGAGTGGTAATTAGTGTTATGTGACAGATTATGTTATATGCTATTATATGACGTGATATCTATGTGATTCTATGCTATATGTGATTCAGAGCTTACAGAGTTAGGACTGAAAGGTCCATAGAGTTAGGACCAGAGGGTCTATAGAGTTATTGGATTGGAGGGTCCCACTGAGACACTTTGACTAGAGGGTCATACAGAGCTATAGCCTCGAGTGGCTAATATGTGTTGTATGTGGTATTTTGGGGAACTCACTAAGCAATTATGCTTACAGTGTTATGTGTTATGTGTTTCAGGTACTAGTGACGATCGCAGGAAGACGCTGGCATGATCCGTACACAGACTGAGGATTTCATTTGTGATCTTGGGATATGTTTATTTGATGACAATTGTTGAACATGAGATTTGAGAATGTTTTAATGATAATTATGTTGTTTGAAAAACGAAAGATTGTTTTGAAAATTTATGTTGTTACAGTCTCTAACTCCAAACACACCTTAAAAGTCGATGCTTTTCAGATATGCATGTCCAATGCATGTCTTAACTCTTATTAGGTCAAAATAGGTCAAAAAGCCAAGATTCCATGCATTACCCTCAAAACTCATATCTATACTAGATCCAAAGAGCCAAATGCTCCAAATGGTCTGGAGACTCATAAAGTTGCAAACTTTATGAAGTTCAACCACCCAAGGCAACAAGAAAAAGAGAAAAAGGGGAAAACCCCATAGATCTAATCATAAACTCATCAAAATGAAGACTTTATACCTCATTGAGATGCTAGAGGAAGGTAAACTCCTAGATCTTCTTTGCCTTGGACTCCCAATGAGGTCCTCCACCACCTTTTTCCTTCACAAGCACCAAAAACTCATACTTTTAAGGCTTATACTCACAAAATGGCTCTAGGGTTGCAAGGGACGATTTAGATAGATGGAGGCTGATGGGAGGGGGCTAAAAGGGGGATAAGGATATTTAAATAGAGCTCAATCCTTAAACTTTAGGGTTTTCCCCAAGAGCCACCATGTAACACCCGGTTCCCGGTATGTATTTTTATTATAAGTTTTTGCATATTTACACAGGGACTCAACGAGTTGGAGGCTGAAATCTTCGAGTTGATGTGAAGGACTGGATGCGGGTGGAAGAGCCTACTCGCTGAGTCGGAAGCCCCGACTCGACGAGTTGAACTGTCTGGATGAAACCTTAAATTTTAGGGTTTATACCATATTTAAACACATTAACCAGTGATATTTGCATATTTAGTTCATATTAAGTATAGATTTTTTTTATCATTTATTAGCTAAATTATTGCATATCATGGACAAAAGGTACTTAAAAGTGTTTGAATTATGTTTTCAGTCCAAAAGTGAAGCTCGGAAGCAAAAGGAAGCAGGAGAAGCGGTTGGGAGCTCGGGAATTGAACAAAGAAGAAAACCACCAAAAAAACAACACTTACTCGGCGAGTAGGGTCGTTTACTCGGCGAGTCCGATCGAATATTCGAGAAGATAAAGACTTAAAGACTCAGAGACTTATCGCATACGGGGATTAAGAGATGGACTCGGCGAGTCAGCAATGGACTCGACGAGTCGGTTCGCATCTATAAAGATAACTTCTCAGATCGACATTATCAATTCTGGAACCCTTCCGGAGAGATTAGCTGTGATTGAAGAACCAAAAGAACCCTAGAGAACGAAGATACAACCTAGAATCCAATTCCGAAGGAGATTTGAGGCAAAATTTCATCATTCTACTTAATCTTTTGTTTTCCATTATGGCTAGACAATTAGATTTCGTTTATTAGCTGTTATTTACCTCAATCATGAGCTAAAACTCTTACACTTCTGTTTAGGGATACAAAATTGAGACTATGGTTTGATTATTGGTAGGATTAATTCAATGTTGGTGATTTTTGTTAGTTTTAGCTTGCTAAAGAACCTTGTGTGTGAATGATAATTAATTTTCTGTTAATAGGAAGGTAATTAAATAGTATGAACATCTTTTGATTATCAACCTCATATGTTTATGTGACCACTTTATCATATGTCTAGGATCAGTGAACATCAAACTAGAATTAATAAGAAAATTAGGTAAATTCATGTGTGAGCTTGTGTGATGACCATCAACAAGAAGTTAACTAAAGGACTAAGTTAGTTAACTATTACAATCTAAATTAACCCCAATAATTAATCTAGTGAATTTAATTAAATTATACAAATGATCACTGTTTGAGTTAATTTGTTCACTAAGGGTTAGTGTAGCGAACGCGAAGCTAATCATTTGAGCCGGTAGCCAACAAAAGAGTTAATCCATTGCACTATTACCATAATATCAACCATAGGATCAATTGAGTTGAACTAAATAGAAGTCCTTCCCATTATTGAATCTAGCTAATTCTTTGCTTTTTTAGTTTTTAAATTAAGTGTTAATTAGTAAGTTTCTAGTCTTGTAAAACTAGAGAAAACCCCTATTTATTAATTAATTTAGATAAAATTAGCTTTTAGTTTTAATTTACCGTTCCCTGTGTTTGATACCCTACTTATTTAGCTATACCACAATTGATAGGTCCAATGCCTTTGTGTGTTTATTTTATAATTAAAAGTAGGTTTAAAACTAAGTGAGTTTACACACATCAAGTTTTTGGCGCCGTTGCCGGGGAACGGTTCTAAAATTAACATTAATTTCTAGTTTAATCGATTCTTTGTGTGAGATTTATCTTACACAAAGTTAATTCTTAGGTAATTTAGTAATTAGTATAAGTTTTTAATAAAAATACATTTTTAAAAGTAATTAGAATTTTTCTTTTCTATTTTTGCCTTCAACTCGCCGAGTGCACTCGTGCCGACTCGGCGAGTTCATCGCTGATCACAGTTTTAATTTTTATTTTTTTTCTTTTTTTTCTTTTTACGCATTTTTTTAGTTTGCTTACAGTTGTTTCATGACCCGAGGATCTGATACACCTCTGGTCCCTCCTCTCGAAGACCCGAAATCCGCATTAAGGAGGAGCAAAGGAAAATCCGTTGGAGAATCCGCTTCTTCAAAGAATTCGCCACTAAAGAACCTCAAGTCCGTTTTCAGCAAGAAGAGGAGCAGCAAATCAGGAGCATCCATTGCCTCTTTGACAATAGAGGACCCAATTAAAGAAGACACCAAGTACAAGACCGAGGAAGAAGAAGAACCCACGTTCGAGCACGAATCCGATTTTGAAGACGATTTAGCTATCACTATGGCTAATATCGATGAAGTCCCCACGGGGGAATGGAAGAAGAGGATGCGCGATGACATTGGCCCGGGACTTGTGCAGCCCGCATTTCCTGCTACCGCTACTTTTGAGCTAAAGGGTCATATCCTTGCCCAACTCAAGGAGATTCCCTGCTATGGAAAAGACTACAAGACGCCTACAAGCACTTGGATGAAGTAAATGATGTGGCTGACTACTTCAATGTACCAAATGTGCCACACGAGACCCAGCTACTTTGCATGCTTCCAGTCACATTCAAGGGTGCTGCAAAGGATTGGCTTAAGTCACTTCCTCCCGGGTCGGTCACCACATGGGCTAAGATGAAAGAAGAGTTCATAGATCACTTTTTCCCACCTTCCAAAATAGATAAGTTGAAGAAAGCCATTGCCAACTTCGAGCAACAACCCGGGGAGTCTCTTTATGAAGCTTGGGAAAGGTACAAAAGTCTTCTTAGAAATTGCCCACACTATGACCTCAATAGCCAACAAGAGGTCTCTATCTTCTATGATGGAGTCAATATTACCACAAGGCAATTGCTCGATTCACAAGGCCCGCTCACGAAGAAGGCACCCCCGGTAATCAAGGAGTTAATTGAAGAATTCTCTAAGCATTCTAGAGAATGCCACAATCCAAGAAATGAAGTAAGTCGGGGGGTAGTGAACTCGGCAAATGATGGCATGGCGGCGGTGATGGCTAAGATCGATAGTCTAGATAGAAGGATGACAAAAATGGATCAAACAATCCATGCCATTCGAGTTGGATGCGAGAACTGTAGAGGGCCTCATCTCACGAAGGATTGTGACTTAGATGAAAATGAATCAAGAACGCTCAAGTGTTCTACTCAAGCGGCGATCGATATGACGAGAATTGGCGGAAACCGAAAAAGGAATGGCTCCCATATGAAGAATACAAGAAGGCTAAGGAGGAGAAATACAAACAGAAAAAGAGGGGATTTTATCAAAAGGAAGAATCGGTTATGCAAAAGAAATCCGATTTAGAAGAAATGTTCACTAGATTTATAGTCTTGTCCGAGAAAAGACACAATGATCATGATGCTACAATACATGAGACCAGAAATATGCCAAGGAATCAGCAGGCATCTATTCTCAACATTAAGAAGCAGCTAGGACAACTTGCACATGAAATGAACGAGGGAAGACCGGGTCAACTTCCAAGTAACACCGAAAATAATCCGAGAATGGAGAATGTGAACGCTGTGACTTCCAGCTATGAAGAAATTTTCACACCTGCACACAAGATCTCCAAGGTGAATACAGAAAAGGCAGAAGAGTCAGCTCCAACTAAACCCGACCAGACTCGCCGAGTCCCTCTAATGGACTCGACGAGTCCATGCACCGATGACAAAACTGTTATTCCCTCAAAGCCTTACAATCCCCCTTTGCCATTCCCAATCAGAGTCATGCCTGGAGAAAAGGTTAGAGCGTATAAAGCCTTCATGGAGCATGTTCGAGCCCTTCAAGTCAACATTCCATTTGTGGAAACAATGCTTCAAACACCCAAGTACTTTAACTTGCTAAAGGGTCTCTTTGCTGCTAGGAAAGATTTAGCTGAAGTCGCGAAGATAGTATTGAGTGAGCTACCAGAAAAGAAGGGCGATCCGGGGAGCATCATAATTCCTTGCCAATTTGGAAATGTACTTGCCACTCAAGCGTTGACCGATTCGGGTGCAAGTATCAACTTAATGCCCTTCTCTTTCTTCAAGAAGCTGAATTTACCGGAGCCAAGGCCTGTTAATATGAATATCCATTTGGCGGACAAGACGACTATTCAACCAAGGGGTGTTTGTGAAGATCTCCTCATTAAGGTCGACAAATTTATTTTTCCCGTGGACTTTGTGGTACTTGATATGGAAGAAGACCCCGAAATTCCAATTATTTTGGGGAGATCATTTTTTGAACACCGCATGCGCATTGATTGATGTATGCGAGTCCACACTAACGTTGAGGGTAGGAGACGAGTCAGCGGTGTTTAAAGCTTTACTAGGGATCAAGCAAGAAGAAGAAAGAAAAGAAGAGATCTCATTCATTGATTTGGATGATGAGATACTACAAAAAGAACTTGCACTTTTGCAAGAAGAAGATCCAAATAAGTTTTTGCTATCCTCTGGAGGTAATGAAGATGCTGAAAAAGAATTGGAGGAGATAGAGAAGCTGCTGAAAGGAACCGATTCGGAAAACACAGTAAAAAGTGAGGAATACGACCCGACTCACCGAGTCACTTTCCATGACTCGACGAGTCCAATCGAAAATCTCAGCATCTTGGACAATTTAGATCTGCTTGTTACCAGCTCTCTGCATGTTCTGAACAAGAAGACTTTCCCTAATTCTTTAGAAGATCAATCAGCAGAAGGAGGAATGGATGGTGATTTTCAACATGTTCAAGTAGCATGCCTTGACACGATAATGCGAGATGATCCACTTGAAGAGGAGGAAAGCTTTAGAGAAGAGGACAATGCAAGGAGAGATGATGCTGATCAACCATTCTTTACCAAGCCTTGAGCCCGAGTTTTTACCAATTATGAAGTGATGAAGATTAAAGAAGAAGAGGTGCAAGAGAAGGTGAAAAAGAATGGGGTAAAGAACAAGAAGGTGAGGAAAAGGGAATTTCATGCAGTTGAAGATGATGCTATGAGAAAGAAGAAAGAAGACTTGAGACGAGCTTACAAGAAGGAGATACACGCTTACAAGATGATGTACAAAGCACAAAAGATTAGGCGTACGTTCCCGATGCAGGAAAATGAAGAAACGTAGAAGGGAAGGAGTCCAGCTAACGACTCCTTAAAAAGAACCGCTTGGCTGGAGGCAACCCGTTTTTTTAGAGTTTGCTTTCTTTCATCTTTTTCATTTTAGTTTGATTTTCGTTTTTAGGATTTTATTCATCTTCCAAATCATCATACATGATTGCTTGAGAGTGCGTATGGACTTAGTGTGGGGTGGAATATATTTTTAATGGCAAAATGATATTATTTTCTGAATTGTTTACAAGAGACTCGACGAGTCTGACACTGACTCGACGAGTCGCTTCCGATTCTAGATGAGTTTGAATTCGCGACCAGACTCGCCGAGTCTGACCCTAACTCGATGAGTCGGTTTTATTTACAAAAAAAAATTAATTTAAAATGAATTTTTACAACCGGTAACTAGGGTTTTTAACCCTAATGAAATTAGTTTCCCCCCATCACTCGCCGTGCGCCCCCATTTGTGTTCTCTCTCAAGCACTCATCAAAGTCTTCACTACTTCTTCAAGATTTTCAATTTTTATCACCAAAGGTACTTAATTTCTGTTGGAATAGTGTCTAAGGCTGCAACTATATTAGGCAAGTATTTGACCCGGTTGTGCATGGTCCTTTTGGGTTGCCTTCACCATAGCAACTTGATAGGATGATTTATTAAGAGAGAGTAAATATTATTATTATATTATGAGAATAATATAAAGAATAATATATTGTTATTTGATTAATATAAGTCATAGAATTAATTGGAATTAATTTGGTGACTTAAAGAGATTAATTAAATAAGAGGGTATAAACTGTCAATTGTTTGATAGTTAAACTTTAGACTGTAAATCCATATAGATATGTATTGGACGGATTCTAGAAGCTAGGATAGCTTCAAATCGTCCAAGGGGTTATCTAAGGAATGGACTTGGATAGCTTTAAGAGAAGATTATCCAATTAGGGTTTAGGTTGTAACCCTTAAGGAGTCTACAAGTATAAATAGACCCTATGGCATAAGGAATTCGATACTTCACCTAAAGTAGAGAAGCCCCGGCCGAATTCCTCCCTTCTCCTCTCTCCCAAATCATCCTCCTTGCTATTTGGTGTTTGTAAGCCATTAGAGGAGTGACAATTGTGACTCTAGAAGCTCCAAGACAACAAGATCAACTAGGAATCCAAAGGTATGATTCTAGATCTGTTTTAATATTGTTCTTATTCCTAAATAGTCATTAGAAGTCTTGGATTCAAAGCATGTTTAATTAGAAAGACTAGATCCAAGTATTAGGGTTTTGCATGCACATAGGAAAGTTCTTATGGCTAAAACCCATCAGTGGTATCAGAGACTAGCTTGGTTTTCATTAAATTGTTGCTTAATTGTCTGAAACTAAACTGCAAAATTCGATTTTTGTGTTTCTGAGTCATGGACTCGGCGAGTTGGCCTGACTCGGCGAGTCCCTTTGTGCACTCGGCGAGTCCAAGCGTCAGGAATGGCTAGATTCGGGATTTCTTCATGATTATCTTATGGAAACTTACCATAATCATATTAGATCAACCCTAATCCGATTTTTTTTATATATATGACTATAATCTTGATCTAATTAAAGATATTTATCAACTAATAAAATATTTAATTTCCTTATATGATAATTAATTAATTATTTTGATTATTTTGGTAATTATCTTGAAAGAAATCTTGAATAAATCAAATATAGATAATTAGGAAATTAATTGTTAATTGAAATTATTTGTTATTTGATCCTCCATGTTTTAAATGTTTAAAACTTGTCCTCAAGTTTTGAAATTTATATTTTGTGATTAAAAGTTTTAATTTAGACAACTTAAATTTCAAACCCTAGATTTTAAAAGGTTTAAAATACAACCCTATACTAATATAATATTACACGAATAATATATATATATATATATATATATATATATATATATATATAAAACTAAAATGTTAGTCTTACCGTTAGTAGGCCTCATTCACGAAGCCGATCTATAAGGTGGGTATAAGGTTGCGGCCTATAAAATGGCGCTTAATGGGTGTACACTTACACCCACCGCTTGCTTGATTGGTGGAGGGTCGTTAGCCGTACGGGTAGGATAGGGCAACCTCATCCTCTCATTAAAAGTATAATATGAAATACAAAGTAACTACATGTTTTATAAATTTCCCAATCTTAGTTACTTTAGGAAAAGTGAATTGATGCAATCCCATGAAATTACACTTTGCACCCTTGCTAAGAAGTTAGTGGAGCGTGTGTGGTTTACCGGCACACTAATTGGTTCTAAGAAAAGGTGGCAAAGGGTGATTCATTGTTTATCATAGTTCGATGGAGCGTGTGTGGTTTAGCGGCACATCGAATAGGTGATCGTTACAATGAAGGCACCATGTGAATTTGCATGGTAATTCACACCCGCTTTGTGATCCTCGGTATCCCAGTCACAAACAAGAGGGGCATATCGAGATTTAAACATGCCATTGAATAGTTTCAATGAATCTCATCCGAACCTAGGAATTCTCAATACATTTAGGACTAATAGTTAAGTTTTTGAAATGGAGAATTAGTGAATCGCCATTCACTTACCTTCAATTTATTTGCATGTTGGATTACCGCATCCCTTTTCTAACATGTAAATGTTATTGTTGGATCCTAGCCCTAATTTTTCTTATTGGGTGATAATTAGGGATTCTTATTCTAATCTATCTTTGTCCTTTCTTCTTTTTGTAGATGTCGAACGCAAACAACGCTGCTGCTAGTTCTTTCACGTTGATGAGCCTTTGCCAAAAAGGTCACCTTTGATGGAACGAACTTTAGCGAATGGATAAGATACATTCGCACCATTGCTCGCTATGAGGATAAGGAGTATGTCCTCGATGAGAAGCTCGAGAAGATCAACCCTGAAATCGCTACTCCGGCTGAATACCACGATTATCTCAAGGAGTGTGGAATAGTTTCGCAATTGACGCCTCCTAGGACACCGCAGTTGAATGGTGTGGCAGAAAGGCGTAATCGAACCTTATTGGATATGGTTCGCTTTATGATGAGTCATGCTTCACTACCTATCTCTTTTTGGGGGTATGCCTTAGAGACTGCCACCCATATCCTTAACCGAGTTCCTACTAAGAAGGTTGCCAAAACACCTCACGAGATGTGGACAGGGAAAGCTCCCTCGTTGGCACATATCAAGGTTTGGGGTTGCGAGGCTTTCGTAAGACGAGATACTCATGAAAAGCTCGAACCTCGAAGTGAGCGATGTATTTTCATAGGCTACCCGCATAAATCCTTTGGATATCTCTTCTATAGACTGAAGGACAATGTCGTCTTTGTTGCGAGGAGAGGAGTTTTCCGAGAGCGAGAACTCATAGGCCAAGGATACAGTGGGAGGCAAATCAAGCTTGAAGAGATTCAAGAGTCGATAGATGAAGGAACCTCTACCGCTGGCACTCAACCCGAGGAGGAAACTCCGGTTGAACCAATTGATGAGTCCTTACCTCTTAGTCGTTCTGATAGAGTTAGAGTTCATCCCCAGTTTTATGGTTTTCATATTACTACCGAGATCCAATCCATGTATGATAACCATGTTTGGAATTTGGTTGATTATGTGCCCGGACGTAAGACCATTGGGTGCAAATGGATCTTCAAGAAGAAGACCGACGTGGATGGAAACGTACAGACATATAAAGCGTGATTGGTTGCGAAGGGCTTTACTCAAACTCCCGGAGTTGATTATGATGAGACCTTCTCACCAGTTGCGAAGATTAAATCTATTAGAGTGATGCTAGCTATTGCCGCATTTCATGATTATGAGATTTGGCAAATGGATGTCAAGACCGCATTCCTTAACGGAAAGTTGGCTGAGGATGTTTACATGGCTCAGACAGAGGGGTTTGTGGATCCGAAGCATCCGAATAGAGTGTGTAAGCTTGAGAAGTCCATTTATGGACTTAAGCAAGCGTCTCGCAGATGGAATCTTTGCTTCGATGAGAAATTCAAAGAGTTTGGATTTGTACAAAGTGAAGATGAATCATGTGTATATGTCAAAGCCAGTGGGAGTATTGTAAGCTTCCTTGTTCTATATGTCGATGACATATTACTCATAGGAAACGACATCCCGACTCTGCAGGAGGTTAAGTCCTGGCTCGGGAAGTCCTTCGCTATGAAGGACCTCGGAGAGGCTTCTTACATTTTGGGAATAAGGATAGTAAGAGAAAGAAGTAAGAGACTAATTGGACTTAGTCAGAATACTTACTTAGAGAAGTTACTAAAACGTTTTAGTATGGAAAACTCGAAGAAGGGAGAATTACCGATACAAAGTAATGCCAAGTTGAGTAAGACTCAAGGTCCGAGTACCGAAGCTGAAATAGCAGAAATGAGCCGAGTACCATACGCTTCCGTAGTTGGCTCAATCATGTACGCTATGACTTGTACTCGCCCTGATGTAGCCTTCGCTTTGAGCATTGTTAGCAGATATCAAGGGAATCCTGGCATAGCACATTGGATTGCGGTGAAAAATATCCTTAAGTACCTTCGGAGGACGAAGGAATGGTTCTTAGTCCTTGGAGGGAGTGATGACTTGAAGGTGCGAGGGTATAGTGACGCCAGTTTTCAAACCGACAGGGACAACTACCGCTCGCAGTCGGGCTGGGTCTTTACCCTCAATGGAGGAGCAGTGACATGGAAGAGTTCCAAGCAGGAAACTGTAGCTGATTCAACGTGTGAATCAGAGTACATTGCAGCGAGCGAAGCGTCGAAGGAGGTAATATGGCTGAAAAACTTTATAGATGATCTTGGAGTTGTACCCTCCATAAAGGAGCCCATGGAAATTTTCTATGATAACGAAGGAGCGGTTGCCTTGACCAAGGAACCGAGGGATCATGGTAGATCAAGACATATCGACAGAAAATATCACTTCGTTAGACATCGTGTAGAAGAAGGACAACTCGTAGTGAAGAGGATATCATCAGAAGATAACCTAGCAGATCCTCTTACGAAGGGACTGAGTAGGGTTAAGCACTTGCAGCACGCTAGGAGTATTGGGCTGAAGGATGATATTAGCATGGATTAGATAGTATTAAAAACGTGTAATAGATAAATGTAATTAACATTTGATGATTAAATAAAGGAGTTTTATTTATGAGTAATGTTACTATCTTATGTTAATTGTTTAACTATTGTTTCACTTTGCATGTTTTGACTTCCAGAATAATTGAGTTTATTAGGAATAATCGAATTGTTCAAATTGTCCACAATTGTTCATATGTTGGAAGTAGATATGAATGAAGATTGTCATGAATTGGTGTGTAGATTGTCTAAATGGTGTTAGACATAGCAAAGGGTTGCTGCAACATTCATGAGTGCTTATGAACTAGTTTTGAGCATTGGAACAAACCCGCGCTTGCTGGAATCACCTTATGGAATATGATATAAAAGGGTGATCGCAAGACGATAATATCATATAGTCTTAAAACCTAGATATATGGTTTGTTATTTGTTAATTGATTGTACATTGATAATGTGAAAACGCATCAGTAACTCGGTGTTATAAAACGCATTGTTGTGTATAGTTGGTTAATAAATAAGTAAATGCATATAAGTCGAAGTTTATCTATAACTTTTATCTAAGAAGGTAAAAGCGATATCTCGGCCGCTCGATGATTTGATTTGACTTATGTGCCGGCCCCGGTCAGAACTGAATTGATGTGTTCGATTAAGTTTTATGTCAAATAAATCAGAGATCGAGAAACCTAAATGCTTGACTAACCATTCCATAGGATTGTCAGCATGATATCTAACAGAGGACTATACGATCCCTTATCTAAAGGACAAGATTGATTAGATCAGAGTTTGACAGCGTCTTTGAGAGCTACGATTGCAAACCAAATTATACTTGTGCATATAGTTACTAGACTTATCCAAGTGGGAGACTGTTGGAATAGTGTCTAAGGTTGCAACTATATTAGACAAGTATTTGACCCGGTTGTGCATGGTCCTTTTGGGTTGCCTTCACCATAGCAACTTGATAGGATGATTTATTAAGAGAGAGTAAATATTATTATTATATTATGAGAATAATATAAAGAATAATATATTGTTATTTGATTAATATAAGTCATAGAATTAATTGGAATTAATTTGGTGACTTAAAGAGATTAATTAAATAAGAGGGTATAAACTGTCAATTGTTTGATAGTTAAACTTTAGACTGTAAATCCATATAGATATGTATTGGACGGATTCTAGAAGCTAGGATAGCTTTAAATCGTCCAAGGGGTTATCTAAGGAATGGATTTGGATAGCTTTAAGAGAAGATTATCCAATTAGGGTTTAGGTTGGAACCCTTAAGGAGTCTACAAGTATAAATAGACCCTATGGCATAAGGAATTCGGTACTTCACCTAAAGTAGAGAAGTCCTGGCCGAATTCCTCCCTTCTCCTCTCTCCCAAATCATCCTCCTTGCTATTTGGTGTTTTTAAGTCATTAGAGGAGTGACAATTGTGACTCTAGAAGCTCCAAGACAACAAGATCAACTAGGAATCCAAAGGTATGATTCTAGATTTGTTTTAACATTGTTCTTATTCCTAAATAGTCATTAGAAGTCTTGGATTCAAAGCATGTTTAATTAGAAAGCCTAGATCCAAGCATTAGGGTTTTGCATGCGCGCATAGGAAAGTTCTTATGGCTAAAACCCATCAATTTCTTCCTTAATTCTGTTAAAGCCATGATTTTTAGATGATCTAGGGTGTCAATTTCATAGAAAACCCGATTTTGAAGTTTAGTGAATTTTTAGGGTTTTGATTTAGGATTAATTATGTTTTTTTGGATGGTTATTTCTCCTTTAATACATCTTAGAAACATCCCTGGACAAAATCCTTGAAGAAATTTTGAGTGTTCATGGTCGAATTTCGATCGACTCGTCGACTGACTCGCGTAGTTCATACGACTCGCCGAGTCATTCATGGAATCGATGAGTCCAGTCGGGGACCTAGCTGTAATCTATTTTGATGATTTTCTATGTTTTCTGGGTTGTGTGTTCTTTGTTTTGCAGGGACAATGTTTCACAGAGGTCAAAGCTTAAGTGGACACCAAGGATATTTTCCTTGGTTGAATTTTCCTCAAATTGATTCGGCTTCAACAATGACGAGATGGAAGAAAACATTGGATGAGGTCAGAAAGAAGGAGATTTATGTACCCAACAAGGTTAATTGGGATTGGTTGCAAAATGTTCGGTATGAGGAGGAGTTAGCACCTTATCTTTTGAAGGAATTTACATACGAGGGGGAGATAATGATTTGTGATGGATGGAGAAAAGTTTTTAGAATTCAAGAACCGGTGTACCGGGAACTTTGCTGGGAATTTTTCTCCACGGTGTCTTTCCGTGGAGGAGATGATTGCTACCACCCGGCGAGTTTCAGTTTTTGCCTTGCGGGCGAGTTCCATCAATGCTCCGTTATTGATCTTGCCTGTCGGTTGGGGATTTACGACTGATCATTGGTCTCGACTGCTACTTTTTGCGCCTTTTTGGAACACTCTCATAAGGTGTTCCCCGATGGTGTCACGAGTACGGGTTGGTGGAGCACGATCGCCAACAAGTTATACATTCCGAGGTCGGCCCAATAAGGAAGTATTAGGTCACCCACGCACCGTCTCATTCACCGCCTGATTTCCACCACCATCAATCAACGGAAGGATGACGACAAGGTGTCCAACCTTGATGTCTTTTACCTGTGGATCATCATCACACCCAACACCTTTTGCAACATCCCGTGGTGTTTGGCTTCTTATTTGTCGGAGGGTGCAGTCAAGGATCGCAAAACCTCCAAAATTAATGGTGGCATGTTCGTCACCTGGCTAGCCAACTCATTTGGGTTGATGACCCGTGGTGCATGGAATTTGATGACGATGATTCCTGCCCCTCCATTTAATCCCATTCTTTTTCGGAGGGCGAGAATTATTGAGGAATATAGCGGTGGTCATTATGCTATCCCGCATGATGACCCGGTGGTTGGTCCCGAGGCGCCGGGAAGGAGGGTTCGGTCGAGGCGAGAGCGAGACGTGGTGGAGGAACTGCCGGTAATTTCGATGGATAATGATGAAGTACCAATGGACTGGTATAATGTTGAGATGAGGAGAATGCAAGATCAAATGGCTAGGAGTCTTAATTTTAGCAACCAGTCCAACATTCTGCTTTTTGACCACTTCCATATTCCGCATATCGATGGTGGTAACTTCCCTTATGTACCATCTTGGGATGAGGTGATTAATGCAAGGAGGAGTGGAGCTAGTGGAAGTGGAGCTGCACATGATAATGGTGAGGAGGAGGATTAGTTTTCTTTTATGCTTTGTTGAACAATTTTCAATTTGTTTTTGTTTTTGTTTTTGTTTGGTGTGTTTGAATTTTTAGTTAAGACTTTTATTTTTATGCTTGATGTTTAATTTGCCTTGATGACTTTCAGATTTTGGATTAGGAATGCTTGCATAAAAGGGTCTAGAGTTTGAGAGAGAAAGAAAAATATAAAGAGTGGAAAAGAGTCAAGAAAGGGTGGAGTTTAGAGTTAAGGTGTCGAGTCCGGTCCTGAGGGACATGAGTGAATAAGTCTAGAAGTTATGAGAAGTTTTGAAGATTTATCAAAACCTGGAACAAATGCAGAATGTAAATTTTTCCACCCAGCGGTCTACTCGTCGAGTGCACTTAACTGACTCGACGAGTCACTTTGTATTTTCACACCTTCGAAGCTGTCCGCGACTATACTCGACGAGTCGTTTATATGACTCGACGAGTCACTCAATTTTATACCAACAAGACTGCTGATTCGATCTTGTTAAATATACCACTTGACCATTTATTCTTCCCTATCGATTCTTGAAGAGTTTACACTATTTTTCCTGCCTATTTGGAGCTGCCTACACGAGATTTTGACATCCAAGACATGGATGAGCTGTTCCCATGTCTAAAGTCAATTGAAGATGGAGCTGAAGAGAAGAGATATCAACCTAGCGACTGCTACCCCAGGGGAGTTTGTTCAAATTCTCTCTATATTTCATGTTTTTATTTTTCATGCATAATATGCAATGGGGACATTGCATAAATTAAGTGTGGGGTAGGGGGTTGGTTACATCTTAGTAAATGTAGAATCTTAATTTAATCTTAATTTAGGTCTAATTTTAAAAAAATTTGCATACCAAAAATGTGACTTAGGGATTAATTTAGGAAATTTTGGTAAAAAGTAATTAGGATTCCATGTTAGAGTTATGTTGATGATTGCATGAAAACCCAAATGTTTAGTTGAGCCTATACACGTTCTAGTGCATTTGTGGCTTCCTTATTCCAGTGAAATCATGGGACAAAAACGCGACCTTGCTTAGCCCGAGGGATGCAATATGTTTAGCGTCGTGTACCAGAAATGTATCCAGGAAAATTATTATCGTTAGCTAATAAAGGTTGAGGTTGAGCGCCCCTGCTTAAGTATGTAGGATTTTGAGTGAAAAAAGTGAGGTACATGTTAAAAAAAAGAGAGAGAATTGCAAGAAAAGTTGAAGAATTTTGGAGCAATTAAAGTGAAGATCAAAAGATCAAAATTCCAAGAAATTCAAAATTTGAAGATACCAAAAATCAAACAACAAAGGTGGTGAATTCAAAGAAATCAAAGATCAAATTATCAAGGAAGTGAAGAATTCAAAAGAGCTCCATAGTGGTATCATAAATTGTAATTCCAGATTATGTATGCTTGGGTTGCTCAACTAAAAATACCTTGAGGGTAGGAGGTTTTCTGCGGATGGATTCGGAGGGATGCATAAAATGAGCATTGTTCGGGATAAGTGGGCGAATGTTTATGAGGACTGTGGGTATTTGGAGTATGGGGGTATTTAGGAAAATTTTTAGACACAAATGTATGCGTTGCGGTCTTGGCATAATGGCTGGGTTAGATTGCAGTTGTCATATGTGATTCTAATGTGTTAAAATTCAGTTTTGCTTGGGGGCAAGCAAAAGTCAAGTGTGGGGTATTTTGATGTTTGCATATTTAGTTCATATTAAGTATAGTTTTTTTTTATCATTTATTAGCTAAATTATTGCATATCATGGACAAAAGGTACTTAAAAGTGTTTGAATTATGTTTTCAGTCCAAAAGTGAAGCTCAGAAGCAAAAGGAAGCAAAAGGAAGCAGGAGAAGCGGTTGGGAGCTCGGGAATTGAACAAAGAAGAAAACCACCAAAAAAACAACACTTACTCGGCGAGTAGGGTCATTTACTCGGCGAGTCCGATCAAATATTCGAGAAGATAAAGACTTAAAGACTCAGAGACTTATCGCATACGGGGATTAAGAGATGGACTCGGCGAGTCGGCAATGGACTCGACGAGTCGGTTCCCATCTATAAAGATAACTTCTCAGATCGACATTATCAATTCTGGAACCCTTCTTGAGAGATTAGCTGCGATTAAAGAACCAGAAGAACCCTAGAGAGCGAAGATATAACCTAGAATCCAATTCCGAAGGAGATTTGAGGCAAAATTTCATCATTCTACTTAATCTTTTGTTTTCCATTATGGCTAGACAATTAAAATTCGTTTACTTGCTATTATTTACCTCAATCATGAGCTAAAACTCTTAAACTTCTGTTTGGGGATACAAAATTGAGACTATGGTTTGATTATTGGTAGGATTAATTCAATGTTGGTGATTTTTGTTAGTTTTAGCTTGCTAAAGAACCTTGTGTGTGAATGATAATTAATTTTCTGTTAATAGGAAGGTAATTAAATAGTATGAACATCTTTTGATTATCAACCTCATATATTTATGTGACCACTTTATCATATGTCTAGGATTAATGAACATGAAACTAGAATTAATAAGAAAATTAGCTAAATTCATGTGTGAGCTTGTGTGATGACCATCAACAAGAAGTTAACTAAAGGACCAAATTAGTTAACTATTGCAAGTCTAAATTAACACGAATAATTAATCTAGTGAATTTAATTAAATTAGACAACTGATCACTGTTTGAGTTAGTTTGTTCATTAAGGGTTAGTGTAGCGAACGCGAAGCTAATCAGTTGAGCCGGTAGCCAACAAAAGAGTTAATCCATTGCACTATTACCATAATACCAACCATAGGATCAATTGAGTTGAACTAAACAGAAGTCCTTCCCATTATTGAATCTAGTTAATTCTTTGCTTTTCTAGTTTTTAAATTAAGTGTTAATTAGTGAGTTTCTAGTCTTGTAAAACTAGAGAAAACCCCTATTTATTAATTAATTTAGATAAAATTAGCTTTTAGTTTTAATTTACCGTTCCCTGTGTTCGATACCCTACTTATTTAGCTATACCACAATTGATAGGTCCAATGCCTTTGTGTGTTTATTTTATAATTAAAAGTAGGTTTAAAACTAAGTGAGTTTACACACATCAACCAGTCTCCCATGCAGCCCCCATTGTCACCCTTTTGTCTAGAAAACCCTAACTCGTGACCCTTGAGCGTTTACAAGTGTGTGAGTCAATCTTGGGAGTTTTAGTGTGATCTTGAAGCTAGATGAGGAAGAAAAAGGAGCTAGAAGGTTCAAGGAAGCAGTAGATCCAGGGTTCAAGCTCCATTTCTCGTCCGTTTAAGGTATGAAGACGCTTTCCTGACTTTTCTGTTGCTAGATCTCTCTATATTTGATTTTAGGGCCATCTTTTAGCAAATTTGTGAACCTTTTTTAGTATGGAGTGTAATCTGAAGTTGTAACTTCAGGTCCAGATCCCTTTCAGCCCCTTTAGCCGTTAAGTTTATGAAATTATCATGCTTTAGCCCTTCCCTTTGGCCTAGACTTCATTTTAGACTTGGAAATGGTGTTCTTAGCTCATAACACCATGCATGCACGTAAAGTTTTGTAACTTTACGTGAAATATCGACCCTAGGAGGTCAGATCTATGTTCTGGATGCACTAAGCCCGACTGAAATTGACTTGGTAGACTTGGACTTTGATAGACTCGGCGAGTCGCCCATAGGACTCGGCGAGTTAAGTTATGGTTCTCTAACCTTTTCTGTTCTGATTTATCTAGTTGAGTCCAAAAGAGGACTTAACAAGATGGACGTGAATATGGACTTGAAGATCAAAAGAACTTGACGAGTTCAAGGATGAACTAGGCGAGTTCAATGCAATGTCCCAACTTATGTGAAGAAGAAATTGACGCGTTCAAGGACTAAACGCTCCAACTTGTATGAAAAAGGATTCGACGAGTTCATGGACGAGCTCGGTGAGTCAAGAGCAAAAAGGTCCTGATTATGTATGAAGGAGAACTCGATGAGTTCTTGAACGACTCGACGGGTAGGATTAGAGTTACAGGACTTTGGTGGATTATGGAACTCGACGAGTTGGAGGACCAACTCGACGAGTTGAGTCAACTAGATGGTGACTTTGATTAAAAGTTGACTTTGACCAGGGTGTTGACATTGACTTTGACTTTGCCCTGAGTTGACCCTTGAAAGGGTTATGAGTTTGAAATGGTAATTAAGGAAGGTTGTTATGTGTAGGAGTTTGAGAGGAGTCGATTCTAGCGCTAAGGATAGTTCAGTTACTGCACGACATTGAGGTGAGTTACCTTCAAGTAGAAGTGGGTCTAAGGCCACAATGTCGGCAGTAGGAGATGTTTGTTATATGATTGTCTTTGTGATAATTACCTGGTATGTTATGTCTATATGTTAGTATGATTTGATGATATGTGATGATGGTAGAAAGGGTAGGATAGACCCTAGTACCGATCAATAGAGCCGAAGGGGTATGCCAACATACGTTTAAGCTAGGCAATATATGATTTATATGTTATGCTATGTGGTAGAAGTAGGGGGTGCAATAGTCCCTGGTACCCGTCAACAGGACCGAAGGGGTAGGCCGACTCCCATATATGCTAGGCCAGGTACCGGTCGAGAGGACCAAAAGGGTAGGCCAGCACCCTGACATGCTAGGCTAGGTACCGTTCGACAGGACCGAAGGGGTAGGCCAACACCCTGATATGCTAGGCAAGTTACCGGTTGAAAGAGACCGAAGGGGTAGCCAGTACCCAAATATGTTAGATAGTATGTGTTGTATATGGTATGTTGTAACACCGTAAAAATTTAAACAAATTTTCATATTTTAAAAACCATATAATTTCAACCACATCCACATTTTCAAACATTGTATCATCATTATCTTAATACAAAACCCCAAGATCAAAACATGTGAACTCCAGTGTGCGTGTGTACGAGTCATGTCGGCGCCTTCCCGCGATCATCGCTGGTACCTGAAACACAACACATAACACTGTAAGCATAATTGCTTAGTGAGTTTCCTAAAATACCACTCCAACACATATTAGCCACTTGAGGCTATAACTCTGTTGACCCTCTGGTCAATGTGTCTCAGTGGAACCTTCCAGTCCCAACTCTCTATGGGCCCTCTGGCCCTAGCTCTATGGACCCATTGGTCCTACTCTGCATACTCTGAATCATGCATATCACATATCACAATAAATCTCAACACATAAATAAAATACAAATGTACTGGCACATAACTCTAAAATACACTATCACATATCTTTGTGCCACACAAGGTAAAGTATAGTGAGAAGACTCACCTCAGATGTCTCGGTAAATCTCTGACTCGGTAGAGATACGATCTAGCCTCCGCCTAATCACATAAAGTAAATATTTTCATAAATATAACTCTCGGGACTAGACTCAACCCTCTCTTGGCACCCTCGGAAGGCAAAAGACCATTTTACCCCTCTTTTAGCTCAAAGGCCACATTGTTGACCAAATCCTACATGTCAACAAAAGTCAATGGTCAAACTTTGACCCGACTCGTCGACTGCACTTGGGCGACTTGGCGAGTCTAAAAGTGTCCACTAACTCTCTACTCTCGCTTGGCACGTCGAGTTCCTCCCCTTGCTCGACGAGTCACACCTCGCATGAATCGCGGGGCCACCCCGACTCAACTCGCCAAGTCTTAAGATCAACTCGGCGAGTTCCGCTATGAACTCCAGTCATCTAGTCCCCCTCTGACTCACTGAGCTATTCCCCCAACTCAGCAAGTCCACTCACTGAGTGATTTACGGGAAACCCTAACCCTACTCGCCAAGTCTGCCCTTGGACTCGGCGAGTTCATGCCATGCACAAACTCAAATGGCCTCCTGAGGTCAGATCTGTTCCTTGGATCAATAGATTTGACCTACCCAAGTCTGATAAACACGTAAAGTTCGAATCTTGACACTCATGGGACGTCTAGGAGGCTTCACTTGGTGATTTAGCCCCAAAAGTAACATCCTTAGCTGGGCACCTCCATAGCTCAACATAAATCAAGCTGAGATAAGCTCTTTAGACCACTATGGGTCCAGATCTAAAGTCTCAAAGTGCATAGGGGCCATATCCTCACAATTTCCTTCCAATAAAGGTCATAAAACTCTACATCTATGGATTCCTTCGACAAAACAGATAAAGGGGCGATATTATACCTCAAAGATGAAGTCACTTGCTTGAAATCCATAGAAGAACAACCTCCTTGGTCTCCTCTAAGCTGGAAACACCTCCTTCTTGGAAGAATCAACCACAAAGATCAAGAAATGGCTCATATCCTCTCACAAACGCTCTAGCTCCTTTAGGGTTTCTCTCTGGGGTTTGGTAGCTGCAAATGACGGCCCTAAGGGCCTTTAAATAGGTCCTAAACCCAGGAAATTAGGGTTTCATTAAACAGCGTGGACTCGCCGAGTCCAGCCATGAACCTAGATAAGAATCTGCGACCCTACTCGGCGAGTCTAAGCACCAACTCGCCGAGTCCCTTCACATCCTCCAAAAATAAAAGAAAAGAATAATATACCTGGGAATCCGGATGTTACAATTCTCCCCCACTCGAATTAGATTTCACCCTCGAAGTCTTACTCTGCAAACAACTCTAGATGCTGCTCCCGCATCTCTTGCTTCGGCTCCCAAGACAACTTTGACCCTTTCCGATGCTGCCACTGGACTTGAACCAGAGGCACCTCCTTGTTCCTCAGAACCTTGATCTTCCGATCCCTAATCGCCACCAGTCTCTCAACATAGTTCAGGCTCGCATCCGCCTGAATATCCTCTAATGGCACCACTTCCGACTCGTCGGCTATACACTTTCTCAGCTGCGACACGTGGAAGGTGTCATGAATCTGACCCAACTCTGCAGGTGGCTCCAATCGGTAGGCTACTCTTCCTACTCTCGCAGTCACCCTGAAAGAACCAATATATCGGGGCCCCAACTTGCCCCTCTTCCTGAATCAGATCACTCCTTTCCAAGGAGAGACCTTCAGGAGCATGAAGTCGCCGACCTGAAATTCGAGCTCGGACCGGCACCTGTCCGCATAACTCTTCTGGCGACTCTGAGCGGTCAACAACCTCTGTCTGACCTGTTGTATTTGCTCTGTTGTTTGAAGCACGATCTCAGTACTACCCATCACACGCTGCCCTACCTCTCCCCAACAAATGGGGGTCCGACACCTCCTCCCACACAACAACTCAAAGGGTGGCATACCAATGCTTGAATGATGGCTGTTGTTGTAGGAAAACTCTGCCAAGGGCAAGTATGTGTCCCAACTCCCGCCGAAATCCAACACACATGCTCGGAGCATGTCCTCGAGCGTCTGAATCATCTGCTCACTCTGCCCGTCAGTCTGTGGTTGGTATGCGGTACTAAAATGCAGTCTTGTACCTAATTCCTCATGAAATTTCTTCCAGAATCTGGAAGTGAAACGCACATCTCGATTTGAGACAATCGAGATCGACACTCCATGCCGCGATACCACCTCTCTCACGTACATCTCTGCCAACCTCTCCGCGGAAGACCTCTCACTGATAGCAAGGAAATGAGCAATCTTCGTCAACCTGTCCATAATCACCCAAATTGCATCGACACCTCTCGCAGTCCTCGGCAATTTGGTGATGAAATCCATGGTAATCTGTTCCCATTTCAACTCGGGAATCTCTAACGGCTGCAGCTTACCATGTGGACGCTGGTGCTCGGCCTTAACCCTGCGACAGGTCAAGCATCTCTCTAGACACCATGCGACATCCCTCTTCATACAGGGCCACCAATACTACCTCTTCAGGTCCAAATACATCTTAGTGGCCTCGGGATGGATCGAGAACTTCGATCGATGAGCCTCTTCCATCAAAATGGTACGCGTCCCGCCCACACACGGTACCCATATCCGACCCTGAAATGTCATAAGCCCGCGGCTATCGATAACGAACTCCGATACCAGCCCGACAACTCGCTCTCTCTTCTGGCCTTCTGGTCTCAGGGCCTCAGCCTGGGCCCCACGAATGGTGTCCAACACCGGAGTCATCACTATCAATCTCAAACAAACATCTCGCATCGGGGCACCCTCCGCCCTACGGCTCAGTGCATCGGCTACAACATTAGCCTTGCCCGGGTGGTACAGGATCTCACAATCGTAATCCTTCACCACATCTAACCATCTCCTCTGGCGCATATTCAGGTTGGGCTGATCCATTAGATACTTCAGGCTCTTGTGATCCGTGTATATGGTACACTGAACCCCATACAGATAGTGACACCAGATCTTGAGGGCGAACACCATTGCCCCCAACTCCAGATCATCGGTGGGATACCTCATCTCATGAGGCTTCAGCTGCCTCGATGCGTATGCTATCACATGACCCCTCTGCATAAGCACCGCTCCCAACCCCGATATCGACGTGTCACAATACACTACGAAGTCCTCCATCCCCTCCGGAAGGGCTAACTCCGGGGCTTCGCATAGTCTCTGGCGAAGTGTCTCGAAGGAGGCCTGTTGCTCTAGACCCCATGAAAAAGCAACACCATTCCGGGTCAACTTGGTGAGTGACACGACGATCTTGGAGAAATCCCTGATAATAACCATCCAACCCTAGGAAACTCCTGATCTCGATAGGTGACTTCAGCACCTCCCAACTCATCACTACCTCAATCTTGGCCGGGTTGACCAATATCCCTTTCTGGTCAACGAGGTGCCCTAGGAACTGGACCTCTCGCAACTAGAAATCACACATGGAGAATTTGGCATAAAGCGTCTCCGATCACAGAACTCCGAGGATCTCCCTCAAATGCTCCTCATGCTGCTGTCTGGATCTCGAATACACCAATATGTCGTCAATGAACACGATCATTGAGCGATCCAACATCGGTCTACACACTCTGTTCATGAGATCCATGAACACCGCCGGTGCATTGGTGAGTCCAAAAGGCATCACCACGAACTCGTAATGCCCATAACGAGTCCTAAATGCTGTCTTCTGGATGTCCTCATCTCGCACCCTCACCTAATGATATCCAGACCCCAAATCGATCTTGGAGAACCAAGATGCTCCCTGCAACTGATCAAACAAATCGTCAACCCTCAGCAACGGGTAACAGTTCTTGACCGTTAGCTTGTTCAACTCTCGATAATCAATGCACATCCAGTGCGTACCATCCTTCTTCTTGACAAAAAGGATAGGCGCTCCCCATGGCGAACTGCTCGGCCGAATAGACCCCTTCCCCAGCAGCTCCTAAAGCTGCGAGGATAACTCCTGCATCTCTGCAGGCGTAAGGCGATAAGGCGCCTTGGCGATAGGCACAGCCCCCGGAACCAAATCGATACTGAACTCTACCTGCCTCTCCGGAGGCACACCCGACAACTGTTCTGGAAATACATCCGGAAACTCAAGCACTATCGGGACCTCATCAACTGACCTTGGTTTCTCTGAATCAACCCTCGCATCCATCACATATGCTACAAATCCCCTACAGCGCTACTGTAGACTCTGTCTCACTCTGGCAGTCGAACAAAATACCGACTCGCAACGTGTACCCTCGCCATACACCGTAAGAACTCCCCCACTGGGGTCTCGTATAGTCACTAGCTGTCTCTCGCAGTCGATGACCGCTGCAACTTTGCTCAACCAGTCCATGCCCACGATGACATAGACATCTCCCATCGCAATAGGAACTAAATCAATCGGGAACTCAACGCCGAAAATCTCGAGTACACATCCTCATATCACTTCGGCGGCATACACCGTCCTCTCGTTAGCTATGGAAACTCTCAGAGGTCGACTCAACGCCTCTTGACTAATACTGATGTGCTGACTAAAAGCCAAAGATACAAAAGACCGACTCGCACCCGAGTCAAATAACACCAAGGCAGGTACATAATTTACAAGAAAAGTACCTACGCATAACATAAAATAAACACAATATCCCAACATCAAAATAAATACAAGAAATGATACGTACCAGCCACGACGTCGGGCGCCGCACAGACCTCCTCCGCAGTCAACTGAAAGGCTCTCCTTCGTGCCTTTGGTACCTCGGCCTTCACTGGCCGGCTCTCAGTAGCTTTGTTAGCAGCAGGGGCAGATCCCTGAGGTGCTCCCTGGGCTGTCCCTCGCAACTGTGGACACTCTGCCTTGTAGTGTCCGGTCTGGTTGTAGTGAAAGCATACTGCAAACCCCTTGGGGCAATCCTTGGCCATATACCCCTCCTTGCAACATTTTTAGCAAGACCCCGCTCTGCACACCCCATCGTGGCTCCTGCCGCACTTGCCACAAGTGCGGCCCTTCTGACTCCCAGATCTCGAGTCAGCGGGCTTGGCCCGTTTGGCTGTCGGCTGAGACTGCACTGGTCGCCGATCCCTCCCCTGAGACTCAACCTCCTCCTTAGCCTGAGTCTCCAGCTCTATCTCCCTCTTCCGGGCATTTTCCTGAAGCTCAGCAAATGTCTGGTACGTTGAGTTCGCCACAAACTCCCGTATATCCCTCCTCAAAATGCTCAGATATCGGCTCATACGTGCCTGCTCGGAGGACACGTGCTCTGGGCAGAACATCACCCGCTCATGGAACATCCTCGTAATCATTGTGACAGACTCAGTACCCTGCTTGAGGGTCAGAAACTCCTGGGCCAAACGATCCGTCTCCACCTGGGGAACGTACTAATCTTGGAACATAGCAGTGAACCTCTCCCAACTCATTGCAGCAAGCTCAGCAGGCAAATAATGCCCCGTCACAAGCTTCCACCAGTCCTTCGCTCCGAAGCGAAGCTGGTTCAATGCGAACCGGGCTCTCAAATGCTCTGGAGATGAGCAGGTGAAGAAACACCCCTCGATGTCTGAAATCCACCTCATCGCTGCAATCGGGTCCTGGGTCCCATCAAACTCTGGTGGTTTTCTGTTGCTGAACTCCCGGAACAGCAAAGCATCACCACCCTGCGGTCTAGCCACAGCTATAGCTGCAGTGGTCGCAGCAACATCAGCATCAGTGTTGGGTCAATATTATGGTTTATACTTTGCTTTTCTAGGAAATTGTGTTTTTATGTAATATCTTATATGTGTTTACAGCCAGGGAGGTGTTTACGGCCGTAAACCCTGTTTACGGCCCATGTTTCCCGTGTATATATATATATATATATATATATATATATATATATATATATATATATATATGGGTGAGGGGTGTGAGGAAAATAGTGATGAACACTAGAGGAGCTTAAGTGTGTGTATTCTAAGGTGTTTTAGAGAGAGAAACTAGCGAGAAGTTTTGTGTGTGTGAATCTTTTTATCCGGATCTTCATTCTAATCATATCATACAAGATTCGTCATCTTTTTCTTCTCTTTCTCTTCTATTTGATCTGACATCATCCATTTGATTGGGATTCTGCACCATCAAACGAATATGATTGATACACAAGCAGATTAGGGACTTACAATTGGTATCAGAGCTTGGTTTGTATCACTCATCTTTGTCAGATCTGGACCCAGTTTGATCTTATTTTGGAAAGATTCTTGTGTTTTTAGATAGATCTCGAAAAATTAGGGGGGGGGGGGGGTCTTTGTCAGATCTGGACCCAGTTTAATCTTATTTTGGAAAGATTCTTGCGTTTTTGGATAGATCTCGAAAAATTAGGGGGGGGGGTTGTTCTTCGCGTTTTTCGTAAAAAACAAGTTTTTGATTGAGTTTTGGAGCAAAAAGGGTGAAAAAACATTGTTTTTCGTCAAGAACAACGATTTCTGGAGAGTTTACGGTCTTTGAAGGGTTTACGGTCCGGAGTTTACGACCGGAAACGTGTTTGTGGTCGCCGGTGTAAGCTCGCCATCTCGTCAACAACTCTTTATTATAAAAAGAAACGAGATTTAGAGGTGCCAGGGTTCGAACAAGGGACCTCCAACACTTCAAACCATGCACCTTAACCAGTTGAGCTACAAGGGAACTTGTTAAATAGTTTGATTGCTTAAACTTGATACACTTCTCAGCAGCAGCAAACGAAGCTTCGCATCAGCACATTGCCTCGTTCAGCATCCTCGCACCAGGTCCTCGCCTTCGTTCCTTGGCCTCGCTTCATCCTCGCATCGCATCGCTTCGCTACAGCCTCGCCTCGCTTCGCCTAGCCTCGCCTCGCATCTGAAAAAAAGGGGAAGCGGATTTGAAGGTTCCGAGAATCGAACCCACGACCTTTGATTCAGAAACCCAGCGCTTTACCAACTCCACCAGCAAATAGTTTGTTTCTTCCCTCACAAATTTTAAACTTAACCACTCCTTGCTGCTTCCAAATTTCGCAATTTGACATTTTTAACCCAAAAATTCAAAAAATTAATTTTTAAAATCCTTTTTCAACCCAAAAATTTAAATTTTTAATTTTTGACTTTTATTTTTGATTTTTTGCTTAAAATTTTGTCTTTGACTTTAAAGTTTGACCTTTGACTTTGAACTTTGACTTTTTTGTTTAACTTTTAAAATTTCAAATTTAGCTTTTCGGTTTGACTTTTAAGTTTGACTTTTCAAGTTTGGCTTTTGAGTTTGACTTTTAAAATTTGACTTTTGAGGTTGACTTTTGAGCTTTCAGTCAAAGGGCATTTTTAAATTTAAGTTTGACTTCTAGTTGTGCTTTTAATAGTTTTTGAAGTTTACGAGGGAATTAGAGACATGAAAGAGAGTCGTCAAGATATGTTAATACAAAACTTCAATGTCCTCGAGCGTCTGAATCATCTGCTCACTCTGCCCGTCAGTCTGTGGTTGGTATGCGGTACTAAAACGCAGTCTCGTACCTAATTCCTCATGAAATTTGTTCCAGAATCTGGAAGTGAAACGCACATCTCGATTTGAGACAATCGAGATCGACACTCCATGCCGCGATACCACCTCTCTCACGTACATCTCTGCCAACCTCTCCGTGGAAGACCTCTTACTGATAGCAAGGAAATGAGCAATCTTCGTCAACCTGTCCATAATCATCCAAATTGCATCGACACCTCTCGTAGTCCTCGGCAATTTGGTGATGAAATCCATGGTAATCTGTTCCCATTTCAACTCGGGAATCTCTAACGGCTGTAGCTTACCATGTGGACGCTGGTGCTCGGCCTTAACCCTGCGACAGGTCAAGCATCTCTCTACACACCATGCGACATCCCTCTTCATACAGGGCCACCAATACTACCTCTTCAGGTCCAAATACATCTTAGTGGCCTCGGGATGGATCGAGAACTTCGATCGATGAGCCTCTTCCATCAAAATGGTACGCGTCCCGCCCACACACGGTACCCATATCCGACCCTGAAATGTCATAAGCCCCCGGCTATCGGTAACGAACTCCGATACCAGCCCGACAACTCGCTCTCTCTTCTGGCCTTCTGGTCTCAGGGCCTCAGCCTAGGCCCCACGAATGGTGTCCAACACCGGAGTCATCACTATCAATCTCAAACAAACATCTCGCATCGGGGCGCCCTCCGCCCTACGGCTCAGTGCATCGGCTACAACATTAGCCTTGCCCGGGTGGTACAGGATCTCACAATCGTAATCCTTCACCACATCCAACCATCTCCTCTGGCGCATATTCAGGTTGGGCTGATCCATTAGATACTTCAGGCTCTTGTGATCCGTGTATATGGTACACTGAACCCCATACAGATAGTGACACCAGATCTTGAGGGCGAACACCACTGCCCCCAACTCCAGATCATCGGTGGGATACCTCATTTCATGAGGCTTCAGCTGCCTCGATGCGTATGCTATCACATGACCCCTCTGCATAAGCACCGCTCCCAACCCCGATATCGACGTGTCACAATACACTACGAAGTCCTCCATCCCCTTCGGAAGGGCTAACTCCGGGGCTGCGCATAGTCTCTGGCGAAGTGTCTCGAAGGAGGCCTGTTGCTCTAGACCCCATGAAAAAGCAACACCATTCCGGGTCAACTTGGTGAGTGACACGACGATCTTGGAGAAATCCCTGATAATAACCATCCAACCCTAGGAAACTCCTGATCTCGATAGGTGACTTCAGCACCTCCCAACTCATCACTACCTCAATCTTGGCCGGGTTGACCAATATCCCTTTCTGGTCAACGAGGTGCCTTAGGAACTGGACCTCTCGCAACTAGAAATCACACATGGAGAATTTGGCATAAAGCGTCTCCGATCTCAGAACTCCGAGGATCTCCCTCAAATGCTCCTCATGCTGCTGTCTGGATCTCGAATACACCAATATGTCGTCAATGAACACGATCATCGAGCGATCCAACATCGGTCTGCACACTCTGTTCATGAGATCCATGAACACCGCCGGTGCATTGGTGAGTCCGAAAGGCATCACCACGAACTCGTAATGCCCATAACGAGTCCTAAATGCTGTCTTCTGGATGTCCTCATCTCGCACCCTCACCTAATGATATCCAGACCCCAAATCGATCTTGGAGAACCAAGATGCTCCCTGCAACTGATCAAACAAATCGTCAACCCTCAGCAACGGGTAACAGTTCTTGACCGTTAGCTTGTTCAACTCTCGATAATCAATGCACATCCAGTGCGTACCATCCTTCTTCTTGACAAAAAGGATAGGCGCTCCCCATGGCGAACTGCTCGGCCGAATAGACCCCTTCCCCAGCAGCTCCTGAAGCTGCGAGGATAACTCCTGCATCTCTGGAGGCGTAAGGCGATAAGGCACCTTGGCGATAGGCACAGCCCCCGGAACCAAATCGATACTGAACTCTACCTGCCTCTCCGGAGGCACACCCGACAACTCTTCTGGAAATACATCCGGAAACTCACGCACTATCGGGACCTCATCAACTGACCTTGGTTTCTCTGAATCAACCCTCGCATCCATCACATATGCTACAAATCCCCTACAGCGCTGCTGTAGACTCTGTCTCACTCTGGCAGTCGAACAAAATACCGACTCGGAACGTGTACCCTCGCCATACACCGTAAGAACTCCCCCACTGGGGTCTCGTATAGTCACTAGCTGTCTCTCGCAGTCGATGACCGCTGCAACTTTGCTCAACCAGTCCATGCCCACGATGACATAGACATCTCCCATCGCAATAGGAACTAAATCAATCGAGAACTCAACGCCGAAAATCTCGAGTACACATCCTCATATCACTTCGGCGGCATACACCGTCCTCTCGTTAGCTATGGAAACTCTCAAAGGTCGACTCAACGCCTCTTGACTAATACTGATGTGCTGACTAAAAGCACAAGATACAAAAGACCGACTCGCACCCGAGTCAAATAACACCAAGGCAGGTACATAATTTAAAAGAAAAGTACCTACGCATAACATAAAATAAACACAATATCCCAACATCAAAATAAATACAAGAAATGATACGTACCAGCCACGACGTCGGGCGCCGCACAGACCTCCTCCGCAGTCAACTGAAAGGCTCTCCTTCGTGCCTTTGGTACCTCGACCTTTACTGGCCGGCTCTCAGTAGCTTTGTTAGCAGCAGGGGCAGATACCTGAGGTGCTCCCTGGGCTGTCCCTCACAACTGTGGACACTCTGCCTTGTAGTGTCCGGTCTGGTTGTAGTGAAAGCATACTACAAACCTCTTGGGGAAATCCTTGGCCATATGCCCCTCCTTGCCACATTTTTAGCAAGACCCCGCTCTGCACACCCCATCGTGGCTCCTGCCGCACTTGCCACAAGTGCGGCCCTTCTGACTCCCAAATCTCGAATCAGCTGGCTTGGCCCGCTTGGCTGCCAGCTGAGACTGCACTGGTCGCCGATCCCTCCCCTGAGACTCAACCTCCTCCTTAGCCTGAGTCTCCAGCTCTATCTCCCTCTTCCGGGCATTTTCCTGAAGCTCAGCAAATGTCCGGTACGTTGAGTTCACCACGAACTCCCGTATATCCCTCCTCAAAATGCTCAGATATCGGCTCATACGTGCCTGCTCGGAGGACACGTGCTCTGGGCAGAACATCACCCGCTCATGGAACATCCTCGTAATCATTATGACAGACTCAGTACCCTGCTTGAGGGTCAGAAACTCCTGGACCAAACGATCCGTCTCCACCTGGGGAACGTACTAATCTTGGAACATAGCAGTGAACCTCTCCCAACTCATTGCAGCAAGCTCAGCAGGCGAATAATGCCCCGTCACAAGCTTCCACCAGTCCTTCGCTCCGAAGCGAAGCTGGTTCAATGCGAACCGGGCTCTCAAATGCTCTGGAGATGAGCAGGTGAAGAAACACCCCTCGATGTCTGAAATCCACCTCATCGCTGCAATCGGGTCCTGGGTCCCATCAAACTCTGGTGGTTTTCTGTTGCTGAACTCCCGGAACAGCAAAGCATCACCACCCTGCGGTCTAGCCACAGCTATAGCTGCAGTGGCCGCAGCAACATCAGCATCAGTGTTGGGTCAATATTATGGTTTATACTTTGCTTTTCTAGGAAATTGTGTTTTTATGTAATATCTTATATGTGTTTACAGCCAGGGAGGTGTTTACGGCCGTAAACCCTGTTTACGGCCCATGTTTCCCGTGTGTATATATATATATATATATATATATATATATATATATAGGGGTGAGGGGTGTGAGGAAAATAGTGATGAACACTAGAGGAGCTTAAGTGTGTGTATTCTAAGGTGTTTTAGAGAGAGAAACTAGCGAGAAGTTTTGTGTGTGTGAATCTTTGTATCCAGATCTTCATTCTAATCATATCATACAAGATTCGTCATCTTCTTCTTCTCTTTCTCTTCTATTTGATCTGACATCATCCATTTGATTGGGATTCTGCACCATCAAACGAATCTGATTGATACACAAGCAGATTAGGGACTTACAATTGGTATCAGAGCTTGGTTTGTATCACTCATCTTTGTCAGATCTGGACCCAGTTTGATCTTATTTTGGAAAGATTCTTGTGTTTTTGGATAGATCTCGAAAAATTAGGGGGGGGGGGGGGTCTTTGTCAGATCTGGACCCAGTTTAATCTTATTTTGGAAAGATTCTTGCGTTTTTGGATAGATCTCGAAAAATTAGGGGGGGAGGGGGGTTGTTCTTCGCGTTTTTTGTAAAAACGAGTTTTTGATTGAGTTTTGGAGCAAAAAGGGTGAAAAAACATTGTTTTTCGTCAAGAACAACGATTTCTGGAGAGTTTACGGTCTTTGAAGGGTTTACGGTCCGGAGTTTACGACCGGAAACGTGTTTGTGGTCGCCGGAGTAAGCTCGCCATCTCGTCAATAGCTCTTTATTATAAAAAGAAACGAGATTTAGAGGTGCCAGGGTTCAAACAAAGGACCTCTAACACTTCAAACCATGCACGTTAACCAGTTGAGCTACAAGGGAACTTGTTAAATAGTTTGATTGTTTAAACTTTATACACTTCTCAGCAGCAGCAAACGAAGCTTCGCATCAGCACATTGCCTCGTTCAGCATCCTCGCACCAGGTCCTCGCCTTCATTCCTTGGCCTCGCTTCATCCTCGCATCGCATCGCTACAGCCTCGCCTCGCATCGCCTAGCCTCGCCTCGCATCTGAAAAAAAGGGGAAGCGGATTTGGAGGTTTCGAGAATCGAACCCACGACCTTTGATTCAGAAACCCAGCGCTTTACCAACTCCACCAGCAAAGAGTTTGTTTCTTCCCTCACAAATTTTAAACTTAACCACTCCTTGCTGCTTCCAAATTTCGCAATTTGACATTTTTAACCCAAAAATTCAAAAAATTAATTTTTAAAGTCCTTTTTCAACCCAAAAATTTAAATTTTTAATTTTTGACTTTTATTTTTGATTTTTTGCTTAAAATTTTGTCTTTGACTTTAAAGTTTGACCTTTGACTTTGAACTTTGACTTTTTTGTTTAACTTTTAAAATTTCAAATTTAGCTTTTCGGTTTGACTTTTCAAGTTTGGCTTTTGAGTTTGACTTTTAAAATTTGACTTTTGAGGTTGACTTTTGAGCTTTCAGTCAAAGGGCATTTTTAAATTTAAGTTTGACTTCTAGTTGTGCTTTTAATAGTTTTTGAAGTTTACGAGGGAATTAAAGACATGAAAGAGAGTCGTCAAGATATGTTAATACAAAACTTCAACATGTTCGATTATATCCCTAAAGAAACCCTCGAAACTCAGTTGCAGCGATTTACTACACTCACTACTGAGATGAATATAGTTGAGATCTTCTTGTCCAAATCTGAGATAAACAAAAAGCTATTGAATTCACTTCTGAAATCGTGGGATATGAACGTGGCTGTCATCAAGAAGACAAAAGATCTCAATCGTTTTAGTCTAGCTGATATAATTGAAGAAATTGACGCTTTGAAGTGTGGAAAAACAATGAGTTCCACCAACCTCCCTGTCAATGAAGTTTCATGTTCTCAATCATGTGAAGCTACGATTAAACTTCTTCGTAAACATAATGATTTCTTTAAAAGAGAAGTTAAGGACCTGAAATATGAAGGATATCAACTCAGGAAAGGACAGAAACCCCTGAAGGCCCAGTTAGAAACAAAAATAAAGGATTTTAAGAGAATTCAGACAGAATACAGTAAAAAATGTGAACTTTATGACTATATTAAGAGACAACTTGATGCTGTAACCGAAGAACTTGACGCTTTAAAAATTAAGTGTGGAAAAACAGATGTTAGCTTTAAAAATCATACTGCGTCAAGTCAGACGGTCGAGTCCTTATTTGAAACCCAATTAAAATTCAAAGATAATCAAAACAAGGGTTTAGGGTATGATGGTGTTCCTCCACCTTTCAATCATAACTACACATCCATCCTAATGACACAGGAAGAAATTGACAGGGAGGCACATCTTCGATATGGCAAACCAACTGGATTTGTGTCAGGAGGTATTCAGGTTGAAAATACTAATGTTTCTGCTTCATGTGCAGGTAAAGTAGCAGAAGATGAGAACAAAGAGAAAACCATTGAACAAACCAACATCTCCTTGAGCTCTGAATCTGTTGCTTCGAACTCACCTGCTTCTGATCAACTTGCCGTTGCGAAATGCTAGCCACCAATTCCAACGCAATAGAGTTCTTGTTGCAAGTGTGTATGTGGGAACAACAAGACACAAGGCAAGGATACGCCACCAGGGGCAGGAAGAAACAACTTCACAATGAAGAAAGAGACATGTTTTCACTGTGGAACACCTGGGCACATTGCCAGAAATTGTCCAAATCGTGCATACGTTCCCTACTATGCATAAGGCTGGCAGAACGTGCCAAGAGAGAGATACTTCAAAAGAAACCCCTCGAGATTACGATCAGACATTGACGACTGGAATGCCAAGAAGGCCAAAAATTCAAATCCTAAGGCCAAGAATCAAACTCCAAAGGACAAGAATCAAAATCCCAAAGTCAAGAAGGGAATGTCGGCCAAGAAGCCAAATCAAAGAGATGATCCCGTAAAGTCAAAATCAAAGTTATCTCAACGGCCGACATTAAGATCAAAAGCAAGTACTGAGCCACCCATCAAATCGAAAAAGAAATGGGTTAAACCCAACTACAAATGGGTTCCAAAGGCTCACCCTACCAAATCAACTAATCACTCTAATATTTCTTCATCTTCTGTTTATGATAAACAGGATATGTCATGGGAGAGAGTACCGTGCAAGGATGACAAAGGTCGACCCAGTTTTAAAATGGAATGGGTTCCAAAGACCAACTAATCCCGCTCTATGTCGGAGCAGCTATGGAGGCATATCATTAGACTTCGGTTTGTTGGTAGTGGCTGTTCCTGGCACATGATAGGAGACATCTCTCAACTGTACAACACTCAAAATATTGTTTGAGAGTATGTGCCCTTTGCGGGAAAGGAAGAAAGGAAGAGATCACTCATGGGGTTAGTGCTTAATGACATGAAGAATTTTCGGATCTGTTCTCAGATTACGCGTGCTGCTCTTAGACCTTCTGGATGCCAATTCAATCGGTGACTTACGGTTTGAGTTTTCTTCTCTATACTCCTGAGTTTTTCTTAAGCTGATTCGCTTTAAAGACTAATTTTTGTTTTAGGATAGTTTAAATTTGCGCATTTACTTTCGTTTCTCTCATATGCACAAATTTAGGGGGAGAAATAAAAACAAAACAAAAAAATTTAAAATTTCAAAAATCCAAAAACATAAAAAATTCAGAAAAATCAAAAATGTTGTCGCTTATAGTTCTGCTTGTGTTTATTGTATTGGGAAGTGATATAATCAAGTGATAACAGGAAACCTGAGTCTGCATGACGTACCCAAAGTTGAAGGGTCTATGCTCTGGTTTGATGCGTCGGTAGGCACGAAAGATTCTAAATGCACTTGACTAGGCATAGTTGAACTTAAGAAATTCTTAGTCTTGACAAATCTTGACCTAGTTAGATCCGTTCAGCCTGACAATACGACGTCGGATAGGTTAAGCAGGGAGATATATATGGGAATCCACTCATCACATTAAATGAACCCGTACTTGGAACCATGGTTTAACTTTTCCTCGATGTGCGGATTCTGTCCTTAATTCCAGTATTGATGGGGCGACTGGTAAATTCCGATAAATTAGGTTTGTAGATAATCGTTTTCTTTCTTTCTGTCTGTTAGTCATATGTTGTCTCCTTTGCATGACTTCCAATCTGACCTGGTACACAACATATGTGACTCTAATTCTCTGCATGTTATATATATGAAATTCCTTTTATTTGTTAGCCATATGTTGTCTGCTTTGTGTGACTTCCAATCCGACCTGGTACACAGCATATACAACCTTCTACTTCTCAACCCCTCTGAAACAATAAGTAATAGCAATCTGAATCTGTTCTCTCTCTGAATGATTGTCTTCTCACCCGGTGTAAGGAGTACTCTGGAAGTTGTTAATGGCTGGGGCATATCAGGAAGCGGGAAACATGTTCCAGTACAATTAAAACTGAACACTCAAAGATTGTCTATAGATCTCGCTGCTCAATTTAGGTGCACAACAATATCCTTGGTTGTCGTCAGCTAAATGGTCCTTAAGATATAGTATTGAGGAACTTAGGATCAGATATAATATCTAGGAGCTTAAGTTCACCTTGTCTTGTATCAAATAGTATGTCCTAAATAAGTCACAATTTTTCATGTTTAAGTGGACAACAATACCGGCAATCGACCAGAAAAAGACGTGAAGATAGAAGGTACCGACAAGTGGATAAAGGTTGTCTAAAAACTTTGATCCCAAATCATTCTTAAAGTTACATATCATTTAATTTTTGTTAAATTTGTTCATAGTTTCTTCTAATTTAAATATTAGGGGAGAATTAAAAATTTTAAAAACACAACAAAAATCAGAAATTTAAAAAAAAATCCAAATATAGTGTTATTTATATTGTATTTCTTGTTCAAGAAAATTAAAAAAAAAACAAAAATCCAAAAATACTTTTGTTTCTGTGCTAAGTTTTCTTTTAGTTTTGTTTTGTCTTGAAAAGTGATTTCAGGTATAGATTAGACTCATGGAGTGTGTGTCGAAGATTTCTGAGCCAAGGCTTCATCCCTGAGCATCGAAGAATTCGCATTTAAAGGAGCAAGAAATGAAGATTATTCTTTCGACATTCAATTTTTCAACCCCAGAAGCAAGGTGAAGCTGAAATTGAAGAATATGTAACGGATTACATTGAAGTCTTCTCAATCAGTCTGCTGCTGTCTTAAACCTGCTGAAGTGATCTAGAAGTTTAGTTCTCTCTCATGTTCTCTCTGAAGATTCTCAAACTGAAAGCACCATCTTTCAAGAATCAGTACGTTAAGCATCCTCACCCAACGTGCGTTCAATGCCAAATTCTGAAGAAAAGCCCAACCGCTCAAGACGAGGTCATTCATTGAAGATTCATCAAGTTCATATTGAAGTCGTGAAGAATTTGAAGATTAATGTTGAAGCCAAGTTCCCAATGAGGATTATCAAGAAAGCCAACTACTTTTTAGGGGGTGCTTGTTGGGTCATTTAAGAAAAGAAAAGAAAGCTATAAACCAAGGGGGAAATTGTTGGGTCAATATTATGGTTTATACTTTGCTTTTCTAGGAAATTGTGCTTTTATGTAATATCTTATATGTGTTTACTGCCAGGGAGGTGTTTACGTCCGTAGACAGGTTTACGGCTAGGGAGGTGTTTACGGCCGTAAACCCTGTTTACGACCCATGTTTCCCGTGTGTATATATATAAGGGTGAGGGGTGTGAGGAAAATAGTGATGAACACTAGAGGAGCTTAAGTGTGTGCATTTGAAGGTGTTCTAAAGAGAGAAAAGAGAGTGTCTGTTAGTGTGTGTGAATCTTGTATCCGGATCTTCATTCATATCAATACATACAAGATTAATCATCATCTTCTTCTTCTTCTCCTTCTCTTCTATTTTATCTGGCATCATACGTTTGATTGGGATTACACACCATCAAACGGATATGATTGATACACAAGAAGATTAGGGACATACAATCAGAAAGAGCAGTGTATCTCTCGTCAAATGTCTCTATCAGGGTGGTCTTGATAGAACCGAACATCTCCGGAATCTCAGCGCAGATGGCAGCAGCCACCTCATCATGAATCATCTAGCGGAGCTCCTCGTCGCTCACACCCCCTCCACTAGTCCCTGGTCTGTGGCGTGTCCCCACCATGATGCCTCTTTGAAATACAACACAAGATATCAGAGACTCACTCGGGTGTACGCACACTCGATACTGTAACGCCCGTGTTTTTGGGCTTGCCATTTTTAGCAATGTAATAGTCTAGTTTAACCTTTGTAAATTTGAAATAATAAAAATGTATTATTTGTGAATTATGTGAATTTTGTGATTTATGTGTGTTTTCTTAATTATTATAATTTAATGAATTAAGAATAAAATGAGCGTCAAAATTTAAGTGTAAAATAAACTTGATATCATTGGATAATGTTGTAGTAGTTGAAACGAGGTTTCCGAATATATATAGAATGCCCAAATCTGACTTCGTATGAGGAAGTTATGATTTTCTGAAGTTTCGACTGGGCAGTATGCAACCTAAATACTCGATTTGAGATCGAGCGGTTTTAGCCGAAACAATCTAAACGAGAATCGAAGATCTCGTTGTTAGTAGTGAAACGATGAAAAGATAGGCGAGAACGGACGTCGGACGAAGAAGTTATGAATTTATAACGAAGTTTTTCTGTCCCGGCCTCCTAAAAATAATTAATAAAAATAAATTCAAAATTAGCTGACGGAGTCTAAACGAAAGTTGTAGAGCGTAGTCTCTGTTGGGCTGGAGATAGTTTTTGATGTTGCGTCTTTTGGGCTCGTTAGATTAGCCTTGTATTCTCCGGTTTGGGCCTGTCCAACCGAGAGCCTTTTATGTATAGTATTTAAGTTAATGCTTGCATGCATATTAGGTTAAGATTCAAGATTTCAGATTTAACATTCCAGAGGTTTACGATATAGCTTTCTTGTAATCTTCCAATCCTTTACAGTTGATGTTCTTAATCGAGCTCTTCTAAGGATTTTTATTTAATCATTCGACACCGTTGATTCAAGCTGTTTTGTTTTTAATATTACGTTCTGCTTTGTTATTAATATTGCGTTCTCGCTGTTTCATAGTCATATACTTGTTCAAGATCTAATCGATCTTCATAGATTAAAGGCTGTTTAATCCCATCAATTGGTATCAGAGCAGGAGGCTGTGTAATCGATACACATCTTTTCTGTGAAAAAAAGATTTCCATTAGGGTTTTTCCGCAATCATCGATATTTATTGAGCCGTCATCTTAATTGACGTATCTTAGTATTTATTGTTTTGCCCTAATCTGCTTTATTACAAGTCTGATCTTTGAACAGGTTATTACGATCATAATGGACGCGACGCAATCAAACCCTATTAATATTTCAAACAGCATCGGTTCGACGACAAAGATTCCAATCTTATACACCCATGACTATGAAGTATGGGCGCATCATTTTGAAGATTACGTGATTGGATCGGAGGACAATAGTTTTCTCATATGGGAAGCCATTATCAATGGACCGTTTTCTCATTCTGCTACATCCAGAATAATCAAGACGCAAAAAGAGTACAACGATCTGCTTAAGGACGTGACGAATATTGCGCAAGATGAAAAAGATAAATTTCAGTGCAATATTAAGGCACTAAGGTTGATCAGATTCGCCCTACAGTCTGACACATTCAGACTGGTCAGCTCATGCACTACGGCGAAGGAAGTGTGGGATAGACTTCGCGAACTGTATTCAACAGACGAAGATCTTGAACACTCCATCCAAACCTTGCTTCTATCTGAGTTTGGAGAATTCAGGCAAGGGGCCGAAGAAACGGTGACCCAAACGTTTGATCGCTTCAATCATCTTCTCAGCAAGATGATCAAACACGACATTGAAAGGAAGCTCATCGAACAAAAGGTTACTTTCTTGAACGGACTGAGATCTGAATGGAGAGCAGTAGTTTCCACAGTCAAAGCCCATGAACAGTTTAAATCATATTCTTTGGCGAAACTGGTGGGCATTCTAAAGTCCCAAGAGAAGATTGTGGTTCAAGAAAAGAACGTTGTTTCTAGTCTCGGTTCGTTGGCCCTCCTATCTAAAAGTAAAGCCGTGATGGAGGATGAAGAGCTCAACTTGGAAGAATATGACCTCACAACTGAGGATTATGCCATGATGGTATCCAATCCTAAGAGGTTCATAAAGAAGAGATTCCCCAGCAACAAAAACCGAAACTGGCAGGGGAGTTACAGCTCTGAAAAGGTGAACAATGAACCGAAGGCTGAGGAGCTCAAGAAGGAACCGAAGGCTGATGGCGATTCCGGAGTAAGCTGCTTCTACTGTGGTGGCAAGAACCACTATGCTAAGGACTGTGTTCTCAAGAAGATGGCTGAAAAGGACGATGGAAAGGATGAGGAAGCCGTGCTGCAGAAGAGATTGGATGAGTTGAGAAAGAAAAATTCTACCGCTAACCCTTCTATTAATGCTCTTATTGTGCAGGGTTCGGTCAATGACGATGAGTTCGGTAGCACCGAAGTTTGGTCTACTGACTCAGAAGACGAAGAAGTGAGGAAGCCTACTCATGGAAAGGCGTACATGGCTAAGGAGGAAAGCAGTGGTGGAAAATGCTTCATGGTGTCTGGCGCATCTCAAATGAGGGGATACAATACCGATGGAGGAAGCAATGGACCAAAGGTGCAGGAGGATATGTGCTTTACGGCCAAACCACTCAGCCAACAGTTCAATGAGCTCAATGAACTGATAAAGAAGGTACAATCTGTTTTTATTTTATCTAAAGTACCATCATCCTCATATGAGAAAGAACTAAAAAACGTTAATACAAGAATTTCTCATTTAGATAGTAGCTTAACTCAAACTCGAGTCACCAATTCTAACCTGACTGATCAATTAAGCAGGGTGGCGTCGAAGAGTGAGGAGCGGCGTATGTGGATTGAGTTAAAAGAGTCGGAATTAATTAAAGTCAAAGACGAAAACATTTATTTGCAGAGAGACAATTCGAAATTGTTAAAACAACGAAATGTTTTTTGTTTAATAGCTAAGCGTTTATATTCCAATATTACTCAGCTTCACTTGGACTGTGAGATAGGCAAAAAGATCCATCGTATGATTTTGCCTTTCCTAGAATTTAAGGAGGATGAAATCGATGCCGAAGCTTACAATTATGAGAGTGTGATATCGTCTGATGATGTCAACCCAACTTATCAAATTGGACTGGACAAAATTGAGTCCTTCATTAAATCCAAAGACCATAAGGACATGCTCAAAAATCTTTTGGACGAAAATGACAGACTTAAACTGAGAACCGAAACCATACAAAAGTTTGACTCTCTAAATGCCAACGTAAGCTCAGATAATAAAATCGATGTTGAAAATGCATCTGAGCTTAACGAGGACGAAAACATGAGTGAAATTTCTGTAGAGGATACGGTTGACTGCTCAGAATTTGTTAAAAGCGAAACTGAAAACCACAAAAATCTAATTTCTGAAAATTTTGTGGAATTCGCTAGATTGTCACAACAAAAGTCCCCGAAATTAGTAGAAAAAGCTGTTGTGTATCAAAAGGTCAGGACCACTCCGAATCAGGTATACAAGGTGACTGGAGTAACCGAACATCAAACAGCTGAACTCACGGCTATTGTTAACGAAGACAATGCTGATGGCTGTGATGAGTTCTTCTGGGAAGCTCCTATTGATAATGGAAACGAAACCGTTGGCCTATCTGAAAGAACCTCCTGGATGAAGAAAGGGAGATACATACCTGAACCCTTGAACAAGCCTGATAATTTCAGTGAACCAAGTACAAGTGGTACAAAAGACACTCCTCAAGAGGTTGATAGTTCAGCAAAAGAAGACATTCCTTCAACGCCAACAGCTCGAAGTGAAACTTCATCAGATACGCCTTCCACTTCCTCAGGGCAAACTCCTAAAGTTCAAAAGGAACCAGCCAAGGTGACATCAAAGGCGAAAGCGAACGTTCATCATCAACCTAAGCAGATGATAGACAAAAAGATAGAAAGGAACCTAAGATACAGGAAAAACCTTTCGGAAAGGAAACAATTCTAGCACTCCCAGAATGCATACTATTCACACAAAGACAAGAATCTGAAGTATGAAAACAATCCCGTACGAAAGACTGAATGTTCCAACAACCGAAAGCCAAGGTTCGGTTCACAAGAGGATTTCAACCGAAACCAAAGGTTCGGTTCCAAGAACAACTCCAACCGAACGCAGAGGTTCGGCTCTGAAGTCAAAAGAGAACAAGACTCGAAGGTCAGCCCCTCCAATGATCAAAAGCAAAAGGGTCACCTAGAGTCATCAGCCAGGAAATCCTCCCCATCCAAATTCTCTCGTTCTAATTCTTCTCGTTCTTCTACTTCTACTCATTCATCTCCATCTAGTTCCAAAACTAATCCCGCTTGCCCTCAAAAACCTCATTCTTCAGCTGAACAGAAGGCAAAGCAAAAGGTCGATGAATCCAAACCTGAGTCCAAAGCAAACAAACCCAATCCTAGCAAAATAAAAGTCTTCACCATTAAAAAGAAAGATGAAACAACACTAATTAAAAGAACATATCTAGTTGACATCTCTCTTACTATTCCTGTTCCCATGAAAACCTCACATGGACCCAAGAAACTTTGGGTTCCTAAATCTGCTTAATTTTTGCAGGTTATTAGTGACGAGCAGTTTGACGAAGAATGGTACATCGACAGTGGCTGCTCGCGTCACATGACAGGGAGGAAAGAGGAGCTCAGGTAATACAGATCTCTGGCAAATAGTGGCAATGTTAAGTTTGGAAATAACTCTTTCGGCACCATAAAGGGATATGGGATGATAACGAATGGTGATTTTACCATAAGGAAGGTGGCCTATGTGGAAGGACTTCAACACAACCTCATCAATGTATCTCAGCTTGTTGGAGGTACAGGTCTCAAAGTTTCTTTCGATGATGAAGGTTCTGAAATCATAGAGAAAAAGACAAAGAAAGTGATTTTGAAGTCAGAGCGAAAGGGTGAAATGTTTCCCCTGAACATGAAACCCATCAAAGGAAATCCAGCAATATGTCTGCTATCAAAAGCTCAATCCGACGAAAGCTGGTTGTGGCACAGAAGACTCTCTCATCTCAATTTCAAAGATATCAACCGACTTGTCACTGGAGGTCATGTTAGGGGTCTTCCATTGCTCAAGTTTGACAGAGAGCATTTATGTGCTGCATGCGAAATGGGAAAGCAGAGTCGTCAAAGTCATCCATCCGTAATTAACACAAAAGTTGTTGAACCACTCGAATTGCTTCATATCGATTTGTGTGGTCCTTCATCTATTGAAAGCATCGGTGGTAGCAAGTACATTCTTGTTATCGTTGATGACTTCTCAAGATTTACATGGGTGTTCTTTCTAAAGCTCAAATCTGAAGCGACTCAAAAGCTGAAGGTGTTTATCAAGCAAATTGAAGTTCAGCTCAAGAAGGTCGTTCGAAACATCAGGAGCGACAATGGTCTCGAATTCAAGAATAGAGAGTTTGAAGAGTTTCTTGCAGAAAAGGGAATTAGTCATAATTTCTCAGCTCCCTACACACCACAGCAGAACGGAATAGTCGAAAGACGAAACCGATCTCTGTGTGAAGCTGCCCGAACTATGAAGCCGAATGTGAAATTTTTCCACGTTTTTGGCTCAAGGTGTTTCATCTTTAATTCTAAAGAACACCGCAACAAGTTTGATGTCAAAGCCGACGAGGGAATCTTTCTGGGTTACTCGCTCACATCCAAGGCGTACAGGGTCCTAAACAAACGTTCAAGAAGGATTGAAGAGACATACTACGTGACCTTCGACGATAACTATGTCAAGAAGCTACAGGCCATAGATGACACTGCCAGGGAAATCTTTCCTCAAACTGGCCAAGTCACAGTCTCAATCGCCAATTTGTACGACAATTTTCTGGAACTCTTTGACGAACCGGAAAAAGCTTCTCTCTCCGAAGCAGGTGCAGCTGACAACAAAATAAATCATATGAAGCAGATTGTCGAAGATGCTGCAAGAAGAATGCATGAAGAAGAATCGCCCCCTGCTGATTCTCCAACCAACAATGCTTCAGTCGAGGGGGAGCCAAGTTCTCTTGTCGAGGGGGAGCCTAGCTCACAAGTCCAGGGGGAGCCAAGCTCTACTACTTCAACCGAAGGTCCTTCATCAACCGAAGGTAACTCTCCAACCGAAGATGCCCCTCCAAACGAAGGTGCTTCAATGCCTGAAAGTCCTGCACCGCAAGAAACCCCTGAACCTCATGTTTCTCTAGACTCATCAATAAAGGGGGAGCATGATGATATGACGCTTGATTTCGATAGCCAATATGAGCCTGAAGAGATGATCAACGCTGAACTAGATCCAACCTTCGATCCGAATTACTCTCCTCTTACAAAATGGACCAAAGATCATCCTATCTCTCAAGTAGTTGGTGATGTATCTGAAAAGGTTCTGACACGATCTCAACTGAAGGCAAAACAGACATCCTTATTTTCAAAGGTTGAGTTTTGTATGTTTAACTCATTCGTATCCAAAGTTGAACCGAAGACAGTGAACACTGCCCTCGATCACTCTGATTGGGTTCAAGCAATGCAAGACGAACTGAACGAATTTGAAAGGAACAAAGTCTGGCACCTCATTCCAACTCCTCCGGGTGCTTCAGTTGTTGGTCTTAAATGGGTTTTCCGAAACAAAATGGACAAGGAAGGTAATGTCATAAGGAACAAGGCTCGTCTGGTTGTCAAGGGATACTGTCAGGAGGAAGGGATAGATTACGAAGAGACGTTCGCTCCAGTAGCTAGGCTAGAATCGGTTAGAATATTTCTGGCCTATGCTGCTCACAAAAACTTTGAGGTTTTCCAAATGGACGTCAAGTGTGCATTTCTAAATGGAGAACTCGAAGAAACTGTGTATGTGGAGCAACCTCCTGGGTTTGTGAACGAAAAGTATCCAAATCATTGCTATATTCTGGATAAAGCTGTGTACGGCCTTAAACAAGCTCCGAGAGCCTGGTATGAAACGCTTACAAAATTTTTAAAGATGTCCAAATTCAAACAAGGTTCGGTTGACCCAACCTTCTTTCGCAAAAAGGAAGGTAACCACCTTATGATAGTTCAAATTTATGTCGATGACATCATCTTTGGCTCTACGAATCCCAGCTTAACAGCTGAATTCAGAAAGTTGATGGAGACTAAGTTTGATATGAGCTCAATGGGTCCTATTAATTTTTTCCTTGGTTTAAATATAAGACAGGGACCCGAAGGCATCTTTATCAATCAGGAAGCTTACACGAAGACTCTCCTAGCAAAGTTTGGCATGATGGGAGACTCAAAAGTCAAAGTCCCAATGGCATTCGGCACCAAACTTACCCCTTCACTAGATAAACTGGCTGTCGACATCACGCTCTATCGTCAAATGATAGGCTCACTGATGTATCTAACTGCTAGCAGGCCTGATATCATGTTTTCTATGTGTTATTGTGCTCGATTTTAGGCTAACCCACGCGAACCTCACATGCTGGCAGTAAAGAACATCCTACGCTATCTCAAGCGAACCGCCTCCTTAGGTCTATGGTATCCATCCAATTCAGGCTTCTTCGTTCAAGCCTATTCTGATGCTGACCTTGGAGGATGTGGACTCGACTGCAAAAGCACAACTGGTGGCTGTCAATTTCTTGATGGGAAGTTGGTCAGCTGGCAATCCTAGAAACAAACATGTGTGTCGCCGTCTACTGCTGAAGCGGAATACATTGCCGCTGCATCCTGCACATCACAAGTGATTTGGATCCAGAGTCAACTTCGAGACTATGGACTCAATATGAAGAAGATCCCTCTATATTGTGACTCTGAAACTGCAATTAGGATCTGTCATAACCCGGTGCAACACTCTAAAACCAAACACATAGCACTGAGGTATCACTTCATCAAAGATCATGTGGAAGATGGAAATGTCGAAGTTCACTTCGTAAGAACCACTGATCAACTAGCTGACGTCTTTACCAAAGCTCTTCCAGAAGCATCGTTCAATAAAATATTGCAAGGGCTGGGAATGATGGAATCAGAGTCAGTACCTCACACTACCTCTCAATCTCAAACGTAAGAAGCGAAACCAACCGAACGTTCGGGTTCGGTTCAACCATTTCACTCGCTCATTACTTCAAAGGTAGTTTTTCTGTGTTGTATATTTCTTGTGCAAAATTTGTTTTTCTTTATGTAAAAAGTTTTTTTTTATTGCATATCTAAACTCCTGGTTTTTCAAAATTTTCCAGAACCGAAACCAACCGAAGGTTCGGGTTCGGTTTTTCAAAATTTTCCAGAACCGAAACCAACCGAACGTTCGGGTTCGGTTTTTCATTTTTTTTTCCAAAGTTTTTTTTTAAATCAATTTTTTCTTTTCTTTTCAATCTTATATATTTTTTTTAAGTTTTTTTTAATTTTTTTTTCAAATATCAAAACTCCAAAAATATTTTTCTTCGTGTGCTCATTTGTTTAAGGGATTATATTTGATGACTTACTTAAGTGTCCCTAGAAGCATGCTACTGTATGTGTCCCAAGCCTCATAAGATTTTGAATAATAGCCTTCATGACCTGGTATACACAAACCTTGTCTTCCCAATAAGGCTGACTCATTTATTCTAATCGTGAGCTACCTCACTCTATTCTCACATGAGTTCAGAGTCTCCTGCTTGGTCCTTATGTTCGCAGCAGAGGTACTATGTCTTCTTTCACCATCCCCATAACACTTCTCCATAACATTCGTTTCATCACTGTAACCCTTGAGACTCTCAGAAACTACCACTGAGGTTTATGGTTACACAACATCTGTGTTTATGATCTTAGTTTCGTGCCACTACGAACTGAGTGAAACCCAAAATTCAACACCAACGAATTGACGGTGACCAATTAACTTGATCAAGTTTTCACCAATGAATTGACGAATGTACCTTCATGGAATCTCTTTTTTTTTCTTTTTGCGTGATTCCAATGAAACTGTTACACACCATAACATTTCTTCCCATGGGATCCAATTTTATATTTTTATCTGAGATTTCTTATTAATCCAAACCACTACAAAATCAACTCAAACCTACTTGTTCAACAGACTACACTGGTCTCACAAGTACTTTGTTCACATTCGTTCTTATATCAAGAATTGAATTGATGAATCAAAGCGACACCACCCTTAATTAGCCTCATTAAAAGAAGCCTTTCAACATTTATTCATAAATGTTTGATCGTAATTCAACGGGATTCCACACTAACACTTTGAGGTCTCTCTTGACCTTGAAGGAAGAGATTCGTGCCCGGGATCATCAGTTTCGTGTCATTATTGACATCACAGATTATCCTAAAAAGAGCTGCTTTATTTCTTTATTTTTTTTACACTCTTTGCACGAAAATCCTAGATTTTCAAAAATTTCGTTACTAATTATTTTACAGGCTGGATATTTACTGGATGATTACAAATGATGTTGTGGTCGAAAATTAGCCACGTGGATTATTAATTGGAAACAGCCGTTTAAAAGGGGATAAGACAAAACGTTGCTGACTCGGCGGGAGTTAAATGCATAGAAATTCAAACGACGGTAAAAAGGAGGGCGCGTGAATTTGAAGCGGCCGCGCTTTTTCTGACATTTATTAGACGCGTGTGCAGTATTGAAGCGTCATCCATCTGGCATTAATGGCGCGTGTGGAAATGGAAACGATTTCTTTCTCTGAACCGGCGCTTATTGGGCGGCGTGATCCTAGGAATCTGACACTCTCTCTCCTACGTGATCATCGCACGTCCCAACTGTCACCAATAAGTCACTCCAAAAAAACCCGTTTCGTATTTCCATAAGAGATTTGAAACGATTTTTCTCTCTCCTATCACCTACTATAAAAACCCATCAACACCACCTTTTACCTCTTTACTGCCCCATAATTTCCAAAGCAAAAATACTTCCAAACTCTCTCCCGGTTATCTCCTTCTCCAAACCTGCAACAATGGCTGAATCCTCTTCCGTCCATGCTACTTCTCAGATTCTTCCCATCCGACCTCAGCAATGCCTGGTGATTGATCTCAACCCACTGGCCTATGATTCCTATATGTCGCCGGTCATCGAGTGTCTCAAATACTCCCAGCTTGCTCCTGCACTGTCACGGATTGAAACGGTGCCAATGGTGGCCTTATCTCAGGTCTATGCAACGGCTTACTACGACAAGGCCGTCGACAGGGTATTTTTCGAAGTGGCGGAACACAAGACGTCGATTTCTCGTCCCCGCTTCTGCACCATGCTTGGGTTTGCTGCTGACCCATCACGAGTTCACCCGGAGACGATTCCGGTTGGTATGCTCTACAACATGTTCTACAACATGGGCTACACGGAAGTTCTCACCTCCGTCGCCAGGTTCAAGAAGTCCTGCCTACCACCCCAGTGGAATGGGTTATTTACAGTTCTCTTCAAGGGGCTGTCAGAAAGGAGCTCAGGATCGAACGGGGCCAGTCGTCTTTTCCTGTCAATCATGTATGGGGTGTACAACGGGATCAATCTGGACTATGGGTTTGTCCTTTGGCAACAACTGATTCAGAGCCTCTCTTCCTCTTCCCGACACTCCGAGGTGTCGCTGGCCCGGTTCTGGATCCTGATCACAAGATGGGCCATGGACAAGTTTAATATTCCCACAGCCGACGGGGCACCGATGTCTTCTATTGGTACGTTTCATACCAAGAAGATCATCGTATCCGATGCTTCCAAATTTTCCTTCATTGGCTCTATCCCGGAGTCGATGTATGCCGATGTACCCGCTGATAGCAGACTGATCAGAACGATCAAGGAGTTTCACCAATCTGGTCCGAGGGAACTGACACCGGACATGCTGCGATCGATTCATGATGCCGACAAACCGGTGGCCAGGGGTAAAAAGGGTGACAAGGGGAAGCAAGTGTCCAAAGCTCCAAAGGGACCTTCTCCAAAGAAGCGAAAACAACAGAAAGCGGCTTCACCCCCACAACCGAAAAGGAGGAAACCCCAACCAAAGCGAAAGCTCCTTATTCCCTCCTCCTCAAGCGAATCCGAAGGTGGGAGTTCGGACTCTGAGGGCTCCCAAGGAGACGAATCTCCACAACGAGGCAACACACCCCCTCGGTCCCCAACCCCGGAGATGGAACTTCACCAATCACCAGTTCCTTCGCCTCCACCCACAATACCTATTTCCATTCCCACCATAAACCCCACTATACCCCCAACCTCATTCCCTATACCCCCACCCATATTCACCACATCAACCGAAACACCACCTGTAACCGAAACCCCTCCCGTAACCGAACCTCCACAAACCGAAACTCATACATCACCACCACCCGAAACTAATTCCCCACCCACTCAACCTGAACCGACCAAACCTATAACACCCCCATCTTCACCACCACCTCAATCTCCAGAGGACGCCTCCGATGGCGATGATCAATACCTAGGTGGTGAACACATGAACTTTGATTCGGTCTATTATAGTCCGTTTCAAGTTCAAAGTGATGAGGAGGATGATGCTCTAGTGACAAAGAAGCATCTTCGCGAGCTCAACGAGAAGGTTGATCAACTTCTCGCCTCCTCTTCCAACCAGCAGTCCTCTTTATCTGAAGTTGCCCTTCAGAAGATAGTTGATGCCTTCTCCAAGGCTCAACATGATTCAATGGCCTCAGCGACTGCTGCGATAGACGCCTCCACCCGAGCCTGTGAGGCTGCGACCGAAAAAGTCGATAAACTATTCTCCGACGCTTCTGCCCTGCTGAAGTCCCTGCAGGAAAGCGCCGACGCCACAAAGACAACTCTGGAACCAGTTGTTCATCAATTGGCCCAGTTTGTAAAGACGGAGTTATCGTCGTTCGCTACCCTCAGACAAACTCTTAGTGACGACAACTCGGCACTTCGTGCCTCCATCGATGCCCGCTTGGCAAAGCTACAAGAAGATCTTGCGGCAGAAAACTCACTGATGGACGTCTTGGCGAGTAAGACTACTGCCCTAAAGGTCAAGAGCACGCATCTTTCCAACTCTCAAGAACAATTGGAAGCTCTTCGATCCGAGAGGGAGGTCATAAAGACGTGTGTTTCGGATGTCCACGGTGCTCTATCCAACATCCTGGAAGCACACGATCCCATCCTTAATCATTCGGTGAGGCACACCCTCGCTGAAAAGCTCTCCCCGGCCATGGACCTCTTAAGCAAGATTGAAGGCCTGTCGAGTTTCGTGTCCATTCCGAAACAAGGGGGAGATGAGAAGAAAGGATCGAAACCACCTCCTTCCTCCAAAGCTACTCACACCACCGAACCAACCTCAACTGGTCATGCCTCGGGTTCGGGTGTGAAGAACAAGGGTAAAAACATAGCAGAGGGAGGAGATGGAGATGAAGATGAAGATGAAGATGAAGACAAGGAGACCATTGCCGACATGTTGAAACGGAAAAACAGTCGCAATGCTGAAGATGATGCCAGTCGTGTGGCGCGTGAGGCTGAAGAAGCCGAACGAAAGCAAAAAGAAGCCCACGATCTCCTTGAGAGCCGAAAACTGCTCTTCCCTGCCTGGACCAGGGATCGTTTGATAAAAGAGGCCATAGAGACTCCAAGCATACTATGGCTCGAGCCGGTGATATCGTTCGACTGCAACAACACCATCGATTCGTAGTTCGATATGCCACTAACTCGAAAGGCGTTCGTCTTCCACGCCTTCTCCAACATTTTCGAAGTCCCACATCCGAACGATGAGCTTGACAGGGAGCTCATTGACTTCTACCTGGAGGCCGCTTGCCCTTAATACCTTACATGGAGCGCCCAGAAGATTGTCAATGTTCGGGTGATGAAGCCTTTTTCCGTGGGGAAATTCACGAATGTTAAGTTCAAACTTATTCGTGGATCTGCAAGAACTGCTCACATCATCACCCTGGCGGATCTGCCGAATTTGAATCCTCATGACTGGATAGTCTTGTACAATATCCTGCTGACAAACGAAGCCGAATATGGTCCCATCTTAGACCATGTCAAAAGGATGTTGGCTTGCTACATCATGGAGGTTGCCCAAATGGATCAGGAGGTCGCCACTGTTTTCAAGAAGAAACCGAAAGTAGCACCAGTGGGATCGGCCAGTGATCTAAACACTATGAAAATGGGCAAGATAGATCCAAGGCGAAACTCAGTGATGTTCACCAGAGCCGAAGGACAGAAATGTCTATTCGCTTTAGCTGACAAGCACCTTTACACCACTACCTGCTTGGAACACGTCTTATCAATCATCAAGCGGTGTAAAGACAATTCGGCTGATGACATCAAGTACTTCAATGATATGATCAATTGGTACATCCGGTTTAGACAGACCATCCTTTCAATAACCAAGTGTCTGTTTAGTACCGTGAAGAAGAAGGTACCAGCTTCAGCTGCCGGCCCAAGTAAGAAGTGAACGTCTCACTCCAAATTGACGCAAAGGGGGAGATTGTTGGGCTGGAGATAGTTTTTGATGTTGCGTCTTTTGGGCTCGTTAGATTAGCCTTGTATTCTCCGGTTTGGGCCTGTCCAACCGAGAGCCTTTTATGTATAGTATTTAAGTTAATTCTTGCATGCATATTAGGTTAAGATTCAACATTTCAGATTTAACATTCCAGAGGTTTACGATATAGCTTTCTTGTAATCTTCCAATCCTTTACAGTTGATGTTCTTAATCGAGCTCTTCTAAGGATTTTTATTTAATCATTCGACACCGTTGATTCAAGCTGTTTTGTTTTTAATATTACGTTCTGCTTTGTTATTAATATTGCGTTCTCGCTGTTTCATAGTCATATACTTGTTCAAGATCTAATCGATCTTCATAGATTAAAGGCTGTTTAATCCCATCAGTCTCACCTACGCGTGGATATAATGAACGTCGAAAACAGAGTTCGTATGAAGGAGGTTCAAAGTTTATTAAATATTTAATATTTAAATTTTAATTCAATTTTCGATATTATCCGAAGAGGAGTCAGCAAACTCATCCGAAGTACGCCCAGCGTACCACTCGAGTGCTCCGGAGTCGTAAGTGATGACATAAAGGGCCGAATGACGCAAGGGATGACGGCAATTGAGGTAGTACGCCCCGCATAAGCCCGAAGTTACGCCCAGCGTAACCCCGAGGATCAGCCTATAAAAGGGGATGCGAAGACAGCCGATTTTCTTTTACAAACCCTTCCATTTTCTCTCTAGTTTTTCCTCGTTTTGCATGTCGTTTATACCCCGAAGCCTCGGTAGTATTCCCGAGCCCCGAAGCAAGTTCCGAAGTCCCGAGGATCCCGAAGAGCGTTATTCCCGAGCCGAAGCGCTGCCCGCAAGGAGCCCGATTTTTGTAAAGATCTTCCAGATCTACGGAGAGACACTACTTCTGCAAGCCGTGGTGCTGCCCGATCATCTTCTGATCAAGTGAGTGTGTAGTCATTTTCATTCCAACGCAATATTATGAAGTATTCTATATAAAATACGTGCTATGTGTATATATTTTGCTGTTATATGTGTGAATGTATATTCACTCTCTTCTATCTCGTAGATCTGATATATTCTCTATGAAATACGTGCTATGTGTGTATGCCTCATTTGTTATGTGTAATATGTATTGATTAAAGCATGCTATACAGGTTTTTAAACAATATATAAAATGTATATTTTTATCTACTAATATGTTGGGTAGAACATGGGTAGATAATTGGTGTGAAATAAATAGATGAGAGGCCTCAGTGTTATTGGTGTTATTCTAGTCATTCAGCAGAGTATGGATGACGACCACAGACTATTCTAGACTGTCCTGTGGAACACTAGCAGGCTCATTACCTGTAAGTGTTGTGAACAACATGTTCACCGGTGTACTCTATCCCCCATATGGTTGCCTTTAGGACACTTATTGTTGAGGAAGCCCCTCTGTAGTAATGTCCGTCTCGATGAAAATCCTGAATTAGGTTCCTTATAATAGATGTTATTTTAGGGACGTAAAGTGAGGATAACGGGAATGGGTAATCGGGTTTATTGTGGATTGTTGAAATTAAATATAATTATTGTGGGTTGAAAACCCTATATGCTCACCAGGCTCCCAAGCCTGACCCACTCATTTTATTTGTATTACAGGAAGTGGCACAAGAGCTTAAGATGGGCGAATCATCAAGTTGTTTTGTTTACAAGTCTGTATATGTATATATTTTGTTGAATGACTTGTAATGCTATTGTTTATGCTTTATGATATGTATCGGAACATGACATCCTGACTTTTGATTATGAAATGAAATCATATTTCTATATGAAATATTTTAATAAATATCTATTTTATTATGTTTTGTTTTTGGGAACAAATTCCGCATCTCTTTTAAAATTAAAAGGAATTACTCTGAAAATGTTTAAAAAACATAAATGAAATCGGTCTTTTCTGGCCGAGATTTTGGGGATGTCACGGATACCCCAAATACTACTTGGTCTCTGGTACCCTAAGGATTCTTACTTAGGTTGCGCACTGACCTGGTGCCTTCGGTAGTACGGGCCCCATACTACCGTCCACACCACATCAACATTCATCCTAAGTTCTCCTCCCAGAGTCCTAAATCCCAAGTACTCTACTCTCTCTACTCATGTGCTACTCGCTAGCAGATCTCTCATAAGCTCCTCGCTGCTATCTAAACACTCTCAAGCATCCCTAACAGCAAAACTCCTAGACTAAGGCATCATATATATATATATATATATATATATATATATATATATATATATATATATATATATATATATCAGGCCACTCTAGTCCTAATAAGGATACCTAGTCTACTCTAGCATGCATAGTATAGCTCATCATATAACATAACATAATATATCGCGTAACACTTATTACAAGGGTATTTTGGGAAATCACCGTTCGGGCGCTGGCTGATCGTACACACGGCTCTTCTCTATTTGTCCTAAAACTCTTTTTACTCTTTTAAAAAAAGTTTACTTTTATTATCAAAATTTTTCCTCAAATCCTCAATTTGAGTTCAGATACGCCTGAAGATGCATCTGAATCCCTCAAACCAAGGCTCTAATACCAACTTGTAACACCGTAAAAATTTTAAAAAAATTTCACATTTTAAAAACCAAATAATTTCATTCACATCCACATTTTAAAACATTGTATCATCATTATCTTAATACAAAACCCCAAGATCAAAACATGTGAAATCCAGTGTGCGTGTGTACGAGTCATGTTGGCGCCTTCCCGCGATCATCGCTGGTACCTGAAACACAACACATAACACTGTAAGCATAATTGCTTAGTGAGTTCCGCAAAATACCACTCCAACACATATTAACCACTCGAGGCTATAACTGTGTTGACCCTATGGTCAATGTGTCTCAGTTGAACCTTCTAGTCCCAACTCTCTATGGGCCCTCTGGCCCTAGCTCTATGGACCCATTGGTCCTACTCTGTATACTCTGAATCATGCATATCACATATCACAATAAATCTCAACACATAAATAACATGCAATCGTACTGGCACATAACTCTAAAATACACTGTCACATATCTCTACCACATTAGGTAAAGTATAGTGAGAAGACTCACTGCAGATGTCTCGGTAAATCTCTGACTCGGTAGAGATACGATCTAGCCTCCGCCTAATCACATAAAGTAAATATTTTCATAAATATAACTCTCGGGACTAGACTCAACCCTCTATTGGCACCCTCATAAGGCAAAAGACCATTTTACCCCTCTTTTAGCTCAAAGGCCACATTGGTGACCAAATCCTACAAGTTAACAAAAGTCAATGGCCAAACTTTGACCCGACTCGTCGAGTGCACTTGGGCGACTCGGCGAGTCTACACGTGTCCACTAACTCTCTAGTCTCGCTTGGCACGTTGAGTTCCTCCCCTTGCTTGACGAGTCACACCTCACATGAATCGCGGGGCCACCCCGACTCAACTCGCTGAGTCTCAAGATCAACTCGGCGAGTTCCGCTATGAACTCCAGTCCTCTAATCCCCCTCTGACTCACTGAGTTATTCCTCCAACTCGGAAAGTCCACTCACCGAGTGATTTACGGGAAACCCTAGCCCTACTCGCTGAGTCTGCCCTTGGACTTGGCGAGTTCATGCCATGCACAAACTCAAATGGCCTCTTGAGGTCTGATTTGTTCCTTGGATCAATAGATATGACCTTCCCAAGCTTGATAAACACGTAAAGTTCAAATCTTGACACTCATGGGACGTCTAGGAGGCTTCACTTGGTGATTTAGCCCCAAAAGTAACATCCTTAGCTCAACACCTCCATCGCTCAACATAAAGCAAGCTGAGATAAGCTCTTTAGACCACTATGGGTCCAGATCTGAAGTCTCAAAGTGAATAGGGGCCATATCCTCACAATTTCCTTCCAATAAAGGTCATAAAACTCTACATCTATGGATTCCTTCGACAAAACAGATAAAGGGGCGATATAATACCTCAAAGATGAAGTCTCTTGCTTGAAATCCATAAATGCACAACCTCCTTGGTCTCCTCTAAGCTGGAAACACCTCCTTCTTGGAAGAATCAACTATAAAGATCATGAAATGGCTCTTATCCTCTCACAAACGCTCTAGCTCCTTTAGGGTTTTTCTCTAGGATTTGGTAGCCTCAAATGAAGGCCCTAAGGGCCTTTAAATAGGTCCCAAACCCAGGAAATTAGGGTTTCATTAAACAGCGTGAACTCGCCGAGTCTACTCATGAACTCGCCGAGTCCAGCCATGAACCCGGATAAGAATCTGCGACCCTACTCGGCGAGTCTAAGCACCAACTCGCTGAGTCCCTTCACATCCTCCAAAAATAAAAGAATATAATAATATACCTGGGAATCCGGATGTTACAATTCCCCCCTACTAGAATCAAACTTCGCCCTCAAAATCTTACTCTGCAAACAACTCTGGATGCTGCTCCCGCATCTCTTGCTTCGGCTCCCAAGACAACTTTGACCCTTTCCGATGCTGCCACTGGACTTGAACCAGAGGCACCTCCTTGTTCCTCAGAACCTTGATCTTCCGATCCCTAATCGCCACCAGTCTCTCAACATAGTTCAGGCTCGCATCCGCCTGAATATCCTCTAATGGCACCACTTCCGACTCGTCGGCTATACACTTTCTTAGCTGCGACACGTGGAAGGTGTCATGAATCTGACCCAACTCTGCAGGTGGCTCCAATCGGTAGGCTACTCTTCCTACTCTCGCAGTCACCCTGAAAGAACCAATATATCGGGGCCCCAACTTGCCCCTCTTCCTGAATCGGATCACTCCTTTCCAAGGAGAGGCCTTCAGGAGCACAAAGTCGCCGACCTGAAATTCGATCTCGGACCGGCGCCTGTCCGCATAACTCTTTTGGCGACTCTGAGTGGTCAACAACCTCTGTCTGACCTGCGGTATCTGCTATGTCGTCTGAAGCACGATCTCAGTACTACCCATCACACGCTGCCCTACCTCTCCCCAGCAAATGGGGGTCCGACACCTCCTCCCATTCAACAGCTCAAAGGGTGGCATACCAATGCTCGAATGATGGCTGTTGTTGTAGGAAAACTCTGCCAACGGCAAGTACATGTCCCAACTCCCGCCGAAATCCAACACACATGCTCGGAGCATGTCCTCGAGCGTCTGAATCGTCCGCTCAATCTACCCGTCAGTCTGTGGGTGGTATGTGGTACTAAAATGCAGTATCGTACACAATTCCTCATAAACTTCTTCCAGAATCTGGAAGTGAAACATACATCTCGATCTAAGACAATCAAGATCGGCACTCCATGCCGCGATACCGCCTCCCTCACGTACATCTCTGCCAACCACTCTGTGGAAGAGCTCTCACTGATAGCAAGGAAGTGAGCGCTCTTCTTCAACCTGTCCACAATCACCCAAATTGCATCGACACCACTCACAGTCCTTGGCAATTTGGTGATGAAATCCACGTAAATTTGTTCCCATTTCCACTCGGGAATCTCTAATGGCTGCAGCTTACCATGTGGACGCTGGTGCTCGGCCTTTACCCTGCGACAGATCAAGCATCTCTCTACAAACCATGCGACATCCCTCTTCATACAGGGCCACCAATACTCCCTTTTCAGGTCCAAATACATCTTAGTGGCCCCAGGATGGATCGAGAACTTCGATCGATGAGCCTCTTCCATCAAAATGGTACGCATCCCGCCCACAAACAATACCCATATCCGACCCTGAAATGTCATAAGCCTCAGGCTATCGGTAACGAACTCCGATACCAGCCCGTCAACTCGCTCTCTCTTCTGGCTTTTTGGTGTCACGGCCTCACCCTGGGCCCCACGAATGGTGTCCAACACTGGAGTCATCACTGTCAATCTCAAACAAACGCCTCGCATCGGGGCGTCCTCCGCCCTACGGCTCAGTGCATCGAATACAACATTAGCCTTGCCCAGGTGGTACAGGATCTCACAATCGTAATCCTTCACCACATCCAACCATCTCCTCTGGCGCATATTCAGGTTGGGCTGATCCATTAGATACTTCAGGCTCTTTGTGGTCCGTGTATATGGTACACCGAACCCCTTATAGATAGTGAAACCAAATATTGAGGGCGAACACCACTGCCCCCAACTCCGGATCGTGGGTGGGATACCTCATCTCATGAGGCTTCAGCTGCCTCGATGCGTATGCTATCACATGACCCCTCTGCATAAGCACCGCTCCCAACCCCGATATCGACGTGTCACAATACACTACGAAGTCCTCCATCCCCTCTGGAAGGGCTAACACTGGAGCTTCGCATAGTCTCTAGCGAAGTGTCTCGAAGGAGGCATGTTGCTCTGGACCCCATGAAAAAGCAACACCCTTCTGGGTCAACTTGGTGAGTGGCACGGCGATCTTGGAGAAATCCCTGATAAATCTCCGATAATAACCATCCAACCCTAGGAAACTCCTGATCTCGGTAGGTGACCTTGGCACCTCCCAACTCATCACTGCCTCAATCTTGGCCGGGTCGACCAATATCCCGTTCTGGTTAACGAGGTGCCCTAGGAACTGAACCTCGCGCAACCAGAAATCACACTTGGAGAATTTGGCATAAAGCCTCTCTGATCTCAGAACTCCGAGGATCTCCCTCAAATGTTCCCCATGTTGCTCTCTGGATCTCGAATACACCAATATGTCGTCAATGAACACGATAACCGAGCGATCCAACATCGGCCTGCACACTCTGTTCATGAGATCCATGAACACCACCGGTGCATTGGTGAGTCCGAAAGGCATCACCATGAACTCATAATGCCCATAACGAGTCCTGAATGTTGTCTTCTGGATGTCCTCATCTCCCACCCTCACTTGATGATATCCAGACCTCAAATCGATCTTGGAGAACCAAGATGCTCCCTGCAACTGATCGAACAAATCGCCGATCCTCAGCAACGGGTAACAGTTCTTGACCGTTAGCTTGTTCAACTCTTAGTAATCAATGCACATCCGGTATGAACCATTCTTCTTCTTAACAAAAAGGATAGGCACTCCTCATGCTGAACTGCTCGGCCGAATAAACCCCTTCCCCAGTAGCTCCTGTAGTTGCGAGGATAACTCCTGCATCTCTGGAGGCGCAAGGCGATAAGGTGCCTTGGCGATAGGCGCAGCCTCCGGAACCAAATCGATACTAAACTCTACCTGCCTCTCCGGAGGCACACCCGGCAAATCTTATGGAAATACATCCGGGAACTCATGCACTATCGGGAGCTCATCAATTGACCTTGGTCTCTCTGAATCAACCCTCGCATCCATCACATATGCTACAAATCCCCTACAGCCCTGCTGTAGATTCTGTCTCGCTCTGGCGGCCGAACAAAATGCTGACCCAGAATGTGTAACCTTGCTATACACCGTAAGAACTCCCCCACTGGGGTCTCGTATAGTCACCAGTTGACTCTCGCAGTCGATGACCGCTCCAACTTTGCTCAACCAGTCCATGCCCACGATGACACAGTCATCTCCCATCACAATATGAACTAAATCAATCGGGAACTCAACACCGAAAATCTCGAGTACAAATCTTCGGATCACTTTGGCGGCATACACCGTCCTCTCGTCAGCTATGGAAACTCTCAGAGGTCAACTCAACGCCTCTCGATTAATACTGATGTGCTGACTAAAAGCCAAAGATACAAAAGACCGACTCGCACCCGAGTCAAATAACACCAAGGAAGGTACATAATTCACAAGAAAAGTACCTACACATAACATAAACTAAACACAACATCCCAACATCAAAATAAATACAAGAAAGGATACATACTAGCCACGACATCGGGCGCCGCGCGGACCTCCTCCGCAGTCAACTGAAAGGTTCTCCCTCGTGCCTTCGGTACCTCGGCCTTCACTGGCCGGCTCTCAGTAGCTTTGATAGCAGCAGGGGCAGATCTCTGAGGTGCTCCCTGGGCTGTCCCTCACAACTGTGGACACTCTGCCTTGTGGTGTCCGGTCTGGTTGCAGTGAAAGCATACTGCAAACCCCTTGGGGCAATCCTGGGCAATTTGGTAGGGATTAGACTGCCCCTACCCCCACCTTTCAGACATCAGACCTGATTTGCTTTCATTTCAATTAGAAGGGACATAAAAAGGCCAACTGCCAGAGACTGACAACAACAGCGCTAGTAGGGACGCTAGCTCCAGCGACCCTGCAGATTACGGATTGCCAACAGGTCAAGACAGATGCTCTGGTGGTGAGGAGTCGAGCCTTACAACTGACCGGCGAGGAGGCACGTTCCGCACTTGATTTGGTGATGGGTATGTTTTCTTTTCCCTACCTCTTATTTCATGTCGATTATGATATTTATGTGCTATGTTTATGTGTTATTTTTAGGATCATTCAATGTGAACGACATCCCAGTTCAGGTGTTATTCGACTCGGGGGCAACCCGGTCGTTTGTCTCTCTTGCGCTTTGCAAGAGGTTTTCTGAGTCTTCAGGCATGTTAGATTATCCTTTAGAGGTTGAGATTACTGATGACTGATCTGTCCGAGCATCAGAGGTTTTTTGAGACTGCATATTGAGGTTATATGATGAGCGTTACCTCGTAGACTTTGTTCCCATTCCATTACGTGGGAACAAGGTTATCATAGGCATGGGCTGGTTGAGCCCTAATGGGGCGGTGATCGAATGTGCACAACAACTGGTGTGTATCAGGACCCCAAGTGGGGGAGAGCTAGTGATTCAGGGCGAGAGGCCACATCAAGGACCAGCTTTGTGCTCAACAGCAAGGGTTAGGCGCTACCTTCAGTAGGGTTGCACAGGGTACGTCGTCTATGTTATGGATACCCGGGAAGTGGGTAAGGCGACTGAGAGTGATGTGCCACCCGAACGTATTTCCTGAGGAGCTGCCTGGGATACCTTTGGAGAGGCAGGTGGAGTTTCGAATTGACCTAGTCCCTGGTGCGGCTCCGATAGCCAAGGCACCGTATCGGTTGGCTCGTCCTGAGATGCAAGAGCTGTTAGACAAGGGATTCATTAGACCTAGCAGTTCACGCTGGGGAGCCCCAATCCTATTTTTGAAGAAGAAGGACGGGTTGTGTCACACCCCAAAACCGGAACGACAGAAACGTTCGGGGGTGGAGGACGTCATGTTTAGTATCACAAGACATGTATCATAGTAAGCAAGTAATGAAAAACCATTTCATTAGAAAGAAAGTGTTTACAAAGTAGGTGTTTACAGTCGTAAACATGTTTACGGCCGTGAACCTGTTTATTGCCTTTCTTTCCAATATATAGTTTGTGTTAGTGTCTGTCATAATTGTGACGTATCACAATTGTTTATGGTCAGTGTGTGTGAATCTTCAAGGTGTACTTGACGTTTTAGTGAATGAACGTGTGCATTGCTTGATCATCCTCTTTTTCTACGCATTCTGTAATTTTTTTGTTTTGATAACTGGTTGGGATCTTGTAATTGGGACCTTACAATTGCTACAATGCTATGCTGTGGCATCGAAGACTCGGACATGCTAATGCAAAGAACTTGAATCGACTTGCTAAAAATGAAATAGTGCATGGGCTTCCTGTCAAGGATTTCATCACATTTGAAAAGTGTGTGGCATGCGCTCAAGGAAAACATCACAGAAAGCCACACCTACCTAAATAGGTCAATTCAATCAACCAGGTGCTCCAGTTGTTACATATGGACTTATTTGGTTCGGTCAACGTCATCAGTATCAACATAAATTCATATTTTCTGGTTGTGATCAATGACTTCTTGCGGTTCACGTAGGTTTTCTTCTTGTCCAACAAGGCTGGGGTTGCTGACTTGATTAAGAAGTTTATTATGATGATAGAGAACCAAACAAACCACAAGGGTGAAGGCGATCAGAACTAAAAACGGGACAAAATTCAAGAATGTTTTTCTCGATCATTTTTGTGCGGAAAAGGGGATAGTGCGTTAATATAGTGCCGCTCGCACTCCTCAAAAAAAAGGTGTTGTTGAGCGGCGGAATCGAACATTACCAGACGCCGCAAGGACAATGTTATGTGACTCCAAACGTCTGGTTTTCTTTTGGGCCGGGGCGATCAGCCGAGGCAATCAACATAGTGTGTTATGTTCAATATCGTGTTCTGATCAACAAATCTCAATTGAAGACTCCATATGAAATTCTCTATGATCACAAACCATCTGTTCATCACTACCATATTTTTGGGTGCCCTTGCACTCTCCTTCATCTAGAATCCAATCCCAAATTCAATGCCAAAGCCGATGATTGTCACTTTGTAGGGTATGCTGCTCGCACGGCGTACAGGGTCTACAATAAGAAGATGAAGCAAATCGTAGAATCCTTCGATGTGCGCAGGTTAGAGGAGAAAGAAACGGATGCCAGAGTCGGTCTAAATTGGTTGTTTGATTATACATGTCTTTTCAAGTTGTTCAATGTGTTCTCAGATGATTTGTATGGTTCCATCTCTGGTTTGAAAGCTATGATTGAAGATGAAGACGAAGAAGTTGTTTACAGACCGCCGGTGGTGTCCTATCTGACTCTTACAGTGGATGCATCTGTTCCAAGTGATTCGTTAGAGTCTCCATGTCAACAAAATATTCCAGATGCTGATGCTACTCCTCTTACTCCTGATTAAAGAGAGTTCATGTCCAATGATGCTTCCGCTATTACTCAAACATTTATGGAACTTCTCTTTCCCGAACCGATTGCTAATGAGTTTGTGGCAGGTCCCTCTCACAATTCAAGTCTGTCTGAGGTGGATCATTCAGCAGATGATGGATTTGTCAATATTCACAACCTTTCCATAATGCTCAATGACATCAACTAGGAGATACCTTCCAGAATTCAATGTGATCACCCAATCAAAAACGTCATTGGTCAGCTGGGCGGTGGTGTTCAAACGCGGAGTTAGAGTAGAGATGTAAATACATGTCTCTATTCTTGCTTCATATCTTAAATAGAGCCAAAGAATGTTCAAATGGCTTTGAATGAGCCCATCTGGGTGGATGCCATGCATGAGGAGTTGAATCAGTTTGAAAAGCATGGGGTTTGGAAGCTGGTTGAATTACCCAAGGGCAAGAAGTCTCTCAACATGCACTGGGTTTATCGAAAAAAGCAAGATGATTCATGGGTCATTGTGTGGAATAAGGCCCGATTGGTTGTACGTGGATTTCGCCAAATTGAGGGTTTTGACTACACCGAAGTCTATGCTCCAGTGGCTCGCTTGGAGGCTATTCGTATTTTCCTCGCATACGCTTCTTACATGAACTTGACGATTTACCAGATGGATGTCGATGACGTCATTTTTGGGTCCACATGTCCACAACTATGCAAAGAGTTCGAATGCGTGATGAAAAAGCGGTTCGAGATGAGTTCTTTGGGGGAGATGACCATGTTTTTGGCGCTTCAGGTCAAACAAGACTCAACTGGAATCCTACTACATCAAGCCAAGTATGTTGAAGATATGCTAGAGAAGTTCGGGTTTCGAGACGCAAAAACTGCACTCACGCCCATGGCCAAGAGACCACTGTTGACTCCAGATATTGAAGGCGAATCCGTAGATTGGACTAACTACAGATCGATGATCGGATCATTTATGTATCTAACCGCAAGCAGGCCAGATATCATGTTCGCGGTTTGTCAATGCGCACAATATCAGGCCATTCCTAAACTTTCACATCTTATTGCTGTCAAAAGAATCTTTCGGTATCACAAAGGAAACCCAAAATTGGGTCTTTGGTATCCGAAAAATTCTAAATTTGATTTATATGCTTTTGCTAACTGTAATTATGGAGGTTATGATCTTGACAGGAAATTAATGTGTAACGACCCGACTCTGGTATGATGATTTTCATAGTATTTAATTAGAAGTTTGCAAGAGGGACTCGGTGAGTTCATAGCCTGACTCGCCGAGTAAGGACGGGATTTCAAGCACGTGTTAGCCGGCGACTCGGCGAGTCCATATTCGGGACTCGGCGAGTCTGCCTGCCTGGAAGAAACCCTAAATCCCCGGGTTGCTCACTATTTAAACCACCTTATAGCCCCCAATCTCGCCTCCTTCACCCTCAGAGAGCTGTGAGAAAACCCTAATCCATCCTTGAGTGATTTAAGTGTTCTTGTGTGAAATTTTGAAGGCTTGAAGAAGAGGAAGAAGAAAGGAGCAAGGAAAGGAAGTGTAGAGCAAAGATCCAAGGGCAAACCAGAGTTCATTGAGGTATTATTCGGATTTCCTCCCGTTCTATGCTTTAAACCTCCATTAGAACTCTTCTAGAACTAGTTTGATGCTTTTCTCAAGCCTTATGATTGTATGGATGCCTAATAGGTCGAGATATCCTTAGATCTGTTCATTTAGGAGTTGTAGAGCCCGGATCTATTGCCTTTTTGAAGATACTTTGCATGAAAACCCTAGATCTAGCCTTTATTATGCTTTTTGAGCCATTTTATCTTCATGGATGCATATGGGCACGTAAAGATAGAATCTTTACGTGCTAACCGAGTTAAGGGAGCTCAGATCTATAAGTTTTATACACTCGATTCAAGTAGAATCGAGTTTAGAGTTGCTGCATGCAAGTGACTCGGCGAGTCGGAAGAACGACTCGGCGAGTCGAGTCGCGAGTCCCCGATTTTTCCTTTTTGAGTGATGCCGAGTGGGACCAGTGAGTGGTAGAGTGGACTCAGCGAGTTTGAGGTCAGACTCAGTAATAGAGGGACTCGGCGAGTTGTTCATACAACTCGGCGAATCCAAGGCAATCTTCTTAGCTCGAAGAAAAACTTGTCGAGTTGTTCATATGACTCGGCGAGTCGGATGCAGATTGCCTGAGTTTTTGATTCGAAAGGGAACTCGTCGAGTTGATGCCATACTCAACGAGTAGCAGCGGGTAGGGTTGAGAAGTGAGAACAGGGACTCGGCGAGTTGGCGGCCCAACTCGGTGAGTCAGGTCAACTGTGGGTTGACTTTGACCAGGAGAGTTGACTTTGACAGGAGAGTTGACTTTGATCAGGAGAGTTGACTTTGACCAAGGGTAAAATAGTCATTTTACCCCAGTACAGTGATTAGCATTTGGCTGAGTGTGTTATGGATTTGTAGCCGGGGAGATACCGGAGCAGCAGCAGTTAGCTTCCAGAGCCATACACACAGCAGCCAGTTCACGAGGTGAGTTTCCTTACAGTAGGAACGGGTCTAAGGCCACAATGCCGGCCCGTTCAGTTAGCAGTAGTTCCTGGACTTTGGTCCAATGCAGTAGTTAGTATGTTTGATGCCTCCGTGGCTCAGACAGGATTTATGTGTTTATGCCAGTTGATATGTTATGCTATGCTGTGTTCAGTCAGTTTCGGACTTCGGTCCGATGCAGGGGACGGGGTCCCAGTTAGCTTCGGGTTTCGATCCGATGTAAGGGACGGGGTCCTAGTCAGTTTCGGACTTCGACCCGATGTAGGGGACGGGGTCCCAGCCAGTCAGTTCGGACATCGGTCCGATGAAGGGGACGGGGTCCCAGTTAGTTAGTCCGGACTTCGGTCCGATGCAGGGGACGGGGTACCTGATAGTTAGTCCGGACTTCGGTCCGATGCAGGGGACGGGGTCCCAGTCAGTGGGCAAGGCCCAGTATTTTCTTTATATGTATTGTATGGTATGTGGTAGTTTGGGGGAGCTCACTAAGCTTCGTGCTTACAGTTTCAGTTTTGGTTTCAGGTACTTCCGCAAGCAAAGGGAAGAGCTCGGGATGATGGCATCGCACACACCACAGCTTCAGTTTTTATCCTGGGAGTTGATTCAGTTTCTTGATTATGATTTGTTACAGTTATAATACAGTTTTCCTCACAGTATTTTTACTATGATTTGAGATACATAGTGTGTGGTTTTATTATGTAACACTCAGATTTATGGTTTTTGGTGATATTGGAAATGAAATTTTTGGGTCGTTTCAAGTTGGTATCAGAGCCTTGGTTTGAGGGATTCGAACACACTTCCAGGTGTATCTGAACTCAAACTAAGGGGAAATAAAAAGATTTTTAAAAAGGAAAATGTTTTCTAAAGAATTTTGAAAGCACTTAAAAAGAAAGAAATTTTTAAACGAGATAAGGGTGTGGTGCATGCGATCAGCCGAGCTCAAGTAAGTACTCCCAAATTACCCATACAAGTTTCAGTTTCAGTTTTACTTCCAGTTTCAGTAGAACAACATGCTAGTATAGGACTAAGGATCAAGGAGGATGCCTTATGTGCCTGCTATATGTGTTTCAGCTTATTGAGAATTGCATGCTAGTATTGAGTAGACAGCAGTAGGATAGCCTGTTTAGGTTATGCCTGATAGTATGAGTTTAGCATTGTATGCTAGTACTGTTTTCTCGTTATGAGGATAGAAATGCTTGAGTAGTTTCTTGTGTCCGAATGCTGCTTGCTTTGTGCTTTGTGGGACTCCGAGTAATGGGAGTTAGCCATTAGGTGAATACGTCATGTCACATGTGATCAGGGTTGAATAATCTCAGAGTGTTGGATTTGGCCCTATTGCGCAGCTCTTGTTTGAGTCCAACCGTTGTAGGGACGAGCCTTTTACTTGAAGGATTATCTGAGCCTCATCACATGTGATGGTATTCAGGTGATGGATAATTAGCATTATATGGAGGCCCTCGGCAGCTGAGGACTAGTTTGAGTGGAGTTAGAGATTTCCCTGGGGCAAGCCTAGGATGGGAGTAGCAGAGATCAGTAGTAGTAGTAGTGACTTGGTGGAGTCGAGGCAGTTCTTGAGGAAAGTACGGATAGATGTGGAAGGTAGTATGGGCTCGTACTACTGAAAGCAGAGGATCCGTACTCGAATCAAGGAAGGCCGAGAAAAGACCAGGAAGCTAGTTGTAGTATCAATGATCCCTCAAGATATTTCAGTTTTCTGATGTCATTATGATATGTTTCAGAATGGTGGTTTTTCGTTCGAGACCAGCAGCCGGTAGTGGAGGTGCCGGGGAGGGATCAGGTTCAGGCTCGGGGGACTAGCGCATGGATGGGCAGACCAGAGAGTTTCTCTCTTCAGAGATTACTTGTATCATTGTAGAGCAGACTCCTGTGATCTTCGGTTCGATCAAGGAGGGTATCCTAGAGCTGATGGATGAGAGATTGGGCACCTTCCGTGCTAAGGTGGCGGCCATGATGGGGTCGCGTACACTTACGTTCAGGGAGTTTAGGGCATGTGGAGCTCCGAACTATCATGGGGCGCGGGACCCCATAGCGAGTACTAGATGGTTGGCGGATGTGGCCAACGCTTTCCGCACTAGCAGGTGTCCCGAGGGGGACAAGGTTAGATTGGCGTCCTGTCTTCTGAAGGACAGGGCACGGGATTGGTGGGAGGAGGTCGGACATACTATTGCAGATGATGCAGCATTGGACGCCATGACCTGGGCTGACTTCTCTACCAGGTTCAGGGCGGAGTTTGCACCGGTTATTGAGGTGCAACAGTTAGCTAGAGAGTTTCAGGACCTCACCCAGACTAGAGAGACAGTGGTGGAGATCACCGCCAAGTTCAGGGAGAGGGCTCTTCTCGTTCCTCAGTATGCAGCCGATGAGGAGATGAAGAAGACCCGTTATCATGAGATGTTGCAGAGCAATATCCGCCAGTTTGTGAGCCGGTCCAGCTGTAAAACGCTGGATGACATGATTGCTAGGGCTCGAGAGAGGGAGATTGATCTCGAGATGGAGAAGAAGAGGAAACCGGAGGCGGTTTCGGGTACAGGAAGTTCGGGCAAAAAACCCAAGGTTTCATATCATAGGTCTAGGAGTCAGCCGAACCACGGTCGATGTGGTAAGTGTGGGAGGATGCACGATGGGGTGTGCAAGGCAGGGAGTTCCGGCTACTTCAAGTGCGGTCGGACTGGGCATTTGAACAGGGATTGTACGACCCCTGCTACTGCCATTGCAACATCAGATCTGATTTGCTTTCAGTGCAATCAGAGGGGACATAAAATGTCCCAGTGTCCGAGTTTAGCAGCAGCAGGGAAGGTGGCTGCACCTGCCCCTGCTACTTTGAGGATTACAGATGGCCGGCAGGGCCGAGCTGAGGCGCCAGTGGCGAAGAGTAGGGCGTTTCAGATGACAGCAGAGGAGGCATGAACGACTCCTGATGTGGTGACGGGTATGTATCTTCCCTTCATCTCTATTCTTATTGATTGTTTGTTGCTTATGATTATATGTTTTGTATAGGGTCGTTCTCTGTGAACGACATTTCTGCTATGGTATTATTCGATTCGGGGGCTACCCGATCATTCGTATCACTTGCGCTTAGCAAGAGATTTAGTAGAGCTCCAGGGGAGCTGGATTGTCCACTAGAGGTCGAGATAGCAGATGATAGGACCGTGAGGGTCGCCAGAGTATACAGAGGGTGTTCGCTTCAGTTGTTTGACGAGCAGTTTTCGGTGGACCTGGTTCCTATTCCCCTGCGAGGGAATAAGGTTATAGTAGGCATGGATTGGCTGAGCCCCAATGGGGCGGTGATTGATTGTGAGCAGCAGTTAGTGAGGGTTCGCACTCCCAGTGGGGGAGAGTTAGTGATTCAGGGTGAGAGGCCACAACGCGGACCGACCATTTGTTCCGCCGCGAGAGCGAGACGTCATTTACAGCAGAGTTGCGCTGGGTATATAGCTTATGTAGTAGATGCCCGAGAGAAGGGTAAGGTAGCAGTAGAGGATGTTCCGGTAGTGCGAGACTACCCGGATGTATTTCCCGAGGATTTACCGGGAATACCTCCTGAGAGGCAGGTTGAGTTCAGGATCGACCTGATTCCTGGTGCGGCTCCGATAGCCAAGGCACCGTATCGCCCAGCTCCCCCTGAGATGTAGAAGTTGTCTACGCAGCTGCAGGAGCTGCTAGACAAGGGTTTCATTTGGCCGAGTAGTTCGCCTTGGGGAGCGCCGATCCTGTTTGTGAGGAAGAAGGATGGGTCGCATTGTATGTGTATAGATTACCGGGAGTTGAATAAGGTAACGGTGAAGAACCGTCAACTATGGGTTGACTTTGACCAGGAGAGTTGACTTTGACCAGGAGAGTTGACTTTGATCAGGAGAGTTGACTTTGACCAAGGGTAAAATAGTCATTTTACCCCAGTGCAGTGATTAGCATTTTTGATTGAGTGTGTTATGGATTTGTAGCCGGGGAGATACCGGCGCAGCAGCAGTTAGCTTCCAGAGCCATACACACAGCAGCCAGTTCACGAGGTGAGTTTCCTTCTAGTAGGAACGGGTCTAAGGCCACAATGTCGGCCCGTTCAGTTAGCAGTAGTTCCTGGACTTCGGTCCAATGCAGTAGTTAGTATGTTTGACGCCTCCGTGGCTCAGACAAGATTTATGTGTTTATGCCAGTTGATATGTTATGCTATGCTGTGTTCAGTCGGTTTCGGACTTCGGTCCGATGCAGGGGACGGGGTCCCAGTCAGCTTCAGGTTTCGATCCGATGTAAGGGACGGGGTCCCAGTCAGTTTCGGACTTCGGCCTGATGTAGGGGACGGGGTCCCAGCCAGTCAGTTCGGACTTCGGTTCGATGAAGGGGACGGGGTCCCAGTTAGTTAGTCCGGACTTCGGTCCGATGCAGGGGACTGGGTCCCAGATAGTTAGTCCGGACTTCGGTCCGATGCAGGGGACGGGGTCCCAGTCAGTGGGCAGGGCCCAGTATGTGCTTTATTTGTATTGTATGGTATGTGGTAGTTTGGGGGAGCTCACTAAGCTTCGTGCTTACAGTTTCAGTTTTGGTTTCAGGTACTTCCGCAAGCAAAGGGAAGAGCTTGGGATGATGGCATCGCACACACCACAGCTTCAGTTTTTATCCTGGGAGTTGATTCAGTCTCTTGATTATGATTTGTTACTGTTATGATACAGTTTTCCTCACAGTATTTTTACTATGATTTGAGATACATAGTGTGTGGTTTTATTATATAACACTCAGATTTATGGTTTTTGGTGGTATTGGAAATGAAATTTTTGGGTCGTTTCACAATGTCTGGTAGATGTCAATTTCTTGGAGATCGGTTGGTGTCATGGAAGTGCAAGAAATAGCATACTATCTCAACCTCAACGGCAGAGGCGGAATACGTAGCTGCTTCTGCCTGTTGTTCTCAAGTTATCTGGATACAATATCAACTATTGGACTACGGTTTGAATTTTCTAGAAACCCCTATTTTTTGTGATAATGAAGCTACAATTCAAATTGCAAAAAATCCAGTCCAACACTCGAAAACCAAGCACATCGATATCAAAGTGCATTTTATTAGAGATTGTTATGAGCGTTCGCTCATTCGGTTTGAACAGGTTCCCATTACTAATAATGTGGCGGACTTGTTCCCAAAACCATTTAACAAAGCTCGATTCGATTTGAGGAATAATTTTTGTTGTAGGTTTGTTTAAATTTTATTCATTTACTTTTCATTCTCATCCATGCAAAAATTTAGGGGGAGAAATTAAGCAAAAACGAAAAAAAAATTAGAAAATTAAAAATCCAAAAACAGTAACTTTTCTATAAGTGTTGTGTTGGGAAGTGATAAATTCATGTGATAACATGCAATTTGAAACTATTTAATGTACCAAAGTTGAATTGTCTAGGCTCTGTGTTCGATGCGCTGGTAGACATGAAAGATTTAAATGGACCTGACTAGGTGTAGATGAACTTAAGGAATCTAGAGATCTGACAAATCTTAACCTAGATAGTTCCATTTATCCTGACAATACGACACTTGGGTAGATTGAGCAAGGAGATATACATGAGAATCCGCCGGTAACACTAAAGTAATTCGTATCTAGAACCCTTAACGCTTCCTCGATGTACGAACTTTGTCCTTAATTCCGGTATTGAAGGGGCGATTGGGGAATTCCGATAAAGTAGGTATGTAGGAAATTATTTTCTTGCTTTCTTTCTGTTAGTTATATGTTGCCTCCTCTGTGTCATTGAAATACATCTGACCTAGGCTGCAACATATGCAATTCTATTTCTCTGCATCCTCTATCTATGCAATTCTTCCTACCTGTTAGTCATATGTTGTCTCCTTTGCGTGATTGAAATACATCCGACCTGGTACACAACATATGCACGATTCTACTTCTCAATCCCTCTAAATTCGAATAGTCATATGTTTCACCCTCTGCGAGATTGGAAGAGATAAAAGCTGGGTATATAGCATATGCATTCTAAATCTGACTTCTCTCATAGTAACTGTCTGCTTACCTAAAGTAAGGAGTACTTTGGAAGTTCCTGATTATTGGGGTATGTCAGGAAGCAGGAAACATTTTCTAGTACATTTAAAATTGAACAATCACTAGGTTGTCTCTAGATCTTGCGGCTCAATTTAGGTGGACAAAATTATATCCTTGGTCGTCGTCAGATGAATGGTCCTTAGGAATTTTATCCAGAATTCTTTTTAATTTCAAATTTTATTTTTATGTTTATTTTTATTTTTGATAAATTTCAAAAATTTTAAAAATTAATTTTGCTTAGTTTAATTTTCAGAATTCATTGATTTTATTTTTATTTATTTTTTAGTCCTCAAAATGCATTATTTTTAATTGTTTTTCGCTATTAGGCTTAGTTTTTAAAGCCTCTTGGGTTGCAGCCCATGGAAAATGGATCGGGTCTTGGGTCCAAGTATAAAACCCATTGTGTCCGATTGTAAACTTCTTCTGCTCACTATTCATTGCTCCAGCTGTAAACTTACTCTTGAATTCTCTCTTTCACTGATTCATCGATCTGATCCATTTGTGTTTATTACTCGAAATCGACTGTTTACTCTTGTTGGTATGCATATTACGACCACCAAAATGCTATTTTAACAAGAAATCGACCGTGAATCGAAGGATTAATTGACGAATTTGCATCTGTCAGAGTTTACGGCTATTGAAGGGTTCACGGCCGTACACCCGTTTATGGCCGTACACCCGTTTACGGTCGTACACCTATTTACAGTTGTACCCTGTTTACGGCCGTACACTCCACTTTTAGACATTAATTTTTTTTAACACTTAATCCCTATTAAAGCCTAATTAAATTGTTACATGAGTAATACCTTAGTCTTTAATGATTAAATAAATTGTTCACTCACTTGACTTGATTAAGTGCAGATCAAATGGTTGGACTCAAATTTGCTGAAAGTCATAGTTTGGCGATCTTTTTGGTTGACCCTCCAGCATCTCATGGTGAGTTCAAGTCTATGATCCATGGATTCAAGAAATATTGCTTAGCTAGTGCTCTGACTCTTGATCTAGTGGTCTATCAAAGTATGATTCAAGAATTCTGGAAGACTATAGTGGTAAAAAAAGGGGATGATGGTTCTAAGTTTGTCGAAGCTACTGTTAAGGGATGCAAAGTCATAGCAACAGAGCAGATCATTTGAGAGGTGCTAAGAATCGAAGATCAACCAGGTTTCCCCACTGAGATTGCAATGGATCAAGCTCAAGAAGTAGTTGGTAAAATGGGATATGAAGGAGATTTTCCTCCTACTCTTAAGAAGCTGCTACCCCAATACTGGAGGTTTCTAGCTCATATCTTTGTGAGCTACATCTCGGGAAGGAAATCTGGAGCAGACAAAATCTCTCTATGGAATATAGGGGCAATCGCTGCTCTGGCTGCAGGGTTTGATTTCTACTTCTCCAAGTTCATCTTGGACGAACTTGTCGAGAACCTTGAAGGAATGAAAAGAGACAAATTCTTCATGTATCCTAGGTTCCTTCAAGTGATCATCAATGAGCAATACCCAAAGATTAAGAAAGCAGGAGTAACACTTTATATGAAATCTCTTGGATCAAGCACTGTTGGTTTAATCAAACAAAACCGTAAGGGTAAAGTCATGTTTCAAGTAAAATATCCCTTGGTGAAGTTTGTAGCATTTACAAAGCTAAGTGATTCAATTGAGTCTGAAGAGTCCTCTACACATTTGGAATCAGAAGATGATGTGATAACTGCCTCTGACCATGAAGCTGAGAGAGCTCCTCTTGTTGTAATTGTAGCAGAGGAACATGATACTATGGTCAATGTGGAAGTGTAGAGTGACTTTCATGAGAGTGTAAATACTGGTGATGGTGGTGGTGAAGAAGAGGGATTTGAAGATGATGGTTCACTTTTTGGAGGTAATTTGGAGAGATTTGATGATGTGGAAATGAATTTTGGGCTTGCGAATGACTTTTGCCCCACAAATGAGGACATTGACACTTTCTTTTACGATGTCCATGATGTTTCACAACCGGAAACGGAGACATGGGTTGTAGATAATGTTCAAGAAGCTATGCCTCCTTCCTCTGCACAGGTGGATAGTTCTCCAATAGATACGGATGCAACATCAAGGAGTCCTCCCCTTAATGTTGATCTTCCAACCTCCACGCCACTTGTGAGTGATGCGCTTGTGACACATACCTCCCAAACTCCATTGAAAAGATGAAGACATGATCCGAGGCCGGGGGTACTTATTCAGGAACAGACCTCACCCATTCAGCCTGCAATCACAACATCAACTACTACTCTAACCATTTCAACTGCTCCTGATTTTGAAGGACTAAGCTCTACCTTTGAAGCAGGGAGTCCTTCATCTCCTGGAGGTTCCTCCCTCTCCAGGCCTACTCACGACATCGCTTCTAAAAAACTTGCATAGGCCTTGGTATCACAAGAAGCAACTGGCCTTCCTCCTCGCAGAAAAGGCATATCTATTGAGGAAGGTAGATCCGGGGAAGTTGAGCCGTCCAATGTAGAGCTCAGGGTTGAGATTGGTGTGTTGAAACAGACGATCTTCGAAAAAGATGTGTTGATAGGTAATCTTCACATTCGTCTTTTAGATGTTGAAGCTGACAACAGGGCCAAATCAGAGCAAATAATTGATCTCCAAACTCTCCTTGGAGCCCTGACTGCTTGCTACTATAACTTGAAGAACAAGCTTTATGATGAATTTGGTGTCAAATTCAAGTCATCCATCATTCCATCAGCAATAACTGAAGGTCCTTCTAGCGCCCCTGTCCATCCTTCTCTAAATGATAATCCTATGGACCCTCCACCTCCCAAAACCACACGAATTGTTGATCGATTCGAATCTGAGCCTGTCAATGCCAATCGTCGAATCGCTATCAAGCACGGTAAAAGAAAAGTTACTTCCAAAAAGAAAGAAGGTTGGTTGTTTATGACGAACTCTAATGATAATAGAAGGGGAGACTAGCATCAACTCACAGTAACTGATCTAAAACTATGGTTGGTGAAGAGGAACTTTGGTCTTGATGAATACTACAATAGTACACATGACTTTTGTTCTTGGACAAGAGTCAATCTTATTGAACTTTCAAATGCTCCATTCCATAATCCCTCCAAAGATCCTTAGGCTTTTGATTTCAAATTATTTTTGGAGCAGTAGGTCAAAGAAAAATTCTCTGGAATGAAGACAGCTAACTCTCTAATTAGAAGAGATCCAGAGGTGCTTGATCCCAAAACAAACGAGCCACTAAAGACAGTGATGTGGCCTGCTACAAAACAGTTGAAAGAAATTCCAATTCCTCAACATTTTCACGAAGGATATCTAGATCAGATGGAATTTTGGGCATTTGATGAGGTCATAGCCACTGCAGTAATCAATTTTACAGACAGTGACACTATCCTTCGACTTGTTGAAGCTAAGGATCTTCTGAGGTTCGGGGAGAGAGACATTCATACCTTGGCAAGTTATCCAATCATTTGCATGTCAGACATCTTGGAGATAGTCGCTAAAGAGTACACAAGAATGGTTGCAAAGATCATTGCCAACAGGCTTTGGATGAGGGCTACTGAAAGAACGAATGTGAGGTTGTTTGAGAACCCATGATAAAAGAAGACCAAGCTTATGCTAACCACAAACCAAGGGGGAGATTGATAACTCATCGATTTGTGGTTTCGGCTAGGCAATTATCTATATATGTCTTGGTAGGGTCTTGGTCATGTTAGAGGTGTTTTGTAGCTTGTTGACTTGTGTTTACGACTGAGTTGGTGATTACGGCCGTAAACAGGTTTACGGCTTGTCTTTATTATATATAGTTTGTGTCAGTGTCTGTCAAAATAGTGACGTATCACAATTGTTTACGGTCAGTGTGTGTGAATCTTCAAGGTGTACTTGATGTTTTAGTGAATGAACGTGTGCATTGCTTGATCATCCTCTTATTCTACTCATTTATGTTATTGTTTGTTTTGATCACTGGTTTCGATCTTGTAATTGGGACCTTACAATGATGCGAGAACTCACTAAGCTTTGTGCTTACATTTTTCAGTTTTGTTTTCAGGTACCTCTTCTTCGAAGGGGAAGAAGCCGGCACGGTAGTAGCGCATCACACACACACACACACGTGATTTCCGCATCATGAGATTCTTGGGATTTTACTCTAACATTATTACTATTTTATGACATGGTTTGAGATACGTGACTATGTTTTATGAAAGGATATGATTTGATGATGTTTTTCATTAAACCGTTTTATAATTTACTTAATTAAAAACAAAATTTTTGGTCTTGAAAATTGGGATGTTACACACCACCATGTCATGGCGCAATCACCACATCGTGGTGGTTCATTAAACCCCCTGACCCACACCCAAACTCATCGCCACGTCGTGGCTTCCAAAGAAGATTACCATACATACTCTAAAATAATACTGTGACAACCGTCAACTTCCGGTCAAGTCAAACCGGTCAACTCAACTAACCCTTATGTACTAGGGTTTACGTTGTGTAATTACTAAACAACTCGCTATTCTAAGGAGAGATCATAAATCGAAAAGTACGTACATCTAGATCTCCTTAACCCACATCTATGGTAAGTAACGAGCCAAACCGATAAAACAATGTTGCATACTCATCGGGAGTGTGTAAGATCCTTAAACAAGGCTTAACGGGGTTTACAGACCCTGCATTGCGAAGCCAGACACTCAAAAAGGTCACAAATGAAACCTCTTTCAATCATTTTCACTCTATCTTTTCTTGTTGAGAATCTCTCCCAAATCTCTCCTATGTATGAGAAATGTCTCTCAAATATCTCTTTGTATGAGAAATCTCTCCAAGAATGTCAAATCTCTCCCAAATCTCTCTAAGTATGAGAAATATCTCCTAAATATCTCTTTGTATGAGAAATCTCTCCAAGAATGTCAAATCTCTCCCAAATCTCTCTAAGTATGAGAAATCTCTCCCAAATCTCCCTAAGTATGAGAAATCTCTCCAAGAATGTCAAACCTCTCCCAAATCTCTCTAAGTATGACAAATCTCTCCCAAATATCTCTCTATATGAGAAATCTCTCCAAGAATGTCAAATCTCTCCCAAATCTCTCTAAGTATGAGAAATCTCTCACAAATATCTCTTTGTATGAGAAATCTCTCCAAGAATGTCAAATCTCTCCCAAATCTCTCTAAGTATGAGAAATCTCTCCCAAATATCTCTTTGTATGAGAAATCTCTCCAAGAATGTCAAATCTCTCCCAAATCTCTCTAAGTATGCAAAATCTCTCCAAGTATGACAAATCTCTCCCAAATCTCTCTCGAAATCTCTCTCAACTTTCTATAATCACTCGGGGCATGCCGACCCTCGAATTTGGCGAAAACAGCCCAAAAACGGACGTCTACGCGAAAAACGGACTTAAGGAGCTGAAACCCCTCTTAGGACCCGAAAGTCCTCTTAGGACCCGAAAGTCCTCTTAGACCCGAACCCTTCTGAGCCGAAGGCTGCTGAACCGAACCCGAACGGTCCTCTCGGGCCCGAACCTCGCATGCCATACCCGAACCCGAACGTTCGACACATTTCGGGTCTGATCACCTTCTCTTCTGAAGACAGAAGACCGAGCCTTCGCTTCTGATGGCCTACTGAGCCCTCGCCCTTCGCTCCTCGCCCCCCTTCGCTTCGCACCCAGCAGCACTACGGACCGAACCCAGCCTCAGGAGGACCGAGCCTCGGCCAGGACCGAGAGGTCTCGCTGGGAAGCCTCTTCTCTCCCGGTTTTCGACTAATGTTGCGTTTTAGGCCCGTTTTTAATTGTTTTAACACGGTGTTTTCACCCAAAACTTTATTTTAACATATAAGACCCCTAAATTAATGATTAATCACATTTTAAGGATAAAACCTTATCCAAAAGAGAGTAGGTGAAGTACAAAGGTGGAGTGTTGACTTTCCTTTATTTTATGACACAAGCAACCTCTATCACCCACTCCATGTCACTATTCCCCATCAGCCCTTACATAGTCACTTCATTGTACTTTTCCTACCTTTTTCTAACCCCACAATTGGTCAAAGGCTAGAAAAGCCTACTCTCTCCTCACTTCTTTCATTTTCTCTCTTTTCACCAAAAAGATCAAACTCTTTTCTCTCTCATTTTCCCTCTCTAGAATTGGAAATTCAAGGGCTGATCTTGGGATTTTCCTCCACATTTGGTAAGAATAATCCCTTCTCCTTATGATTATTTCACTTCTTTCTACTTGAATCATGGATATCTTACACAAACTCTCTCATAATTGTGTTAGATCTTCGAATCTTCAAGTGATTCTTCAAGTGTTCTTGGGTTGAACACTTCTCTTCTTCAACACATATATGCTAAAATCACTCAAGGTGAGTTCATACCCCTACATTTTCATGTTTTCTCAAGTTTTTAAGGGGGGGGGGGGGGGGAATACAAGTTAAAACACCAAGAACATAACTACAGTTTTCTAAAAGCCTTCACCAGAAAAGTTCAACTCCATTCACGGACTGTTTTGGACAACTTAAACATTTTAGTTTTAAAAACTGTTTTTGGTGCAAGTAGTTCCACTTCTTAGCTTTAAAATGACTACTTACACATCTCCACAAGATTTTTCTACAATTTATGGTGATTTTTACAAAACAGCCTGTCTTTTCAAACACAAATCCAGACCAGTCTATGAATATGAGTATTTTAATATAAGTTAAAACTTCCAAAAATCATGATAAAAATTATGATTAAACTAGACTCATTTTAGGAACTCTCAGAATTTACGGATCTAGTTTTTGACTCCGTATGATTTTTCTATGAATTTTCTAAAACAGAATAGAAATGGCAATACTAGAAAAATGTCTTCTATTTCACATACACCTTGTAACTTGTTGAGCAAGGTGTGCACCTTCATGTGATGATGTGTTATTACCATATATGTCATCTTGTCTTTCTATATAGACATTCATCAGAAAATAAATGGATTCTTACCTCCATAAGTATGGTAAATATATCAATGATATTACAAGGCTATATCCATTAAAATACAAACATTGGTGAACAATGACAAGTAAGGCTTATGCTCACGACCCACACAAATACTTAATAAACTATAATAAGTATAGTTTAGGGTTATTTTACATAACAAACACATTATTAAAGGTATCACACATACAAAAGAGTATTACCACTATGAATAATTATGATAAACTATAATAAGTATAGTTAAGCCATTATACCCCCACAAACGAACATGCAAGTTATAATCGGTATAGTTATGACATGTATATATTAGAAACAAAGTGATAAACTATAATAGGTATAGTTTACGTTTCATCTACACTACGAACTTAATTACAAGAAAGGAATTCACCATCACCACCACTTTTGATAAGCTATAATATGCATAGTTCATGTTCACTACCACTATCATTATTTGATGGACTATGATATGTATAGGTTATATTCACCATCTCAACCACTTTTAGTAAACTATAATATGCATAGTACATGTTCACTAGTCACTATCACTATCCGATGAACTATGATATGTATAGTTTATGTTCACGGTCACTATTACTATTTCGTACACTACACTAGGATTGGTTCCGGTTTTTGGGTTAAAGTCCACGTTCACTTTCGCATTGTTAGTTTTCGGCTATAATTTCTAAGTGTATATGCTAGAGTTATATAGAATCTAGTCGTGATTGGCTTAGAATTGGTGGTTCCGCCTTATTTCCTATTCCTCGTTTGGTTGTGGGCCTAGGGCAGACCCATTACATTCGACGTTTTATCTAACTTTAATTTTATATAACTTATATACACAAGGAAATTATAGAAGGAATCTATAGGGAATTCTAGGATGCACTATTTCATAACATAGAAACTTACATTTCACATTTTGAGGAAAAGCATCGGGTTTTCATATGAATGGGTACATTCCAAAGTACCGGGTTCACATAGAATAGTTATTTTGGTATTAAAACTATATTTCATCTAGAATTGTTAAACTTCAACCATGATCGCTGAGCGTATATGCTTGAGTCATATAAGAATTTAGTCTTGATTGGCTTAGAATTGGTGGGGCCCGCCTCATCTCTTGTTCCTCGTTGGGTTGTGGACCTAGGGCAGACCCACTATATTCAACGTTTTATCTAACTTAAATCTTACATAACTTATATACGCTGGACGATTATAGGGGAACTCTATTGGTCATTCTTGGGTTCATTAACGCATCATATAGAAATATTATGTTCATACTTAACTAAGAAAATATTGGATTTTCTGGAAATCAAACCCTATCGATTTTACAAGGAAAACGGTTTCTACTTCAAACAAAACTCTTATGAACTCACCAACTTAATTGTTGACACTTTTTCAAAACTACTTGTATTCTCAGGAAATCAGTGAAACAGGAAAACTTCAGCGCTTGGAGGATGGGACGTTAAACTGTCAACAATTTATTATTGTCATCATAATGTAATTGATTTTGAAACATGTAAACATATACTTTGGTGTAACTTTTTCAATTATATTTATGATGATTGTTTTTAATTTGAGCACTATTATACACGTTGTTGTGATACTGTACATGAAGTCCTCCACTCTCGGACGTTTTCACCATCCTTAGTTTGGGGGTGTGACAAATACCATACTTGGAACTGGCTGTTACAGTTGATACGTGTCCAACCCAAAATTTCGAGCCACAAAAACTAAACACCTTGAAGTTCTCCCAACTTCACCTTGATCTCTACCAAATCTCTCACCACCCATGCACACTTATCGGACCTTGTAAAACCCCACATCCTCTTGATTTTGTGAATGCTCTAAACTATACTCAAACATGCAATTTCGATCTATGCGATCCAGTTCCAATAAACTAAAAAACCACCCGGTTAAGACATTCAATTTCCTTTAATGAGACTCCCATAAAGAAACTTCATCTCCCGCAAAGATATACAAAGTCTCGACCTAATGAGCCATTAGAGGCATCATCCTTTTGGTGCTAAGTTTTCAAATACCAACAACTACAAGGGATTTAAGTGATTTTTTTTACTACAACAAATCAAAGGAATGTAATCCTAACTTGATATTTTGATTACATTAGGGTTCATGCTAGTTTTGTTGTTCATAGTATCTTGCCTTCAAAGTGTTATGAGATAGATCATTTAGGTTACATAGGCTTCTAAGTGTTAAGTGAAATTCCACAAACACATTGTTTTGGTAACCTATAAAACTAATCAATAGTATCAGAGCCTTGGTTTGTCTAACATTGATTGTACATGAAATGAACTGAACAAAATATAATTATCGAAAAATATGTCTGTCACGACGTGACTCCAGTACAAAACCGAATTTGGAGAATTTTTGCCTAATATGACTTGTGTGCTTATTTTTGGTAATTATCTAGTTTTAATTCTTCCAAAATCTGAATTTTGAATGCCTTAGATAATTAAAAATAAAAGCCTAAATATTATGAGATAATCTTGAATAGATAATATCTAATTATAAGATTAATTAAATTGAATTATCCATATGGATTTAATAATAAATTTAATTATAAGATTAATTAAAATATAAATATAAATTCATGATACGTTTAAATTGATTTATTAATTCTATGATTAATTTAGATAATTAATATTTAAACCGTGTGTTTTAAAAAGTTGTAATATACACCATTTACATATATAAAACGTTTAATTACTATATAAATAAGAAAATTCTGCCGAATATCTTATACGTCTCCTTCAGGAAGCCATACTATAAGAGGAGTATACGGAAACAACCTATAAATTGACCTTTGAATTAGTGTCCTTTTGACCCACCACTCCTTTGAATGGTGGAGGGTCGTTAGCTGAATGGGTTTGGTATGACATAAAAGATTAAAAGTATAATCTATAAAGTAGTAGAACATTCGTTTAAAATCCTACTCTAATTACTTTAGGAAAATGTATAACTCTAGATTTATTTTAATGTCACATTTTACCACAATCTCCACCTTGACATTCAAAGTAAGTTACAATTGAAAGTAAAGCATTTATAACAACCTCGAAACAACTTTGGATAGTTGATACATATCCAACCAAAACTTTCAATTCACCAAAACCAAACGCCTTCAAGCTCTCCCAACTTCACCTTGACCTCTACCAAACCTCTCGCCACCCAAGCACGCTTATTGGGCCTTGTAAAACTCTATGTATTCTTTCTTTGGTGAATGCTCCAAACTATACATGGAACTACAATGTCGACCCATGCAATCACCTCCAATAAACCAAAAAAACACCCAGTTGAGCCATTAAGTTTCCTTCAATGAGACCACCATGAAGAAACTTCATCTCTTGCACTACAGGTAAAAGTTTTTCCTTGTGGTCGACCTTAATCATCTAGCTAAACACATAAGGCATGAATCGAATCAACAACCTATCTACTTTTCCAACCATCAACTTAATCCATAAACCTACTCCTATTGAGACAATCACCTCCGAACAAGTAGCACCCACCAGTTGAACCATGTAGGCTCCTACGTCTTTACCCACCACTCTAACCCATCTTTTGGACTCATCCCGAAGAATCAATGGACAAACCGCTTCAACTACACCATGAGGAACATCCTCATACAAGTCCATCACTAAAGACCTAAGGCTATGTTGAAAACCCATGACTATGCACTTCTAAGAGAAAATTTGTATCCTTCTGAGCAACATACTTACCAATGTCTGATATCACCTCAAAATCGCCATCTACCGCCCATTTGTAGATACTTTGCACCTTCTCTGCCCTATCCGAAGAACCGTCTCGGTGGACCATCAAATTCTTATCAAACCTAGTACCCCGACTCAACATGACATGACTCTCGGACAAGGACCAAAATCGGGTCCATTGATACTGCCACCATAGTCGATTCTTGACCTTCATCTCCTTTGCATATACACCATCTGACTCACGATTGCAAGCTTATTTTCGCCAAATAAAAACCATATTTTTGGTTTCTTTAGCAACTCCTAAACTTCGAACAAAAACTTGAACCGCCATAGTCTATTCTTTCTTGTGAACATGCCAATTTATCACTTGAAGAACCACCCTTTATGGTGTCAAATAAACAAGATCGTTGCAACTTTCTTCCATAAAAGTTGTTTGTACTTTAAACACATTGGATTCGTTCTTCAAAGCCTCTTTATTGATAATCACACCTTGTGAAAACCTCGATTAACAACCACTCAATTGTCTCTAATTCAACCTTTAATCAGTATAAGAAACTTGTTTCCTAATAAACGAAACAAAAGACCACTTCCTTGATCTAAAAACCCACATGAAAATCAGTTGATCGATCACCTAATTGAAAATCTTTCATCCTTTATTCAATCCTTGTGAAATGGTAGTCAAACCCATGATATTGAACCCCAAGAACACTATTGGACCTTTTTGAGAAATTTTATCAAACACTCCACGTGCGATCTTTAATACTCCACCTCAAAACAAGATAATATCTTTATGGATAGACCCCATTTTTTATTCAAATCACCAAAACAAGTGTAATTTAACAAAACAAAACAATGGGTACCTTATTTGTTACTAGAATTTGAAATTGAAAATTGCCTGAGACAAGCGCACCCAAAAAACCGACTCATGTTTCTTCACCTAATACTCTTGATCAAACCTTTATGAAAACTAATTTGGATCTTCACCTAAACCCTTTATCTTTCACCAAAAAATGAAGCTAATATTTCCTTAATTAAAACCCGCTATCGATCAAAATAACTCTTCTCCGGATCTGGTACCACTTGTTGTGCATTTATAGAAGCAATAACTAATTAGTTATGGAAGAATTATAGAAGACATATAGAAGAAATCAACAAAGAAAGATCAATTGGCTGATTTAATCTTTCTTTGGATCATTCTTTGTTTACTTCGTCTATATTTATTCCATAATTATTAGGTTAATGCTTCCGCAAATGTACAAATACTTGGTATGCAGTTGTACAATAAAGAAAGATGATGGAATGATTGATAGTATGTGAAACCTTTCATTCAATCATTTATTTAGTCAGACAATATATATTTACACTCTATGGAGTCAAAGATAGCGAAAACCAACAGAGAACAACTCAAGAGATTAGTTCGTAAACAAAAATGATGATATTAAACAATATTCTTAACATAAATATGTGTACATGCACATGATTACTTATGACAATACACATAATAACGCTCACAATAGTGAAACTTCACAATCCATGCACATGATTAACATAAATGTAACGTCCTAAAAATTACAAAGAACTTTTTTGTTCGTAAAACAAATTAATCAATTAAACATTTATTTCGAGAACCTTTGAATACCATTTGATTGGTTGAAAACTGTAACGTCCATAGATCAGAGCTAGTCAATTAAGAGACAATAAGTGTCGAAAATGACTTTTTGATAGAAGATTATTTAGAATGAATAGTATTAATAAAAGTTGTAGTATATGTTACAAGAATTCCGGATATAAAAAAGAATGTCGAAATCCGAGTTATAATGAAGAAGTTATGACCTGTTGAAGTTTCGCGACAGAACAGGCACAACACAACGCGACGTAAATAGTGAATTTATGATAGAGTAATATTTGACTTTAGCGATCTAAATGAAAGTCTTAGAATACGTTAAACCGAGAGCATGCATAAATTGAACGCCCAAATCTGACTTCGTATGAGGAAGTTAAGATTTTCTAAGTTTCAGCATAGCGATATGCAGCCCAAAGCTTGAAATTGAGATCGAGTGATCTTTGGCCGAAACAATCTAAACGAGAATCAAAGGTCTTGTCGATAGTAGTTCAATGGTAAAAAGACAGACGAAAATGGACGTCAAATGAAGAAGTTATGAATTTCTAACAGAGTTTTCTTGTCGCGGCATAATAAAAATAATATAATAAAAATAATATAATAAAAATAAATTCAAAATTAGCCGACGGAGTCTAAACAAAAATTGTAGAGCATAATCTCACCTATGTGTGGATATAAAGAACGTCAAAATCAGAGCTCGTAAGCGAGAGATATGAATTTATGAAGTTCGGGGCACGAACTTCCACTACTGTCAGAGTTCACGACGTGAACAGGGTGTTCAGGACATGAACATGTGATTGATACCTTCCAGAGCAAGTGGACTGATGACGAATGCCATGACTTGAGTAGGACCAAACTCACGATGTGAACATTTGAGGTTCACGACGTGAATCTAGGAAATTGGCCCTATAAATAGAAACCGAAGGGCAGCCGACTATGGTTGCTAATTCACCATTCTCTCACTCTCTATACCCTCTCTAAGCCATCTTGAACAGGTGATTGATACCTTCCAGAGCAAGTGGACTGATGACGAATGCCATGACTTGAGTAGGACCAAACTCACGATGTGAACATTTGAGGTTCACGACGTGAATCTAGAAAATTGGCCCTATAAATAGAAACTGAAGGGCAGCCGACCATGGTTGCTAATTCACCATTCTCTCACTCTCTATACCCTCTCTAAGCCATCTTGAAGCACCCCTGAAGCCCCGATATCATCGCGATACCTGAAACCAATCCCGAAGCTCTGAAGATCCCGAGAAGAAAAGAGTTTTAAGCCGAAGCTCTGCCCGCGAGAAGCCCGATTTTTAGAAGATATCCCGGTTTCATCGAAGAATACTACTTGAAGAGCCTTATTGCTGTCCAATAATCGTTTTATCAAGTGAGTGCATAGTCCCTTTCGTGAACATGATTTTAATACAAGTATTGTTTTGATGTATTAAATATATGTGTTGTGTGAGTTCTTTGATGATGTCTGAATTAAGTGTTATAGAACATACCTGATTGTTTATGATAACTTAGGTTAAATAGTAAACCTAAGGTTTGTTATAATGATTATCGGGTAGTATCTCTTTATGAGTACGAGTGAGATATATACGGAGAATTGAACTTTAAAATATGTCATTGATCCGAAAGCATGGATTAGACATAGTTATTTGTCCCTAGTCCAAGAGTATGTATTGGACTTAGTTAATTGTCATTAATCCGGGAGTATAGATTAAGACTTAGTCAGTTGTCATTAATCCAGGAGTATGGATTAAGATATAGTCAGTTGTCCTTAGTCTGGGAGTATGGACAAGACATAGAATCTGTCATTAGTCTTGGAGTATGGATTTAGACATAGACCAATTTTCCCTTATCCGGGAGTACGGAATGGGCACAATCATGGACTCGAGAATATGGATTAGATCCGGGAGTAAGAGTTAAAATTTAAGGTCCAAGGGTATGGATAGTCTCGTTGAGAGGATTGATGGGGTGGGGTAAGAGTTTGTTATATATATATATATATATATATATATATATATATATATATATATATATATATATATATATAGAAAATTTTATATTGTGTGAATTCTAAATTATATATATGTTATAACATTATGGGATTGAAATCCCTATGTACTCACCAGGTTTTCCAAACCCGACCCACTCAACATTTTTTTTATCACATGTATCGATACAAAGACACATTACACTAAGAGATTAAAGAGATGTATATCATTAGTGTAGATGAATGTAAGTTCGGTTTATGCTTATGTGTTTGTATTGACCAGGACATCCCAAATGTTTTAAAACAAATAAAATACATCTCTCCGGAGATGCTTGGATAAAGTATTTATCATGTTTTCTGGGAACAAATTCCACAACAGTTTTCTTTAAAAGATTACTATGATTTTAAAACAAGGCATAAACAAATCGGTCTTTTCTGACCGTGAAATTTGGGGATGTCACAAAAACCAAACATGATCATAGTCAATTTTACAAAATCGTGGAAACAAATATATTCGATGCGTGTGTACAGTCCCACCGAGCTCTTCTCACGAACGACCTACAATGTAAGCATAAAGCTTAGCGAGTTCCCCGATATACCACATATTCCACCGTACATATAATGCACCGACACAAAATTCTCGACTTTAGTGCAGAGTAAATGTAACATCCCGTTTAAAATAAAATAAGTAAATAAATTAATATAGTATATATATATATATATATATATATATATATATATATATATATATATATATATAATTAGAGAATCATTAGGTTTTTATTTTAAAGGGGGGTATTTATAAGATTAATGCTTTGTACTGGCCAAGTATTTAATAAAGTAAATAAGTGAGATTTTTTAATATCAATAAATGGTATATATATTTAAGTGGAGGGTCCACATAGTAATTATGGGAAACTTCTTTTGAAGAGGGAATCAAGCCTGGGGGAAAATTTGTCATAGCGCCAAACCTCAACGGTCACTTTTGTAAATTTTCTAAATTGGCTCTATGTTTCCCCCTGATAGCCGACAAGTGTCAATGGGGCTTTGCTGAGGGCTTACTGTCGTGACCTACTTCAGAATTTGGTACCCTTCGATCGTGCACCATTCTCCTTAAATGGAGTCCCAATTGTGATTGTGTGTGTAGTGTGTATGTGTGTGTGCAGTTAAAATAGAGAGAGAGAGAGAGAGAGAGAGAGAGAGAGAGAGAAAGAGAGAGAGGAGGAGTCTTCCATTGCTAGAGTTGCAATTGGGTCATCGGGTTTCATCATCGTAGGTCGTCGGAGGTAGGATGAAAGATTTGTTGTACTCGAAGTTGTGTGTGTGAGATTTGAGTGTAGAAGAAGAGGAAAGAAAGAGAGTGCTCTGATGAATCCTATTCAATAACCACCATATCATATATGAGAGAAGGATCTCGATTCAATGGTGGTCCAAGGCTATTCCGGTGACTTAGAAACAAGGTAGCAATCCAGAAGTTGCATAGGTGAGTTATTGATTCTGAATGCTTTAAATCTATTTTATGTCAAGCATTTGCATTTCGATGAGTTGTGAGAAGTTTCCAGCGACTGTTTTCTGTAATCTTAGAACTATAGGTCACGATGAAGATATCAAGAGGCAAGCAACGATGTGGTTCATATGAAGTTATATACTCTGTACAAGAAAGAGAAAGCATGGAGAGTGAATTGGAGGGTGATGTTGGTATGGATAGGTGGGAAAGATTGAGAGGGATGGTTATAGATGAAGGCTCCACGGGAGAAGAAAGGCTTCGCCGGAGATGAGCGTCACCAGAAATGTGAGGCTCCACCGGAGTATGTAGTTGCACAATCGAATTGCTTCGATGAGATGATATCTTCGTCTGGGAGTTGTTGTAGCTAATGCTACTCATTAAATCTTGGTATTGTTTGGAAAAGTCGGCCGAAGCTGAAAGCAGCCTGCCGGCACCGGAGAAGAAGGTTGCATATGAGGGATGAAATCGTCGGAGGTGTGTCGGCTGTCATTGGTGGTTGGTTCCAAAATATGGAGCGTGCTTGGAAGGGAGGTTAGTGTTTGACAATTTTACCCTTTCCTCTTAGGGTTTTAGTTGTTCTTATGGGCTTTGTTAGTTAGGGTCCCATTTTTGCGCTATGAAAATAGAAATCGTGGTTGGGCTTAGATTGTGGAAAAACAATTCGAGAAAGATTTAGTTCATATTTTAAGAGGTTGGGACCTAAGCATTATTAGCCAAACTTTAAAGATATGAAATTCTTTAATTAAACCTAAATTGAATTTTTGGGTATAAATGATAACGAGATTTGTGAATAGTATCTTAGCAAGAATAAAAGTAGGAAATGATCATTTTGTGGCTCGTTAATAAAAGTAAATAAAATTATCTTATGAAGTACTAACAAGTAATATTGGTAATATTAGCTGAGTAAGGATTATTGCTATTATTGTAGGTGTTCAGAGAACTAGGAATCCATCTCAGCCACTTATGTGGTTTTATTTTGGGCTTGCCGCTTCAGGTGAGTTACCTTCTCAGTATAAGTGGGTCGAAGGCACCAATGCCTGCCCACTAGTAGTTATTTACAGTAGAGATGGTTGTCTTTGTGATAATTTTCTGGTATGCCACTACTTGTTGAGCCTCTTAGCCCACTATACAAGTTATGGATGATTTACATAATCAACCCATATATTTAATTAGTTATCTTTTGATCGCTTAATTAATTCTAAATTAATTCTTGATCAAACTAATTAAATAATATTATTATATATTAGAACATATAATATATTAATAATTCCCGAGCGTTATTTCTCTCATTTAGTCTATCCAATTGCATGGTGTCATGCAACCTAAATGGACCATGCCGGTTCGGGTCAAGTACTTACCATAAATAGTTATGGACTTAGACACCTTCTCCAACAGTCTCCCACTTGGATAAATCTAATAACTATAACTATAATACTTCAGGAACCGATCAGCAATCGTAGCTCTTTCAAGGTCTCTTGGAAATGAGAAGATGATGATACGCCATTTAAGATAAGTGATCATATAATCTTCTGTTCTAGATATCAGCCGGACAAATACATGGAACAATATCTTACTTATTTTCCAATAGTTTGTTTCCCGATTTCTGATTTGGTTGACAAAGAACTTAATTGAACACATCAACTTAGTTCTGACCGGGACCGGTACATAGGTCAAAACAAAATCATCGAGGGGCCCGGATATCAGCTTCTAATCCAAGAAGGAACAGATAAACTTCGACTTATATGTTTGTTCTACCACTTATTGAATTATACACAAAAGCACGTTTTATGACATCGAGTTACCAATGCGTTTTCGTACAGTCAATGCATAACCAACTCGTAAGTAACAAATCATATCTCTAGGTTTGAAGACTTATATGATATTACCGTCTCACGATCACTTGAGATAAATTCCATGAAGTGATTCCAGTGAGCGTGGGTTGAGTCCAATGCTCAAAACTTATGAGCACTCATGATTGTTGTATCCATGTCCAACACCTTAGACCTTTGCAACCAATCACGAAAGTCTTGATTCATACCTACTTCCGACATATGACCGACTGTGGAGGTGCGAATAATATGATATACCAAACATAATTATTCTGGAAGTCAAAACCTGCAAAAGAAATATAGTAAACGATTGACCAGAGATAGCAACACTTTACTCATAAATAAAACACCTTTTATTCATCATCTAATGTCAATTATGCTTTACAAATTTCGAGGTTATCTAACTACTAAATCTAATATCATCCTTCAGCCCTATGCTCCAAGCATGCTGGAGATGCTTAATCCGAGTCAGTCCCTTCGTGAGGGGATCTGCTGGATTCTCATCCGATGATACCCTCTTCGCCACGAGGAGTCCTTCTTCTATTCGATTTCTGATAAAATGGTATTTTATGTCGATGTGTCTGGATCTCCTATGATCCCTTGGTTCCTTGGCTAAGGCAACCGCACTTTCACTATCACAGAAAATTTCCATTGGTTCTTCAATAGCTGGTACAACTCCAAGGTCTCCAATGAAGTTCTTCAGCCATATCGCCTCCTTTGTTGCCTCGCTAGCTGCAATATACACTAATTCGCAAGTTGAATCAGCCACTCTCTTGCTTGGAACTCTTCCAAGAAATTGCTCCTCCGTTTAGGGTAAAGACCCAGCCTGATTGAGAGCGGAAATTATCCCTATCAGTCTGAAAGCTAGCATCACTATACCCTACAACTCTCAAGTCATCACTCCCACCGAGGGTAAGGACCCAGTCCTTAGTCCTCCGTAGGTACTTGAGGATATTCTTTACCGCAGTCTAGTGTGCCTTGCCAAGGTTACCCTGATACCTGCTAACCATGCTCAAGGCAAAGGCTACATCAGGTCGAGTACACGACATAGCATACATGATTGATCCTATAGCTGAAGCATATAGTATTTGACTCATTTCTACTATCTCAGCCTTAGTGTTAGGGCTTTGTGTCTTACTCAATCTGGCGTTACTCTGGATGGGCAACTCTCCTTTCTTGGAGTCCTGCATACTGAATCTCTTCAGCACCTTATCCAAGTAGGTACTCTGACTAAGTCCAATTAGTCTTTTACTCCGGTCTCTCAAGATCCTTATCCCTAGAATATAGGCAGCTTCTCCTAGGTCCTTCATAAAGAAACACTTCCCAAGCCAGGACTTAACTTCCTACAGAGTTGGGATGTCATTTCCTATGAGTAGTATGTCATCCAAATACAACACCAAAAAGCTAACTATACTCCCACTAGCCTTGACATATACAAAAAATTCATCTTCACTCCTAGAAAAGCCAAATTATTTGACTTTCTCATCAAAGCAAAGATTCCATTTGCGAGGTGCTTGCTTTAATCCATAAATGGATTTCTCAAGCTTACACACTCTATTAGGGTACTCTGTATTGACAAAACCCTCTGGCTGACTCATGTAAACATCCTCAGCCAATTTTCCATTAAGGAAAGCGGTTTTGACATCCATTTGCCATATTTCATAGTCATGAAATGCGGCTATGGCTAACAAAACCCTAATAGACTTAATCTTGGCCACTGGAGAAAAGGTCTCATCATAATCAACTCCCGGAGTTTGTGAGAAACCCTTTACAACCAGTCGTGCCTTATAAGTGTGTACCTTACCATCCATGTTGGTCTTCTTCTTGATGATCCATTTGCACCCTACAGTCTTACGACCTGGTACATTCTGAACCAACTTGCAAACTTGATTGTCATACATGGACTGTATATCGCTGCCCATTGCCTCTTTCCACTTGGCTGACCCTTTGCCTGCCATGGCTTCCGCGTAACTGTTAGGTTCATCCAGACCTATCAGTGTCTTATCACTGATAAGTGTATCACCTTCTGTAGTAATATAGAATCCATAGTAATGCTCAGGTGCATTCCTAACCCTTGTGGAACACCTCAGAGGTATAGACTTGTCAATTGGCTCAACAGGAGTTTCCTCCTCAAGTTGAGTGCTAGGATTTGAAGTTCCTTCACCACTTGACTGTTGAATTTCTTCAAGGTCAACTTTCCTCCCACTGTTTCCTTGGCTTATGAACTCTCTCTCTTGAAAGAATGCCCTCCTAGCTACAAAGACCACATTTTCACTAGGTCTGTAGAAGAGGTAACTAAAGGATTGTTGTGGGTAGCTGATGAAAATACACCTCTTACTTCGAGGTTCGAGCTTTTGATGAGTCTCGCGTCTCACGAAAGCGTCGCAACCCCAAATCTTGATGTGGTCTAGTTTGGGTACTTTACCAGTCCACATCTCATGAGGAGTTTTGGCAACTTTCTTTGTAGGGACTAGATTAAGGATTCGGGCGGAAGTCTCTAAGGCATACCCCCAAAACGAGTTCATCAGGCAAATTGCACAATATCGATTTTTTTTCAAAATTTTGCACAAATAACAAACAAACAAGCCTAGGCTCTAATACCACTGGTGGGATTTGAGCATTCTAACACTTCCTAAATATACATGCAACCCTAATAACCTTGGATATATGTTTGTCTAATTATCATGCAAAGTTGAATTCCAAGGTTATATTCCTATCTAGCATACATGGGGAACAAATTTTAACTTGAATGAAAGATAGAATAACTTACCTTGTTGATGCTTATGATCCTTGAAACCTTGTAAGCGTAGCACCCCAAGTGTGATGCCTCAAATGCTTCATACAACACCAAATGCTCTTGGAATGACTTTAGAGAGAACATACACTTCTAAAATCGGCCTAGCCCTCTTGGTTCATATGTGTAGCCAATTTTGGTGGAGAATGGGTTTCTTATATAGTGTTGACACATCTAGGGTTACACCATGTAAACCCTAATGTTTCATGACTCTTCATTTCCATGACCCATGGGTTTGTAACTCCCATGGAGCATCCATGGAGCATCCTATGGGTGGAACCCAACTTGATAATCCATGGAGCCTCTTAGCCTACTATACAAGTTATGGATGATTTACATAATCAACCCATATATTTAATTAGTTATCTTTTGATCACTTAATTAATTCTAAATTAATTCTTGATCAAACTAATTAAATAATATTATTAATATATTAGAACTTATAATATATTAATAATTCCCAAGCATTATTTCTCTCATTTAGTCTATCCAATTGCATGGTGCCATGCAACCCAAATGGACCATGCCGGGTCGGGTCAAGTACTTACCAGAAATAGTTATGGACTTAGACACCTTATCCAACAATTACATAGTAGTGGTAGGGGTGAAGTAGACCCCATAATCGATCGAAAGAGATCAAAGGGGTAGGCCATCACCCAAATATGCTAGGAAGTATGTGATTTATGTGCTTATATGGTAGGATACTATGTGGTAGTGGTAGGGGTGAAATAGACCCCGTAACCGGTTGAAAGATACCAAAGGGGTAAGCCAGCACCCATATATGCTAGGCAGTTACCGGTTGAAAGAGACCAAAGGGGTAGGCCATTAGCCTGATATGTTAGGCGGTTACCAGTTGAAAGAGACCGAAAGGGTAGGCCAGCACCATGATATGGTAGGCAGTACCGATTGAAAGAGACCGAAGGGGTAGACTAGCACCCAGATATGCTAGGCATTATGTTTATTGTATGGTATCTAGTATGATGGGGGAACTCACTAAGCTTCGTGCATACGCTTTTCAGTTTTGGTTTGAGGTACTTCTTCAAATGGAAAAGAGTCGGCATGATTGCAACGCATCACACTATGATTTCCATATTATGAGATCTTTGGGATTTGTACTTTTCTATGCCATGTTTTAGGTTATTTGAAATACTGTTTTTTTATGAAATGAGTTGACACTATTGATGTTTCATACTAATAGTTTTTATAATTACTTATTCAAAAATGAAATTTTTGGCTCTAAATTTTGGGATGTTGCAGTAAATAAAACTCCTATCCACATACATATATCATATGCAATGACCCTAACACAAGAGTTCAGGGGTCCAACCCAAATCACATAACGGGCCCTTCCCAGCCATACATAACATGCCCCGCTCAACCATGCATAGTAGGCCCCACCCAAGGAGTAAACATGCCCAACCCATACTCCACTTTCAGGAGCTACACCCTAGTCTTTCGTACAGCTTCCTTGGGACAAATCTTGGTCTTCCAAACAATTCATAAAGTCATATGTAATCAGCGGTCAGATAGACAATTGAGCATATGATCCACCCGAGAGCTAAAAACTCAGACACGAACATTGCAATAAGGCATTAGACCAAGAGTTCTCAGGCTATCAAACTTAGACTACATAGAACCCAAACTATCACTATAATGGAATCATGAAAAATAAACACATAATATATGCTAGCATATTTCATACCCTTGAGAACTAGCCTTCCATGGTTACCCTGCTATTGACCACTTCTCAATTAAGCCCTATTGAAACATCCCAAAATACGGTCCAAAAATTTTGTTTTAAATCATTAATAAAACCACAGTTATATACCCATTTCATCAAAACATAAGTTATAATATCTCAAACATTGTTATCAGAGTTTCAAAACATCAGAGTAAACATCCCAGGCTAAAACATTTTGGTGTGCGCAATGCAGTCAACCCGAGCTGTAACATCCGGATTCCCAAGTATAATATTTTATTCCTTTATTTTTTTGGAAGTTGAGAGGGGACTCGGCGAGTTGGTGTTTAAACTCGCCGAGTATGGTCGCGGATTCTTATCCGAGTTCACAACTGGACTCGGCGAGTTCATGAGTGGACGCGGCGAGTCCATGCTGTTTAATGAAACCTTAATTTCCTGGGTTTGGGACCTATTTAAAGGCCCTTAGGGCCGTCATTTGCGGCTACCAAACCCCAGAGAGAAACCCTAAGAGATCTAGAGCGTTTCTGAGGAAGGAGAGTCCATTTGTGATCATTTTGTTGGTGTAATTGCAAGAAGGAGGAAACCAAGGCAAGAGGAGGCTGAGGGAGGTGTGATTCTGGTGATTTCAGAGCTCATAGATTTCATCTTGAGGTATTTTTCGGACCTTCTTCAGATGTGGTGTTGATTCCTAGATTTAGGGTTTTCCAACCCGTTTAGAGGATCGATTTGTGGAGCAATTGGTCCCTTCTCGAGTTCATGCTTTGGTTCTAGACTCAAAGAGGTCCAGAGACCTTAACCCTTGGAGCTTTTTGGAGTTATTCTGGGAGTCATGAACTTAGGATGTTATTTGGGGACTAAACCACCAAGTAAGACCATCTAGATGATATTTGAGTGTAAAGGTCTGAACTTTACGTGATTATCATGCTTAGGAAGGTCAGATCTATGGATTAAAGGAACAGATCTGACCTCAGGAGGTCTATGGAGTTTGTGCATGGCATGAACTCGCCAAGTCCAAAGATCAGACTCGATGAGTAGGGTTAGGGTTTCCCGTAAACCACTCAGTGTGTAGACTTGCCGAGTTGGGGAAATAACTCAGTGAGTCAGAGGGGGATTAGAGGACTAGAGTTCAAGGTGGAACTCGATGAGTTGTTCTTGAGACTCGGCGAGTTGAGTCGCGCTGGCCCCGCGATTCATGCCAGGGATGACTCGTCGAGCAAGGGGAGGAACCTGACGTGCCAAGCGGGACTAAAGAATTAGCGGACACGTGTAGACTCGCCATATCGCCCAAGTGCACTCGACGAGTCGGGTCAAAGTTTGACCGTTGATGTTTGTTGACTTTTAGGGTTTGGTCAACAATGAGGCCTTTAAGCCAAGAAAGAGGTAAAATGGTCTTTTACCCTTCTGAGGGTGTTAAGAAAGGATTGGGTATAGTTGTATTTATGAGAGTATTTACTTTATGTCAATAGGCGGAGGCTAGATCATATTTCTACCGAGTTAGAGACTTACCGAGACACCTGAGGTGAGTCTTCTCACTATACGTACCTAGAGTGGTATTAGATGTTGACCAGAGGGTCCTACGTGTTATATATGAGATTATGTGATATATGTTATATGTATGTTGTATGATGTTATAAACCGGACCGGAGGGTCCAAAAATATAGACCGGGCCGGAGGGTCCAACGAGCTATGATCGGACTAGAGGGTCCAAAGAGCTACGGGACTGGAGGGTCCCGCTGAGACACATCGACCGGAGGGTCGTATTATAGCCTTGAGCGGTGTATGTGTTTTATGTCGTATTTTGGGGAAATCACTAAGCATTTATGCTTACAGTTGTTGTGTTATGTGTTTCAGGTAGTAGCGAGGACCGTGGAAAGGCGCCGGCGTGACTCGTACACACTTGGGAGATAGTTTGATTTTTATGATCTTGGGATATGTTATGTTTTAAAAACTACTATTGGAAATATTTGAGAATATTTTATATGAACTTAGTTGATGAAAAATAAAAAATTTGTTTTGAAATTTACGTTGTTACAAGTTGGTATCAGAGCCTTGGTTTGAGGGATTCAGATGCATCTTCGGGCGTATCTGAACTCAAACTGAGGATTTGAGGAAAAATTTTGATAATGAAGTAAAATTTTTGAAAAGAGTAAAAAAAGTTTTGAGACAAACAGAGCAGAGCCGTGTATACGATTAGCCAGCGCCCGAACGGTGAATCCCCAAAAGTACCCTTACATTATGTGTTATGAGATATGCATTGTTATATTATGAATACTAGAGTAGGCTAGGTATTCATATTAGGACTAGAGTGGCCTGATTTGTGATGCCTTAGCCTAGGAGATTTCTGCCGCTGAGTTGCTTTGAGAGCGAGTAGATAGCAGTTAGGAGCTCATGAGAGGTCTATCGGAGGGTAGCCAATTCATAATGAGAGTAGAGTACTTGTGATCCAGGATCCAAGGAGGAGGACTTGGGGTGAATGCTGATGCGGTGTGGTCAGTAGTATAGGGCCCGTACTACTGAAGACACCGGATCAGTGGGCATTCCAAGTAAGAATCCTTTGGACAACGGAGGACGAGTAGGGTTGCGTCATCGAGTATGAGCATGCTCGATCGAGTCTCTGATATTTATTGTTGTATTTCAAAAGCATCATGGTTGGGACTCGACACACACCTAAGAGTAGTGGTGTCAGCGACGAGGAGACCCGTCGATTGATTCATGAGGAGGTGGCTGCTGCCATCAGGGCTGAGATTCCAGAGATGTTTGGGGACATCAAGACCACATTGATTGAGACCTTTGATGAGCGGTATGCAGCACTTACTGAGGCTGTGGCAGCTGCAGCTACGGCCACTGTTGCTGCTGCCAGACCTCAGGGAGGTGACTCGTTGTTTCGGGAGTTCAGCAACATGAAGCCACCAGAGTTCGATGGGACGCAGGACCCGATTGCTGCGATGAGATAGATCTCTAACATCTAGGGATGTTTCTATACGTGTTCTTGTCCAGAGCACTTGAGGGTACGGTTCGCTCTGAACCAGCTCCGCTTGGGAGCGAAGGATTGGTGGAAGTTCGTGACGGCAAACTTCACTTTGGCAAAGATTTCTGAGGTGACTTGGGAGAGGTTCACCGCTATGTTCAGAGACGAGTATGTTCCCCCGGTGGAGAGGGAACAGTTGATTCAGGAGTTCTTGACCCTCAAGCACGGTACTGATTCTGTGGCAGTGATCACCAGGAAGTTTCATGAGAGGGCGATGTTTTGCCTTGAGCAGGTGTCTTCTGAGCAGGCTCGTATGAGCCGTTATCTGAGTGTTCTGAGGACAGATATTTGGGAGTTTGTGGGGAACTCGACTTACCATACATTTACTGAGCTTCAGGAAAATGCCCAGAAGAGGGAGATTGAGTTGGAGACTCAGGCCAAGGAGTAGGCCGAGTCACAGAGGGTGGATCGGCGACCGACTCAATCTCAGTCGGCAGCCAAGCGGGCTAGACCCGCTGATTCGAGAGTTGGGGCGCGAAGGGCCGCACTTGTGGGAAGTGCGGCACGAGTCACGAGGGGTCGTGCAGGGCTGGAGTATGCTATAAGTGCGGGAAGGAGGGGCATATCACGAGGGATTGCCCCAAGGGATTTTCGGTTTGCTTTCATTGCAACCAGACCGGCTATCGGAAGGTCGAGTGCCCTCAGCTACTTCAGGGATCTGCGCCTGCTGCTAGGGCTACCGAGGTTCGGCTAATGAAGGCCGAGGCACCGAAGGCTCATGGGAGAGCTTTCCAGTTGACTGCGGAGGAGGTCCACGCTGCGCCCGATGTTGTGGCTGGTATGTATTCTATATTCATCTTTTATTTGAGTTGAGTTAGTGTGCTTATATGATGATGTGCATAGGTACTTTTCTTGTGAGTTTTGTGTCTGCTTTGGTATTATTTGACTCAGGTGTGAGTCGGTCGTTTGTTTCCGTAGCATTTAGTCAGCACATTAGTATCTGTCGAGAGGTGTTGGATCGACCTCTGCGAGTTTTCATAGCTGATGAACGAGCAGTGTATGCTTCAAATGTGATTCGAGGATGTGTCCTTGAGATCTTCGGTGTGGAGTTTCCGATAGATTTGGTTCCAATTGCAATGGGGGATGTGTGTGTTATAGTGGGTATGGATTGGTTGAGCCGATATAGAGTTGTGATAGACTGCGAACGTCAGTTGGTGATGATACGAGACCCTAGTGGGCGAGTACTTACAGTGTTCAGTGAGGGAACCCAATGTGGGTCAGTGTTTTGTTCGGCCGCCAGGGCGAGGCAGAGTTTGCAGCAAGGCTACAGTGGATTCGTAGCCTATGTGGCAGACACACGAGTGGCCGTTGGGAGGCCAAGTTCGATTGATGAGGTTCCGATAGTGTGCGAGTTTCCGTATGTTTTTCCCAAGGAACTACCGGGTGTGTCTCCCGAGAGGCAAGTGGAGTTCCGTATCGATTTAGTTCCAGGAGCAGCTCCTATCACCAATGCGCCTTATTGCCTCGCGCCACCAGAGATGCAGGAGTTATCCTCATAGCTTCATCAGCTGTTGGGGAAGGGGTTTATTCGACCGAGTAGCTCACCTTGGGGAGCGCCGATCCTTTTTGTCAAGAAGAAGGATGGTTCACATCGGATGTGCATTGACTATCGGGAGTTGAACAAGCTAACGGTCAAGAACCGTTATCCGTTGCCGAGGATCGATGATTTGTTCGATCAGTTGCAGGGAGCGTCTTGGTTCTCCAAGATAGACTTGAGGTTGGGTTATCATCAAATGAGGGTTCGAGATGAAGACATCCAGAAGACAGCGTTCAGAACTCGTTATGGGCATTACGAGTTCATGGTGATGCCTTTTAGGCTCACCAATGCACCAGCTGTGTTGATGGATCTCATGAACAGGGTGTGCAGGCCGATGCTGGATCGGTCGGTGATCGTATTCATTGATGATATTTTGGTGTATTTGAGGTCTAGAGAACAGCACGAGGAGCATTTGAAGGAGATCCTTGGAGTTCTAAGATCGGAGAGGCTTTATGCCAAGTTCTCCAAATGTGAGTTCTGATTACGAGAGGTTCAGTTTTTGGGGCATCTCGTCAACCAGAATGGGATACTGGTCGATCCAGCCAAGATTGAGGCGGTCATGAGGTGGGAGGTGCCGAGATTACCAACCGAGATCAGGAGCTTTCTAGGTTTGGCCGGCTATTATCGTAGATTTATTAAGGATTTCTCCAAGATCGTCGTGCCACTCACCAAGTTGACCTGGAAGGGTGCAGCATTTTCTTGGGGTCCGGAGCAGCAGACCTCGTTCGAGACACTTCGCCAGAAATTATGCGAAGCCCCAGTATTAGCCCTTCCGGAAGGGATGGAGGATTTCATGGTATATTGTGATGCATCGATATCCAGATTAGGAGCGATGCTTATGCAGAGGTGGCATGTGATAGCATATGCGTCGAGGCAGCTTAAGTCTCATGAGTCGAGGTATCCCACTCATGATCTGGAATTGGGAGCGGTAGTGTTCACCCTCAAGATTTGCCGACACTATCTGTATGGGGTTCGGTGTACGATATACATGGGCCACAAAATCTTGAAGTATTTGATGGATCAACCCAACCTGAATATGCGCCAGAGGAAGTGGTTGGATGTGGTCAAGGATTATGATTGTGAGATCATGTACCATCCGGGCAAGGCTAATGTTGTAGCCGATGCACTGAGCCATAGGGCAGAGGACGCCCCAATGCGAGATGTTTGTTTGAGATTGACAGTGATGACCCCGCGTGGGGCCCCGGCTGAGGCCGTAAGGCCAGAAAGCCAGAAGAGAGAGCGAGTTGTCGGGCTGGTATCGGAATTTGTTACCGATAGCTGGGGGCTTATAACATTTCAGGGTCGGATATGGGTACCGTCTGTGGGCGGGATGCGTACCATTTTGATGGAAGAGGCTCATCGATCGAAGTTCTCGATCCATCCTGGGGCCACTAAGATATATTTGGACCTGAAAAGGGAGTATTGGTGGCCCTGTATGAAGAGGGATGTCGCATGGTTTGTAGAGAGATGCTTGATCTGTCGCAGGGTGAAGGCCGAGCACCAGTGTCCACATGGTAAGCTGCAGCGATTACAGATTCCCGAGTGGAAATGGGAACAAATTTCCATGGATTTCATCACCAAATTGCCAAGGACTGTGAGAGGTGTCGATGCAATTTGGGTGATTGTGGACAGGTTGACGAAGAGCGCTCACGTCCTTGCTATCAGTGAGAGCTCTTCCGCGGAGAGGTTGGCAGAGATGTACGTGAGGGAGGCGGTATCGCGGCATGGAGTGCCGATCTCGATTGTCTCAGATCGAGATGTACGTTTCACTTCCAGATTCTGGAAGAAGTTTCATGAGGAATTGTGTACGAGACTGCATTTTAGTACCACATACCACCCACAGACTGACGGGCAGAGTGAGCGGATGATTCAGACGCTCGAGGACATGCTCCGAGCATGTGTGTTGGATTTCGGCGGGAGTTGGGACACGTACTTGCCCTTGACAGAGTTTTCCTACAACAACAACCATCATTCAAGCATTGGTATGCCACCCCTTGAGCTGTGTCTATGGGAGGAGGTGTCGGACCCTCATTTGTTGGGGAGAAGTAGGGCAGCGTGTGATGGGTAGTACCGAGATCGTGCTTCAGACGAAAGAGCAAATTTAGTAGCTCAGACAGAGGTTGTTGACTGCTCAGAGTCGTCAAAAGAGTTATGCGGACAGACGCCGGTCCGAGCTTGAGTTTCAGGTCGGCGACTTCATGCTCCTGAAGGTCTCTCCTTGGAAAGGAGTGATTCGATTTAGGAAGAGGGACAAGTTGGGGCCCTGATATATTGGTCCTTTCAGGGTGATCGCGAGGGTAGGCAAGGTAGCCTACCGTTTGGAGTTACCTGTAGATTTGGGTCAGATTCATGACACTTTCCACGTGTCGCAACCACGAAAGTGTATAGCCGACGAGTTGGCAGTGGTGCCATTAGAAGATATTCAGGTGGATGCGAGCCTGAATTATGTTGAGAGACCGGCGGCGATTAGGGATCGGAAGATCAAGGTTTTGAGGAACACGGAGGTGCCTGTGGTATAGGTCCAGTGGCAGCATCGTAAACGGTCAGAGTTGACTTAGGAGCTGGAGCGTGAGATGCGGGAGCAGCATCCAGAGTTGTTTGCAGAGTAAGACTTCGAGGGCGAAGTCTAATTCTAGTGGGGGAGAATTGTAACATCTGGATTCCCAGGTAGAATGTTTTATTCCTTTATTTTTTTGGAAGTTGAGAGGGGACTCGGCGAGTTGGTGTTTAAACTCGCCGAGTATGGTCGCAGATTCTTATCCGAGTTCACAGTTGGACTCGGCGAGTTCATGAGTGGACTTGGCGAGTCCACGCTGTTTAATGAAACCCTAATTTCCTGGGTTTGGGACCTATTTAAAGGCCCTTAGGGCCGTCATTTGCGGCTACCAAACCCAAGAGAAAAACCCTAAGAGATCTAGAGTGTTTGTGAGGAAGGAGAGGCCATTTGTGATCATTTTGTTGGTGTAATTGCAAGAAGGAGGAAACCAAGGCAAGAGGAGGCTGAGGGAGGTGTGATTCTGGTGATTTCAAAGCTCATAGATTTCATCTTGAGGTATTTTTCGGACCTTCTTCAGATGTGGTGTTGATTCCTAGAGTTAGGGTTTTCTAACCCCTTTAGAGGATGGATTTGTGGAGCAATTGGTCCCTTCCCGAGTTCATGCTTTGGATCTGGACTCAAAGAGGTCTAGAGACCTTAACCCTTGGAGCTTTTTGGAGTTATTCTGGGAGTCATGAACTTAGGATGTTATTTTGGGACTAAACCACCAAGTAAGACCATCTAGATGCTATTTGAGTGTAAAGGTCTGAACTTTATGTGATTATCATGCTTGGGAAGGTCAGATCTATGGATTAAAGGAACAGATCTGACCTCAGGAGGTCTACGGAGTTTGTGTATGGAATGAACTCGCCAAGTCCAAAGATCAGACTCGGTAAGTAGGGTTAGGGTTTCCCATAAACCACTCAGTGTGTAGACTCGCCGAGTTGGGGAAATAACTCAGTGAGTCAGAGAGGGATTAGAGGACTGGAGTTCAAGGCGGAACTCGCCGAGTTGTTCTTGAGACTCGACGAGTTGAGTCGGGCTGGCCCTGCGATTCATGCCAGGGGTGACTCGTCGAGCAAGGGGAGGAACTCGACGTGCCAAGTGGGACTAAAGAATTAGCGGACACGTGTAGAGTCGCCGAGTTCCCCAAGTGCACTCGATGAGTCGGGTCAAAGTTTGACCGTTGACTTTTGTTGACTTTTAGGGTTTGGTCAACAATGAGGCCTTTAAGCCAAGAAAGGGGTAAAATGGTCTTTTACCCTTCTGAGGGTGTTAAGAAAGGATTGGGTATAGTTGTATTTATGAGAGTATTTACTTTATGTGAATAGGCGGAGGCTAGATCATATTTCTACCGAGTTAGAGACTTACCGAGACACCTGAGGTGAGTCTTCTCACTATACGTACCTAGAGTGGTATTAGATGTTGACCAGAGGGTCCTACATGTTATATATGAGATTATGTGCTATATGTTATATGTATGTTGTATGATGTTATAAACCAGACCGGAGGGTCCAAAAATACAGACCGGGCCGGAGGGTCCAACGAGCTATGATCGGACTAGAGGGTCCAAAGAGCTACGGGACTGGAGGGTCCCGCTGAGACACATCGACCGGAGGGTCGTATTATAGCCTTGAGCGGTGTATGTGTTTTATGTCGTATTTTGGGGAAATCACTAAGCATTTATGCTTACAGTTGTTGTGTTATGTGTTTCAGGTAGTAGCGAGGACCGTGGAAAGGCGTCGGCGTGACTCGTACACACTTGGGAGAGAGTTTGATTTTTATGATCTTGGGATATGTTATGTTTCAAAAACTACTTTTGGAAATATTTGAGAATATTTTATATGAACTTGGTTGATGAAAAATGAAAATTTTGTTTTGAAATTTACATTGTTACACGAGCTCTTCTCTTTGCAACTGGAAGTACCAGAAACCAAAACTGAAAATCGTAAGCAAGAGGCTTAGTGAGTTCCCCAACCTACTACATACCATACACAAAATCATATATATTAGGCCCCCTCCTGACATCGGATGAATCTGGCATCGGGCCCCGCCCGACATCAGGCCCCGCCTGGTATCGAGCCCCGCTCGGTATATAGATTTGTTTCTCTTAGGCCCTGCCTGTCTCTGGGCCTTACCCGCTATACAGATACAACAATATCATATACTCATACTAGCACATAAAGAAAACATACTCAAAATGTATTTCTTGTCCTAAGGCCTCGCCTAACATGGGCCCGACCCCTGTCTTGCTACTGATGAGTCATGGAACCCCGTCCATACTCAGCTAGTGATGAGATACGGGACCTCGCCCAGACTCACCACCCTACCAGGCACATACAAGTATCATAAAGACAACAAGTATAATCTGTCATGAAAACATTCCTCGGGCTTTCCCCGGCATCGGACCTTAGTCCGAAATAATATACAAATAAACCTTCCTCGGGCCCCGCCCCACATTGGACCGAAGTCCGGAAGCATATAAACATTCCTCGGGCATACCACAACATTGGATTGTAATCTGGAACATATAACATAGCTGAGACCAAGGGCTAACCTGGGTCTTCCTATCATGTGTAAACTAAATGGGCCGGCATTTTGGTCGTAGACCCATAAAAACAAGTGGAAACTCACCTCACATTGCTGAAGTCCCACGGATAATCCTCTGGCAGCTAACTGGCAATTCCCCGAACTACTGATCCTTTGGCTCCTCGAGCTATCAGTATCAAAATAACACTTTGTCAAAACCCAATAGTCCTTACTTAGGGTGAAATGACCGTTTCACCCCTGGACCAACAAGATTCACAACCAAGGACCAAAACTATCAAATCCATAAATATCCATCAATGGCCCAATTTTCCAAACTGGGCCCAAACCCTTACATGGGCCTTTCCCCAAAGGCCAATTACTTTTCTGAACCCATGATTTTCAGATGGCCCAAAGTCCAAGCCCATTGGGCCTAATCAAGGCCTACTACATTGGGCCCACTAAGGCCCAATTCATCATTCATGGCCCATTAGGGCAAGCCCAGTAAGGCAAGCCCAACCAGAAGTCCATTACTCTAAAATCCTTAGTCCATTATGAGTCCAAACCAAAAGACAAGTCCAATACCAAGCTAGCCCACAATCAAAGAGTCCAAAACTTGCATAGGGGCTACTCACATCGTGAGCTCTTCATGCTCACCTCGTGAGGTCGTGGTTTCAGTCCAGGAACTTCTTCGAATGCGTTCTCACGCCGTGAGGCTTCATTCCTCACGTCGTGAGTCCAGATCTGACCAAAAATGAGCATTAAGCTCCTAAACCATTAAGCCTTAACATGGGACAGTCTAGAGGGTCTTCCTTGACCCCAAGAGCCATAAAAATCGAAAATTTTCAGTCACATATGTCCAATACATGACTCAAACACCAACTTGGGTCAAAATGAAGTAAAAAGGTCCATGACTCACACTTGGAGTCCAAAACCATGACCAAAATCCAGATCTGAGACTTATAAGGCTTAAGATACCACCATGATCCATAAAGTTGCCAAATTTATGGATTCCATGAATGCTAACCAACATTACCAGCCATAAAATGCATGGAAACTTAGATCTAGCAAGCAAGGAAAGGAAAGGTATGAGCTTGAGGATTTACAAAGGTCGAAAAGCTCCACAACTAGCTTATGATGAAGCCTAGAAGCTAACCAATGCACCACCAATGATCTTCTTCTCCTTAATGAGCTTCAAAGCCTCCAAAATCTATTGAATAACACCAAAATGACCAAGAACTCCAATGGGGGTTGGGATTAGGGTTTCCAGAGGTCTTGGGAGTGAAAGAGGCTCAGGAGGAGTAACCCTAATCATCTCATACCTTTTAATACTGGAAAATTAGGGTTTTAGTGCATCAGATGCTCCTCACGTTGTGAGCACTCCTTGCTCACGTCGTGAGCCTTAAATGAGCTCGTTCAACAAGTCAAGGATCACTCACCCAAACTACTTCCAACTTCAAACGGTGATAACTTCTTCGTTTCAACTCCGTTTTGGATGTTCTTTATATCCACGGAAAGGAGGAGAGAAGATCTACACATCTATCAACTTATCTTCACCTCAAAAACTTCCGAACAAAAATCCAAAATTCATAAAGAGATCGAACTGCCACTTTACCGATATACCCCTTGGCTCCAAGGCACAACCCAAACACCCGGATCACCTCAATTACATCGTCCATACCGAAGTGGGTCTAGATCTCTCTCTTCCAAAGGCCCTAAGATTTCTGTTAATCCATCTTCAGGACACATTCCCGAATTAGGAAAGCGATTCGGAACAAGGTATTACAACTCTCCCCCACTTAAATTAGATTTCGTCCTCGAAATCACTCCTTACTAACACCCATATCCCAACAAATGATATGAGGAACACAATCTATGATTCCACGCGTAAAACGATCTTCTCAAGACAACCGAAAGCCAAGTTGAACCTCCATCAAGAAGAAAGCAAACTTTGAGCTTCTATAAATCACTTCCGCCTCCCTAAAGTCTGAGTCCATACCGGTTTGTCTCCCTGGCAGAATGCCCACGCATAACTATCTGTAGAATAATTATACTTGACAGAAGGCTCAGATAATCCTTCGAGTAGAAGATTCATCCCTGTAACGGTTAGACTTAGACGAGATCTGTGCAACAAGGTCAAACCAATTACTATGAGATTATTCAACCCAACTGTAAGTGACTTAGTACCTTCGATCAGCAAATTACTCCACACACACAAAAAATCCTCGCATCACTACTCCTGTCCGAACATCATGCTACCTCTTATTCACTTTCTGGGTGAATGGAGACCACCCTGGTCCCAACTGAACTGTCATTATCTAGAATACCGGACTCCCACTTGGTTGCTGAACTAAAGAACACCCTCCCAGTTGCTCCCAGTGACTGCCGAAGAAACTTCAGCTACCGAAAACTACTCTATCCATATTGCCACTTCGGGCTCTATAACTAGGAGATACGAACCTCGCCTACGCTCTGCTATCTTGGAGACACAGGCCTCGCCCACACTCCGCTGACTAGGAGATACAGGCATTGCCTACACTCCGTTGACTAAGAGATACGGTCAACACCACCTCAAATCCCATCGAACTATCCTTTCCTGATTCCAATCACACTGCCTAGGAGATATGGGGCTCGTTCACACTCTGTTGACTAGGAGATACGAGCCCTTGCCCACACTCTGCTAACTATCCCCTAATTTATGCTACGGCTACCCCACAGTCTTACAACACTTTTCAAACTATCTAACTGTTGGTGAATGCTACGGCTATCTCGCAGTCATACAACACTTTCCACACTGTCTAATTGCTGGTGAATGTTGCGGCTGTCCCGCAGTCTTACAACACTTCCCACTCTGTCTAACTGATGGTGAATGCTACGGCTATCTTACAGTATTACAACACTTTCCACACTGTTTAACGATCCAAATTGACTAATACTAAACAACACTACTCTTGAAGGCTAACAAAACACTTCCCGAGTTCCAATCACACTTACTACGGTTACCGCATCCTGAACATCCACTTAAAAAGGAGACGAACTCAATTACTATTCTAAAATCCATGGTATGTAGATGGCATATAATCCGAACATGCGTAGAAAAATATAAAACTAAAATACATTTACTACTATCGATGCAGTACCATAACAATAAAACCATAAATAAAAGCTGATATGAAAGTAAAAGATACGCACCTGCAACTTCGGAAGCTGCCCGCGCCTCCTCTGTGGTCAGCTTGAAAGCCCTTATCCTCGTCGTAGGTGCCTCTGCCTGGCCCTGACGGCCGTCGGTGATCCTCGACGTCACAGGGGCAGGTGCTATCACCTATCCCGCTATAACCAAACTCAGACATTGGGCCTTCTTGTGACTCCGTTGACTGCAATGGAAGCAGATCAGGTCTGATCCCTGGGTGGTGGTAGCAGTACAATCCCTGATATATTGACCATTCCGACTGCACTTGAAGCAGCCCAGATCACCACCATTGCCCCTCCTACACACACCCTCTTGCGTCCTGCCACACTTGCCACATCGGCTGCGGCCCTAATAATTTCTCGACCTCGAATCTGACCCCTTGGGCCTCTTGCCCAAACCTATGGATACCTGAATCTCATCCGACTTCCTCTTCCTTTCAGAATCTAAGCCAATCTCTCTCTCTCTGGCTCGAGCGATAATATCCTCCAGCGTCTTGCAGTTGGATCGGCTCACAAACTGCCTGATGTCACTCCTCAACATCTCGTGATATCGGGCCTTCTTTATCTCCTCTTCCACCACATACTGCAGAACAAGAAGAGCCCTCTCCCTGAACTTAACGGTAATCCTAGCCACAGGCTCCGTAGTCTGCTGGAAGTCCTGGAAATCACGTGCTAGCTGTTGCACCTCAATCACTGGTGCAAACTCAGTCATGAACATGGACGAGAAGTCACTCCATGTCATCGCATCCAACGCAGTATCATCCCTAATGGCATGTCCAACTTCCTCCCACCAATCACGTGCTCTGTCCTTCAGAAGACAGGAGGCAAGTCGAACCTTGTCCCCTTTAGTACATCGACTGGAACGAAAGGTGTTGGCAAAATCAGCCAACCATCTGCTACTAACAATGGGGTCCTTAGCCCCATGGTAATATGGAGCTCCACAAGCTCAGAAATCTTGGAATGTCAATGTGCGCCCCCCCCCCCCCCCCCCCCCCATCATGCCCGTCATCTTAGTACGGAAGGCTCCCATCCTCTCATCCAAAATCCCCAATATGCCCTCCTTGACCGTACCGAAGATCAAAGGAGTCTGGTCCAATATACTGCAAGTAATCTCAGCTGATATAAACTCTCATTTGCTCCTTGAGCAGCCCGACTCCTGAACCCGAGTCTGATCCCTCACTAGAGCCAGAACCGCAAACTGGTCTAGTACGTGGGGTCACCATGTTTTTGTTGGATAAGGTGTCTAAGTTCATAACTATTTCTGGTAAATACTTGACCCGACCCGGCATGGTCCATTTGGGTTGCATGGCACCATGCAATTGGATAAACTAAATGAGAGAAATAACACATATGGTTTATTAATATATTATAAGTTCTAATATATTAATAATATTATTTAATTAGTTTTGATCAAGAATTAATTTAGAATTAATTAAGTGATCAAAAGAATAACTAATTAAATATATGGGTAGATTATGTAAATCTTCCATATCTTATATAGTGGGCTAAAAGGCTCCATGGATTATCAAGTTGGGTTCCACCCATAGGATGCTCCATGGAGTTAACCCATGGATTGAGAAATGAAGAGTCATGTTACATTAGGGTTTTACCTAATGCAACACACTATATATGGACCATGTCTCTCCCCAAAATCGGTTACACTAGTGATACACAAGAGAAACAAGAGGGCTTGGCCGATTTTGAGTGTGTTAAAGTATTCTCTCAAGTTTATACTTTGCATTTGGTGTTGTGTTAAGCATTTGAGGCATCACACTTGAGGTGCTAGGCTCACAAGGTTTCAAGGAACACTTACAACAACAAGGTATGTAGTTCTATCTTTTATACAAAGAAAATTGTACCCCATGAATGCTAGATAGATTCATAACCTTGGAAAACAACTTTGCATGATTATTAGAAAAACATAGATCCAAGGTTATTAGGGTTGCATGTACACTTAGGAAGTGTTAGAATGCTCAAAACCCATCTTTTGCAACATATCATAATTGTTGGATTAATGTCTAAGCCCTAACTATATTTTGTATGTACTTGACCTGACCCGGCATGTTCTATTTGGGTTGCACTTCACCGACACAATTTATATGGATAGTCTTTTGAGAATAGTATATTTATGATTTATATTAATATATTATAAGTTCTAATATATTAATATGGAATCATATTATTTAATTAGTATTGATCAAGACTTAATTTAGAATTAATTAAGTGATCAAAATGAACTAATTAAATATGGACTCTTATATATATGGAATGGGCCAAGTTCATTTTGATTGGGCTAAGATTTCATTGATAGTCCATGCAATGTTTAACCCATGGATCATATGAAATGAAAGGTCATGGGTTTAACCCTAGTCTCCACACTATATAAAGATGTCCTTGGTTGGTGAAATTGGGACTAGTGTGGGTACACTAAGAGGGCTAGCCGATTTCACTAGAGAGAACCAAAGTATTCTTATTCTCAAAGTCTTCCAAGGTGTTTTGGTGATTTGTGATTCCACTTGAGGCTTCCACACTATTGGGAGCTGAGCTCTTAAAGCTTGAAGACATCAAGCTACACCAAAAGGTATGTCATCTAACTAGTCTTTGTAATATAGTTGCTTCATAATATGCTAGTTAGGATTTAAGCCTTGGAAAGTTCTTATTTGCATGTATAATAGAGAAAACATAGATCCAAGGTTTATAGGGTTGCATGTACACCATAGGAGTGTTAGAATGCTCAAAACCCAACAGTGGTATCAAATCCTAGGCTTGTTTTCTTGTTATACTTGCAAAATTGGCTGAAAAATCGAGTTTTTATGTTTTCTGCTCAGCAGACTCGCCGAGTCCAAGACAAAATGCATCCAACTCGCCGAGTTGGAACCCCAGACAGCATATATTCGATTGTTTTGGCTGGAATTGGACTAGGAACATTACCCTAAGTTGTTTTTGAACTTATAAACTTGTTTTTGATGTGGTAATGTTCATTCTAATCCAATTTCAAAGATAATTGTCAATAGATTCATGTTTTGTATTAGTTTAAAAGTTATGCTAATTACATGAAAAAGTTTGATGTGTATTATCTTTGTTCATATGAGTTGCTTAGATTAATAGATAAATGAATTAAATAGTTGCTTTCAATCCATTTTAATCTAAAAGTGGATTCTAAAATGTGTTTGTGTAACTTGTCCTCAAGTTACATGAAAAGTCACATTTAAGTTTCTTAAGACTCATAAAAATTGTCATAGCTTACAAAATGAAGAGTTTTGTTCTCATTAAATGGTTTTATGACTCCATAACTTGTCCTCAAGTTGTGGAGGTTCAAGAGTCTCTTCATTAAATAAAATATGTGTAACCTTAGTTAAACTCATAAAGCTTCCATAAGTTATGAATTATGAAGAGTCACTTTTTTAATTAGTTTAAAGTCTTCCATAACATGTCCTCAAGTTATGGAACTTGAAGAGTTTTTTTAATTAAAACTACTTTAAACACATAAGTTATGGAATAGAAAAGTTTTGAAAGTTACAAAACTTGCCCTCAAGTTTTGGAATTTGAAAAGTTTTCTCTTGAATACTTTAGTTCCAAGTTAAGCCCTTAGAATTTTAAAAGTTAAAATTCAACCCTTATACTTTATAATATTATAAGTTAATAATATTTATATATATATATATATATATATATATATATATATATATATATATATATATATATATATATATAAGAGCAAGTCAGTTTTACCGTTAGTAGGCCTCATTCACGAAGTCCGTCTATAATGGGGGGGGGGGGGGGGGGTATAAGGTTAATGCCTATAAAATGGCAGTTTAATGGGTGTCCACTCTCACCCACTGCTTCCTTGACTGGTGGAAGGTCGTTAGCCGAACGGGTAGGATAAAGACTATAAATTCTCCCTTCATTAAAAGTATTAATGATAAATACTAAGTAACTAAACCTTTTATAAATACCCAATCTTAGTTACTTAGGAAAATGTGAATAAGGTGCTAATCCATGAAATTACACTTTGCACTTTGTTTAACTCGGTTAGTGGAGCATGTGTGGTTAACCGACACACTAACTCGTATTTAACAAGGTAGGCAAAGGGTAACTTAATGTTTATCATAGTATCGATGGAGCGTGTGTGGTTAACCGGCACATCGATTGAGGGGTAAACACTTAAGGGTACCAAGTAATTTGCATGGTTACTTCACACCTCGTTTTGTGATCCTTGGCATCCCAGTCACAAAACCTGAAGGGCACACTCGATATTGAAACATGCCATTGAACAGTTCAATGAATCTCAAAAGATCTAGGAGTTTCAAATCCAATTAAAAAACCTAATAAATTTATTTCGTTTTTTCATGGTGGAAATTGGTGAATCGTCATTCACCTACCTTCAAATATTCTATAGCTTGGATTACGGCATCCCTCTTCCAAGTTATAAAATAGTTTGTTGGGTCCTATCCTTAATATTTCATATCGGGTGTTATATTAAGGACTTTAAATCAACTATCTTGAATATCTCCCAAAAGATGTCTAGTTCAGACATCTATGATCTTCCAAAATCCCTTGGAACTTCACTTCCTCCACCTCCTCCAATTATTCTCCCTAACCCACAAGTTCAAGGTCACTCAAGCCCTTATGGCAGGCAAGGTCTATGTGGGCTCACATATTAGAGATGAAGTCACATATTGACAAGCCGGGAGAGTTGGGTGTCAAAGTCTTTAGAAAGTTGGATGTTCATTCACTTTCTAAGTCACATAGTGAGTTACCTTTGGGACTACTATGAAATAGACTATGACATGACCCTTAATGATCTAATATATTTGCTCGGTACTGCTAAATCAACAATGATTTGGAGCTTTGGTAAAGAAAATTTGATTAGTAGATCAACTTCCCAAACCTTCAATGGACATTGACAATGGTTGCATTGGATACCCAGTAAAAGGTTTCTCTTCCTAATTAAAAGGGATTGGCCATAGTCAACTTGGTTGACCAAATGGTAAAGAGAAAGGCTAAGTCTGAGATTGTCTCATGTACCATTCCCAAAGGGTCTATATGGTTCTATTGCCAAAAGGAATAGGCATTGGTTGCGAAGCTGCCATATTTACCTGAAAGATCATAAGGTTGATCAAGTCAATAAGATTGACTCTACTTCAGGTAAAGTCCACTACCTAACTCTGTTAAGTTTCTATTATGAGATTCTTGTTACATGATGTGACTGGGTCACATGTTGATGTTGTACGAATCAAAGAAAAGTGAAGAAACTTAAAGAAAGAGTATGTTGAATCTGATCGCGTAGATGGATTTCTATCGCATAGTTTGAGGATCGGATTCTTGAGCTACTTCTTAGGAGTTATGATATATTGCTTAGGAATAGATAACAACAAAGTTTTCATGTGCTTTTGCACTGTAAGGATAGTTTTTCCGCAAAGTTTTTAAAATAAAAGAAAAACATTTTGATTTTATTTATTTTAAAATATCCTTACAATGGCATTTGTGGAAAAAAAAATTGTTGCTTATATGATTCCATTAATAGCAAGAGTGGAAATATGAATTTGATTCTTTCATTTGTGGTAGTGTCTAAATTTACCAAATAAGGAAAGTTTCTCTTCACCCAAGTTTCAATTGGACCGAAACTTGGAATCATGCAAGTTGTATATCATGATGAATGAGAACTTTCAAGCATCGGAAAATTAAGACTAAATACTTGTTCACATGGATGTGTGAGTCAAGTAAACGACTAAGGGATCGAGTACACATTCATGTGCACTGGTCAAGTCCACCACAAAAGATCGATAAGACTATTCGTCATAATTTACTAAAGCTCAGTAAATATGGTTATACTTACAAGCTTAAGTGTAATTCTAAGACATTGGAAAAGGTTCCAATGTATGGCCGAGCGAATAAGAAGAATCAAGTTAGGCAGAAAGATAAAAGTTTCTCAAATCTAAAAAGATGGGAGAGTACTTTAGTATCACGTTTTAAGATCATCTTAATGATTTTGAGACCTTATCACAATTCATCCTCTAAGTGCGTTCTGATAGTTAAGAAAAGGAGTTATGAATTGTTGAAGTGGTTAAATCAAGGAGATGATTCATACTTCGTTCCAAAACAAGTCTTAGAGTCATACTCCAAGACTATAAGTTGAGTGACATATCTTAAAGAAAGGTTTAAAACACTTGTCAAATGTAATAGTAAAAGTGTCCTACTCTTGTACATTTGAAATTGGTAATTTGTGATGTTTTGGATAAAACAAAGATCAACTAAGGCCAATTATGTTAAGTGTCTATCTTGATTAGAATCCACACTATCTCTTGAATATTTGGCAAGAAAGTCTTATAGGTCAAGGAGACAGTGGGAGTCTAAAAGATCCTAAAAGGGTTTCAAGAAGTAATCAAGAATAAAAACATGTATTTCATCACTAGCACACAACTAGAGGTTTATAACCTATCATGTTGACATTTATGTGCCCATTCCAGTTAATTTGGTTATACATTTGAGTTCTACATGTTCTCAATTGTTTGCATAGCTACTTGGAAGCAATGGCAGGCCCTTGAGCTGTCAGGTGGCAAGAAGTTAAGATTGAACAAGTTCAATCCATATGAGTTAGGATTTGTCACTAACCTAGTCTTGTGATTATGGTTTGACAAATTCACATGGATAAGAACACATACACCATAAAATCTAAGTGTCATAAGGTTTCTCTCCGATTCATGAAAATGATGGTGAGGAAATTCTTTCACTAAATAGATTTAAGTAGATAGTATAGTTCTCAAAGTCGTTAGTGGAGTGTGCGTGGTTAATCGGCATGCTAACATTGACTTATAAGAAATGGCAAAAAGTCTAAACAATTGAGACTATGATTACGACATCCCTTTTCATAGTTCTGAAATTGTTTAGACACACCTGTGATCTATCTAAAATAAGGTGTATAATTTTCATAAAGCCTTATCAAAGCAATCTAGTATGAGGAATCTAAACTTTGGTAAGAATGTCAATAAAGTATTGACTTCTAGAGGTCCAGTTGTTTTCTGGATACATGTCAAAACTAGTGGGAGCATAAGTGTTATGCTAATAATCATTATGTTAGTGGGAGCATGATAATTATGATAAGAATTTCAAGTTAGCAATGTTAATTATAGAAAACAAAATTTTCAATTCGTGAGGTTGCAGGGGTTGAAAAAGTTGTTTTACTATTATTAAGGGACAGGAAATTATACTTCATTTCAATTCTAAAAAGCTTAGATTGAGTTTATAATCATTCTAAAGAGCTTATATTGAGGTTTTAATCACCTTTAGTCAAGAATATCTATATGAATTTCATGTTGGATTGGTTCAACTTAAGAAAATTCTATATATTGCGTTCTCAAAATTCGATTATGATTACGACATCCCTTTTCATAGTCAAATTTTGAGAATATGGCAAACAAAAATTATTATGGCAAAAGACTGGTCTAGAACCATTTCTTTATGCAAAACATCATGAATCGTGTCTCATTTACTTTGGGGACAAGATCGATTACATGTGCTATAATATTTATCCTGTCTGAATTGTCAAAATGCCTTGGGGCATTAAGGAGGAAAAAGTCTAGAAATTGGATATGACTAAAGTTATTAAGCAATTGTCGAGGACAATCTAAGGTTTACCAAAGATTGGTTGCTCAAGGACAGTTGGAAGTATACTGTTAATATTGGAAGGACAATATTGACATAGTCTGAAAAGAGGCAACTCTTGTTCAGAAGTGGTAGTCAAAATGGTAATATAGAGTTGTCTTCATAGGTGGAAACAATCTATGTAAGGTTAAAGAAACTTAATGCAAGAAGCATGTTCAAAGCAATGTGCTTTGAATCTGAGACATCGTTTCCATGGAATTGCACTCCATTGGAATACTCTGTAATGATTGTTGCCAAGCCTTTGTGGCTTTGTGCCTTATCATTAGAAGAGGAATAGTGCATATAAGTTTAAAATCTAAACAGATTTCGATAAATGATAGGAATTTGGAATTCTTACATTTAAGACAAGGAATTAGGAGTGTGAAAAGAGAATCGTTGAAATTATGTTCAATTGATCTAGTTCACAAAGAAAAGGATCATAGACAAACATAGAGTTCATAATTGGTGTATAGCAAATCTATTGTTTAGAAAACATAGTGTGAATGCTTGGAGCATGGGATACCTAGTGTTTTAATTCAAGTATAAAGTTGATAAAACTGAAACAATGAATAATGAGTAATCAGTATGGTGATAAATAGGAAGTGTTTTATTTATATTCATAGGTTTTGATACCATATTAGATTCATTTATTCTTGTGTTTCACTTTGCATGTTTTGACTTCCATAATAACTAGGTTATTCTTCCGGAATGACTAAGTTATTCAAACCATCCACAGTCAGTCATATGTTGGAAGTAGATATGAGTCAAGACTGTCATGGGTTGGCTTGTAGAGGTCCAAGTTGGTAGACAAAGTTGTGCTACAACACTCATGAGTGCTCATAAGTCCTGAGTATTGGATTTAACCCACGCTCATTTGAATCACTTCATGGATTTTATCACGAGTGATCATGAGACGATAATATCTTATATTCTTCAAACCTAGAGATATGAGTTGTTACTATGAGTTGATAGTACATTGATTGCACAAAAACACATTGGTAACTTGATGTTATAAAACGTACCTTTGTGTATGATTCAACAAGTAGCAGAACAAGCCATATGAGTCGAAGTTTATCCATTTCTTTTACCTTCGGGATAAAAGCGATATCTGTGGGCCCCTCGATGATTTAGCGATGACACATGTGAGTGCTTGGCCAAGCCATGATTGATTTGATTTGTTCAATCAGTCAGTCTTCATAAATCGGAAATTGGGAAACAACAAATGGATAGAGAGAATGATTATAATCCATGTCTCAGTCCATATGATATCTAGAATGGAGGAATATATGATCCCTTATCTAATGGACAAGTCATTGACAGAGTTCATAGTTCATTGACAAGATCAGAGTTCGACAGCGGCTTTAAGAGCTACGATTGCCAGTTAGGTTTTGAAGTCATACTCAATAATAGTTTTAGACTTATCCAAGTGGGAGACTGTTGAATTAATTTCTATGTCCATAACTATATTTGGTATGTACTTGACCCAACCCGGCATGGTCCATTTGCGTTGCACTTCACCGACACAATTTATATGGATAGTCTTTTGAGAATAGTATATTAATGATTTATATTAATATGTTATAAGTTCTAATATATTAATATGGAATCATATTATTTAATTAGTATTGATGAAGACTTAATTTAGAATTAATTAAGTGATCAAAATGAACTAATTAAATATGGACTCTTATATATATGGAATGGGCCAAGTTCATTTAGATTGGGCTAACCTTTCATGGATAGTCCATGGAGTGTTTAACCCATGGATCATATGAAATGAAAGGTCATGGGTTTAACCCTAGTCTCCACACTATATAAAGATGTTCTTGGTTGGTGAAATTGGGACTAGTGTGGGTACACTAAGAGGGCTAGCTGATTTCACTAGAGAGAACCAAAGTATTCTTATTCTCAAAGTATTCCAAGGTGTTTTGGTGATTTGTGATTCCACATGAGGCTTCCACACTATTGGGGCTAAGCTCTTAAAGCTTGAAGACATCAAGCTACACCAAAAGGTATGTCATCTAACTAGTCTTTGTAGTTCATAATATGCTAGTTAGGATTTAAGCCTTGGAAAGTTCTTATTTGCATGTATAATAGAGAAAACATAGATCAAAGGTTTATAGGGTTGCATGTAAACCATAGGAGTGTTAGAATGCTCAAAACCCAACAATAATAACCATCAGAATTGTCATCACTATCGAGGGACCACACATGCACTACAAGTTCCCTGTTTTTATTTTTTCCCTCCTTAAATCGAGTACGGATCCTCTGCTTTTAGTAGTACGGACCCATACTACCTTCCACATCTATCCTTACTTTCCTCAAGAAATGCTTCGACTCCTCCAAGTCCCTTTCACTACTATTATTGCTCCCAGCACTACTCTCATCCTAGGCTTGCCCTAAGGTGTCCTCCATCTCACTCTCTGCCATCAGCGGCATAAGAAGTCCTTGCTATTTCCCCTAACTAGCTCGCGAATACCATTACATATTACTAAGACTAGATAATTCTTCGAATGAGAGGTCCTACCCTACAACGGTTAGACTTAGACGAGAGTTACGAAATAACGCTAGACCTAACCTTTTGAAATTATTTAGTCCTCGTAATATGTAACTTAACATATTCGCTTACTAGTTAGTTAAGGATAACTAGAACTCCTAAAATCACAAAGCAAGCAGCATTCGGGTATTGGGTAAACAAAACCAAGCATATCCTAATCAGACCATCATATCATTGACTAATTAGTACTAGCATGCAGTTCATAAAGCTCATACACATATAACAGGCACATAATGCATCCTCTTAGATCCCTAGCCCTAATCTAGTATGCAGTTCTCATAAGCATATCATAACTAAACAAACATGTATGCATAATTTGGGAGAACTTACTTGAGCTAGTCTGATTGCATGCACCACACCGTTTTTCCTTTTCAAAATCCTTTTTATAAATATGGTTTTACTCTAAAAAATTTCATACCAAGTCCTCAGTTTGAGTTCAGACACACCAGAGAGTTTGCCCGAATCCCTCAAACCAAGGCTCTAATACTAACTTGAAACATCCCAAAAATATGGTCCAAAAATGTCATTTTAAATCATTAATATAACCATAGTTATCAACCCATTTCATCAAAACATAAGTTATAATATCCCAAACATTGTTATCAGAGTTTTCAAAACATCAGAGTAAACATCCCATGCTAAAACATCTTGGTGTGTGCAATGCAGTCATCCCGAGCTCTTCTCTTTGCAACTAGAAGTATCTGAAACCAAAACTGAAAACCGTAATCACGAAGCTTAGTGAGTTCCCTAACTTACCACATACCATACACATAAGCACGTATAATGGGCCCCCGCTCGCTACATTGGGCCCCGCCCAGCATCGAACGAATCCGGCATCGAGCCCCTCCTAGCATCGAACCATGCTCGGTATACATGTATGTTTCTCTTAGGCCCCACCTGTTTCTGGGCTCCACCCGCTAGACACATACAATAATATCATATACTCATACAAGCACATAAAGAAAACATACTCTAAACTTATTTCCTATCCTAAGGCCTTGCCTAACTTGGGACATACACATATGTCCAAAACATGACTTAAACACCAAATTGGGTCAAAATGAAGTAAAAAGGTCCATGACTCAAACTTGGAGTCCAAAACCATGACCAAAATCCAGATCTGAGACTTATAAGGCTTAAGATACCACCATGATCTATAAGGTTTCCAACTTTATGGATTCCATGCATGCTAACCAACATTACTAGCCATAAAATGCATGGAAACTCAGATCTAGCAAGCAAGGAAAGGAAAGGTATGAGCTTGAGGACTTACAAAGGTCCAAAAGCTCCACAACTAGCTGATGATGAAGCCAAGAAGCTAACCAATGCACCACCAATTATATTCTTCTCCTTAATATGCTTCAAAGCCTCCAAAATCTCTTGAATAACACCAAAATGACCAAGAACTCCAATGGGGGCTGAGATTAGGGTTTCCAGAGGTCGTGGGAGTAAAAGAGGATGAGGAGGAGCAACCTTAATCATCTCATACCTTTAAATACCCAAAAATTAGGGTTTTAGTGCATCAGATGCTCCTCACGTTGTGAGCACTCCATGCTCACATTGTGAGCTTTAAATGAGCTCGGTCAATAAGTCAACGATCACTCACCCGAACCACTCCAACTTCAAATGGTCATAACTTCTTCATTTCAACACCGTTTTTGACGTTCTTTATATCTACGGAAAGGTGGCGAGAAGCTCTACACATTTATCAACTTCTCTTCACCTCAAAACCTTCCGAAAAAAATCCAAAATTCATAAAGAGATCGAACTTCCACTTTACTTATATACCCCTTGGTTCCAACGCACTATTCGATTAGTGTCTAAGCCCGTAACTATATTTGGTAAGTGCTTGACCCGGTTGTGCATGGTCCTTTTAGGTTGCCTTCACCAGAGCAACATGATATGATTTATTAATAAAGTGGTTATTATGGTTTATTAATATATTATATGATTAATATATTAAAGGAGAAATCATATGGTTTAATTAATATTAGACAAGAATTAATTAAGAATTAAGTATGTGGCTAAAAGAGATTAATTAAATAAAGAGGACTAGAACTGTCAATTGTGTGATAGTTGGTTTTGGGCTGTGGATCCTTATGGATCATGGGGTGGACGAAATTAAGGTGTATGGACTCCTTGAATTCGTGCAAGCCCTAATCTAGAAGGATCCTTGGATTGCTTAAGGACGAAGTAATCCAATTAGGGTTTCAGGTTGTAACCCTAGCAGCTCAAGTATTTAAAGGACCCAGGGACTACAGAAATCGGCTACCATAAACCCTAAGGAATTCCTAGAGCTGATTTTTGTGCCCACATCCTCTCTCCAATTCATCCTCTTGCCTCTTAGTGTTTGTAAGCCATTAGAGGAGTGACAATTATGACTCTAAGCTCCAAGGATAACAAGATTCAAGCTTCCAACAAGAGGTAATCATCTAGATCTCTTTTATATTGTCAATTTCAAATTGTATATCATAGATCTAGGGTTTGCAAGTCTTGTATGAAAGCATGTTCATTAGAGAAACCTAGATCCAAGCATTAGGGTTTGTATGTGAACATAGGAATGTTCTTATGGCTCAAAGCCATCAGTGTTATCAAAGCCTTGGATATCTTTTTTATAGACCGAGTGAGTCCCATTGTGGACTCGACGAGTAGCATGAACTCCACGAGTCCATAAGGGGACTCGGCGAGTCAGAGCGCCAGACAGAGGGAATTTCTGGATTTCTTGTTGTTATGCTTAAGGATAATTACCTCATCAAAACAAAAGAAAATTTGTAATTGTTTAAATAATATTTTGCTTATTTGATAATACTTGATTATTTAAATTAGTTGTTGAATTATCTTACAAGTAATATTGACTAGCTCAAATTTAGATAATTATTAAATTAAATGCTTTATTGAAAATTATTTGCTATTTGATCTTTGTGTTTTGAAAAAGGTTCAAAACTTGTCCTCGAGTTCTAAAATTTAAATTTTATGATTAAAATGTTTAATTTGAACTATTTAAATTTCAAACCTAGAATTTTACATATATATATATATATATATATATATATATATATATATATATATATATATATATATATATATATATATATATATATATATATATATATATATATAACTTAAATGCTAGTCTTACCGTTAGTAGGCCTCATTCACGAAGCCGATCTATAAGGGGGTATAAGGTTATGGCCTATAAAATGGCCGTTTAATGGGTGTCCACTCTCACCAACCGCTTCCTTGATTGGTGGGGGTCGTTAGTCGAATGCGTAGGATAGGGAAAACGTTTCCACATTAAAAGTATAACAAATGTATATAAAGTAACTAAACGTTTTTACAAAAATTCTCAATCTTAGTTACTTTAGGAAAAGTGAATCGATGTAATCCCATGAAATTACACTTTGTACCCTTGCTGAGAAGTTAGTGGAGCGTGTGTGGTTAACTGGCATACTAATTGGTTCTAAGAAAAGGTGGCAAAGGGTGACTCATTGTTTGTCATAGTTCGGTGGAGCGTGTGTGGTTAACCGGCACATCGAATACGTGAATATAACAATGAGGACACCATGTACATTTGCATGGTTAGTCACACCCGCTTTGTGATCATTGTTTGTCATTCACTTACCTTCAAATTTTTTGCATGTTAGATTACGACATCCCTTTTCTAATATGTAAATAATTTTGTTGGATCCTAGCCCTAATTTCTCATTTTGGGTGTTTAATTAGGGTTTCATTTCTAATCAAACTTTGTTCTTTTCTATTTCAGATATCGAACTCAAACAACAACAACGCTTCAGGCTCAACCTCATCCGGCTCATTCTCACTCATGAACTTGTGTAGGAGAGTGATCCTTGACGGGTCCAATTTCAATGATTGGATCCGTAACATCCAAATGGTCACTCGTTACGAGGACAAAGAGTATGTCCTCGATAAGGAGCTGAAGCAGGTGAACATCAACACTGCTACTCCCGATGAAATCGCTGCCTTTGAGGCCCATGAGCGTGATACCATGAAATTCCATTGCATCATCTGCAAAAGATGCATAGATATGTTCATCGTCTGCTGAAGTTGAATGTTAACTTCGATGAAGAGCTGGCAATTGACATTTTCCTTCACTTTTTGCCTCCCTACTACAACCAGTTCTGCATGACCTACCACATGAATAAGGAGAGGTCACCTTGAGTAAGCTTCAAGGATTGCTTACGACTGCTAAGAGCAATCTCAAGCATAAGTATGTTGCATCAACTCCCACTCCAACCACTGCTCCTGTTCTGGCCATTGGGCAAGGGAGGGTAAGAAGAGGAAGGCTCCTTCAAAGAGCCACCACAAGGTGAAATCCCAAGATGGTACCTCTTCTAGTGGAACCAAAGTTGGTTCTTCTAAACCCAACTCTAACTCGAAGGAGGCAGAGTGCCACCACTATCACAAGATAGGGCATTGGAAGAGAAGCTGCCTGGAATATCTGCAAGCCATCAAGGATGGGAAGATCAAGCCATCTTTCGCAGGTATTTACACAATTAAATCTAATGATTCATCACATGTTATTTCTTGGGTTCTTGATACAGGATGTGGTTTTCACATATGTTCTGATTTGCAGGGACTAAGAAGAGATAGGGATGTGGAGCGTGGAAGGATAAATCTAATCATGGGGAACAGAAGATCGTCGTCTGTCACCAAGATTGAAGTGTATTCTCTAGCGCTTAGTAATGGATTAGGATTAGATTTAAATAATTATTGCTATTCGCCAGATATGGCAAGATAAATCATTTCATTTCATGGTTTTTTTATACAAGGATTTAGATATTCATTTGATAATGAGAAAGGTTCTATTTATGCTTATCTAAATGGTGTTTTATATTTCGAGGCATTGCCTTGTAATGGAATTTATGAAACTGTGATGGTTGAAGATAACTTAGGAAATGATGTGTTGTGTGGGGATTATTCCAATAGTATGGATAAAGCATGCTTGTGGAATTTTCATCTTGGACATGTTAACAAGAAACACATAGCCCAACTCCAAAAGGATGGAGTGTTGGAATCATTCGACCTTAGGGACGATGATGTGTGTGAGTCTTGTTTGCTTGGAAAGATGACCAAGTCACCCTTTACTGGCACTTGTTAAAGGGGTGAGGGTCTATTGGATCTCATACTCACCGATGTGTGTGGGCCCTTTAGGTCCACCACAAGGGATGCAAATCGCTTCTATGTGACTTTCACCGAAGATTATAGCAGATATGGGTATATCTACTTAATCAAGAACAAGTCAGAAACCTTTGAAAAGTTCAAAGAGTTTAAACAAGATGTGGAGAATCAATTAGGCGGGAAAATCAAGATGCTTCGATCCGACGGAGGAGGAGAGTACCTAAGTCTTGAATTCCATGACTACCTCAAGGAATGCGGAATAGTTTCGCAATTGACGCCGCCTAGGACACCGCAGTTGAACGGTGTGGATGAGAGGCGTAATAGGACCTTGTTGGACATGGTTCGTTCCATGATGAGTCATGCTTCACTACCTATCTCATTCTGGGGGTATGCCATAGACAATGTCGCCCATATCCTTAACTTAGTCCCTGCGAAGAAGGTTGCCAAAACACCTCACGAGATGTGGACATGGAAAGCTCCCTCGTTGGAAAATATCAAGGTTTGGGGGTGCGAGGCTTTCGTAAGACGAGAGACTCACGACAAGCTTGAACCTCGTAGTGAGCGGTGTATTTTCATCGGCTACCCGCAGAAACCCCAGTTATATGATTTCCATATTACTATAGAAGGGGACATGTATATTAGTGATAGTACACTAATAAATTTGGATGAACCTAACAGCTATAAGGAAGCCATGGCAGGCCCAGAGTCTGCAAAATGGAAAGAGGCGATGGACAGCAAGATTCAGTCCATGTACAACAAGCAAGTTTGGAATTTTGTTGACCATGTACCCGGACGTAAGACGGTCGGGAGCAAATGGATCTTTAAAAAGAAGACCGACATGGATGGAAATGTGGACACATATAAGGCACGATTGGTTGCGAAGGGCTTTACTCAAACTCCCAGAGTTGACTATGATGAGACCTTCTCACCAGTTGCGAAAATAAAGTCTATTAGGGTAATACTGGCCATTGCTCCATTTCACAATTATGAAATATGGCGGATGGATGTCAAAACCGCTTTCCTTAAAGGGAAGTTGGTTGAGGATGTTTACATGACTCAGCTAGAGGGTTTTGTCAATGCGAAGCATCCGAATAGAGTATGTAAGCTTGAAAAGTCATTTATGGACTCAAGAAAGCGTCTCGCAGATGGAATCTTTTTTTCGACGAGAAAGTCAAAGAGTTTGGGTTTCTGCGAAGCGAAGATGAATCATGTGTATATGTCAAAGCCAGTGGGAGTATAGTTAGCTTCCTCGTATTGTATGTCGATCACATACTACTTATGGGAAACGACATCCCGACACTGCAGAAAGTTAAGTCCTGGCTCGGGAAATGCTTCGCTATGAAGGACCTCGGAGGGGCTTCCTATATTTTAGGAATAAGGATAGTGAGAGACAGTAGTAAGAAACTAATGTGACTTAGTCAGAATACTTACTTGGACTAGGTACTAAAATGTTTTAGTATAGAAAAATCAAAGATGGGAGAGTTACCGATCCAAAGTAATGCCAAGTTGAGTAAGACTCAATGCCCGAGTACTGAAGTCGAGATAGCAGAAATGAGTCGAGTATCATATGCTTCCGCAGTTGGCTTGATTATGTATGCTATGAATTGTACTCGCCCTGATGTGGCCTTCGCTTTAAGCATGGTCAGCAGATATCAAGGGAACCCTGGCAATGCACATTGGACCGCAATCAAGAATATTCTTAAGTACCTTCAGAGGAGCAAGGAATGGTTTTTAGTCCTCGAGGTAGTGATGACTTAAAGGTGCAAGGGTACAGTGACACCAGTTTTCAGACCAACAGGGACAACTACCGTTCGCAGTCGGGCTAGGTCTTTACCCTTAATGGAGGAGCAGTGACTTGGAAAACTTCCAAGCAAGAAATCGTAGTTGATTCAACGTGCGAATCAGAGTACATTGCAGCGAGCGAAGCGTCAAAGGAGGCGATATGGTTGAAAAACTTCATTGGAGACCTTGGAGTTGTGCCTGCCATAAAGGAGCCCATGGAAATTTTCTGTGATAATGAAGGAGTGGTTGCCTTGACCAAGGAACTGAGGGATCATGGTAGATCTCGACATATCGATAGAAAATATCACTTTATTCGACATCAGGTAGAAGAAGGACTCCTCGTAGTGAAGAGGGTATCGTCATAAGATAACCCAATAGATCCAGATCCGCTTATGAAGGGACTGAGTAGGGTTAAGCACTTGCAGCATGCTAGGAGCATTGGGCTGAAGGACGATATTAGTTTAGATTAGATAATTTAGAAACGTGTAATAGATAAATGTAATTGACATTTGATGATTAAATAAAGGAGTATTATTTATAAGTAAAATTACTGTCATATGTTAATTGTTTAACTATTGTTTCACTTTGCATGTTTTAACTTCCTGAATAATTGAGTTATTTGAGAATAATCGAATTATTCGAACGGTCCACAGTCGTTCATATGTTGTTTAACTATCGTTCATATGTTGGTTGTGCATTGATAATGCGAAAACGCATCAGTAACTTGATGCCATAAAACACATTGTTGTGTATGATTTGATTAGTGAATATTAAATGAATATAAGTCGAAGTTTATCTGTTCCTTTTATCCTAAGAGGGTAAAAGCAGTATCAGGGCCCCTCGATGATTTGATTTGACTTAGGTGTCGGGACTGGTCAGGACTAAATTGATGTGTTCAATTAAGTTCTATGTCAAATGAATATGAGATCAAGAAATAAATTGTTGGATAATAAGTATGACTATGTTCCATGTAATTGTCTGCACGATATCTAGAACAGAGGACTATATGATCCCTTATCTAAAGGACAGGTTGCTGATAAGATCAGAGTTCGACAACGTCTTTGAGAGCTACAATTGCTAATCGGATTATGCTTATATTTATGGTTACTAGACTTATCCAAGTGGGAGACTGTTAGATTAGTGTCTAAGCCGGTAACTATATTTGGTAAGTACTTGACCCAGTTGTGCATGGTCCTTTTGGCTTGCCTTCACCAGAGCAACATAATAGGATGATTTATGAATAAAGAGGTTATTATGGTTTATTAATATATTATATGATTAATATATTAAAGGAGAAATCATATGGTTTAATTAATATTAGACAAGAATTAATTAAGAATTAAGTATGTGGCTAAAAGAGATTAATTAAATAAAGAGGACTAGAACTGTCAATTGTGTGATAGTTGGTTTTGGGCTGTGGATCCTTATGGATCATAGGGTGGACGAAATTAAGGTGTATGGACTCCTTGAATTCGTCCAAGCCCTAATCTAGAAGGATCCTTGGATTGCTTAAGGCCGAAGTAATCCAATTAGGGTTTCAGGCTGCAACCCTAGCAGCTCAAGTATTTAAAGGACCCATGGACTACAGAAATCAGCTACCAGAAACTCTAAGGAGTTCCTAGAGCCAATTTTGTGCCCACATCCTCTCTCCAATTCATCCTCTTACCTCTTGGTGTTTGTAAGCCATTAGATGAGTGACAATTATGACTCTAAGCTCCAAGGATAACAAGATTCAAGCTTCCAAGAAGAGGTAATCATCTAGATCTCTTTTATATTGTCAATTTCAAATTGTATATCATAGATCTAGGGTTTGCAAGTCTTGGATGAAAGCATGTTCATTAGAGAAACCTAGATCCAAGCATTAGGGTTTGTATGTGCACATAGGAATGATCTTATGGCTCAAACCCATCAGGCACAACCCAAACCCCCAGATCACCTCAATTACATCCTCTGTACCTAACTAGGTCTAGATCTCTCTCTTCCAAAGGCCCTAAGCCTTATCATAACCCATCCTCAGGCCACAGTCCCGAATTGTCACACCCTAAAACCAAGAATGGCAAAAATGTTCTGGGGTGGAGGACGTCATGTACAGTATCACAACAGTGTAAAATAGTAAACAAGCAGCAACATCATCCATTGCATTATAAGTAAAGTTTTAATACATTTGTTCTTTCATTGTAATAAGACACCAAAATATGTATAATCAAGATAAAAGATGAGTCCTGTATGTGCTCCGTCTTCTCAAAATCTGGCCATCGTACCTGTCTACTGGTGACCTGAGAATACAAGTTATTTTGAAAGCGAGTATCAGCTTAAAGCTGGTGAATTCATAAGTGTTTAAGTGTCATTGTCTTATTTTGAAAAGCTGTTATGAATGCCATGTAAACCTTTAAGTAAGACAGTTGATATAAGTATGAAAAACCCTAGGAAATCCCTTATTTCCTACTAGTATGAAATGTAGTCTTCTACCAAGACCCGAATGTTTTGTAAGTAAAATAATAGTTTTTCCTTTCTATTGACTAGTACTAAAAGTACTTAGTCTAACTCCTCGTTTATGTGAATGTATCACAAAATAAAGTAAAGAGGAAAATGTACTAATGTAAGTGTTATCTTTTGGTACTAAGACTAACACGACATCGTGGTAAGCGAAATGTATAACCAAATGAACATCCGAAGATTGTCCAATTGTCCTCTATAGCAGCAGCAAGGGTAGGAAGGGTTAGTCCCATAATCGATGTTCCTAGTATAAGTATTAACCTTAGACCTCCGTAGATGGTCATCAACCTCTATACCGAACAGTAGGCTCGAGGAATGGTTTGTCCCGTAGTTGACTCCTAATATAAGTAGTAACCGTAGGCATCCGTAGATGTTCATCGACCACTGGTGCTAAACAACTAGGATTCGGAATGGTTAGTCCCGTCTAGATATCCCGTTGAACTGGGATAGGCGGGACAATTTACACAGAAGGTACTAATAAATCATCCTCATAAATCGAGATACAAGTATTCATGTAAGTGTACACAGGAAAATGTATCTACGTAAAGGTACTCATGTAATGTATTCATGTATCATGTAGGCATATGTAAACGTACTCATGTATTATGTAAGCCTATGTAAATGTACTCATGTATCAGGTAATGTACTGGTATAGACTCATGAATGAACTGACTCTTGTGTGATTCCTTGTAATAGGAATAATGTTTTGTATCTTCTGACTATCCCTATGATAATTAACTGAAAGGTAATTGGTTGTTCAAGTAGGTTTATACACCCTCACTACACAAGAGTGTGGGAAACTGGATGAAGGAATGAAAATTATAACATCAATACATATATAAGAACATATGCGTATAAGTGTAGTTTTGCTCAAGAAGGTAAAAATGGTTTTGTAAGACATCTAAGAGTTTTGAAACAATAGTAAAAGTGACTTGATGTCAATTTAAATAAACATTTCAAAAGTAATACATTTGATAACAAAGTTTTTTTTAAGATATAAAACCATTTCATGCATCACATTTTGTAGTATGTGAAATCTGTTGGATGAAAACACAGTTATAAAATACATATGAGTGATTTAATAACATGTTGTTTTCTACTTGTATTCCCCCCCCCCCCCATTAAAGCATTTAAAATCATTTAAAACATTGATTAAGGGGTATGAACTCACCTGTAGATAGTGGTTTGGATGGACTGAATGATGTAGGATTGCTAGGTGACAAGTGAAGACTTGTTCACACTCAATGATCCTAGTTAACATATAATCACACATATATGTATCCAATTAGACTTTATATCACTAATTGACAATGTTAAGACACCCTAAGGCATGTAAAACACCTTATATAAGTGCTACAAGCCATAAGGATTGCATCTAAGTGCTAAACGACCTTGCCATTATCTTTGGGGCTCAAGGGTAAACTCTCTTGGAGTTTACGGTTTTGATGACCTTGACCTAATGAGTTTACGATCGTAAACTCATAGTTTACGGTCGTAAACTCCTCTCTTTTTTACCATAAGTTGTTTTGAGGATTTGCAAGTCCTTTGAAGCATTTCTACTTGGTGGTTTGGACTTTGGAAGGCACTAGAGCAACAAAACACCTCTTTTGAGGAGTTTACGGCCTAATGGCATTTTCCTTTGGGTTTACTACCGTAAACCCTTATGGAGAAGTGAATTGCCATGTTTTCAAGTCCCCAACACAATTAGGTAAGTGTATGTGCTAGTTTCTAAGCCTAAGGAAGGAAAATAACCCATTTAGACACACTTTAGGGTGTTTACGGTTTTTGGAGATCCTCAAACCGTAAACACCTATAAATTTTGGATTTTGGTGTTTTTCAAGGCTTAGATACATCAAAGGAAGGTTCAAACATGTCAAGGAAGGCTTAAACATCCAACTAGGGCTTAGATTAATGACTTAGGCACACTTTGGTGCCTTATATGGTGTTTACGGCCCAAGAACCTTCTTGGACCGTGAACACCTTGTTCCATGTGTTCTTGGCATATTTTCTTGATGCTAACTTGTAATACTAACTCAATAAGACTCAAGGAGTGAAGTATTTACTTTAAGGAAGCTTGAAGTATACTAAAAGTCCAAGAACACTTAGTGTGTGTTCTTGGTGTTCTTGGTGTTTTTGGAAATCTAATCAAAACACAAAAGTGAATGGATGAATAGATGCACAAACACTATATTAAGTGTTTAATCAACTTGAAATGGATAGAACACTTACAACTTAGGAGATCTTGAATTGTTTCTAGTTTGCTACTTGAGAGTGTTTCTTGAGTTTACTCTTTTGGGAGTTTACTCTTTTGGATAAATGGGGAGTAAAATCATATTAACTAGACTTAGGGAGTAAACTCATGCATAAGCATGAGTTTTCGGATTTTGGTATGATTTTTCGACTCAAACGAAATGGTTTGGCCGGGAACTTCTAAGACGCGAGGTGTTTGCGGTTTTCAAAATTTAAAACCCGAGACGGCACTTTCTCACACCCGTTCGTATAAAGAATAATATTAAAATAATCAAACGAACTCTAAATTTGTTAAAATAAGAAATGATGACATTAACTTATAATAAGAAGTGATTTACTTCTAGGATTTGACCGAATGAAAATTCTGGGTTGTCACATCATCCCTCCGTTAAAGGGAATTGCGTCCCAAAATTAAAGTCTAAGCAATTAACGTATTTATAGGTAACTAAGGAAAAAGATGGAGATATTTCCGTTTCATCTGATCCTCTCGTTCCTAAGTGAATTCCAGTCCCCGTTTTGCGTTCCAGCGAACCTTCACTATCGGGATACGGCTTTGTTTCGTTTGCTTGACTTCTCGGTCCATGATCTTTATTGGTTCCTCCACGAAGTTGAGGCTCTCGTTGATCTCGATCTCGTCGAGTGGAATAACAAGAGTCTCGTCGGACAGACACTTTTTCAAGTTCGATACGTGGAAGGTAGAATGTACGTTACTGAGTTCACGCGATAGATTGAGTTTGTAAGCTACAGGGCCAATTCTTGCGAGAATCTCGAAAGGCCCTATGTATCTTAGATTTAGCTTTCCACGCTTTCCGAAGCATATCAAGCCCTTCCAGGGTGAGACCTTCAATAGAACACGGTCACCCACCTGGAATTCCAATGGTTTCCTTCGCTTGTCAGCGTAGCTTTCTTGTCGGTCTCTAGAGGCTTTCAATTGTTCATGAATTTGAACGATCTTCTCTGTCGTTTCCTGAATGATTTCCGGACCTGTGAGAGCGCTTTCGGGAACTCTTCCCTTAGCTAACTGGGTATCACCCACCTCAGCCCAGCACAGAGGGGATCTGCACTTTTGGCTATAGAGGGCCTCGAATGGCGCTGCCTTTATGCTCGTGTGATAACTGTTGTTGTAGGAAAATTCGACAAGGGGTAAATGGATATCCCAAGCTTTCCCAAAGTCAATTACACAGGCTCGCAACATATCTTCTAAGGTTTGGATAGTTCTCTCACTTTGTCCGTCGGTCTGTGGATGGTAGGTTGTACTCATGTCCAGCCTAGTTCCTAGAGAACTTTGTAACGACTTCCAGAACCTCGAAGTGAATCTACTATCTCTGTCTGAGATAATGGATATAGGAACACCGTGTAGTCTTACAATTTCCCAAATGTAAGTTCTTGTAAGTTTCTCCATCTTTTCTGTTTCTTTGATCGATAGGAAGTGTGCAGACTTGGTCAGTCTATCGACGATGACCCATATGGAATCAAGTCCACCCGTCGTCTTGGGCAACTTGGTTATGAAGTCCATAGTGATCCTGTAACATCCCAAAAATACAGTCTGAATATTTCGTTTTAAAGTAGTAATAAAACCCTGTTCATCAATCGTCATATAAGAATCATAAAGAATGTATCTTAAAATATCTTAACAATTGTCAAATATATCAGAGTATAAACATCCCAGGCTGAACAAATGGTGTGTGCACTGCAATCTTCCCGAGCTCCTCTTTTAAAACTGAGTACCTGAAACCAAAACTGAAAACCGTAAGCACGAAGCTTAGTGAGCTCCCCCAAACTACCACATACCATACAATAACATATAAAGCATCTACTGGGCCTTGCCCACTGCATCGGACCGAAGTCCGGAAACTAACCAGGGCCTTGCCCTCTGCATTGAACCGAAGTCCGGAAACTGCATCGGACCGGAGTCCGGAACTAACCAGGGCCTTGCCCTCTGCATCGGACCGAAGTCCGGAAACTGCATCGGACCGGAGTCCGGAACTAACCAGGGCCTTGCCCTCTGCATCGGACCGAAGTCCGGAAACTGCATCGGACCGGAGTCCGGAACTAACCAGGGCCTTGCCCTCTGCATCGGACCGAAGTCCGAAACTAACTGCATCGGACCGAAGCCCGGAACTGATTGGGACCTTGTCCCCTGCATCGGGCCGAAGTCCGGAACTGACTGAACATAACATAGCATAACATATCACTAGCATGAATACATATACTGCATACTGCATCGGAACAGAGTCCGGAACACATAACACAAAACATGCTTGAATCACAAAGACATCAAGCACTCTAACTACTGCATCGGACTGAAGTCCGGAACTACTATTGCTAACTAAACGGGTCGACATTGTGGCCGTAGACCTGTTCCTACTGGAAGGAAACTCACCTCACACTGCTGAAGTCTTGTAGACACAATCCCACACTGTTGAAGTCCCGCAGACTCCACCCCAGCTACTGGTTGACAGGTTCCCGAACTGTCAACACCAAATAACACCCAATTAATAATTGGGTTCTAACGCATAACTATAAATACATGCTTTGGATAATTACTACATTACCCCTAGCTTGGCTTACCCAAGCCCAAGGCCCAATCCATAGGCCCAAAGTCAACTAGGGATCAAAGCCCAACATATGGCCCAATTTTCCAAATTGGGCCCAAACCTCTACATGGACTTCCCTTAAGGCCCAAATGTCCAGTCTAGCCCAACATGTCCCATTCTAAGGGCCCAATATCATACAATCCTCTCGGCCCCACTATGGCCCATCTATGGCCCAATTTTCCAAATTGGGCCCAATCCTTCATATGGGCCTTACCTTAAAGCCCAACTAATTACTCTAGTCCATTTGATTATTCTCGGATGGCCCAACACAAAGCCCAAGTGAAATTAGGGTTTCACATCAAATGATAACTAGGGTTAAGTGTTGCTTACTTAACCCGCTAAGGACTTAACACACTAGGGACTTAATCCATTAAGGACTTAATCCATTAAGTCCATTATTTCTTAGATTAATTTCTGCCAATGATTATTATTTAATATTTATTTATTAAATAATTTTCGTGTGCCGATAATCTCTCAAATATTAGTATTTTCTCACTTAGCCCATTAAGGACTTAATCCATTAAGTCCTTTAATCTACTAGATAAATGGCCTGGAATAGTTTGGGCTTAATTCACAATCAAATCCCAATGGACCAAAAATGGGTCCAAATAAGTTCAAGGCCCAAATACTCATAATTAGGGTTTTACACCCAAACATGGCCCAATAGGCCCAAAACTAATATCTCAGCCCATTAGGGTTTGCTAGCGGGGCACCACCCACTACCACCTCGGGTAGTGGTGGTCGATGGCGGCTCACGGCGGCGGCCACCACCCTAGGGTGGTGGTTTTCCATTTCATTTCATTAATCTTTTGGAAATTACAATTACAATGCTTTATCCACACACACTAACTAACTATCACACACACACAACCACCCTAGTGGTGGCCGGTGGTGGTACAAGGCGGCAGCCACCACCTCACGGTGGTGGCGGTGACTTTTTCCTGCCGAATAAACTACCCACACAACACACCCTTCAACAGAAATAACATCCATACACTTTCTTGTTTGCCAGCGGATCCAGCCACCCTCCTGGTGGCGGTTGGCGATGACGAAACCTCCGAGGAGGCGGCAGCAACGTTGCAACATTGCTTCCCGATTCACACCACAACTGACAGGGCTTGCTTCTCGATCTCGACGACTTCCCGACTATGCTTAGCGCTTCCAGAAGCCGGTAGCGGTGGCGGCACTTCGATGGTCACGGAATGGATGCAACAGCGACGCTCATGGTGGTGCTACGATCCTGCCTCGATGATAGTTTCCCCCATCCGGTGCCCAATCGCCTAACCCGACGGTTCCTTCTCAGCAACATGCGACTGTCGGCGAGAGGAAGATAGAGAGAAGGACGGAGAGGGTTCGATGGTCCTTGGCGGCGACTGAAGGGGTTCCACGACCCTCCAGTTGGTGTTCCCGGCTTTACCGGTGGCAGCGGCAATATCTCGGTGGCCCTCCGACTTCACAGGCGAGGAACAATGATCGGAAACAATGAAGAAAAGAGGAGGCGGCTGGAGGTGTCCTAGGGAGGGTGACGGCTGCTTCTATCATTTAGGTTTAGGGTTTGGCACCCGGTTATGTTGGGTTAAATACCTGACTCACGAAACATTGCCCCATAATGACAAGTTAAGCCCCTCATTTCCCTCATTTCTTTCAAACTAATCCATATTTTACACTTTTAACCCTGCCTTCAGAAATCTTTACAACTGAATCCAAAACTTACCTTTTAAGCCCTAATCCCATAAATTTCTTTCATAATAGACCCCTAAATTACCAATAAACCCTTAAATCTTCAAATCCTTTTCTATTTAAATCCATAAATTACCAAACGCACCTTGACCTCTGAAATCCTTTTCAATTTAGTCCCAAACTTTCATTTATTAATTTATTTAAATAAACGGGGCGTTACAACTCTCCCCCACTTAAATTAGATTTCGTCCTCGAAATCATTCCTTACTATTCCCTGTACGCTCACTTCTCAAGTAACATGGCCATAATCCTAAGTATACCCTAACCTTCTCAGGGTAGTTGTGACCAATCATCGCAAAGCCCAAACATCTGTAGGCGAACTACTTCCTCGAAACAAGATCACATCTACTTCATCTAAATTCTGATGTCTTGAGATGGTCCGAATCCCTGACAGACCACTCTACTGATTCATGATTGCTAAATCCAATCCACTTGTCACTCAGTTGCCTACTCAACTTCTGGTAACTCAAAGCTCACACTAGAAAACAGAATCACAAATCTACTTATCCCTATGATTCACTTATACTTGGCCAATGCTCCGATAATCTCGCTGAGGGTGACTTGTCACTTCCTATTAAACCAACTATCCTGTCTATACTTGTAACTTAGGGCACAATTACTAACATTGGCCAAAGCTGTAATTGCCTGAAACACGAACTTTCTGAACACTGAACTACCTGAACACTGAACTGCCCGAAACACTGAATTGTCTGAACACTGAACTGCTCGAAGCACTGAACTATCTGAACACTGAACTGCTCGGAACACTGAATTGCCTGAAACTGTATGCTGCCACGTGGCTGCTTCCTCACATATACCGAGATCTACCTGGTCTCAATTTCCCGCCAATCATCTAAAATATCGGGTTCCAGCCCAACTGCGGAGTCAAAGGACTCCCTACTTAGTCGCCTCGCACGACTTCTGGACGAAATCCTTCTATGGATCTAGCTGCTACTAGTTATCCTGACACTGTGGCCCTAACAGCCTTTTGCTCCAATTGATTGGTTCCATGCGTCGAATCCTGATGTCACCGAGCCCAAAGCTCAACGCGATTGCTACAGCACCAATTGTAGCCTTATGTCATAAATGACCTCAAGCAGTCCACTGCTTCCTTGCTCTCATCTCTATAGCGGAGCTTCTACAATCTTATCACTGGCTTAACCATGTCTCATCCGTCTAGGAAATTCCAAAATCCAATCCGTGGATTTCCATTTCCTCACTGCTATACCCGAACTGGTGGGTACTACTGATCTTTCTGCGTTCTAACAACGCACTCACGCTATCCACCAACCTAGTGAAGGTTGCGGCTACACCCACAGACTTACAACACTCTAATACTGGATCGAACACGCGCTTGCCCCGCACTCAACTGAACTCATGTCCTGAATGGAATCCCAAACCTGATTCCCTAAGGCTTACTAGTAACATCACGAGAACGCGATCTCCTTATTGGCACGCTTTTCCGGACTTCCATCTCACACTATCCTCAAACCATACAACCGCTTGGCTATCTTCCTTCCCAATAAGGATGCAAAACTTATCCTAGTCTCAAAACTGCCTTGCTTCTGAATCCTTGGGTGATTCTCCCCCACTTTGATTCAGCTAATGCCCTACAGCACACAAAACTGGAAGAATTCCCAATCCTTCTCACCACCCATGACCAATCTGCTAGAAACCACACTTACCATTGCTAGTGTTTCAACACTAGCTAATCCAAAAGATCACACAACTCTAAAAATTCGAATAAATCTCCGGTAATAACCCGCTAAACCTAGGAAACTCCGAATCTCAATTGGAGACCATCGGAATCTCCTACTTTATCACGGCCTCTATCTTGGCCGGATTGACTAGAATATCCTTTCGGTTGACGAGGTACCCCAAGAAATTGCACCTCGTGCAACCAGAACTCACGGTTAAAGAACCTTACGAAAATTCTCTTCCTCCTCAAAGTCTCTAGCACCTCCCGCAGGTGCTTCTCGTGCTGCTCCTCAGTCTTGGAATAAACCAAGATGACGTTGTACTTTCCCAATCCCATAATATGGGGGATTGCTCTATCACTATTCACTAATGCTTCTCGGCATGCCATTGGCATATGACATCTCTTGAAAATTTAATTCAGACACAAACCGAGGATAACCCAGGGTTACACTTACTCAACCCTTGGAACAAAAGGCTCCCTTGTGCAGTTTCCCACAAGTGCTGCACCGATTCTGACCCCGCTGGCCTCTCAGAAGCTGATCTAAAATCTACGGTCTCCTCCCAAGACCCTTTACTATAAGCAACTGATCTGGTTCCCTCTTGCAATGTGCTCTAAGTCAATATCCCGCTCTCGAGCTCTAGAAGTCATATCATTCAGGGTCTTGCACCCCAGATACTCACAATCTCCCTGCTATCATTCTGCAATACGTCCTGATAACTTACCTTCTTCGTTTCCTCATCTGCTGCATACTGTGGTACCATATAAGCTCTTTCCTGAGACTTGGTAGTGACCTCTACCACAATCTTAGTCGTCTAGTGGAGATCTAACAACTCTTGCGCCAACTGCTACGCCTCAATCGCCTGGGCACACTCTGCCCATAATCTGGTCTGGAAGTCATCTCATGTCATAACATCAACCACGTCATCACTCAACTCACTACCAACCTCTTCCTATCAATCTCGTGCTCTATCCCTCAGGAGATAGGAAGTAAGTCAGATCTTGTCTCCTTTCGAGACAACGTCTGGTACGAAATGTGTTGGGAACATCTGCCAACCATCTGCCGCTAACAATGGGGTCCCTAACCCCCTGACAATCTGAAGCCTCACAAACTGTGAATTTCCAAAACATCAACGTACGGGTCTCTATCATGACTGCTATCTCAGTGCAGAATGCACTCGGCCTCTCATCACAAATCTCCATAATGCCCTACTTGATCACACTGAGGATCACAGGAATCTGGTCAGTGATACTGCGCAAAATTCTCAAATGAGATGAACTCTCTCATCTGATCATCAATCTGCCCGACTCCAGAGTCCGAGCCTGATCCCCTGTCGACACCAGAACTACCATCTGGTCTACCACGTAGCGTCACTATACTCGGCAACATGCCATCACTAACATCACAATACTCACCCAATCTCGAGGGATCTCACACACTACAAGTTCCCTGGATTCATCTCAGCCTTCCTTGATTCGAGTACGGATCCTCTGCTTTCAGTAGTACGGGCCCATACTACCTTCCACATCTATCCGTACTTTCCTCAAGAACTGCCTCGACTCCACCACGTCACTCTACTACTCCTGATCTCTGCTACTACCTTCCTAGGCTTTCCCTAGGGAACTTCTAACTTCACCCAAACCAGTCCTCAGCTGCTGAAGGCCTCCTTGTAATGCCAATTAGCCAACACCTGAATACCATCACATGCAATGAGGCTCGGATAATCCTTCAAGTAAAAGTCTCGTCCCTACAACGGTTAGACTCAAACAAGAGCTGCGCAGTAGGGCCAAATCCAGCACTCTGAGATTATTCAACCCTGATCACATGTGATGTGACGTATTCACCTAATGGCTAACTCCCATCACTCAGAGTCCCACAAAGCACAAAGCAAGCAGCATTCGGATAAAGGAAACATACCCAGGCAAAACTATTCTCATAACGAGAAACTACACTAGCATACAATGCTAAGCTCGCGCTACCAGGCATAACCTAAACAGGCTATCCTACTGCTGTCTACTCAATACTAGCATGCAATTCTCATAAAGTTGAACACATAAAGCAGGCACATAAGGCATCATCCTAGAAACTTAGTCCTATTCTAGCATGCTGTTCTACTGAAGCTGGAACTAAAACTGAAACTGAAACTGATACTGATAATCATAATATAACTTGTATGGGTAAATTGGGAGTACTTACTGAGCTCGGTTGATTGCATGCACCACACCCTTTTCTCTTTTCAAAACTCTTTTTGCTTTTTCTAAAACTCTTTTCTTTATACTTTTCTAAAATTGTTTTCTTTTCTCAAAATCCTTTTGTAACCATGGTTTTTCTTTTGAAAACTCTATACCACTTCCTTAGTTTGAGTCCAGACACACTCTTAAGTATGTCTGAATCCCTCAAACCAAGGCTCTGATACCAACTTGTAACATCCCAAAAATACAGTCTGAATATTTCGTTTTAAAGTAGTAATAAAACCCTGTTCATCAATCGTCATATAAGAATCATAAAGAATGTATCTTAAAATATCTTAACAATTGTCAAATATATCAGAGTATAAACATCCCAGGCTGAACAAATGGTGTGTGCACTGCAATCTTCCCGAGCTCCTCTTTTAAAACTGAGTACCTGAAACCAAAACTGAAAACCGTAAGCACGAAGCTTAGTGAGCTCCCCCAAACTACCACATACCATACAATAACATATAAAGCATCTACTGGGCCTTGCCCACTGCATCGGACCGAAGTCCGGAAACTAACCAGGGCCTTGCCCTCTGCATTGAACCGAAGTCCGGAAACTGCATCGGACCGGAGTCCGGAACTAACCAGGGCCTTGCCCTCTGCATCGGACCGAAGTCCGGAAACTGCATCGGACCGGAGTCCGGAACTAACCAGGGCCTTGCCCTCTGCATCGGACCGAAGTCCGGAAACTGCATCGGACCGGAGTCCGGAACACATAACACAAAACATGCTTGAATCACAAAGACATCAAGCACTCTAACTACTGCATCGGACTGAAGTCCGGAACTACTACTGCTAACTAAACGGGTCGACATTGTGGCCGTAGACCTGTTCCTACTGGAAGGAAACTCACCTCACACTGCTGAAGTCTTGTAGACACAATCCCACACTGTTGAAGTCCCGCAGACTCCACCCCAGCTACTGGTTGACAGGTTCCCGAACTGTCAACACCAAATAACACCCAATTAATAATTGGGTTCTAACGCATAACTATAAATACATGCTTTGGATAATTACTACATTACCCCTAGCTTGGCTTACCCAAGCCCAAGGCCCAATCCATAGGCCCAAAGTCAACTAGGGATCAAAGCCCAACATATGGCCCAATTTTCCAAATTGGGCCCAAACCTCTACATGGACTTCCCTTAAGGCCCAAATGTCCAGTCTAGCCCAACATGTCCCATTCTAAGGGCCCAATATCATACAATCCTCTCGGCCCCACTATGGCCCATCTATGGCCCAATTTTCCAAATTGGGCCCAATCCTTCATATGGGCCTTACCTTAAAGCCCAACTAATTACTCTAGTCCATTTGATTATTCTCGGATGGCCCAACACAAAGCCCAAGTGAAATTAGGGTTTCACATCAAATGATAACTAGGGTTAAGTGTTGCTTACTTAACCCGCTAAGGACTTAACACACTAGGGACTTAATCCATTAAGGACTTAATCCATTAAGTCCATTATTTCTTAGATTAATTTCTGCCAATGATTATTATTTAATATTTATTTATTAAATAATTTTCGTGTGCCGATAATCTCTCAAATATTAGTATTTTCTCACTTAGCCCATTAAGGACTTAATCCATTAAGTCCTTTAATCTACTAGATAAATGGCCTGGAATAGTTTGGGCTTAATTCACAATCAAATCCCAATGGACCAAAAATGGGTCCAAATAAGTTCAAGGCCCAAATACTCATAATTAGGGTTTTACACCCAAACATGGCCCAATAGGCCCAAAACTAATATCTCAGCCCATTAGGGTTTGCTAGCGGGGCACCACCCACTACCACCTCGGGTAGTGGTGGTCGATGGCGGCTCACGGCGGCGGCCACCACCCTAGGGTGGTGGTTTTCCATTTCATTTCATTAATCTTTTGGAAATTACAATTACAATGCTTTATCCACACACACTAACTAACTATCACACACACACAACCACCCTAGTGGTGGCCGGTGGTGGTACAAGGCGGCAGCCACCACCTCACGGTGGTGGCGGTGACTTTTTCCTGCCGAATAAACTACCCACACAACACACCCTTCAACAGAAATAACATCCATACACTTTCTTGTTTGCCAGCGGATCCAGCCACCCTCCTGGTGGCGGTTGGCGATGACGAAACCTCCGAGGAGGCGGCAGCAACGTTGCAACATTGCTTCCCGATTCACACCACAACTGACAGGGCTTGCTTCTCGATCTCGACGACTTCCCGACTATGCTTAGCGCTTCCAGAAGCCGGTAGCGGTGGCGGCACTTCGATGGTCACGGAATGGATGCAACAGCGACGCTCATGGTGGTGCTACGATCCTGCCTCGATGATAGTTTCCCCCATCCGGTGCCCAATCGCCTAACCCGACGGTTCCTTCTCAGCAACATGCGACTGTCGGCGAGAGGAAGATAGAGAGAAGGACGGAGAGGGTTCGATGGTCCTTGGCGGCGACTGAAGGGGTTCCACGACCCTCCAGTTGGTGTTCCCGACTTTACCGGTGGCAGCGGCAATATCTCGGTGGCCCTCCGACTTCACAGGCGAGGAACAATGATCGGAAACAATGAAGAAAAGAGGAGGCGGCTGGAGGTGTCCTAGGGAGGGTGACGGCTGCTTCTATCATTTAGGTTTAGGGTTTGGCACCCGGTTATGTTGGGTTAAATACCTGACTCACGAAACATTGCCCCATAATGACAAGTTAAGCCCCTCATTTCCCTCATTTCTTTCAAACTAATCCATATTTTACACTTTTAACCCTGCCTTCAGAAATCTTTACAACTGAATCCAAAACTTACCTTTTAAGCCCTAATCCCATAAATTTCTTTCATAATAGACCCCTAAATTACCAATAAACCCTTAAATCTTCAAATCCTTTTCTATTTAAATCCATAAATTACCAAACGCACCTTGACCTCTGAAATCCTTTTCAATTTAGTCCCAAACTTTCATTTATTAATTTATTTAAATAAACGGGGCGTTACAGATCCGCTCCCACTTCCATTCTAGTATCTCCGGTTGTTATAGAAGACCGGAGGGTTTCTGGTATTCGACCTTCACCTTCGTGCAAGTAAGGCACTTACTTACGAAGGTAGCAATATTTGCTTTCATGTTAGGCCACTAGTATAACTTTTTAAGATCCAGATACATCTTAACTGAACCCGGGTGGACGGAATAACGAGTGTTGTGAGCTTCGGTCATGACCAAGTCTCTAAAGCCACCGTGTTTCGGTGTCCAGATCCGATCCATGAGGTATAAGGCTCCGCCACCCTTTACTTCCAATTTCTTATCCATTCCTCTCAGGGATTCACCTGCCACATTTTCAGGTTTCAACGCGTCGAGCTGAGCTTCCTTAAATTGCATGGACAAGTGTGAATGGATAGTTACAGTTAAAGATTTAACTCTATGACCATAATATTCTTTCCTACTAAGGGCGTCGGATACTATATTGGCTTTACCCAGATGATAACGAATTTCACACTCATAATCACTGAGTAGCTCGACCCACCGTCGTTGTCTCATATTGAGCTCTTTCTGGTCGAAGATGTGTTGTAGACTCTTGTGGTCTGTAAAGATCGTGCTTTTTGTACCATATAGGTAGTGTCTCCAGATCTTCAGAGCGAACACAACTGCTCCTAGCTCAAGATCATGGGTGGTGTAGTTAACCTCATGTGTCTTCAGCTGTCTCGAGGCATAGGCTATAACTTTACCTCGCTGCATCAGAACACATCCGAGTCCTTGATTGGATGCATCGCAGTAGACAATGAAGTCTTCTATCCCTTCGGGGAGGGATAGTATTGGTGCGGTGCATAAGGCTCGTTTGAGTGTTTGGAACGCTCTTTCCTATTTCTCTTCCCAGTCAAAGGCCATGCCTTTCTGGGTCAGGGTTGTAAGAGGTTTCGCTATGCTGGAGAAGTTCTGAATGAACCTGCGATAGTAGCCAGCGAGACCTAGAAATTGATGAATTTCTGTAGGTGTCTTCAGTGCTGACCAGTACTCAATGGCCTTGATTTTGGAAGGGTCCACGTGTATTCCTCTTCGCTAACAACATGGCTCAAAAATTCGACTCGTTGAATACAAAATTCGCACTTGGAGAACTTCGCATAGAGCTTCTCCTCTCGCAATGTTTCTAAGACTCTACGGAGATGTTGACTATGCTCCTCCTTACTTCGAGAGTAGATGAGTATGTCATCGATGAAGACAATGACAAACTGATCCAAATAAGGACGACACACCCTATTCATCAGATCCATGAATACTGCGGGCGCGTTTGTTAATCCGAACGGCATCACCACAAACTCGTAGTGTCCATAACGAGTTCGGAAGGTTGTCTTGGGAACATCCTCCTCTAACACTCGTAGTTGGTGATATCCGGATCGTAGATCTATCTTCGAGAGGTAGTTGGATCCTTGAAGTTGATCAAATAAATCGTCAATGCGGGGCAAAGGATAACGATTTTTAATGGTAAGTTTGTTGAGTTCTCTATAGTCGACGCACATGCAAAATGATCCATCTTTCTTCTTGACGAACAAGACCGGTGCTCCCCAAGGTGAGAAGCTTGGTCGAATGAATACCTTCTTGAGAAGTTCGTTAAGTTGACTGGAAAGCTCCTGCATCTCGGCCGGTGCCAGACGATAAGGAGATTTGGCTACTGGAGTAGCTCCTGGCACTAAGTCGATTATGAACTCAACTTGGCGTTGTGGTGGTAAACCGGGAAGTTCTTCTGGGAAGATGTCGGGAAAGTCGCGTACTTCTGGGATGTTCTGAATGTATTTCATTTCTTGACTTGTATCAATGACGTGTGCGAGGAATGCATGATATTCCTTTTGCAAGCACTTCTGGGCTTGAATGCACGAAATGATGCGAAGGCTCGTACTAGGTTTGTTGCCATAGATAATTATAGTTTCGTTGTTAGGAAGGTTAAGACGAACTGCTTTTTCAAAGCACATGATGTCGGCGCAAAGAAGACTCAACCAATAGATGCCGATGATAATGTCGAAACATTTAATTGGGACCGGCATGAGGTCTATCTTGAAAGTATGGCCATCTAAAGTTAAAGTACAACCTACGTATATGCAGTTAGTACTCTCTGTTTTCCCGTTAGCCATTTATACCGTGAATGTATTATCTAATGCGCATGGTTTTTGTTTAAGCAGGTGTGCAAATTTGTGACTTACGAAACTTTTCTCTGCTCCACTGTCTAAAAGTATGCAAGCATATGAGTTATCGAGGAGAAACGTACCAGTAACTATCGTAGGATCAGCTACCGCTTCCTCGTGGCCAAGGGACATAACTCTTCCTACTCCTCTAGCCATCCCTGCTTTAGGGCCGTTCCTCTTGTAGTGGCCCACTTCGCCACAACCATAGCAAGCTTGGCCCATATCGACGTTAGGGACCTGAGCGTCCTGCGCTGTTGGAGTCTTGCAGAAATGGGCTGTATGCCCCTTCCTGTTGCAATTAGTGCACTGCATCTCCCTGCAAGGTCCGTTGTGGTGGAAGCTGCATTTGTTGCACTTCGGAAGAGTTCCAGCATAAGTTTTTGCTGGTAAGGGGTTCGTAGGGACAACGGGAGTTACCGTGGCGGCATTGATTGCCACGAGTTGTTGTCTCTTGGAGGATTCTTGCGAAGCCCCTCTTTTCCTCTTGTTCCACCCCTTCCTGTTGTTGTTGGGGTTGGACTTTTGTGGTACGGGTGTAGGGATTGTTGGGTTCTGAGGTTTCCTGTGATCTATGAGAGATTGTGCCAGTTCCTTGGCACTATCAAAAGTGATAGGCCTAGAAGCTAACACACTTGACTGGATCTGGGGCGACAGTCCCCAAATATACCTCTCAATCTTCTTGCTCTCGAGAGCAACCATATCAGGGCATAGGTTTGCCAGATCACAGAACCTATTTTTGTAGGTTGTGATGTCAGATCCAACCATTTGTAGACCCCAGAATTCCTGCTCGAGTTTTTGTACTTCACCTCGAGGACAGTACTCTTTCATCAGCATGTCCTTCAATTTTTCCCAACTGATGGAATACGCCACCACCAAAGTCAGATACTTAACATGGTTGTTCCACCATGTTAGTGCTCTGTCAGAGAAGGTGCAAGTTGCAAACTTGACCTTGTTGCCCTCATGGCAAGCACAGATTTCAAAGACGGATTCCATCTTTTCAATCCATTGCCTTAACACCATAACCCCACACGTACCATTGAAGCTTCGGGGCTTGGCGTTTGTGAAGTCTTTATAGGTGCATTCCCGAGGGTGTCCATGGCTTTCGCCGTGGTTCGAGGGAGGTGCACATGTTCCCGATCCACTAGCGACAGGAGCGTTGATTGCTGACACAGCAGCTGCAACTGCTGCTGTGAAAGCTGCCTGGAACATAGTGGCATCGCAGGGAGGAGGTGGTTGAGGAGGTTGAGGTGGTGGTGGAGGTGGTGGTATCGGTGCTTCGTTGTTTGGGTTACGCCTGGGATTTCTGCGAGGCGGCATCTTTAACTATACGTTTAAAAGATGACGACATGGATAAGAATAAATGAATAATGAATGCCACTCATGGACTAACTCCCCATAGCCCAACAACAAAATGAATAGAATGACTAGATGAAGATGACAGCATTTGGATAATAATTTCCATATGATTAGATATCTATCAATAATACTGGAATTACAGGTGTAACAAGTTTGGGAAAAATGTCCTAGGAGTAGGCCTTACATCAACCAAGATAGGAAAATTTTGATAGAACTATGACTAGATCAAGACCTAACAGGTATAAGATTTATAACGATAGGAAATTAGACTAAAGTTTTACATAAACTAGGTTATATCCAAAAGATGAGTCGTCAAGATTCTAACGGTGACGAGAACTGCTAGCATGAGTTCTTGATCCCGATAGTAGACGTTCTATGTCCCTTATACGCCTGTCAGCTCTCACTTGCTGAGCTCGAAGTTCTCTAACTTCCGCTTGAGTTTCAGCAAGTTCCCTCTGCAGAGCTGCATTGCGGACCAGAGTCCTTTCATGAGCAGACTCTAGTTGGCGAATGCGGACGGTGTTAACGCCAGAGTTGGCTTCAATCTCCATGACTCGGTCGATAGTTGCTTTACCCAGTATCGTGTTTCTGGAAAATCTACGAACCAAGATGGGTAGGACCCTGTCAGCAGAACCTCCTTCAGTGAGGTTGTAGAAACTCCGGTCTCCATTGTAGGGAATGGGCTGACCTTGTTGCTGGCTCCATGTATTTAAGTTCGTGGCCCATAGAGGTGTGGGTCCTTGAAATGCAGGACAGGGGTTCAGTTTTGGGTCTTGAGGAGCTGGGGGTAGGTTGTTGACTTTAGGCTCCGAGTCAGAACTATTGGAAAAACCCTCAGCATGGTGATCATCCAAAGGGATTGGGTGATCATCTTTTGGTTCTGCCTCTAGCCAACCAGCATTGCCTTGGTTCGGGAAGTACGTATCGTCGTGGTGAAATCCAGCCATTAAAATCTACGAGAGAAAAGGGATATAAGAAATAGCTAAATAGACGAACTGACTAAGATAATTACAGTAGGACCAAATACCCCTATGGTATTTCTTTAGGGTTGTGTTGGTAAGTTTTTAGACTTGTTGCCATATCACAACCATTCTTGGGCATATGCTAATCACTCCTTGGCCCAGCATAGTTGATCAGGCCATGCCATTCCCAACACTGACCATATATCCCCAGGCTTCCTTGTGATATTCAACAATCGTAATACTTTTGTTCTTGTCATTGTGACACTGATTTTAGTATGAATGCATGCACGTATACTTACTTAAATATTTTATTATTTAAAAGTATAACTCTTAGGCAGAGTGTTTTAATCCCTATGTATTTATAGTTAGTATATCTTTTATGGGTTGATATACTATATTCACTATAAACAATGCTCTGATACCAATCTGTCACACCCCAAAACCAAGAACGGCGGAAATGTTCCGGGGTGGAGGACGTCAGTATCACAACAGTGTAAAATAGTAAACAAGCAACAACATCATCCACTGCATTATAAGTAAAGTTTTAATACATGTGTTCTTTCATTGTAATAAGACACCAAAATATGTATAATCAAAATAAAAGACGAGTCTTGTATGTGCTCCGTCTTCTCAAAATCTGGCCATCGTACCTGTCTACTGGTGACCTGAGAATACAAGTTATTTTAAAAGCGAGTATCAGCTTAAAGCTGGTGAACTCATAAGTGTTTAAGTGTCATTGTCTTGTTTTGAAAAGCTGTTATGAATGCCATGTAAACCTTTAAGTAAGACAGTTGATTTAAGTATGAAAAACCCTAGGAAATCCCTTATTTCCTACTAGTATGAAATGTAGTCTTCTACCAAGACCCGAATGTTTTGTAAGTAAAATGATATTTTTTCCTTTCTATTGACTAGTACTAAAAGTACTTATTCTAACTCATCATTTATGTGAATGTATCACAAAATAAAGTAAAGAGGAAAATGTACTAATGTAAGTGTTATCTTTTGGTACTAAGACTAACACGACATCGCGGTAAGCGAAATGTATAACCAAATGAACATCCGAAGATTGTCTAATTGTCCTCTGTATCAGCAGCAGGGGGTAGTAAGGGTTAGTCCTGTAATCGATGTTCCTAGTATAAGTATTAACCTTAGACCTTCGTAGATGGTCATCAACCTCTGTAGCGAACAGTAGGCTCGAGGAATGGTTAGTCCCGTAGATGACTACTAATATAAGTAGTAACCATAGGCATCTGTAGATGTTCATCGACCACTGGTACTAAACACATGGGATTCGGAATGGTTAGTCCCGTCTAGATATCCCGTTGAACTGGGATAGGCGGGACAATTTACACAGAAGGTACTAATAAATCATCCTCGTAAATCGAGATACAAGTATTCATGTAAGTGTACACAGGAAAATGTATCTACGTAAAGGTACTCATGTAATGTATTCATATATCATGTAGGCATATGTAAACGTACTCATGTATTATGTAAGCCTATGTAAATGTACTCATGTATCAGGTAATGTACTGGTATAGACTCATGAATGAACTGACTCTTGTGTGATTCCTTGTAATAGGAATAATGTTTTGTATCTTCTAACTATCCCTATGATAATTAACTGAAAGGTAATTGGTTGTTCAAGTAGGTTTATACACCCTCACTACACAAGAGTGTGGGAAACTAGATGAAGGAATGAAAACTATAACATCAATACATATATAAGAACATATGCGTATAAGTGTAGTTTTGCTCAATAAGGTAAAAATGGTTTTGTAAGACATCTAAGAGTTTTGAAACAATAGTAAAATTGACTTGATGTCAGTTTAAATAAACATTTCAAAAGTAATACATTTGATAACAAAGTTTTTTTTAAGATATAAAACCATTTCATGCATCACATTTTGTAGTATGTGAAATCTGTTGGATGAAAACACAGTTATAAAATACATATGAGTGATTTAATAACATGTTGTTTTCTACTTGTATTCCCCCCCCCCCCCCCCATTAAAGCATTTAAAATCATTTAAAACATTGATTAAGGGGTATGAACTCACCTGTAGATAGTGGTTTGGATGGACTGAATGATGTAGGATTGCTAGGTGACAAATGAAGACTTATTCACACTCAATGACCCAAGTTAACATATAATCACACATATATGTATCCAATTAGACATTATATCACTAATTGACAAGGTTAAGACACCCTAAGGCATGTAAAACACCTTATATAAGTGCTACAAGCCATAAGGATTGCATCTAAGTGCTAAAGGACCTTGCCATTGTGTTTGGGGCTCAAGGGTAAACTCTCTTGGAGTTTACGGTTTTGATGACCTTGACCTAATGAGTTTATGGTCGTAAACTCAGAGTTTACGGTTGTAAACTCCTCTCTTTTTGACCATAAGTTTTTTTGAGGATTTGCAAGTCCTTTGAAGCATTTCTACTTGGTGGTTTGGACTTTGGAAGGGACTAGAGCAACAAAACACCTCTTTTGAGGAGTTTACGGCCTAATGGCATTTTCCTTTGGGTTTACTACTGTAAACCCTTATGGAGAAGTGAATTTCCATGTTTTCAAGTCCCCAACACAATTAGGTAAGTGTATGTGCTAGTTTCTAAGCCTAAGGAAGGAAAATAACCCATTTAGACACACTTTAGGGTGTTTACGGTTTTGGGAGATCCCCAAACCGTAAACACCTATAAATGTTGGATTTTGGTGTTTTTCAAGGCTTAGATACATCAAAGGAAGGTTCAAACATGTCAAGGAAGGCTTAAACATCCAACTAGGGCTTAGATTAATGACTTAGGCACACTTTGGTGTCTTATATGGTGTTTACGGCCCAAGAACCTTCTTGGACCGTGAACACCTTGTTCCATGTGTTCTTGGCATATTTTCTTGATGCTAACTTGTAATACTAACTCAATAAGACTCAAGGAGTGAAGTACTTACTATAAGGAAGCTTGAAGTATGCTAAAAGTCCAAGAACACTTAGTGTGTGTTCTTGGTGTTCTTGGTGATTTTGGAAATCTAATCAAAACACAAAAGTGAATGGATGAATAGATGCACAAACACTAGATTAGTTGTTTAATCAACTTGAAATGGATAGAACACTTACAACTTAGGAGATCTTGAATTGTTTCTATCTTGCTATTTGAGAGTGTTTCTTGAGTTTACTCTTTTGGGAGTTTACTCTTTTGGATAAATGGGGAGTAAACTCATATTAACTAGACTTAGGGAGTAAACTCATGGATAAGCATGAGTTTTCGGATTTTGGTATGATTTTTTGACTCAAACGAAATGGTTTGGCCGGGAACTTCTAAGACGCGAGGTGTTTGCGGTTTTCAAAAATTAAAACCCGAGACGACACTTTCTCACACCCGTTCGTTTAAAGAATAATATTAAAATAATCAAACGAACTCTAAATTTGTTAAAAGAAGAAATGATGACATTAACTTATAATAAGAAGTGATTTACATCTAGGGTTTGACCAAATGAAAATTCCGGGTTGTCACACGAATTAGGAAATCAATTCAGAACAGGGCGTTACACTTATGCTGGTCCGTCACATATAACCCTGATAATTGACCTTCCACAGTTACCCTCACCAAACATAACTCCCATATCATATTGTAAAATCCAAAAAATTATGAGGTAACAATTTCATTTTTAATTCAACCAAAACATTTGTTTCTATCCAATTGAAACTTGGATGATGAAAATCTTTCCTTATTTGGTAAATTTAGACACAACGACAAACGAAAGAATCAAATCCATATTGCTAAAAATATATAAACACCAATTTTCACAAATGCCATTGCAAAGAAATATAAATAAGATAAAATTCAAAATTTTATTTAATTATAGAATGCGGATAAAGTTGTCCTTACAATGCAATTACAACTAAAAAACTATTTTACTACATATTTCTAAGCAATTTATCATAACTCCTAGCATCAACTTAAAATTTTGATCATCGAACCATGCAATCGAAATCCATCTCTCCGCGATCAGACTCAGCATGCTTTTCCTTTAAGCTTCCTTTGATCCTACAAAACATCAAAATGTAATATTATCTCATCATGTATTAAGAATCAATAAATGGGAACTTGATAGAGTTAGATAATGAGCTTACCTGAAGTAGAACCATACAATTTGATTCTACCATCTCTTAAATCTCTCAGGTTATCAGGGCAGCTTCGCTTCCAATGTCCCTTTTCATGGCAATAGAAAGAAACAGGCTCCTGTGGAATGGTACACGGGACAATCACAGACTTAGCCTTTCTCTTTGATTCTTTCCCATTGGGATGAGAAGACTTTTTTGGACTTCCAATGTTGTCATTTTCAATGTCCATGGAAGTTTGGAAAGTAGATCTTCCAATCAAATTTTCTTGACCTGTACGCCAAATCATTTCTGATTCAACCGCAATTAGCAAATAGGTAAGATCAAAAAGGGTCGTGTCGCGGTTGGTCATATAGTAGTCTTTAACAAACTGACTATACGACTCGGGAAGTGACTGAAGAACCAAGTCAACAACCAACTTCCTCGACACAACGACTCCTAACATTCCCATCCTGTCAGTGTGTGACTTCATCTCTAAGACATGTGCATACACAGACCTTCCATCTTGGCGTTGGCTTGCCAATATGGCTTGAGTGACCTTGAACTTTTCAAGTCTTTGAACTTGTGGGTTAGGGAGAACTACTGGAGGAGGTGGAGGAAGTGAAGTTCCACTACAGCACGAACAAGGGATTAATCTTTCACCTTGATTGTCTTGTGGAATATCATCTTCATGAGGAAAGCTTTTTCCATAAGATTTGGGAAGACCATAGTTGTCAGACCTAGACATCTATAATGGAAGAAATTCAAGTAAGTTGATCTAAGTCCTTAATATAACACCCAAATGAAATATTAAGGCTAGGACCCAACACAATATTCTACAATTCAGAAGAGGGATATCGTAATCCAATTGTAAAATATTTGAAGGTAGGTAAATGACGAGTTACCATTTTCCACCATGAAAAACGAAAATGAATTTTAGGTTTTAAATGAATTGAAATTCCTAGATTCTTTGAGATTCATTGAACTTTTCAATGGCATGTTTAAATCTCAATTATGCCCTTCAAGTTTGTGACTGGGATGGCGAGGATCACAAACAAGGTGTGAATAACCATGCAAATTAGCTTGGTACACTTAATGTTACAAATCATCCAATCAATGTGCCGGTTAACCAAACATGCTCCATTGATCCATGCTTAACATCGACCTACCCATTATCATCCTTCATTAGTCTCGGATTAGGGTGTCGGTTAACCACACACGCTCCACTAACGACTAATAAGGTGCAATGTGCAATTTCATGGGTTAGCATCAAATTTACATTTTTCCTAAGTAACTAAGATTAGGAATTTATAAAAGTTTAGTTACTTGGTATTTTCATTATACTTTTAATGAGAATTAATGTCTTATCCTACCCGTTCGGCTAACAACTCTCCACTAGTCAAGGAAGCGGTGGGTGAGAGTGGACACCCATTAAACCACCATTTTATAAGCAATAACCTTATACCCCCCCCCCCTTTATAGATCGGCTTCGTCGTGAATTAGGCCTACTAACGGTAAGACGGGCCCTTTACTTATACATATACAATATATGAAACTTTTAATTTTATATAGTGTAAGGGTGCATTTTAAACTTTTAAAATACTTGATGGTTTAATCTATTAATAAGTTATACTCTTAATTTAATTAACCTTAAACCATGTTATTATGGATTTATTAAACTTATCAATTAATTAAACACTTTAATTAATTTAATAAAATCCATAAGGTGTAATTGAACTATTCAAAGCATCTAGGTTATTAAAAAAATTCAAAATTAAAACTATTAACTAATTTTTAAGTTATGAACCTAAGACATGCATCTTTTGAAACCTTTCAATTAGTAGAGTTATTGTTTTCATAATTTGAGACTTTTCAAATACAAAACTTGAGGGCAAGTTTTGTCTCTTGAAAACCTTATCATTTCCATAAATTATGAGTTTAATGTCATTTTAATAGACGAGCCCTTTCATGTTCCATAACTTGAGGACAAGTTATGGAACTCATTAAACCATTTAGATCAAATTTAACAAATAAAAAATTATCATATAATTTATCTTTGATCTAATTTCAACTCATAAGGCAAGATAATTCATATCAACAATTTACAAGTAACTTTGTTTATCATATAAACCAACAATTATCTTAAAACTCTAACAATTATCTTTTGATTGGATACAGATCATCATTACCAAATCAAAAAATACAAATTTTATGATTACAAAACAGTTTGTGGTAACGATCCTAGTCCAATTTTGGCAAAAAAAAAAACTCGAAATTCTGCAACCAGAAGCCTCTACTCGACGAGTGCATGAACTGGACTCATCAAGTTGCACTTTTACTGAGTGGACTCGCCGATTCAGGCAGTGGACTCAGCGAGTTTATCAGCTAGAGGCCAGAAAATCGATTTTTTCAGCTTGGAAAATCAGCAAGCATCAAATATAACAGAAAACAATTCTAAGCTCTGACACCACTGTTGGGTTTTAAGTACTATAACACTACTATGGTGCACATACAACCCTAATAGCTTTGGATCTAAGTTTCCTCAAGTTATACATGCAAAAAAAATCCAAAGCATAAAACCTATCTAGCATACAAATTTGATACATGAATCATTAAACTAGTTAGAATATTACCTCTTATTTGTAGTTTGTAGCTCTTGGCCTTTTAAGAGCTTAGCACCTCAAGTGTGATGCCTCAAATGGTTCACAAACACCATGAACAAAGGAGGACTTTAAGAGATAGAGGTTAAGCCCCACCAAAATCGGCTAGGGTTCTCTTAGAACTCTTAGAATGCTTAGTGGCACCGGTTTTGGCTAAGGGATAACATATATTTAGTGTAGGATTCCAAGAGTCATGGGTAAACCCTAATGAATACACTTAGGTTATGATCTATATCTCATGTGGGATAACTCTTCGAGGATACTAACATAAAACTTAGCCCAACATGGATCAATAGCCCAAACACTATATATATATATATATATATATATATATATATATATATATATATATATATATATATATATATATATATATATATATTTATATATATATATATATATATATATATATATATATCACTGATTTACATAATCAGTCCCCATTAATTTAATTAGTCTTTTTTTATCACTAAATTAATTCCAAATTAATTTGTTGATCAATACTAATTAAATATTATGATTTCATATTAATATATTATAATTGTAATATATTAATAAATCATAAATAACCTCTTTCTCGTCCTATCAGATTGTTCTGGTGAAGGCAACCCAAATGGACCATGCTACTCTCGGGTCAAGTACATACCAATTATAGTTATGGACTTAGACACCTAATCCAAGAGTATTTTGGGGAAGTCACTAAGCTTGGTGCTTACAGTTTTATGGTTATGGTTTTAGATACTTCTGGTTTGAAAGGGAAGGGCTTGGCTTGATCGTAGCGCGTTCACCTATGTTTCCGCATTATGATGATTTTAGGATTGTACTCTGATAACTGTTTTCTTATAAAAGTAACTCTAAATATTTGGATAAGCAATTATTGAATGCTGGCTTAAAGATAATTAATGTTTTGGTTGAATTAAAAATGAAATTTTTACCTTATAATTTTAGGTTGTTACAAATATTATTAAGAAAAATTCAAAAAGCTCCAAATTATTAAAGAATCAAAGTTCAAGAAAGTTCAAGAATAAGGCAAAATTGCGAAGTTGTTTTTATTGTAATTTTTCTTTCTAGGTTATGTTATCATATGTATGTTTGGGAACTTAGCCAAAAATACCTTGAGGTTAAGAAAGTTTTCTGGGGATGGATTCGGAGGAATGCATAAAATGAGTGTTATTCAAAATAAGTGGGAAGCGTTTATGAGGATTGTAAGTATTTAGGGTTAGGACGTAACTAGGATTTAGACACAAATACATGCATTGAGGTGAGGCATAATTAGCGGGTTCAATTCGGATTGTGTTGTTTGATATTGATGGGCTTGGTCCTGTGTGATATATTAAATATAAAGTTTTTCTTGAGGGCAAACAAAAGACAAGTGTGGGCTATTTTGATATTGTCATATTTAATTGTATATTTATGCTTTATTTTACTACGTTTATGCTGCATTTTAGTTAATACTGAAAATATTTTGAACTTATAATGTTTAATTTCTATTTTGTAGCTAAAAAGGACACTCCTGAAGAAAAAGGGCCAAAACCGAACCAAAGTTTGAATTTGGAGGGTTGAAGTTGTAAATATGGAGCATCATTACGAGTGGATGCGATCCTAGGAGCATCATTGTGATAGGATGAGAACGGAAGGAGAACATTATGAGATCCAATGCGAAAGAATCGTCGCTACGATCAGACGAATGGATGTGCTCCTCTCCTCTCTACCCCATCTTTCGTGATACCACCACCATATATGTTGAAGCCTCAAAGTCAATGACCTAACACTAGTTAAACATCAGCATCATGTCTTTTCAACGACATTGATCCCTAACACTACTTGAGAATGACTTTTGAGAAATAATTCCCGATAACACAAACCCCATAAAGCTTGTGTCAAGAAGATCCAAGATGAATTGCCATCGCTCGTTCACACCTGCCCCTTACCAATTCTAATACGAATTTCTAATTTAAGCACTTTCAAATAATATTATCATGAAAATACAAAAATAAAAAGGCACTAGCCTATTAATCACTTTATAATACAAACAAATAGCAACTATTCATTGGCACTTATCATGAAAATAGAAACACATTAAGCACTGATCAATTAAGCACTTTATCATTTTAACACTTTATCAATCAATCACTAATTAAGCACTTATCATGAAATTAATTACAAAAACTTTAAACAACTAACAACTAACATAAAAAATAGTATGCCAAACTACTAACATAATTATAGCATTGTACTTTCAATTTTTTCATTATCAATGCATTTTAATTTGAAAAATCTACTTAATTACAGCAGTTTCATTTGATAGACTTTTTTAATACAGTGTCATATTATGAAGAGATCAAAATATAATCATATAATAAAAAAAAATGAAAATACATTCTTATTAAGCACTTTATCAATTTGACACTAATTAATCATTTATCATGAAATTAAATACAAAACATTTTAACTAACTAACAACTAAACATTATACTAATATTTTGTTTCATTATCAATACATTTTACTTTAAAAAATATACTCAATTATAGGAGTATAATTTGATAGATTCTTTTAATACAATGTCATATTATGAAGATAACAAAATACAATGTTATAATAAAAAATGAAAGTACTTTGTTATTTTATGTATTTACCCTATTAGCTTAAAATTAGTTTGTGCTAGAAACATTACATAATGTTCCGGCTATGGTGCTTGAAACCCGGTGGTGGCTGTTGGTTATCGAAAAAAACCTAAAATCAGAAGAAAAAAAATGAGAAAATAAGAACCATGCATGTTGTAGGCGGTGAAAGAGGTCAGCTGGAAAGAGATGGTCGCCGTTGGTGGTCCTCCGGTGACAAGCTTACCAAAAAACAAAGAAAACAAAAACAGAAAACTTTACACCAAAATCTCAAAATCAAAGTTGAAATCGGCCTAAATCAGAAATGAGAAGTGCTCTACCGGTTACATGTGGTTGTCGATGAAGGAGAGTGGCCGGAGGGGTGGTGGTCAACGTTTTTCGATGAAAGATTAAGAGTCCGACTTTGGGTGTGCCGCTGTAACTGAAGCATCGAATGATGTTCTTATCCAGGCTAAACCTTATGTCGACGACAAGTCGTCTGTATATGTTTAATAAATACCACGTCGTTTTGATTATCTTGCAAATAAAAATTAAAAAACTTATTAGTACCGACGACGTGTCGTGGGACAGAGTTTCACACGGAGCGCCACATTGTATGCCAATGACATGTTGATGTGGTGCAGACTATACCTATCTAGTTATAAATTTATATCCTAACTACTTATCTACTATTGCATCTATAGGTAGTGTACCTAGTTAGTGTATAGTATAGTAAAGTAAGTTTGGGTCGAACACAGGGAACATATTTAATTAACTAAGATAATTACTAAAAATTAACCTAAAACAAGCAAAAATTAAAATGGTTTTCTATCTGATTTTACAAGTTCGGACAAACTTAAACTATTAACTAATAGTTTTAATCAATATTCTAAAAACACTTCCGTTTAGTTCGAATCCACTTCTCATTTATGGTTAGCTACTAATTATGGATTATTAAAGTTGGTCACAAATTATTATGTAATTAGCAATTCAAGTCCAAATTTACTAATGTTTTCACCAATTCATGAACTACCTTGTATTTTCTTACATATGCAAAACACAAAACTAGTTATTAATTATAGTTGAGCTATGTAATATTAATCTTAGCAAACACAATTATGGTCATAATTTATGTTCTCCAGCACATCTAAATTTGTTACATTTATCACTTGTCTAATATTTGGTCGATCGTAGCACTAGTAATTTAATAGTCACTAAACTACTAGTTATCAAAGTCACAAATATTAACATGCTAGGTAATGATAATCAAACACAAGCATAAAACCAACTATTAAAATCCATAAATTAGATAACTAAACCATAGAGTTAAAGCTTCATCTAGCTAAATGAAAGTAACTAAATTCAGCTACTTATGGCTGAAAACATAGACACAATCTCAATAGAAATCGACATAATTAAAGTATACCAAACTAATGTGATGATGTGTTCTTCAATCTCTTGATCTCTAAGTAATTCTCATTGAAAGGGATGTTTTGTGCACTTCATGGACTGTAAAATCAGTTTCTCAGAATAATTCATCTCCAGAAAACTCTCCAGAAGCCTCCTCCAATCGTAAGAGTGAGGGAGTATTTATAATTTTGGAAAAGTCGTGGCTCACGTCGTGAGAATTGGTGTCTCACATCGTGAGCTCAGTAGTTATCTGTATTGGGCAAGGATTCTGACTTCTTGTATGCTAATCTTCAAGAACTTGATCCTCACGTCGTGAGCTTGTTTTTTAGCTGAATTTTCCTTCTTTTATTTTTCGATCCTCCAAAGTTCCAATGCTTGTCAATTATGGTCCATATTCTTCAAGAGTGTTCCAATTCGCTGCAAAATATAATTTAATTCAATAAGTATCATATATCTTTACAGTTAACCAAAATATTAATTAAATGTAATAAAATATTGACTAAAAATGTGTATAAATATGAAATATCACATGTCGTCGAGGTTGCTTCCGAAAAACAACATTGTTTTTATTTTCTGCACCACTTAATATAATTAAATATAAATGATAATTTAAACAACCTATACTGACGACATGTCGTAGACATAGGTTTTTAGAAATAGCGTAAATTACTTTTTATTCCCGCCAAATCTATGGCAACGACAAGTTGTCAACATAGGTTCTCTGATCAGTTAAGTTGGCTAATCCCATCCCGAGGACAAGTGTCGTCGACACAAATGTCATCGCTATATGTGTTTACTGTTATAGTGTTAGATAGTTCTCATGCATGTGGAAAACAATCTAGACCACCTTCTTTCTCTCATTAAGGTGGTATAGGTATAAGGTGGTTTTGGTGGTGGCATATGGTTTTGGATAGTATATGGTGGTTGTATTGGGTGGTATTAGGGTGGTATAAGGTGGTTTTGGTGGTGGTATATGGTTTTGGATGGCATATGGTGGTTGTATTGGGTGGTATACGGTGGTGGTGGTATTTCCATTAACTTAATAACATTTTCAATAAAAAAACAATCAATTTAAAATTAGAAAAAAATAGAAGATATTTTAGATATTTCATATACATTTAACAAAAACATATTAGATGGTAATAGAGCCATGGTTAGACTAGACTTGTAAAAAATACTAGGATCGGTCTAAAATGAGACTGGACCGAAAAAAAAAGTTGGACCTAAAATAGAACGTTTCAATACCGTCCAAGATCGGTCGAGCAAAACCGGACCGTTCTGAGACCGGTTCCAAAAAAACTGGACCATTTCGAGAACAACCCAAGACCGATCTAAAAAACCGGAAGCCAAAGTTTATAAATATATCATTTTTGTGTTAATTACACAATTTTTAAACACATACTAACTAACTTCTTTTCTTTTTTAGTATATCATTTTTAATAAAGTTTAATCTATTATTTTGGTGTTAATCATACATTTGTTAAGTAAAAACCAAAAAACGAAACTAAAAAAACCAACAAATACCGAAACCGAGCCGAAAAAACCCGAAAACCGACACCGGTCCCAAAAAAGATCGGACAAAAAAACCGGCCCAAGACCAACAGAAGTGATCCAAAAAAAGATCGGACAGCTTCGAGACCGACAACAAAGAGATCGGACCGTTTCGAGACGGACCCAAAACCGATCCAAAACGGCAAATGTACAGGTTTAGGTTAGATGGTAATAGAGCCAATAATGAAAATTGAAATAAAACCTGCTATAAAGGCCATTGGTGTCAGAATTGAAAAACTATGACTAAAAGTTAAAATTCATACCAACCACGTGGATCAAAACTGTAATTCACTCTATATAATACGGTGATTTTCGTAAGTATACCCTTTGTTCAAATGTTGTAAACAACAAGACAAATAGGAAAGCGGAGAAAGAGCGTAACAAGCAGTGGTGGGCAGAGCCAGCTAGCCTGGGTTCAGGGGCTTAACCAAGGGTTCACGTCAGGAGTCGTTGGAGGGGTAAAACTGTAAAATAGCACCAATAAATAATCATTTACTAGTCATAACAGTAATACGCCGTAGGAGGAGGGCGGCGGACATGTCTTTAGGTTGTCGTCATCAACACAAACACACAATAGATTAAAATCTACTCCACATCCACACCATCATCACCAGTTCACCACCACAACTACTGTAATCTCTATGGCTCTGTGCCCATCCACCACCTGTTGTTTTCACACCTTTTCCGAATAAGACAAAAAACAACTTAAAAGAAAATAAACATGACTGGTATCTATAGGTTACTATCATTATTCATGCGTCCTTGAAAATCATTTAATTTTACTTGCTATGTATTTGAGTAGATATATAGATTCTAAAATCAAGGACTGGTAACTAAGATAGGTTTAATCATAGAAAATAATAATATATTTAGTCATTATTAAAGGATTTAAATAATAGAAAATTACAATATACTTAGTCGTTAATAAAGGAGTACTAATTAGGAAAAGCACACAATTATATAATGTTAATAATAATATGTATTTATTGAAATTAGTAAAAAATAAAGATTAATAAACAACAAAAAACAAAAAAAACCATTAAAATACAAAGTATCATGTTCAATGGCGTAAATTTAGGCTAATGCTGTAACTATTATTTTGTTTTCTAATATGGTCCATCTGATTTGATTTTTTTGTCTTTTGTTGTTTTTTTATATATTATTTTTTTTTGTTGTTTTTAATTTTTAATTTTAATCTTATTATTATTATTATTATTATTATTATTATTATTAATTTCGGTAACTGTATAAAATTCGGACAGCATTTTAAAATTCGGATAAATTTTAAAATTCGGACAACATTATAAATTCGGACGACATAATAAAATTCAACGACTAGATAAAACGGAACAAAAGCAAAGTTTATCTTTATTTATCACGGATATATTAATTGGTTTGGTATTGCATTTATGTGGTGCATTATGCGGATTCAAAGTAAACTTTACTTTTGTTTCATTTTATATAACATCGTCTGAATTTATAATGTTTTCCGAATTTTATATGGTTACTGAAATTTATAATAATAATAATAATAATATCAAAATTAAAATATAAAATAAAAGAAAAAACAACAAAAAAAACAAAAAGGAAAAAAGCAAAAAATGAAAAAAAAAAAGAAAAAAAATGATGTCAAATAAAAAATAAAAGGTTAATTAGATTGATGTTAAGGGGTGCAACTACACATCCTTAGTCCATTTGAAAAAAAGATCATTTTACCCTTACTGTAACACCTATAATCTTGAGGAAAAATTGTATGGAATGAATCACATTTTGAGGACTAGACACGACCTTGGTGTTCTTGGTGCTCATTGTTGGTCTTTGTAAAGGAAGAGGAGATCTTGAAGTTGCTTTGTTTGGGGAAAAGGATTTAGATCCAAAATCATTATCTTGTGGGGAAGCTTTCTGAGGTATCCACTGTAAAGCCTGGTTCCTGTTATGTACTTTAAATAAAAATTTATTCACTTTTATATGAGACCTCGACGAGTTGGAGGCCCAAACTCGTCGAGTATGGATTATTTTGGGACGCAGGCTCAGGAACCTACTCGGCGAGTAGGACTGCTAGAGTGAAACCCTAATTTTGGGGTTTTGCACCCTATTTAAGCATCTTAACCCATTATGTTAGCCTCATATACAGCCTCCAAGTCCCAAAACCCTAGCCACGAAACGCTAAAGCCTTGTGTGAGCTTATGAGACCCTTTTGAGAGAAAACTTGTGCTTTTGAAGCTTGTGGAAGAAGAGGAAGCTAAAGGGCTCAAGAGGAAGAGAGTATGTCACACCCCCGAACCGAAACGACGGAAACGTCCGAGTGGATGACGTCATTGCACAGTATCATAACAATTGAATATAAATGAAACATAGCAACACAAACATTCATACACACAGATTATAAGTATTACGTTGTTTACAAATCTCTGTTTCTTCAAAAGCTGAATACGAATAACCGAAAAATAGAAAACATGAAACGATGACCTCGGCCCTCAAGAAGGGTCGAATATCTTTCTACTGGTTTCCTGAGAATACAAGTGATTTTGAAAAGTGTCAACAATTAAGTTGGTGAGTTCATAAGCATTTTGTGTGAGAAGGATTTGTAATGTTTTCATGTAAAATGATTTTGTATACTTCTAGAGAATCCAATATTTTTTTTAATATTAACTATAAATCTATATATTTCCTTTGTATATTTTCCTTGTAAAATGATAATATATGTTTTCTAGAAAATCCAATATTTTCTTAAATATGAACCGTAGATGTATGTATTTCCTTTGTATATTTTCCTTGTTAAATGATAATGTATGTTTCTAGAAAATCTAATATTTTCTTAAATATGAACTGTAGATGTATGTATTTCCTTTGTATATTTCCCTGTTAAAAAAATAATGTATGTTTCCAGAAAATCCAATCTTTTCCTAAATATGAACTGTAGTCTTAAACCCTAAGATCAAAAATGTAAGAAATGATGTACTGAAAAATAGTATATAGTTATATCTTTTTTATAAAACTAATGACGTGTAAGTTACTCCGCAAACCAAATCGTTTTGTTAATCCTTATGTGAGTTATTATTGTTGGATAAGGTGTCTAAGTCCATAACTATTTCTGGTAAATACTTGACCCGACCCGGCATGGTCCATTTGGGTTGCATGACACCATGCAATTTGAATAAACTAAATGAGAGAAATTACACATATGGTTTATTAATATATTATAAGTTCTAATATATTAATAATATTATTTAATTAGTTTTGATCAAGAATTAATTTAGAATTAATTAAGTGATCAAAAGATAACTAATTAGATATATGGGTAGATTATGTAAATCTTCCATGTCTTATATAGTGGGCTAAGAGGCTCCATGGATTGTCAAGTTGGGTTCCACCCATAGGATGCTCCATGGAGTTAACCCATGGATTAAGAAATGAAGAGTCATGGAACATTAGGGTTTACCTAATGTAACACACTATATAAGCAATGTAACTCTCCCCAAAATCGGTTACACTAAGAAATAAGAGGGCTTGGCCGATTTTGCATGTGTTAGAGTATTCTCTCAAGTTTATTCTTTGCATTTGGTGTTGTGTGAAGCATTTGAGGCATCACACTTGAGGTGCTAGGCTCAGAAGGTTTCAAGGAACACTTACAACAACAAGGTATGTAGTTCTATCTATTATTCAAGTTAATATTGTTCCCCATGTATGCTAGATAAGATCATAGCCTTGGAATTCAACTTTGCATGGTAATTAGACAAACATAGATTCAAGGTTATTAGGGTTGCATGTACACTTAGGAAGTGTTAGAATGCTCAAAACCCAATAGTAGTATCAGAGCCTAGGCTTGTTTGCTTGTTATTTGTGCTAAATAGTTGAAAAAAGTCGATTTTGTGCAATCTGCCTGATGAATTCACCGAGTCCATGGGGGGACTCGCCGAGTTCATGTGAATCTTCAACCTACTCGCCGAGTAGGTTCATGCACTTGGCGAGTAGGAGCCTCAGAATGCAGATTTTCTACTTTAGTTGTTGAAAATGGACTAGAAACATTAACCTAAACTGTTTTGCTACTTGAAAACTTGTTTTAGATGGTGTAATGTCTTTGCTAATCCATTTACAACAAGTTATCAAAATTACAAAGTTTTAAGTGTAAGTTTTGATTCATGATAGTGTTCATATTCATGTTCTTGATCTTATGATGTTTAGATGATCATAGGAATTGTTTGTAACCTATGTGGTAGATTAATTCTTGATCATTATGTGTTTTAATGGAGTCCATAACTTGTCCTCAAGTTATGGAAAACCAAAAGTCACTTTGCTTTAAAACCATTAAAAGAACACATGGGTTATAAAAATGAGGAGTCTTCATTTTAATACCCTAATAAACTCATAAGTTACAAGAAATGAAAAGTTTTGAAAGTTTACAAAACTTGCCCTCAAGTCTTGGAACAAGTAAAGTGTTGATTAAAACTTTAGTTCCAACCATTAGAATTTTAAAAGTTAAAATTCAACCCTTATACTTATAATATTATAAGTTAATATATATATATATATATATATATATATATATATATATATATATATATATATATATGTATGTATAAGATCAAAGTCGTCTTACCGCTAGTACGCCTCATTCACGAAGCCGGTCTATAAGGTGGGTATAAGGTTGATGCCTATAAAATGGCAACTTAATGGGTGTCCACTCTCTCCCACCGCTTGCTTGACTGGTGGAGGGTCGTTAGCCGAATGGGTAAGACAATGACTTATAAATTCTCATTAAAAGTATGATGAATATTATAAAGTAACTAAATGTTTTATTAAATTCCCAATCTTAGTTACTTTAGGAAAAATGTGAATAAGGTGCTAACCCATGAAATTACACTTTACACTTTGTCAAAGTCGTTAGTGGAGCGTGTGTGGTTAACCGGCACACTAACTTGGACTTAACAAGGTAGGTAAAGGGTGACTAAATATTTATCATAGTATCGATGGAGCGTGTGTGGTTAACCGGCACATCGATTGAGGGGTAATACATTAAGGGTACCAAGTAATTTGCATGGTTACTTCACACCTCGTTTTGTGATCATCAGCATCCCAGTCACAAAACTTGGAGGGCACACTCGAGATTGAAACATGCCTTTGAAAAGTTCATTGAATCACAAAAGAATCTAGGAGTTTCTAAGAACCAAATTAAATATTTTAATATTTCGACTTTGGTGGAAATTGGTGAATCGTCATTCACCTACCTTTCAAATATGTTATTACTTAGATTACGACATACCTCTTCTAAGTATAATATATTGTGATTGGGTCCTAGCCTTAATACTACATTTGGGTGTTTTATTAAGGACTATTCCTATTTCTAAACTAAACTTTTCTTCTTTTCAAATGTATGCAAACACTGCTGCTTCTGGCTCTAATCCTAATGGCTCCTTTTCTCTAATGAACATGTGTGGGAAAGTCACTTTTGATGGATCCAACTTTAATGAATGGATCAGAAACATCCGAATGATTACCCGCTACGAGGACAAAGAATATGTCCTCGATAAGGAGCTTAAGGAGATTGATGAGACAGTTGCTACTCCTCAAGAGATCGCTGACTTTAGGGCACATGAAAGGGATGCCACCAAGGTGGCATGCATCATGATGGCCACTATGACAGCCGACCTCCAAAAGTCCTACGAGGACTACTACCCTTTTGAAATGCACCAAGATTTGATGGAAAGGTACCATCAAAGTGCACGACAAGAGAGGTATGAAATCATCTCCTCCATGATAGCAACCCGAATGAAGGATGGAGAACCCATCACGGGACACATGCGGAAAATGCAAAGATTTGTGGACCACTTGCTGAAGCTTAATGTGAACTTCCCCGAGGAGCTAGCAATAGATATTATTTTGCACTCCTTACCTTCATGTTATGATCAATTCTGCATGACATACCACATGAACAAGGAAGAGGTCACTCTCAGCAAACTTCAAGGACTCTTAAAGACCGCGGAAAGTGGTCTTAAGGGTAAGGCGGTTGTTACTACTCCTACTCCTACCAACTCCGCCCCTGTCTTGGCAATCGGGAAAGGACGATGGAAGAAGAGAAAGAGTTCTTCGAAGGGTACCAAGGTTATGACCCTTGATGGCTCTTCTTCAAGTGGAACCAAGAAAGGTTTCATCACTCCTTCTTCTGACCCAAAAGAGGCTGAATGCTTCTATTTCCATGAAAACGCACATTGGAAGCGGAACTGCCCAAAGTACCAGCAAGATGTGAAGGATGGGAAAGTTAAACTCAACCATGCAAGTATTTACACTATCTTATCTAATAACTCACCCCATTCTAACTCATGGGTCCTTGATATCGGTTGTGGTATTTATATTTGTTCTGATTTGCAGGGACTAAGAAGAAGTGAGAATGTGGAGCAAGGAAAAAGCTTCACCTGTCACCAAGATTGGAGTTTATACTTTATCGCTAAGTAGTGGGTTTAGTGTAGATTTGAATAAATGTTGTTATTTGCCAGAAATAGCAAGAAATATTATTTCCTTTCATGCATTGTATAAACAAGGTTTCACATTTTCATTTGATAATGAAGTTGGTTCGATTAAGCTTTCATTAATAATGTTCTTTATTTTAAAGTAATACCTTGTGATGGCGTGTATGAAGCTGTTTCTGTGGTTGATAACTTAGGAAATAATGTATTGTGTGTTGATTCTGTTAATAATAATAACTTGGATAAAGCATCGCTATGACATTGTCGTCTTGGACATATAAGCAAGAAACGCATAGGCCAACTCCAAAAAGATGGAGTCTTGGAGTCATTTGACCTAAAGTCTGATGATAGTTGCGAATCATGCTTACATGGAAAAATGACAAAGTCACCCTTCACAAGTTCTTGTGAGAGGGGTGAAGGTTTGTAAGATCTTGTGCACACGGATGTGTGTGGACCATTCAAACATGACACAAGGGATGCTAATCGTTATTATTTACTTTTACTGATGATTATAGTAGATATGGATATGTCTACTTAATTAAGCATACGTCAGAGACTTTCGAAAGGTTTAAGAAGGAAGTCGAGAATCAATTGGGCAGGAACATTAAGATGCTTCGATCTGATAGAGGTGGTGAGTATCTTAGTTCAGAGTTCCTCGACTATCTTAGGGAATGTGGGATTGTCTCACAATTGACACCTCCCAGGACACCGCAATTGAATGGTGTGGCTGAGAGGCGTAATCGAACCTTGTTGGATATGGTTCGTTCCATGATGAGTCGAGCTTCGCTACCAATCTCATTCTGGGGGTATGCCTTAGAGACTGTAGCCCATATTCTTAATCTAGTCCCTATAAAGAAAGTTGCCAAAACTCCTCACGAGATGTGGACTGGTAAAGTACCTAAACTAGACCACATCAATATTTGGGGTTGCAAGGCTTTTGTGAGGCCCGAGTCTCATGATAAGCTAGAACCCCGAAGCGAGAGGTGTAATTTCATCGGCTACCCACAAAGATCTTTTGGTTACCTCTTCTACAGACCTAGTGATAATGTGGTCATTGTAGCAAGAAGAGGTCTCTTGAGAGAGAGAGAGAGAGAGAGAGAGAGAGTTTATAAGCCAAGGAGACAGTGGGAGGCAAATTGACCTTGAAGAACTTCAAGAGTCAAGTGGTGAAGGAACTTCAAACCCTAGCCCTCAACTTGAGGAGGAAACTCCTGTTAAGCCAATGGACGAGTCTGTACCTCTGAGGCGTTCCACGAGAGTTAGGAATGCACCTGAGCATTACTATGGTTTCCTTATTACTGCGGAAGGTGAGACACTTATTAGTGATGAGACACTAGTAGGTTTGGATGAACCTAACAGCTACATGGAAGCCATGGTAGGCCCTAAGTCTTCTAAATGGAAAGAGGCTATGGATAGCGAGATACAATCCATGTATGACAATCAAGTTTGGAACTTGGTTGAGAATGTACCAGGTCATAAGACTGTAGGGTGCAAATGGATCTTCAAGAAGAAGATCGACATGGATGGTAATGTACACACTTATAAGGCTCGATTGGTTGCAAAGGGCTTCTATCAAACTCCTGGAGTGGATTATGATGAGACTTTTTCTCCAGTAGCCAAGATTAAGTCTATTAGGGTTATGTTAGCCATAGCTGCATTTCATGACTATGAAATATGGCAAATAGATGTCAAAACCGCTTTCCTTAATGGAAAGTTGACTGAAGATGTTTACATGAGTCAGCCAGAAGGTTTTTTCAGCAACAAGTACCCTAATAGAGTGTGTAAGCTTGAGAAATCTATTTATGGATTAAAGCAAGCACCTCGTAGATGGAATCTTTGCTTTAATGAGAAAGTCAAGGAATTTGGCTTTTCTAGGAGTGAAGATGAATCTTGTGTGTATGTCAAGGCTAATGGGAGTATTGTTAGCTTTTCGGTCTTGTAAGTGCATGACATACTACTCATAGGAAATGACATCCCAACTCTACAGGAAGTTAAGTCCTGGCTTGGGAAGTGTTTCTTTATGAAGGACCTAGGAGAAGTTGCCTATATTCTAGGGATAAGGATTTTGAGAAACCGGAGTAAAAGACTAATTGGACTTAGTCAAAGTACCTACTTGGACAAGGTGTTGAAGAGATTCAGCATGCAGAACTCCAAGAAAGGAGAGTTACCCATCCAGAGTAACGCCAGATTGAGTAAGACACAAAGCCCAAGTACCAAGGCTGAGATAGCAGAAATGAGTCAAGTACCTTATGCTTCAACAAAAGGCTCGATCATGTATGCTATGACGTATACTCGACCTGATGTAGCCTTTGCCTTGAGCATGGTTAGCAGGTATTAGGGGAATCCTGGCAAGGCACACTGGACTGCAGTAAAGAATATCCTCAAGTACCTACGGAGGACTAAGGACTGGGTCCTTACCCTCGGCGGGAGTGATGACTTGAGAGTTGTAGGGTATAGTGATGCTAGCTTCCATACTGATAGGGATAATTTCCCCTCTCAATCGGGCTGGGTCTTTACCTTAAACGGAGGAGCAGTCACTTGGAAGAGTTCCAAGCAGGAGACAGTGGCTGATGCCACTTGTGAATCAGTGTATATAGCAGCGAGCGAGGAAGCAAAGGAGGCAATATGGCTAAAGAACTTCATTGGAGACCTTGGAGTTGTACCAACTATAAAGGAGCCCATGGAAATTTTTTGTGATAGTGAAAGTGTTGTTGCCTTAGCCAAGGAACCAAGGGATCACGGGAGATCCAGACACATCGACAGAAAATATCATTTTATTAGACATCGCATAGAAGAAGGAATCCTCATGGCAAAGAGGGTATCATCGGATGAGAATCCCAGCAGATCCCCTCACGAAGGGACTGAGTAGGGTTAAGCATCTCCAGCATGCTCGAAGCATAGGGCTGAAGGATGATATAAGTTTTAGTAGTTAGATAAATTATGAAATTTGTAACGTGTAATTGACATTTGATGATGAATAAAAGTTGTGTTTATTTATGAGTAGAGTGTTACTATCTTTTTTCAATCGTTTACTATAATATCTTTTGCATGTTTTGACTTCCAAAATAGTATGTTGTGGTTTCACATATTATTCAAACTTTTCACAGTCAGTCACATGTTGGAAGTAGATATGAAGTAAGACTGTTATGAAGTTGGTTGTAGGTGTCAGGATATAAGACAACACTTCATGAGTGCTCATAAGTTATGAGTATTGGAATCAACCTATGCTCACTGGAATCACTTCATGGAATTTTATCTCAAGTGATCGTGAGACGGTAATATCATATAAGTCTTCAAATCTAGAGATATGATTTGTTGCCTATGAATTGATTATGCATTGATTGTACGAAAGCGCATTGGTTACTCGATGTTATAAAACGTGCTTTTGTGTATAATTCAACTAGTAGTAGAGCAAACGTATGAGTCGAAGTTTATCTGTTCCTTCTTGGATTATAAGTTGATATCCGGGCCCCTCGATGATTTTGTTTTGACCTATGTACCGGGCCCAGTAAGAACTAAGTTGATGTGTTCAATTAAGTTCTTTGTCAAACAAATCGGAAATCGGGAAACAAACTGCTGGACAATAAGTAAGACATTGTTCCATGTATTTGTCCGGCTGATATCTAGAACAGAGGATTATATGATCACTTATCTTAAATGGCATATCAACATCTTCTCAGTTCCAAGAGACCTTGAAAGAGCTACGATTGTGATCGGTTCCTGAAGTATTGTAGTTATAGTTATTAGACTTATCCAAGTGTGAGACTGTTGGATAAGGTGTCTAAGTCCATAACTATTTCTGGTAAATACTTGACCCGACCCGGCATGGTCCATTTGGGTTGCATGGCACCATGCAATTTGAATAAACTAAATGAGAGAAATAACACATATGGTTTATTAATATATTATAAGTTCTAATATATTAATCATATTATTTAATTAGTTTTGATCCAGAATTAATTTAGAATTAATTAAGTGATCAAAAGATAACTAATTAGATATATGGGTAGATTATGTAAATCTTCCATGTCTTATATAGTGGGCTAAGAGGCTCCATGGATTGTCAAGTTGGGTTCCACCCATAGGATGCTCCATGGAGTTAACCCATGGATTAAGAAATGAAGAGTCATGGAACATTAGGGTTTACCTAATGTACGTAACACACTATAAAACCAATGTAACTCTCCCCAAAATCGGTTACACTATGAAATAAGAGGGCTTGGCCGATTTTGCATGTGTTAGAGTATTCTCTCAAGTTTATTCTTTGCATTTGGTGTTGTGTGAAGCATTTGATGCATCACACTTGAGGTGCTAGGCTCACAAGGTTTCAAGGAACACTTACAACAACAAGGTATGTAGTTCTATCTATTATTCAAGTTAATATTGTTCCCCATGTATGCTAGATAGGATCATAGCCTTGGAATTCAACTTTTCATGATAATTAGACAAACATAGATCCAAGGTTGTTAGGGTTGCATGTACACTTAGGAAGTGTTAGAATGCTCAAAACCCAACAATTATAATCCTGCTTAATATAAGTGATATGCCTAAACGACGTTCTTCAGGCGTCGGAAGACTTTTGTCACCCTATACTTGCAGGTCTAACTGTAGCGAACAACTGAGGTGTGGGGTTGTCAATCCCGTATAGATCTATACACAACTATCTTGCTCTTCCTCAAGGAGACTCTGGTTATAATGAAGGACTTAAGGTGTACACTAGGTAGGTACGATGAAGGAACGTCTCACAAGAGCACTAATAGATTTACATGAACTATGACTTCTTTAATGAAACATCCCAAAAATATGACCACAAAAATCGTTTTCAAATCATTATTTAAATCATAAACCATCCAAAATCATACGTAAAATCATAAATCATGTATTATAAAACATCATAGCATCTGTCTCAAATCAAAATCTCATGACAAACATCAGAGTAAACTCCTAGGCTAAAGATTGTGGTGTGTGTCATGCGATCATCCCAAGCCCTTCCCTTTGCTAGTGGAAGTACCTGAAACCAAAACTGAAAGTCTAAGCACAAAGCTTAGTGATCTCTCCCAAACTACCACATACCATACACGTATAATATACAACTAAGAGATACGGGCCCCGCCCACACTCAGCTAACTAGGAGATACGGGCCCCGTCCACACTACGCTGACTTTGAGATACGGGCCCCACCCACACTCAGCTATTTCGAGATACGAGCCCCATCCATACTCGACTACTATGAGATACGGGCCCCGGCCACACTCAACTGCTACGAGATACGGGTCCCGCCCACACTCAACTACTAAACGAATATACAAGTATCACACAGACAACAAGTATAACTAAATCTATCAGTCACACATATATCCGTGAACAATCTAAACTATGAGATACGGGCCTCGCCCACACTCGGCTACTATGAGATATGAGCCTCGCCCACACTCAACTACTAACATATCAAACTACGAGATGACCTTGTTGCCCTAGACCCATTCCTACCGGAGGGAAACTCACCTCGTACGACTGACTGCTGGAAACACGAGTGAAGAATCCCTGTCTGCTGCTCCGGCGACTCTCCGGCTATCAAATCCATAACAACAATTAATCAAAATCTGATAATCCTTCTTAGGGTAAAATGACCATTTTACCCCCTAGTTAAAGTCCACATCCTGGTCAATGTCAATCTTCCAGGTTGACCTAACTCGCCGAGTCAGCCTATTGACTCGCTGAGTTATAGAACTCAGAAACCCTAAAATTCGCGACTCGACTCGCCAAGTCACCCTATGACTCGTCGAGTTCCCAAACTAACCATCGTCATGACTAAACGAACTAAGTCGTTGAGTTGTCCTCAAACTCACCGAGTCTTAGCATAATTAGAAAAACGGACAAAATCATACTACTCGCCGAGTTCCTTAATCAACTCGTCGAGTCTTATGAACATCATCGGGGTTTCTTCATCGGACTCGCCGAGTTCCCCTTATGAACTCATCGAGTCCTTTGCAGATCTAACCTAAGTAACTGTTTTCACACTTCTACAGCTCCAAATTACAAATCTATGTCGTTTCCAAGGCCCTTTTCTATAAAGTTGGAGACTTGATGGATTTGCACACCTCAAATGGACCCAAACTTGAGTTATAGCAAGCTACTTTCATAAATATGCCCATGGATGGGATGAAAACAAATTCAAGCCTCCTTTTATGACCCTAGAGGCTAAATAGTATATGAAGAAAGGGTTACTTTGCATATAACCCATATAAGCTAACTCATCCTTTTGAAAAGGGTCAAAAGACCCAAAACTCAACATTCAAAGAGATCTAAGCTATAGTTCACCAAGATAAGAGCTTTTTACCTCAGAAAGCTGCCAAAGATGAGTGTATTCCTGGATCTTGTTCTCTTTCCCCAATCTTGTTAGCTCCAAGCTCTTGAAACTACCTTCAATGGCACCAAAATACACTCAAAAAAATCAAGGAAGAGGCTCTCTAATGAACTAGGGTTTTCTGGGGGATAGGGAGGCTGATAAGGGAGGCCCAAAGGGGGTTTAAGATGTTTAAATAGGGTGCAAAACCATGAAAATAGGGTTTCCCCCTAGTAGACCTACTCGTCGAGTCCATACTTGGACTTGCCGAGTAGAATCTTTAAATCTCGCGTCCATTCTGCCATCTACTCGACGAGTTAGGGCTACCAACTTGTCAAGTAGCTCAACTGATTACGTGAATAATTTATGATAATTGTGTACCAGGAATGAGGCGTTACAATTCTGCACCACTTATCTTAGACTTCATCCTCGAAGTCTGCTGCGTCGGAACACAAGTCTGGGTAGTGCTCCCTCATTTCCTCATGGGGCTCCCACGTCCACCCCGAACCCTTGCGGTGCTGCCACTGCACCTTCACTAACTCGACCCTTTTGTTCCTCATCTCCTTGGTCTTGCGATCCAGAATCGCCATTGGTCTCCCTATGTAATTCAGGCTATCATCAACCTGAATATCGTCTAAGGATACCATTGTTGAATCATCCACCAAGCACTTTCGCAGCTGGGAAACGTGGAAAGTGTTGTGGATTTGCCTGAGCTCTGCTGGAAGATCTAACTGGTAAGCAACCCGACCTACCCAGGCCAAACCCCTAAACAGACCATTGAACCTGGGGCCCAGCTTGCCCCGCTTCTGAAACCTGATAATACCCTTCTAGGGTGACATTTCCAGGAGGACTGTATCGCCCACCTGAAACACCAAGTCTGAACGCCACTTGTCGGCGTTACTCTTCCGCCAACTCTGAGCAGTCTGGAGCCTGCTCCGTACTTGCTGAATCTGCTTCGTGGTCTTGAGTACCACCTCTGTACTCCCCATGACCCTCTGACCAACCTCACCCCAATAAATCAGGGGCCTACACTTCCTCTCGTAAAGCATCTCGAAGGGAGGCCGGTCTATACTGGAGTGGTAGCTGTTGTTATATGAAAATTCTGCTAACGGAAGATACGTATCCCAACTGCCACCAAAATCTAGCACACATGCACGAAGCATGTCCTTGAGAGTCTGAATTGTCCTCTCACTTTGACCGTCCGTCTGAGGGTGGAAAGCGGTGTTGAAATGGAGACGAGTACCCATCTCGTCGTGAAACCGCTTCCAAAACCTGGAAGTAAAATGGACATCTTGGTCTGCACCACCGAGATAGGAACTCCTTGATGTGCTACTATCTCTCGCACATAAATCTCGGCCAGCTTCTTGGCCAATATGCTCTCCTGGATCGGTATGAAATGAGCGCTCTTGGTCAACCGATCCACAATGACCCTTATCGAATCGACCCCATGTGCGGTCCTGGGAATCTTAGTAATGAAATCCATAGTGATATCCTCCCATTTACACACGGGAATGTCTAAATGTTGCATCTTGCCGTGAGGCCTCTGATACTCCGCCTTGACCTTCCTGTAGGTCAGGCATCTCTCCACGTACTAAGCTACGTCCCGCTTCATGCAGGGCCACCAGTAATCGGGTCGAAGAACTCTGTATATCTTCGTCGCCCGTGGATGGATGGAGAACCGAGACTTATGGGCCTCATCCATCAATACCTGCCGTACTCTGCCCCAGTATGGTACCCAGACTCTCCCACGCAGGTTCAACAACCCTCGGCTATCGTAATACAATGAAGTTACTCGACCAACAATCCTCTCGCACTTTTGGCACTCCTCCTTCAGGCCCTTAACATGCGCCTCCTTAATCTGCTCCAGCAGTGGAGTAATCACTGTCATCGTCAAACAGATATCTCGGATCGAAGCCGCCACCACCTTGCGACTCAGGAAATCAGCCACTACATTGGTCTTGCTCGGGTGATAAAGGATCTCATAATCGTAATCCTCCACCACATCTAACCACCGACGCTGCCTCATGTTCAGATTTGGCTGATCCATGAGGTACCTCAAACTCTTATAGTCCGTGTAAATGGTACACCGAACCCCGTAGAGGTAATGCTGCCAAATCTTGAGGGCGAACACGATAACCCCCAACACCAAATCATGCGTCAGATAGTTAACATCATGGGGCTTCAGCTGCCTCGAAGCGTAAGCTATTACATGACCTCGCTGCATCAATACTGCTCCCATACCTATGATCGAAGCGTCACAGTAGACTACGAAGTCATCTACTCCCTCTGGCAGGGTGAGAATCGGCGCCTCACACAATCGTTGTCTAAGCGGCTCAAAGGTTGTGTGCTGCTCAGAACCCCAACAAAGAACCACCGACTTGTTGGTCAGTCGGGTCAATGGAACTGCTATCTTGGAGAAGTCCTGGATAAATGTCTTGTAATACCTTGCGAGACCTAGGAAACTCTAAACCTCAGATGGAGACCTCGGAATCTCCCACTGCATCAACACCTCTATCTTGGCCGGGTATACCAAAATACCCTTCTGGTTGACGAGGTGCCCAAGAAACTGCACCTCACGCAACCAGAACTCACACTTGGAGAACTTCGCAAAAATTATCTCCTTCCTCAGTGTCTCTAGAACCTCTCTCAGGTGCGCCTCATGCTGCTCCTGAGTCTTGGAGTAAACCAAGATATCCTCAATTAATACTATCACATACCGATCCAGCATCGGTCAGCACACGCGGTTCATGAGGTTGATGAACGTGGCTGGAGCATTGGTGAGCCCAAACGGCATCACCACAAACTCATAATGACCATAGGGGGTCCTAAAAGCGGTCTTCTACACCTCATCATCTCTGACCCGCATCTGGTGGTATCCGGACCGTAGATCAATCTTGGAGAATCAAGATGCTCCTTGAAGCTGGTCGAACAAATCATCTATCCTCGGGTGTGGGTAACGGTTCTTCACTGTTACCTTATTCAGCTCCCGGTAATCTATGCACATACGGTGCGTCCCGTCCTTCTTCTTTACAAACAAGACCGAGGCTCCCCATGGAGAACTACTTGGCCTGATAAAACCCTCTTCTAGCAGCTCCTACAGTTGCGTAGACAACTCCTACATCTCGGGAGGATCCAACCGATATGGTGCCTTGGCTATCGGAGCCGCACAATGGACCATGTCAATTCGGAACTTAACCTATCTCTCCGAAGGTATCCCTTGCAAATCCTCCAGAAATACATTCGGGTAGTCTCACACTACTGGTACATCATCGACTATCGCCTTACCCTTATCCCGGGTATCCATGACATAAGCGACGTATCCTACGCAACCCTGCTGAAAGTAGCGCCTCACTCTCGCTGCTGAACAAAGAATCAGTCCACGCTGTGGTCTCTCGCCCTATATCACTAACTCTCCGCTACTAGTAGTACGAACCCTCACTAGCTGTTGTTCGCAGTCGATCAGTGCCCCATTGGGACTCAACCAATCCATACCCACTATAACCTTTTTCCCTCGCAGGGTATTAGGAACCAAGTCCACTAAGAAATGCTCATCCAATAACCGTAGCGTACATCCTCTATGAACCCTCACAGCCCTGATGGTCTAATTGTAACGCCTGTGTTTCCGGGCTTGCCATTTTTAGCAATGTAATAGTCTAGGTTAACCTTTGTAACCCGTTTTGAAATAATAAGATTGTATTATTTGAGTAATATGTGTTTTGTGCTTAATTGCTTAATTATGTGGTTTGATTAATTAAGAATAAAAATAAGCGTCAAAATTTAAGTGTAAAATAAACTTAATATCTTTGATTTATGTTGTAGTAGTTGAAACGAGGTTTCCGAATATATATAGAATGCCCAAATCTGACTTTGTATGAGGAAGTTATGATTTATCGAAATTTCGGCTTAGCAGTATGCAACCTGTTTTACTCGATTTGAGATCGAGGGGTTTTTAGCCGAAGCAATCTAAATGAGAATCGACGATCTCATTGTTGGTATCGAAGCGATAAAAAGTTAGGCGAGAACGGACGTCAAACGAAGAAGTTATGAATTTATAACGAAGTTTGTCTGTCGCGGCCTATTAAAAATTAATAATAAAAATAAATTCAAAATTAGCCGACAAAGTCTAAACGAAAGTTGTAGAGCGTAGTCTCACCTTTCCGTGGATATAAAGAACGTCGAAAACGGAGTTCGTATGAAGAAGATATGAATTTCCGAAGTTTGATAAATAATTTGTATTTATTTTTAAATCAAAAATCCGGCATTATCCGAAGCCGAGTCAGCGGTCCGATCCGATTTACGCCCCGCGTAAGCGAGTACGCCCCGCGTACTCCGAAGAGTGTCGACACTTCGGATGACGCATGCAGTGACGATTTCGGAAGCAGTACGCGCTGCGTACTCCGAGGCTCCAGCCTCCTATAAATAGGATCTGAAGGCAGCCAAGTCTTTTGCTCATTTTCTCTCTTCTCTCTCCCGTTTTGCATCGTTTTGCGTGCCAGAAATATCCCGAAGCCCCGGTATCATAATCTAGCCCCGAGGCAAGTCCCGAGATCCCAAAGATCCCGAGAAGGGCGGTTCCCAAGCCGAAGCTCTGCCCGCGAGAAGTTCGATTTTTGAGGAGATCTTCCAGATCTGCTGAGGATTACTACTTCTGCAAGTCGTAGTGCTGTCTGATCATCTTCTGATCAAGTGAGTGTATACTACCTTTCATAAACACGATAATAATACAAGTACGGTTTGAGTGTATTAAGTATATTGTTGTTTATATGTGTGAATGTGTATTCACTTTCTTCTAACTCATAGATATGATTTATTCTCTATGAGATATGTGTTATGTGTGTGTGTGCCTTATCTGTTATGTGAAATATGTGTTGATTAAAGCATGCTATACAGGTTTTTAACTATGTATACAAATGTATATTTTTATCTACTAATATGTTGGGTAGAACATGGGTAGATAGTTGGTGTGTAATAAGCAGATGAGAGGCCTCGTTGTTGTTTGATTTAGTCATCTAGCGGAGTTTAGATGACGACCACATACTTTTCTAGATAGTCTTGTGGAAACATTAGCAGGTTCACCACCTGTAGGTGTTAATGAACTTGGGTGTTCATTCGTTGCACTCCATCCCCCTCATGGTTGCCTTATTTGACTTATAATGCTGAGGTACCCCCGAAGCATGTGTTGTCGGCTTGTCGCCCCGATGAAATATTCTTAGACTAGGTCCCTTATGATTAGTTGTATTAGGGACATTAAAGTGAGAATAACGGGAATGGGTAATTGGGTTATTGTCGGTTGGTGAAAATTAAATATGATATTTATTGTGGGTTGAAAACCCTATATGCTCACCAGGCTCCCAAGCCTGACCCACTCAGTTTTAAATTGTGTTACAGGAAGTGGCGGAAGGGCATGAGATGGATGAACCATCAAGTTGTTTTGTTTACAAGTCTGCATATGTTTATATTTGTTAAATGACTTGTAATGTATTCGTTTATGCTTATTGGTCTGTATCGGAACATGACACCCCGAGTTTTGATTATAATGAAAATACATTTCTTTTATGAAATGCTTCGGTAAACATTGTTTTATCATGTTTTGTTTTTGGGAACAAATTCCGCAACTCTTTCAAATCAAAGGATTTACTCTGAAAATATTTAAAATCATAAATGAGAATCGGTCTTTTCTGGCCTAGATTTTTGGGGATGTCACACTAATCATCTGATATCTCAACGTCGTGTGGACAATTCAGCTCCCCTCGGAGCTCTACTATATCGCTTGCTAAGTGCAAGCGATACGAAAGATCAGGTAGCACCCGAATCAAACAGTATAATGGTTGATATGCCATTCCTTGAGAACAACTGTGACAACTCAAAAATTTTCCTTGTATAATCTTTCAAATTCAATCACAGTTAGACTCGTTTTTACTAACTTTTGGCATTGTTCAGGGTCTATTTGAATGCTCTAAGTCAAGTACATTCAAGATATAAGTTTAGAAATGAGATAACTTAAGCCATCATATAACATTCGAACCAAATCCCCCAACTTGAGGAGTGTACGGCCGTACACATGTGTACAACCGTACATATGAGTGTACAACCGTACACACGGGTGTACGACCGTACACCCAAGTGTGGCAGCAAACCCAAACATATATCAAGCGTTTTCCTTCATTTTCTCTCATTTCACACACTTACACGTCAAGAAAATTTGATTCTCTCTCAAAGTTCATCAAGTTCTTCACCCTTGCTTTCATAAATGTAAGTATTCCTTCCATTTAAGTGTTGATGTATGGCTTTATCAACTGAATATCTATGTTTTCATCCATGAAATCTTCTATTCTCAATAGATCTTCGTCTTCATCAAGAACACCAAGAATATACACTTGTTCTTAGTGATTGTGAACCTTTTTGAGCTTCTAGATCGTAAGTACTTCTTATATAGACTTAGTACTTGATAAGAACGCTAGATTAACACCTTAGAAAATGTCCAGAACATGATTATCTAAAACGGTGCGACCGCACACACTCATGTGGTCGTACACCCCTTTCTTTGGTGATTAAGGGCCTCAAACTCAAATTGTAAGCTACCACATGATCAAAGACACTTAGGGGATGCACGATATAACCATGGAAAACACTTTTTGACCATTTTTCCTAGGATTGTCCGGCCGCACACTCCATGGCCGCACACTCCTCATTGTGACCATACACTCCCCTTAGATGAATCACATGTGATTGTAACACATAGTTCAAGTGATTTCTAGTCCCTAAGATGGTTTCTTAACATATTTAGACGTATAAACACTAATTATGATCATTTATGTGTGATTATATGCTATTAGGATTCGTTTGTGTTCAAGAGTTTACTTAACACTTAGCATCCAACACCATTCGTTCATTTGAATAACTTACTACAAGTGAGTTCATACCCCTACATTTTCTTAGTTTTTACTGTTTTAAGGGGGGGGGGGGATACAAGTCTAACAAAAAGTTTTTGTGTTATAAACAAGTGATTTCAAATATCTTATCAAATTGGATTTCAGTTATCAGTAAATCAAATGGTTTTCAATGATTGTTTCAAAATGACATCAAGTCACCAAAATGAACTTCAAAATATCAAACTTCTTTTAAATTTTTTATAGACTTATATTTTTCCCCAAGAATCATACTAGTATACATATATTTATATAAATAAGATTTAAAAGATTTAGGACTAATAACCCACTTTGATTCCGTTTCCTTGTTTGCATGTGGGATTACAAGTATCAAATATTTGTCCGAGTGTCATTTAAATTTTACTTATATATATATATATATATATATATATATATATATATTTGTATATGTATACAAGTATAAAAGGGTGACATTCATGAATACTCATTATCAAATTAGATAGTACATATAAATTATAATAGGTATAGTTTATGATTCACAGAAAATTAATTCACGATTCAAATATACTAGAATACATTGTATTACAAGAACAAAGATTGATTCAACATTATTGAAGACTATACATTCTTTCAAATACATGTCAAGAATACTAAATCAAAAGCATACTATCAATCATTTACTTCAGAATGATTGGGTTTTCAAAACTAATATACATGTAACGTTTATATACTTTTATGAGTTTTGTAGTACAGGCTGTTTAATTCACTTAAACAATATAGTAAAGTCCTGATATTATAACCAGAATCTCCAGCCGGGGATCGAAACAATGTGTGTATATATATTGGGATTGACAACCCTGTACTTGGACTGCTAACTACAGTCAGGCATACACGCTTGTGAGTGACAAATTGTTATCATCATGTTACAGCGCATTTATAGCGTTAGGTCGGGCCATCTAGTCAGTATGGTTATAATAACTCATATAAAAGATATTAACAATACGTTAGTGTATAATAAATTAAACTTATGTACATATTCAAAGTACTAGTTTATAAGTTATGGTGTACAGAAATACATTCTAGTTTACATTATCAGTTTTAAGTAACAGGAATTACTTGTCTTATATAACAGAAAATATAGGATTTTCTAGAAACAGTTTACATATTCAAGAAAATAGAAGACATTCTTTCAAAACATAAATACTTATGCACTCAGTCAACTTTATGTTGATAATCTCTTTTCGAATTATGTGTATTCTCAGGGAATCAGTAGATAGGTACACCCCGAGTTTTTGAGAAGATGGAGCCTTTATGACTTGTCTTCTTCTTTTTACAACTATTTAGTTTCTGTATACGATGTTGAAATACATGTAAATATTTAACTTTTCTTTTAAATACAATGGTTTTTTGTACTTTGATTACTATAATGCATGTGTCATGATACTACAAATGAAGTCCTCCACCCCCCGGACGTTTCCGCCGTCTGGTTTGGGTGTGTGACAGATTGGTATCAGAGCATTGTTTATAGTGAAGTCAATATATCAATCCTTAAAAGATATACAAACTATAAATACATTTGGGGCTAAGAGCTCTGACTACAAGTATACTTTTAAAAATTTAATTATTTTTACAAGAAGTATACTAACATTTATACCTACAAGTACAGTATCATAATCATAAGAACTTAAAAGTATTTGGATGTTGGACATTACAGTCAAACCTGGGCAGTTATGTAATCATATCTAGGATTAATATAGCCTGATCAACTATGTTGATTTGAGATATAATCAACATGTGTTTGGGAGTGATAGTGGTGTTGTGACATGTCTAAAACTTACCAACTATACATATTCAGAAGAACTCTAGAATAGAACATCAAGATTAAAATACTATAGGATTATTTTAGACATTATATACTAATAACAAACATGTGAAAACAATAGATCAATTAAGGGAAGAACTGTAAATATTAAGAGTATATCATAATTATATATAATTAAAGTTATATAGACATAGAATATGTGATCTAGCTTCATTTCATGTTCCTTGTTTGGTTGTGAATTTAGAGCTGTGTCATTTAATCAAAGATCGAATATACCCAAGTTATATATAATTAGTATACACTTTATAGTTATAGTAATACCTAGAACAGGTCACACATAATACATTACTTGTTAACTATAAGTCTCTTTTGTAGAAACTTGTATCCCTAATCAATCGTTACTAACTATATTCTATATCTCTTATCGCTATTCTCGTTTAGATAGAAATGGTTGGATTTCACTTACCCGGAGACACATACTTCCCCAAGAAAAATAACGGAGGATGGCTTGATGATGACCCATAAGAGAATCATTCAATCCCTTTGGATGACGAATTCGCAGAAAACTTTCTAGGGGATTCTGACTCCGAGCCAGAAGTCAATGACCAACCTCTGGTGGCTCAAAACCCAAATCCTAACCCTCTTCCGGATTTTCAAGGCCCGATGCCCCTGTGGGTGGAAAGTTTAGAGACATGGAGCCAAGAACAGGGTCAACAAATGCCATGCAATGGAGAATAAAGCTTCTATAACCTAAGCAAGGGAGGCTCAATGGATTGAATCCTGCTTATTCTGGTCCGTAGAGTTGCTCGAAATGAAATTCAGGGTAGGACAGCCCTCAACCGAATCACGGAAGTTGACGCCAATGCAGGAGTCAATACTGTCCGCATTCGTCGGCTAGAAAATGCTCATGAGAGAGCTGAAAGAGACGATGAGTCTCTATTGCAAGGGTTAGCTGAAACTCGAGCTGAAGTTATAGAGCTACGAGCACGTCTGACAGTATATGAAAGACATATGCTTACTATGGAGCGTCAACTGGCTGAGTTGAGGTTTCATTCAAGAGATACTCATCAACAGTAGAATATGCTCTACTTGTTTCCTAATTACTCTTTTGGTTATAGTTAAGTCTACGAATAGGTTTCATTTTTTTCAGTAAGACTACGAAAATTTAAAATTTGGTAGGCCTGTATGATGTCAATGTTTTTCCCAGAACTTGGTGTGTTGTAGACTTGTTTAAGGTCAAGTTTTCTGGACCTTATATGATCAATATGCCAATTCAATCGATACACATTTTCATAGCCTTTGAAAAATAACCATTCAATTTCATATCATTATATTACAAGTTGTACTTGTCGTAGACTTCTATTTCCAATTCATTACAAGATTCGTGTTGAGCTATATGTTTTAGTTTAGAGATATCAAAATTCTTATTCACTCTTTATATCTTACCATATTGTATCTTTTGACTTTGATAGAAAAAGATGCCTCCTTGTAAAATTCCAAGGCATAACATTGTTAACGAAGCACCGGTGCCACCTCCGCCACCACCTCCTCAGTTTGACCCCACTATGTTCCAAGCGGCGGTCATGGCGGCTGTAGCAGTTGCCATGTCTCAAATTAATACTCCTGGAGCTAGTGGGTCAGGAGCTGGTGCAAATCCTTCTAACCATGGCGAAGGTCATTGGAACTCACGAGAGTGCACTTATATAGATTTTTCCAATGCCAAACCCATGACCTTTAATGGAACTGGAGGAGTTATGGCATTAAGGAAATGGATAGGCAAGACAGCAGCAATTTTCGAAATTTGCCCCTGTCCTGAAAGCAGCAAGGTCAAATTCGCTGCTTGTACCTTTTTAGAAAGAGCTTTAACGTGGTGGAATGGCCACGTTAAGTCACTTACTCTGGTTGTGGCTAATTCGATAAGTTGGGAGAACTTCAAGGCCATGCTAATGCGGGAATACTGTCTGCGAGGGGAAGTTCCGAAACTCCAGCAGGAACTCTGGGTCTTACAATGGTTGGTTCTGATATATCAACCTATACAAGCAGATTTTATGATCTGGAAATTCTTTTCCTGGATATGGTTGCTCTAGAGAGCAAGAAGATTGAGAGATACATTTGGGGACTGTCGCCCCAAATTCAGTCAAGTTTTTTAGCTTCGAGGCCTGTTACTTTTGACAGTGCCATAGAGCTGGCACAATCTCTTATCGACCACGGAGCCCGTCAAAACTCAGTGGTTGCTTTACTAGAACAACCGAAGGGAAACAACAACAACAACACCAACAAGGGTCGGAACAAGAGGAAGGGCAAGTTCTCACAGGATTTCTCAAAAAAACAACATCTAGTTACAGTTAATGCTGCTACTGTACCCGCTGATGTTCCTGTTAACCCAGTACCAGCTAAGCCTTATGATGGTAATCTCCCTTAGTGCAACAAGTTAAATTTTCATCATAATGGAAATTGCAGAGAAATGCAATGTCGTAACTGCAACAGAAAAGGGCATACTGCCCGATTCTGTAGAGCGCCACCTTAACCACTTAACCAAGTACCTGCTGCTTGAGTAGGTGAAGCATGCTACAATTACGGTGAGGTGGGGTATTTCAATAAAGATTGTCCTAAAGATGGAAATGCTGATGGAGTTGGGAGAATATTAACCCTAGGACACGAAGAAGCGGTAGCAAAACCTGTCGTAGTCATGGGTACGTTCCTTCTCAACAACACTTATGCATGCATTCTATTTGGTTGTGGTGCCGAGTAGAGCTTTGTGAGCCATAATTTCAAACACTTACTAAATCAAAACTCCCAACCATTAAAAGAAACATTCACAGCCAAAATGGCTAACGGAAAGTCCGAATCCACCAATGATATATACATAGGATGTACTCTTACCTTGAATAACTTTTCGTTCCCAATAGACCTTATGCCGATCTCTATTAAAAGTTTTGACGTTGGTTGTGTCCTAACCATGCTGACATCCTATGTTATGAAAGAGTTGTTCGTCTGAACTTACCAACTAACGAAACCTTGTTATTTATGACGACAAACCCGGAATGAACCTCCAGACCATTTCTCGCATTAAGGCACATAAGTACATTCGCAAAGAGTACTGTGCTTTCTTAGCTCATTTGGTAGACAAAAAGCAACAAGTGAAGGATATAGCGAACATTCCTGAAGTCTGCAACTTTCTCAACATATTTCCCGATGATCTTCCAGGAGTGCCTCTCGAACGACAAGTCGAATTCCGAATCAACTTAATTCCAGGGGCTACCCCTGTAGCCAAATCTCCCTATCGTTTTTCACCTTCTGAAATGCAGGAATTATCCAGCCAGCTTAACGAACTCCTTAGCAAAGGTTTCATAAGATCAAGCTTCTCACCTTGGGGAGCACCTGTCTTGTTCGTGAAGAAGAAGGATGGATCATTCCATATGTGCGTAGACTACCGCGGGCTGAATAAACTTACCATTAAGAATCGATACCCTCTACCTCGCACCGATGATATGTTCGACCAACTTCAAGGTGTGAGCTACTTCTCAAAGATAGAGTTAAGATATGGGTATCACCAATTACGAGTTTTGGAGGATGACATTCCCAAAACCGGTTTCAAAACTCGTTATGGTCATTTTGAGTTTGTAGTGATGTCATTCGAATTGATGAATGCACCTGCTGTGTTCATGGATCTAATGAACAAAGTGTGTCATCCATTCTTGGACAAATTCGTTATAGTCTTCATTGACGACATCCTTATCTACTCAAGAAGTGAAGAAGAACATGGCTAACATCTTCGTCAAGTTTTGCAAACTCTTAGATCAGAGAAACTCTATGCGAAGTTTTCAAAGTGTGAATTTTGGATAAGGAAGGTTGATTTCCTAGGTCACGTGGTCAGTTCAGAAGGAATACATGTCGACTCTTCCAAAATAAAGGCAATTAAAAACTGGTCAGCACCCAAAACACCTACAAAAATCCTTCAATTCTTAGGTTTTGCTGGCTATTATCGCAAATTCATTCATAATTTCTCTCGAATAGCTAAACCTCTTACAACCCTGACGCAAAAGAGTGTAACATTTAGCTGGGGAGAGAAGCAAGAAACAACGTTCCAAACGCTGAAGTGAGCCTTTTGTAGTGCACCAATCTTATCTCTTCCAGAAGGAACAGAGGATTTTGTAGTGTACTGCGATGCTTCTAATCAAGGGCTTGGATGTGTTCTTATGCAAAGAGGAAAGGTGATATCTAATGCCTCAAGACAGCTAAAGACACATGAAGTCAATTATACAACACATGACCTTGAACTAGGAGCAGTAGTATTTGCTCTGAAGATCTGGAGATATTACTTATATGGCACGAAATGCACAGTATTCACGGACCATAAAAGTCTTCAGCTTATCTTCAATCAGAAAGAGCCGAACATGAGAGAATGACGATGGGTGGAGCTACTGAATGACTACGATGGTGAGATACTTTATCACCCTGGTAAAGCTAACGTAGTAGCTGATGCCCTTAGTAGAAAAGAATACTCGGAACATTGAATAAAGTCGTTGACCATGACAATCCATTCACATCTGTCCATACAGATCAGAGAGGCTCAACTTGAGGCTTTAAAACTTGAGAACGTGACAGGTGAAGCCTTGAGAGGAATGGATAAAAATTTAAAAGTTAGGGATGATGGAGTCTATTGTTTCATGAACCGAATCTGGACTTGAAAGTTTGGTGGTTACAGAGACGTAGTCATGAATAAAGCACACAAGACCCGACACTCCATCCATCCAAGTTCAGACAAGATGTACCTGGACATCAAGAAACTATTCAGGTGGCCAAACATGAAGGCCGAAATTGCTACCTTTGTGGGCAAGTGCCTTACTTGTGCCAAGGTAAAGATAGAATACCAGAAACCTTCAAGTTTATTGCAACAACCTGAAATACCTGAATGGAAGTGGGAGTGGATTACAATGGATTTCATAACCTAGTTACCCAAGACATCAAGTGGTTATGATACTATTTGGGTAATTATCGATAGATTAACCAAATTTGCACACTTCTTACCAATCAAAGAAACCGACAAGATGGAAAAGCTAACAAGAACTTACCTCAAAGAATTCGTTAGACTGCATGGTGTGCCAATATTTATTATTTATGATCGAGATAGTAGATTCACTTCTCGTTTCTGGCAATCTTTACAAAAATCTTTGGGAACTAGGCTGGACATGAGTACATCCTATCATCCACAAACTAATGGACAAAGTGAGAGGACGATTCAAACTTTAGAAGATATGTTATGATCTTGCATGATAGACTTTGTTAAGGCATGGGATACTCATTTACCCCTTGTCAAATTCTCTTACAACAATAGTTATCACACTAGCATAAAGGCTGCTCCTTTCGAAGCTCTCTATGGCCGTAAGTGCAGGTCACCTCTATGCTGGGCTGAGGTCGGTGATACACAGCTAGCTAGAAGTCAAGTTCCTTACAATACTCTCACTAGTCCGGAAATCATTCACGAAACCACAGAGAAAATCACAAATCCGGGAGCGACTTAAAGCTTCCAAAGATAGACAGAAAAGCTACGCTAACAAAAGAAGAAAACCTTTGGAGTTCCAGGTTGGTGACCGCGTCATGTTGAAGGTCTCACCCTGGAAGGGCATGATATGCTTTTGAAAGTGTGACAAGTTGAATCCAAGGTATATAGGACCATTCGAGATTCTTGCTAGAATTGGTCCCGTAGCTTACAAACTCCGATTACCTCAAGAACTAAGTAAGATACATCCTGTTTTCCATGTCTCAAACTTGAAAAAGTATCTGTCTGACAAGACTCTTGTTATCCCACTTGATGAGATCGAGATCGATGAGAGCCTCAACTTCGTGGAAGAACCAGTAGAAATCATGGACTGAGAGGTCAAACAAATGAAACAAAGTCGTGTTCCTATAGTGAAGGTTCGCTGGAATGCCAAACGTGGACTTGAATTCAATTGGGAACACGATGATCAAAAGAAATTGAAATATCCTCATCTTTTTACTTAGTTATTTGTAATTGCTTAATTGCTGAAACTCTAATTTCGGGACAAAATTCTCTCTAACGAGGGGATAATGTGACAACTCGAAATTTTTCCTTGTACAGTCTTTCAAATTCAATCACAGTTAGACGCATTTTTGATAACTTTTAGCATTGTTCAGGGTCTATTTGAATGTTCTAAGTAAAGTACATTCAAGATATAAGTTTAGGAATGAGATAACTTAAGCCATCGTATGACATTCGGGCCAAACACTCCAACTTGAGGAGTATACGGCTGTACACATGTGTACAATCGTATACATGAGTGTACAACCGTACACATGGTTGTATGGACGTACCCCCAAGTGTGGTAGCAAACCCAAATGTATATCAAGGATTTTCCTTCATTTTCTCTCATTTCACACACTTACACCTCAAGAAAATTCGATTCTCTCTCAAAATTCATCAAGTTCTTCACCCTAGCTTTCATAGATGTAAGTATTCCTTCCATTTAAGTGTTGATATATCGCTTTATCAACTGAAGATCTATGTTTTCATCCATGAAATCTTCTATTTTGATTAGATCTTCATCTTCATCAAGAACACCAAGAATTGTGAACCTTTTTGAGCTTCCAGATCGTAAGTACTTCTTCCATAGACTTAGTACTTGATAAGAACACTAGATTAACACCTTAAAAAATGTCCAGAACATTATTATCAAGGAGTGTGCGGCCGCACACACTCATGTGGCCGTACACCCCATTCATTGGTGATTAAGGGCCTCAAAATCAAATTATAAGCTACCACATGATCAAAGACACTTAGGGGATGCAAGATATAACCATGGAAAACACTTTTTGACCACTTTTCCTAGGAGTGTGCTTCCGCACACTCCAGGGCCGCACACTCCTCATTTTGACCATACACTCCCCTTAGATGAATCACATGTGATTATAACACATAGTTCAAGTGATTTCTAGTCCCTAAGATGGTTTCTTAATATATTTAGATGTATAAACACTATTTATGTTCATTTATGTGTGGTTATATGCTATTAGGATTCGTTTGTGTTCAAGAGTTTACTTAACACTTAGCATCCTACACCAATCGTTCATTTGAATAAATTACTACAAGAGAGTTCATACCCCCACATTTTCATAGTTTTTACTGTTTTAAGGGGGTGGGGGAATACAAGTCTAACACAAAGTTTTTGTGTTATAAACAAGTGATTTCAAATATCTTATCAAAATGGATTTCAGTTATCAGTAAATCAAATGGTTTTCAATGATTGTTTCAAAATGACATCAAGTCACCAAAAATGAACTTCAAAATATCAAACTTCTTTTAAATGTTTTATAAACTTATATTTTTCCCCAAAAATCATTCCAGTATACATATATTTATATAAATAAGATTTAAAAGATTTAGGACTAATAACCCACTTTGATTCCTTTTCCTTGTTTGGATGTGGGATTACAAGTATCAGCTATTTGTCCGAGTGTCATTTAAATTTTACTTATATATATTTGTATATGTATACTAGTATAAAATTTTGTTCATAAATTTCAATTAACCTTTGTAACATGTTGAGCAAGGGGTTACATTCATGAATACTCGTTATCAAATCAGATAGTACATACAAATTATAATAGGTATAGTTTATGATTCACAAAAAATTAATTCATGATTCAAGTATACTAGAATACATTGTATTACAAGAACAAAGATTGATTCAACATTATTCAAGACTATACATTCTTTCAAATACATGTCAAGAATACTAAATCAAAAGCATACTATCAATCATTTACTTCAGAATGATTGGGCTTTCATAACTAATATACATGTAACGTTTATATACTTTTATGAGTTAAGTAGTACAGGTTGTTTAATTCACTTAAACAATATAGTAAAGTCCTGACATTATACCTAGAATCTCCAGCCCGTGATCGAAACAATGTGTGTATAGATCTATATTGGGATTGACAACCCCACACTCGGACTGCTAGCTACAGTCAGGCATACACGCCTGTGAGCGACAAATTGTTATCATCATGTTTACAGCGCATTCATAGCGTTGGGTCAGGCCATCTAGTCAGTATGGTTATAATAACTCATATAAAAGATATTAACAATACGTTAGTGTATAATAAATTAAACTTGTGTACATATTCAAAGTACTAGTTTATAAGTTATGGTTTACAGAAATACATTCTAGTTTACATTATCAGTTTTATGTAACATGAACTACTTTTCTTGTATAACAGAAAATATATGATTTTTGGGAAACAGTTTACATATTCAAGAAACAAAAGACATTCTTTCAAAACATAAATACTTATGCACTCACTCAACTTTATGTTGATACTTTCTTTTTAAATTACTTGTATTCTCATGGAATCGGTAGACAGGTACACCCCGAGTTTTTGAGAAGATGGAGCTTTTATGACTTGTATTCTTCTTTTGTACAACTATTTAGTTTCAGTATACAATGTTGAAAGACATGTACATATTTAAGTTTTCTTTTAAATACAATGGTTTTTTGTACTTTGATTAGTATAATGCATTAGTCGTGATACTACAAATGAAGTCCTCCACCCCCGGACGTTTCTATCATTTGGTTTGGGGGTGTGACAACAACCCAATAAACAATCACACAAACATAAGTAATAATCAGAGATAAATACGAGATAATGGAGAAGATACATACCAGTAACCATGTTAGGAGCTGCTCGTGCCTCCTTTATTGTCAATTAGAAGGCTCTACTATTCGCCACTGGCGCCTCGTCCCAATCCTGACGACCGTCTCTAATTCTCAACATCGCAGGGGCAGGTGCCATCACCTTCCCTGCTGCTGCTAAACTCTGGCATTGGGACCTCTTGTTGACCCTCTGATTGCACTGAAAGGAAATCAGATCAGATGGTGTTGTGGTAGTAGTGGTAGAAGCAGCAATACGATCCCTGCTCACATGTCCTGTTCGGCTGCATTTGAAGCAACCCGAACTCCCTGCCCTGCACATCCCCTCGTGCGACCCGCCACACTTGCCGCAGCAGTCTCGGCCCTGCTGGCCCTTCCCTCAAGAATCTGTCTTGGGCTTCTTGCCCGAGCCCTCCATGCCAGACACTGCATCTGGCTTCCTCTTCCTCTCCATCTCTAAGTATATCTCCCTCTCGCGAGCCCTTGCTATCATATCCTCCAGCGTCTTGCAGCTGGAACGACTCAAAAACTGGCGGATATCACAACGCAACATCTCGTGGTACCGAGCCTTTTTCATCTCCTTGTCCGCCACATACTGCAGAACAAGAAGGGCCCTCTCCCTGAACTTGGCGGTGATCTCCACCATAGTCTCAGTCGTCTGCTAGAGGTCCTGAAACTCTCTCGCGAGCTGCTGCACCTCAATAACAGGTGCGAACTCGATCCTGAATGGGGTCGTGAAATCACTCCAGGTCATCGCATCCAACACAATGTCATCACCAATGGCTCTCCCAACTACCTCCCACCAGTCACGTGCCATGTCCTTCAGAAGACAGGACGCAAGCCTAACCTTGTCCCCCTCGGTACATCTATTGGTGCGGAACACGTTAACAACATCAGCCAACCACCTGGTACTCGCAATGGAGTCCCCAGCCCCGTGGTAGTTGGGAGCTCCACAAGCCCTGAAGTCCCTGAAAGTCAGTGTGCACGACCCCCATCATGGTAGCTATCTCAGTGCAGAATGGACTCAACCTCTCATCCAAAATCTCAAGAATGCCCTCCTTGATCGTGCCAAAGATCATAGGAGTCTGGTCTAGTATGTTGTGCGTTATCTCTGAGAAGATGAACTCCCTAGTCTGCTCGTCTAGCTGCTCAGCTCAAGAGCCTGAGCTTGATCCCTCACTGGCACCTGAACTGCCAACTGCTGGTCTAGGGCGTAAAACTACCATTCTGAAAAACAAAACATAACAACATCAGAATACTGAACATAACTCGAGGGATCTCATACACCACAAGTTTCCTGGATTCATCTTAGCCTTCCTTGGTTCGAGTACAGATCCTATGCTTTTAGTAGTATGGGAACATACTACCTTCCACATCAATCCGTACTTTCCTCAAGAACTGCCTTGACTCCACCAAGTCCCTTCCACTACTACTGCTTCATGCCCTACTCTCATCCTAGGCTTGCCCTAGGGTAATCACCATCCCACTCTCCTCCATCAGCTGAATAAGAAGTCCATGTTATATTCCCCTAACTAGTTTGTGAATACTATTACATATTACTAAGGCTATATAATTCTTCGAATGAGAGATCCTATCCTACAACGGCTGGACTCAACCAAGAGTTGCGCAATAGGGCTAGACCTAACCTTATGAAATTATTTAAACCTTGTAATATGTAACGTAACATATTCATTTACTAGTTAGTAAAAGATGACTAAGACTCCTAAAAGCACAAAGCAAGCAACATTCGAGCATCGAGTACACATAATCAAGCATATACTACTCCGGCTATCATACTGACTAATCTGAACTAGCATGCAGTTCTCATATAGTTGAAACACATATAACAGGCACATAAGGCATCCTTCCTAGATCCTTAGTCCTAATCTAGCATGATGTTCTAATGAAGCTGATAATCATAAAATAAACTTGTATGGGTAATTTGGGAGTACTTGAGCTGGGCTGATTGCATGCTCCACACCCTTTTCTCTTTTCAAAGTTCTTCTCTTTTTCAAAATTCTATTCTAATTTCAAAATTCTTTTTACAAAAATGATTTTCATTTAAAAATTTTCATACAAAGTCCTTAGTTTAAGTCTAGACACACCCGACAGTGTACCCGAATCCCTCAAACCAAGGCTTTGATACCAACTTGAAACATCGCAAAAATATGACCAAAAAAAATCATTTTCAAATCATTATCTAAATCATAAACCATCCAAAATCATAAGTAAAATCATAAATCATGTATTATAAAACATCATAGCATCTGTCTCAAATCAAAATCTCAAGACAAACATCAGAGTAAACTCCCAGGCTAAAGACTGTGGTGTGTGCCATGCGATCATCCCGAGCCCTTCCCTTTTCTAGTGGAAGTACCTGAAACCAAAACTGAAACCGTAAGCACAAAGCTTAGTGATATCCTTCAAACTACCACATACAATACACATATAATATACAACTAAGAGATACGGGCCCCGCCCACACTTAACTAACTAGGACACACGGGCCCCGCCCACACTACGCTGACTTTGAGATACGGGCCCCGCCCACACTCAGCTACTTCGAGATATGAGCCCCGCCCAAACTCGACTATTATGAGATACAGGACCCACCCACACTCAACTGCTACGAGATAAGGGCCCCGCCCACACTCAGCTACTAAACAAACATACAAGTATCAAACAAACAACAAGTATAACTAAATCTATCAGTCAGACATATATCCGTGAACAATCTAAACTGTGAGATACGAGCCCCACCCACACTCGGCTACTATTAGATATGGGCCTCACCCACACTCAACTACTAACACACCAAACTACGGGATGACCTTGGTGCCTTAGACCCGTTCCTATTGGAGGGAAACTCACCTCGTACGACTGATTGCTTGAAACACGAGTGAGGAATCGCTGTATTCTTCTCCGGCGAGTCTCCAGCTATTAAATCTATAAGAACAATTAATCAAAATATGATAATCCTTCTTAGGGTAAAATGAGCATTTTACCCCTAATCAAAGTCCGCATCCTGGTCAAAGTCAATCTTCCAAGTTGACCTAACTCGCCGAGTCAGCCTATTGACTCGCCGAGTTCTAGAACTCAGAAACGCTAAAATTCGCGACTCGACTCGCTGAGTCACCCTATGACTCATCGAGTTCCCAAACTAACCATCGTCGTGAATAAACGAACTGACTCGTCGAGTCGTCCTCAAACTCGCTGAGTCCTAGCATAATCAGAAAAGGGACAAAATCATACTACTCGCCGAGTTCCTTAATCAACTCGTCGAGTCCAATGAACATCATCGGGGTTTCTTCATCGGACTCGTCAAGTTCCCCTTATGAACTCGTCGAGTCCTTTGCAGATCTAACCTAGATAACTGGTTTCACACTTCTACAACACTAAATTACATATCTATGTCGTTACCAAGGCCCTTTTCTATAAAGTTGGAGAGTTGATGGCTTTACACACCTCAAATGGACCCAAACTCGAGTTATAGCAACCTATTTTCATAAATATAGCTATGGCTTTGATGAAAATGGATTCAAGCCTCCTTTTATGACCCTAGAGGCTAAATACTATAGGAAGAAGTGGTTACTTTGCATACAACCCATATAAGCTAACTCATCCTTCTGAAAAGGGTCAAAAGACCCAAAAATCAACATACAAAGAGTTCCAAGCAATAGTTCACCAAGCTAAGAGCTTTTTACCTCATAAAGCTGCCAAAGATGAGTGTGTTCCTGGATCTTGTTCTCTTTCCCCAAGCTTGTTAGCTCTAAGCTCTTGCAACTACCTTTAATGGCACCAAATTACACTCAAAAACTCAAGAAAGAGGCTCCCTAACAAAATAGGGTTTTCTGGGGGATAGGGAGGCTAGTAAGGCAGGCCCAAAGGGGATTTAAACTGTTTAAATAGGGTGTAAAACCATGAAAATAGGGTTTCCCCCTGGCAGATCTACTCGTCGAGTCCATGATTGGACTCGCCGAGTAGACTCTTTAAATCCTGCATCCATTATGCCATCTACTTGACGAGTTAGGGCTACCAACTCGTCAAGAAGCTCAATTAATTACCTGAATAATATAGATAATTGTCTACCAGGAATGGGGCATTACATTTTACTTGTAAAATAATTATACCTTTGAAAAATTATGTGGTTCTTCTGAAATGAAAGTGTGGTTTTGTGACTCCCAAACTATACCAATTATAGTTTATCTTGTAAAATAATTATACCTTTGATAATATTTTATATAAATATAAAGTTGTTATCTTGTCTAGTGTCAAAATATGAAATTAAAACTTGATATATTTTGGTTGAAACCCACCAAAATAGTAAATGAACTCACCTTGAGTTGATTTTTGGGTTGTTTGAAGTGGTGATGAAAAGATTTCCATGTCTAAACTCTTGGATGAGGTTAATGAACTTCTTGAAATGGTATTATCCTAAGAGTTTAACACATTTTAATGTGTGTAAATAGGATGATATGGACATGAAAATGTATTAAAATAGTAGGAAATCACGAAATACTTACCAAAGTTTAAGAACCCACTTGAAGGATTTTGTATTTGGAAGCTTTGGCTTTCTATTGAGAGGGTTTGAAGTTGTAGCAAACAGTAATGAAATGGATGGGGATTTTGGGGTGGTGATTTCGTTCTTTATAAGGAGGATAATTGGCATGACCTTTGCCTAGTTACCTGTTAGGTAATATGTTTATTTGTTGAATGTTTTTCTTGCGATACTGTCTAGTTTGCATGGGAAATGGGGTGAGATATCACATCTTAAAGTCCAACCTTATCCTTTGTATCCCACTAGAATCGCTCTAGGATGGGTCACCTTTGAGTTTCGGCCATAAAGAAGGTGATTTCAGTCTAGGCATGACTGAAATCCCTTGGTACACACCCCTATTTGATGATTTCAGTCCTAAAGTGCTACAAACAAGTGATTTCGGTCTTATATTGAAGATTTTCGGCCTTAATGGGTCATAAACTAGAGATTTCGGTCTTGTAGTGACCCCATGGATGTGTTGTCGGTCTTGAGTAATATAAATCACAAAAATGGTGGCCTTAGAATCGGGAATTAAAGTTCATTACATAAATATGTGTGTTTATGTTAAAACCATTTGATTCTTGTTTGACTTGCATTGACCTTTCAAGGTTTATTTCAACATAGATTTCCAAGTGTATATTATCTTTAATCATACAACCGGTGCCCTCTTGGCTTTCAATAAACATTATTGCATCAAAGTTTCATAGATATACATTGTGGATACACTTATACACAAGACCCCTTATACTTGGTTTGACTCAAGATTTTCTAGTTGTCACATCATCCCCCTATTAGAGGGAATTTCGTCCCGAAATTGGCATCTTGGACGGGCTCTTGCAACTAGAGAAAAAGTTGTGGGTACTTCTGTTTCATTTGATCTTCGCGTTCCTATTTGGGTCCCCGTTTGGCATTCCAACGTACCTTCACTATGGGTATTCGTCTCTACTCTGTCCTCTTGACTTCCCTGTCCATTATTTCTACACGCTCCTCGACGAAGTGGAGATTCTCATTTACTTCAATCTCCTCAAGAGGGATGACAAGAGTTTTGTCAAACAGGCATTTCTGCAAACTTGACACGTGGAAAGTAGGATGTATGTTGCTGAGTTCTTCTAGTAACCAAAGTTTATAGGCCACTGGACCGATCCTGGCGAGGATCTCGAATGGTCCAATGTACCTCATATTCAATTTTCTACGCTTCCTAAAGCGTATCATCCCTTTCCAGGGAGAGACCTTTAACATCATGTGGTCGCCAACTTGGAATTCCAAGGGTTTCTGTCGTTTATCCGCGTAGCTCTTTTTTTGGTCCCTGGATGCCTTTAGTCGTTCCTGAATTTGGACGATCTTCTCGATGGTCTCTCTGATGATCTCGGGACCGGTGAGAGTGATGTCGGGTACTTGCCCTCTTGCTAACTGTGTGTCACCCATTTTAGCCTAACTCAGGGGTGGTCTGCATTTGCTTCCTATAGGGTTTCAAGGTTTCAAGCTTGCGCCTCCTCGATCTTCGGGGCGGATGTGAATGGATGGTCATGGCTAGTGAAAATTGTGTACTTGACGCCCTAAAGGTAGTATCTATAGACCCTAAGGCGAAGACTATTTTCAACAAGGTTAAGGTTGCATGTGGTGCAGTTGGCCTTATAAGTCTTAGGTTGTCCTAGGAATTTCTTCCTACGGAATTCTGAGCTGGTGGCATGCCGACCCCTGCTCGTTCGTTGAAGTTGGTTGAATATGTCTTCGATTCGGAATAGGGGGTATTGGCCCTTTATGGAGGGTTTGTTTGGCTCTTGTCATTCAATGGTTATATGGACAATTTGACCATCCTCATTACGATCAAGACAGTTGCTCTCATAGGTTAGAGGCTTGGTCGGATAATTTTCTTACTTGTTAGATTGTTCCATCGGCTGGACAATGTTTGTATTTACGTCAGTGCTAAGTGGTATTGGGGATTTCTTTACGTGAATGGATCCAAGAGTCGAGTCGATTCCGAACTCAACTTGGCATACGGGTGGTATTTCCGAAAGGTCTTCTGAGAACACTTTGGGAAGGTTATAAGACACTTGGTTATCCTTGATGTCTTTTTCTTCCTGTTTCCTATTTCTATTGTAGGCTAAGAAAGAGCGTTGTACCTCTTACATAGATACTTCGGAGTCTAGATGCAAGGGACGATTCGGAGTTCGTGTCGGTTTTGTCGTTATAGATAACACGGGTTTTGTTATTTAGTAAGTTAGGTCGAACGGTTTCTCGCAATGTATGATATGGGTTTGGCGAGGGCTTATCTAAAACATGTAAATGGTCGCACCAGAGTTTCCTATTGTTACTGATATTAGGTTGGTTTTAAAAGAAGTGTCCTTTGAGAGTTAGAGTGCATCCTAGGTATGTATCGTTGGTGGTTTTAGTACTTCCCCTAGTCATGTCTATATCGGGAGTATTTTCGTGAAATGTTGAGGGTTTTCGTTTAGCATGCAATTATGCTTTGCGACTTACGAATTTCCTTTCCGCACCTCTATTGTAAGAGTACGCATGTGTATGAGTTAGTTGGGGGAGAAATGTACTGGTAATTACAATAGGGATCTTCATTGCCACCTCGTGTTCCATTGTTGAAATGCTTCCGACGTCTCTGACATCTTTGTTCTTATTCCTTGGGCACCATCTCTTGAAATGCTCCATCTCTCTGCATTCGTAGCAATCCTGACTTATTCTAGATTTAGCGGCTTGGGTGGTCTGTCGGGTTGGCACTCTACAAAGGTGAGTGGTATGCCCTATTCTGTTGTAATTCTTGCAATGTAGCTTTTGGCAAGATCCTTGGTGATGGAAATTATACTTGTTGCATTTAGGCAGTTTCCCCGCATATGGTTTCGTCGGCACTGAGGCAGTAGGGGTAGTGGTGGCATGAGCTACCACAATTTGTTGTGTTTTGGCAGGTACCTGAGTCAAACGACCCACTTTCTTGTTCCAAAACTTTCGTTTCTTGGGTAGTTCCCCTCTACTGTCGCGGGAGTTCTTAGGTTTTTGATTTGGTGTGTCCTTGCAGGAACACACCCGTTGGTGTCCTTGGTTGCCACCGGGGTTGGAACTACTGGCACCGCTCCCTTTTCCATTTGTGTTGTTAGCGCTAAGTTGTACCATGACGCCTGTCATTTCGGCTATTGCATTGGCTTGAAATGTAGTGAGGTTCATTTGTAGAACTGGAGTTTCGCTTGTAGGCTGGTTACTTGCTTGTTGCGGCATGATTTTGTTGTATGGTATGAAACAAGTTCATAAGTGACTATAGTCGTTGCCAGTTGTATCTGATATATATATATATATATATATATATATATATATATATATATATATATTACTAATATTAGAAAGTCATTTGATCAAAAATAGAACATAACCGTCAGTACATTAAGTTGCCTTGGGTTACATGGGTCTTGGAAGGCGTACCTCTCTTGATTTACTACTACTAATTGTGATGAAAGAAGCAATAAACCTAAGACATAGTGTGAGTAGTGTAGTCACTAATTCACTTGGCTATACTAGCCTATCATATACCAGAATGGCACACAAGGTGCTTAGCCATTTCACTCATTTCACGAGTGGCCTCTTCCACTCTCTGTTCTGCTAACGATGCCCTAGCCTCAGCTGCAAGGAATTGTTGTCTCATGGTGACCACTTCCTCCTATCAAGATTGTAGACGGTCTATAATGTTCTCTTGCTCTGCTTGATGGTTCAATATAGCTCCTGAATGGCATTCTTGTTTTTCGTGGAGGCGCCAGATTCGCATTGTCGCATTCCGAGCTTTGCCTCCAATCTCCATTACCTCATGATAGAGAGCCTGAACCTGGGTGTCTAGACGGGCCACTTGTGGCACAATTGGATGTAGTGCTTGATTTGTGAGGGTGCTGGGGCTTGGAGTATGGTGCAGTGGGTGCATGCCTGATGCGGATCGTCGGCCGCCTCCTCTAGTCCAATCATGTAGTTGGGTTGCCCTTTATGGAGGTGCATCCTTGAAAAAGGTAGATGTCAGCAACGAAGCTTGCCGTTGCATGTGAGATATTTTCTTACTAGGAATGTTCTTCCAAAGGGGACCCCTATAGGGTGCTTACGTACCTGGAAGGGAGGAGGTAAAAGGGTGTCTTGCTTGCTCCTAATAGGGTAAGGTTCGCTAATGAGCTCTCCAACACCTTCATCCTCGTCTGACTCCTCATCAGAACCCTCCCCCTCGTAATCCACCTCTTGGTATTCTTCCGGACCCTCTTATGGGTTCTCCTCATGAACCTCTTCTGGCTCCACCTCGATCAATCTGTTGGCTGCCATGGCAGGGTAGTGGGGGTCTTCGTGGTGAAATTCAGCCATGTTGCTTGTGCGAGAATAAGGGTGTGAGAAATACGTATAAGGTTTAAGTGTGTGGTTCTATGGTATCCTAAAATACTCCTATAGTATTTTAAATGTTGTGTTTGATTATGGGTATCTTAGTGTTGATAAGTGTAGACTCCTCGTTTACTACAACTATTTCCCAGCATATGCTAGTTACACCTCGGATAAATATAGTTGACCAGGCTATATTAATTCAAGGTCTAATTACATATCCCAAGGCCTACCCGTAGTTTTCAACTCATCATACTACTTTTATTATGCTCTCGTTATGACACTGCCCTAACTTGTATGTACTTATACTTTACTTAAAATATTATTATATTTTTAAAAGTATATTTAGTCAGAGTGTTTTAGCGCCATCGTATTTATAGTTGTATATCTTGTATGGTTCGATAAACTATTTCACTATAAACAATGCTCTGATACCAATTTGTCACACCCCCAACCGGAATGGCAGAAACGTCTGTGGGTGGACGACGTCATTGCACAGTATCATAACAATTGAATATAAATGAAACAAAGCAACACAAACATTCATACATTGAGATTACAAGTATTACATTGTTTACAAATCTTTGTTTGTTCAAAATTTGAATACAAATAACTGAAAAGTAGAAAACATGAAACGATGACGCCGACCCTCAAGAAGGGTTGAATACCATTCTACTGGTTTTCTAAGAATACAAGTGATCTTGAAAAGTGTCAACAATTAAGTTGGTGAGTTCATAAACATTTTGTGTTAGAAGGATTTGTAACATTTTCGTGTAAAATGATTTTGTATACTTCTAGAGAATCCAATATTTTCTTTAATATGAACTATAAATGTGTGTGTGTGTGTGTGTGTATATATATATATATATATATATATTTCCTTTGTATCTTTTCCTTGTAAAATGATAATATATGTTTCCAGAAAATCCAATATTTTCTTAAATATGAACTGTAGATGTATGTATTTCCTTTGTATATTTTCCTTGTTAAATGATAATGTATGTTTCCAGAAAATCCAATATTTTCTTAAATATGAACTGCAGATGTATGTATTTCCTTTGTATATTTCCCTGTTAAAATGATAATGTATGTTTCCAAAAGATCCAATCATTTTCTAAATATGAACTGTAGTCTTAAACCCTATGATCAAAAATGTAAGAAATGCAGTACTGAAAAATAGTATGTAGTTATATCTTTTTATAAAACTAATGAAGTGTAAGTTACTCCATATACCAAATCGTTTTGTTAATCCTTATGTGAGTTATTATAACCATGCTTAATATGACTGATATGCATGAACGACGTTCTTCAGGCGTCAGAAGACTTTTTTCACCCTAGACCTGGAGGTCTAACTATAGCGAACAGCTGAGGTGTGGGATTGTCAATCCTGTATTGATCTATACACAACTATTTCGCTCCCCCTCAATGAGACTCTGGTTATAATGCAAGACTTAAGGTGTACACTAGGTAGGTACGAACAAGGAACATCTCACAAGAGCATCAACAGATTTACATGAACTATGACTCCTTTTTCTTGTAAAATAATTATAACTTTGAAAATTTTTTTGATTCTTCTGAAATGAAAGTGTGGTTTTGTGGCTCCCAAACTATATCAATTATAGTTTATCTTGTATGTTTGTTGAGACTATTTATATAAATATAAAGTTGTTATTTTGTATTGTGTCAAAATATGAAATTAAAACTTGATATCTTTTGGTTGAAACCCACCAAAATAGTAAATGACTAAAATGTAACTATTTTGCTAGAAAGACCATCTTTTAGTAAAAAGTTTCCAAAACCTTGTAGTTTTACAATCATATTTCTTGATGATATTGGTAACATAATATAAGTTATGTTTTTGGTTAACTTTGCATATGAAAACTAATTTATCACAAATATTGTATAAAAGTGGTGATAATCCTAACTTGAGCAAATAATGGTCTATACTTCAACATCAAGAAGTAACAACAAGTATTTATGTAGTAGCACCTGGTTCCTGGTACGTAAAATTTATTTAAGTATTTTGCATTTTTAGCCTTGGACTCGACGAGTTGTAGGCCCAACTCACCGAGTAGAGACGGGTTTAGGAGCACGTTTAAGTTGGCGACTCTGCGGGTCCCCGCTATCTGATGAAACCCTAAATTTCAAGGGTTTGCACCCTATTTAAACCAACCTTATGCGCCCCAACCTCGCCCCATTCACCCTCAGAGCTCCCAACATCGTCCAAACCCTTATTCCTTGTGAGATTGAAGTGCTTTGGTTTGTTTCTTGAAGATTTTGAGAGAAAGGAAGAGTAGATCAAGAAGAGAAGAAGGAGGCCAGACATCCTTGTGTTATCTCAGTGGTTTCCTTGAGGTATAACTCAGTTTCCCTCTGTTTCCATGCTTATAGTCCCTAATAGCCCCATTAAAGTCCTTTTTGATCCATTTCCAAGCTTGATTGTGATTTAGGGTTGGTAATAAGTTGATTACCCTTTAGATCTAGGCATGATTGAGCTCCAGGAGCTCGGATCTACTGCCTTTATGGAGCCATATTGCATGAAAGCCCTAGATCTACTCTTTTAGTGCATTTTGAGCCCTAAAACCTTCATTGGTGTTTATTTACACGTAAAGTTGGAAACTTTACGTGTTAATCAAGCCCTAGAAACCCAGATCTATGTTTGGCATGAGCTGGATTCGAGCAAACTCGAGTATATAGTATTTGCATGTGACAGACTCGGCGAGTCGTTCATCGGACTCGGCGAGTCGAGTTGCGAGTCCCCGAGTTTTCCCCCTTTTCGTGTTTACGGGGTGGAGTAGTGAGTCATGGGGTGTGACTCAGTGGGTTGGAAGCCAGACTCACTCATGAAGGAACTCGGCGAGTTCAAGGCAATCTTCTTGTCTCAAGAACAGACTCGGCGAGTTGTTCATACAACTCGGCGAGTCTCAGCATAGAGTGTTCTTCGGATGAAGATGAACTCGACGAGTTGTTCATACAACTCGGCGAGTAGGATGAAGGACTATTGGACTTTGGTTTAGAAGGAAAACTCGTCGAGTCAATGCCTAACTCGACGAGTAGAGACGGGATTATGGTCAGTCAAAGGGATAGGAACTCGGCGAGTTGGCAAGCCAACTCGGCGAGTCGGGTCAACTGGAAGTTGACTTTGACCTTGACTTTTTGCTTGGTTAGGGGTAAATGGTCATTTTAACCTGAAGTTGTTTAGCAGTATTTGACTAAGTGTTTTGTGGGAATTATAGCCGGAGGATTTCCGAGGCAGAAGCAGCAGAAGACAGTCAGTTCCCACGCAGGTCAGCAGCTACTTTGAGGTGAGTTACCTTCCAGTAGCGGTGGGTCTACGGCCACAATGCCGACCCACCAGTAGGAGTTGTATGATAGATGATTGTCTCTGTGATATTCATCTAGGGTTGCTACTACCTGTGTTATGTTTATGTGCTAGTATGATATGATGCTATGTGATATGTGTTATGTGGTAGATGTAGGGGGTGAAATAGTCCCCAGTATCCGGTCGTAAGGACCGAAGGGGAGGCCAACAGCCAGATATGCTAGGCAGTATCCGGTTGTAAGGATCGAAGGGGAGACCAGCACCCAGATATGCTAGTCAGTATCTGGTCGTGAGGACCGAAGGGGAGGCCAGCACCCAGATATGCTAGTCAGTATCCGGTCGAGAGGACCGAAGGGGTAGGTCGCGCACCCAGATATGCCCAGCAGTATATGTATGTTATTTGATTATGTGGTATGTGGTACAGTGGGGGAACTCACTAAGCTTCGTGCTTACAGTTTTCAGTTTTGGTTTCAGGTACCTCTTCTTCGAAGGGGAAGGAGCTGGCGCGGTAGCGGCCCATCACACACATGCCATGTATGATTGGTGAACGATTTAATTCTAATGTTTGCTAAGTATATGTTTTAAAAATGAAATTTTTGGCTCGTATTTTTGGGACGTTACAAAGTATTTATGTAGTAAATCAACTGTTGCTTGTATTCCCTCCCTAAAAACATGAAAAACCTTGAAAATGTGGGGGTATAAGCTGACCTTGAGTGGGTTTGTGGGTTGTTTGAAGTGGTGATGAGAAGATTTCCAAAGGGTTTAACACATTTTAATGTGTGTAAATAGGATGATATGGACATGAAAATGTATTAAAACACTAGGAAATCACAAAGTACTTACCAAAGTTGAAGAACCCACTTGAAAGATTTTGTATTTGGAAGCTTTGGCTTTCTTTTGAGAGGGTTTGAAGTTGCAGCAAAGAGTAATGAAATGGATGGGGATTTTGGGGTGGTGATTTCGTTCATTATAAGGAGGATAATTTACATGACCTTTTACTAGTTACCTGTTGGGGAATATGTTTATTTGTTGAGTGTTTTGCTTGGGATCCTGCTGACTTTTCATGGGAAATGGGGTGAGATATCATGTAACGACCCGTTTTCGGTATGTTAATTAATCTGATTTGGGCTAAGTTTTCAAGAGGGACTCGGCGAGTTCTAGCCTGACTCGCCGAGTCGGGTCGCGCATCTTGTGCACGCGGGAGCCGGCGACTCGGCGAGTCCATATCCTGGACTCGCGCGAGTCCGTCCGTCTGGGTGGAACCCTAACTCCCCGGGTTTGCTCACTATTTAAACCCCATTATAGCCTCCATCTCGTCACTTTCCCCCTGAGAGCACTGTGAGAAACCCTAAACCTTCCTCTTGTGAGCTTATATGTGATCTTGTCCCATTTTGTGAAGGAGTGAAGAAGGAGAAGAAGAAGGAAGCAAGGAAACGTGTTCTAGTGCCAAGATCCAAGGTCAAGGGTGAACTTATTGAGGTATTTTCGGAGTTCCCTTCTGGTTTCATGCTTAAACTTCCATTAGAGCTCTTTTAAGGGTTATTTGATGCTTGTTCCAAGCTTTATGCTTGCTTGAATGTGTTGTTAAGCCGAAACATCTTTAGATCTGAGTGTTGGGGTGTTGTAGAGTCCAGATCCACTGCCTTTTTGGGGTTACATTGCATGTTAGCCATGGATCTACCCTTATTGTGCATATTTTAGTCTTATTTCCCTCAATCATGTAGTTGTGCACGTAAAGTTGGAAACTTTACGTGGTAAAACAGCTTAATGGACCCAGATCTATCATTTGCATGTGTTGGATTTAAGAGAAATCGAGTAAAAATGTGTTGCATGGCGGCGACTCGGCGAGTCGGAAGAACGACTCGACGAGTCCGGTCGCGAGTCCCGAGTTCTTCAGTTCCTTCAGTGTCGAGTGGACGAGGTGAGTTAGGGAGTGGACTCAGCGAGTTAAGAGTAGACTCAGTGATGGAGGGACTCGGCGAGTTTGTTCATACAACTCGGCGAGTCCAAGGCAATCTTCTTGAGAATCAAGAACAACTCGTCGAGTCTGTTCATCTGACTCGGCGAGTCGGATGAAGATCATCTGAGTTCTTGGATCCAGAGGGTACTCGTCGAGTCGATGCCACACTCGACGAGTAACAGCATGTAAGAGTTAAGCGGAGAGTCTAGGACTCGGCGAGTCGGATATACCGACTCGGCGAGTCAGCCCTGAGTAAGTCAACGTTGACCAAGGGTAAAAGAGTCATTTTACCCTGAGTGTAGTGCTAGTGATTGATTGAGTGTGTTTATGGATTTGTAGCCGAGGAGATTCAGGAGCAGCAGCCGTTAGCTTTCCGAGCCGCACTCTCATCCGCTAGCTTACGAGGTGAGTTTCCTTCCCGTAAGGGCGGGTCTAAGGCCACAATGCCGGCCCGTCCAGTTAATAGTAGTTTCCGGACTTCGGTCCGATGTAGTAGTTAGTATGTTTGAGGCCTTCGTGGTTCAGACATGTTTTATGTGCTGTGTGTATGTGTTATGTTCCGGGCCACGGCCCGATGCAGTATGCAGTATAAATTGTTATGATATGCTATGTTATGCGCAGTCAGTCCCGGACCTCGGTCCGATGCAGGGGACACGGTCCCAGTCAGTTCCGGACTTCGGTCCGATGCAGCTAGTTCCGGACTTCGGTCCGATGCAGTTAGTTCCGGACTTCGGTCCGATGCAGGGGACAAGGTCCCAGTCAGTTCCGGATTTCGGTCCGATGCAGTTTCCGGGCCCCGGCCCGATGCAGTGGGCAAGGCCCAATATGTGATTATATGTTGTTGTATGGTATGTGGTAAGTTGGGGGAGCTCACTAAGCTTCGTGCTTACAGTTTCAGTTTTGGTTTCAGGTACCTCCGCAAGCCAAGGGAAGAGCTCTGGATGACGGCATCGCACACACCACCGTTTCAGCTTTAGTTTGGATTTGATCTAGCTGTTGTTTTGGATATAGCATGTTACATTTTCCGCACAGTACTTTGTTATCTTTTGGGACATATCACGCATGGTTTATTTATATGATACTCGGATTATAGTTTTGATGGTATTAAAAACGAAATTTTCGGGTCGTATTTTTGGGACGTTTCAAGTTGGTATCAGATCTGATTTGCTTTCAGTGCAATCAGAGGGGACACAAAAGGTCCCAGTGTCCCAGTTTAGCTGCAGCAGGGAAGGTGCATGCACCCGCCCCTGCTACTTTGAGGATCACGGATGGCCGTCAGGGCCGAGCTGATGCGCCGGTGGCGAAAAGCAGGGCATTCCAGATGACAGCAGAGGAGGCGCGAGCGACTCCTGATGTGGTGACGGGTATGTACATTTCTTTCATCTTTTAATTATTAATATATCGTTTGAATATTATTTGATGGTACGTTTTATTTAGGGTCGTTCTCGGTGAACGGCATCCCTGCTTTGGTATTGTTTGACTCGGGGGCCACCCGATCATTTGTATCGCTTGCGCTTAGCAAGAGATTTAGCAAAGCTCCGGGGGAACTGGATTGTCCGTTAGAGGTTGAGATAGCAGATGATAGGACCGTGAGGGTCGACAAAGTATATAGAGGGTGTTCCCTTCAAATATTTGAGGAGCAGTTTTCAGTGGATTTGGTTCCAATTCCCCTGCGCGGGAATAAAGTTATTGTGGGAATGGATTGGCTAAGCCCCAATGGGGCGGTGATTGATTGTGAGCTTCAGCTAGTGAGGGTTCGCACTCCCAGTGGGGGAGAGATAGTGGTTCAGGGCGAGAGGCCCCAGCGAGGATTGACTTTCTGCTCTGCCGCTAGGGCGAGGCGCTACGTTCAGCAGGGTTGCGCCGGTTATGTAGCCTACGTCTTGGATGCCCGGGATAAGGGCAAGACGACGATCGATGATGTTCCTATTGTTCGAGATTACCCGGATGTGTTTCCCGAGGATTTGCCGGGGATACCTCCTGAGAGGCAGGTTGAGTTCAGGATCGACCTGGTTCCTGGTGCGGCTCCGATAGCCAAAGCACCATATCGACTTGCTCCCCCTGAGATGCAGGAGTTGTCTACACAGCTTCAGGAGCTGTTAGACAAGGGTTTCATTAGACCAAGCAGTTCGCCTTGGGGAGCGCCGATCTTATATTGTGAGGAAGAAAGACGGGTCGCATCGGATGTGTATTGATTACCGGGAGTTGAACAAGGTAACGGTGAAGAACCGTTACCCACTTCCGAGGATAGATGACTTGTTTGATCAGCTCCAGGGAGCGTCTTGGTTCTCCAAGATTGACCTACGCTCCGGTTACCATCAGATGAGGGTCAGGGATGAGGATGTTCAGAAGACTGCTTTCAGGACCCGGTATGGTCATTATGAGTTTGTGGTGATGCCATTTGGGCTCACCAATGCCCCAGCCGCGTTCATGGATCTCATGAACCGCGTGTGCAGACCGATGCTGGATCGGTCAGTGATAGTGTTCATCGATGACATCTTGGTGTATTCCAAGACGCAGGGACAGCACGAGGAGCACCTGCGGGAGGTGTTGGAGACTTTGAGGAGGGAGAGACTGTTCGCTAAGTTCTCCAAGTGCGAGTTCTGGTTACGCGAGGTGCAGTTTCTTGGACATCTCGTTAATCAGAAGGGTATTTTGGTTGACCCGGCCAAGATTGAGGCCGTGATGCAGTGGGAGGTCCCGAGGTCTCCATCTGAGATTCGGAGCTTCCTAGGATTGGCAGGGTATTATCGGAGGTTTATTCAGGATTTCTCCAAGATAGCAGTGCCGCTCACCCGACTAACCAAGAAGTCGGTAGTTTTTCGTTGGGGGCCTGAGCAGCAGGCGGCGTTCGAGACTCTCAGACAGAGATTGTGCGAGGCTCCAATCCTTACCTTGCCAGAGGGTGTTGAGGATTTCGTGGTCTATTGTGATGCTTCGATCACAGGTATGGGAGCAGTGTTGATGCAGCGAGGCCACGTGGTGGCTTATGCCTCGAGACAGTTGAAGCCTCACGAGGCTAATTATCCTACCCACGACTTGGAGCTGGGGGCAGTTGTATTTGCCCTCAAGATTTGGAGACATTATCTGTATGGGGTCCGCTGTACTATCTACACAGACCACAAGAGTTTGCGATACCTTATGGATCAGCCTAGTTTGAATATGAGACAGAGGAGATGGTTGGACGTGCTGAAGGACTATGACTGTGAGATCCTGTATCATCCAGGGAAGGCCAACGTGGTGGCCGATGCCCTAAGCCGTAAGGCGTCGGCGGCCCCTATCAGGGATTTGTGCATGAGGATGACGGTGATCACTCCTTTGTTGGAGCGGATCAAGGAGGCTCAGTTGGAGGGTCTCAAGGAGGAGAGGCAGAGGTGCGAGAGGATAGTGGGCCGAGTAGCTTCGTTCGACTACGACAGTCGGGGTTTGATGACGCTTCATGGTAGGGTGTGGGTACCGTACTGGGGTGGGGTACGGCAAGTATTGATGGACGAGGCTCATAAGTCTCGGTTTTCTATCCATCCAGGGGCGACGAAGATGTACCGAGATCTTCGACCTGATTATTGGTGGCCCTGCATGAAGCGGGACGTCGCTTGGTACGTTGAGAGGTGCTTGACCTGCCGGAAGGTCAAGGCGGAGCACCAAAGACCTCACGGCAAGATGCAGCCGTTGGATATACCCGTGTGGAAATGGGAGGACATCACCATGGATTTTATCACCAAACTTCCCAGGACCGCGCGTGGAGTAGATTCGATATGGGTAGTGGTGGATCGGTTGACGAAGAGTGCCCATTTTATTCCGATCCAGGAGAGCATATCGGCGGAGAGGTTAGCCGATATCTATGTGCGAGAGATTGTGGCACGTCATGGGGTGCCGGTATCGGTAGTGTCGGACCGAGATGTTCGCTTCACGTCCAGATTCTGGAAGCGGTTTCACGACGAGATGGGTACTCGTCTCCATTTCAGCACCGCTTTTCATCCTCAGACTGACGGGCAGAGCGAGAGGACGATTCAGACTCTCGAGGACATGCTTAGGGCATGTGTTCTGGATTTTGGGGGCTGTTGGGATACGTACCTTCCCTTAGCGGAATTCTCGTATAACAACAGCTATCATGCGAGCATTGATCGACCTCCTTTTGAGATGTTATATGGCAGGAAGTGCAGGACCCCGATTTGTTGGGGCGAGGTCGGTCAGCGGGTCATGGGGAGCACCGAAGTGGTGCTCAAGACGACGGAACTGATCCAGCAGGTCCGTAATAGACTGCAGACTGCGCAGAGTCGACAGAAGAGCTACGCCGACAGGAGGCGTTCAGACTTGGAGTTCCAGGTGGGAGACATGGTTCTTTTGAAAGTCTCACCTTGGAAGGGTGTCATCAGGTTCCGGAAGAGGGGCAAATTGGGCCCCAGGTTTATTGGACCTTTCAGGGTTTTGGCCCGGGTGGGTCGGGTCGCTTACCGGTTAGATCTCCCTGAGGAGCTCAGTTTGATACACAACACCTTCCACGTGTCGCAGTTGAGGAAGTGTCTAGTGGACGAGACAGCGGTCGTTCCCTTGGAGGATATCCAGGTCGATAGCGGCTTGAATTATATCGAGAAGCCGATAGCAATTTTGGAACGGAAGACCAAGACCTTGAGGAACAAGGTAATTCAGCTGGTAAAGGTGCAATGGCAGCATCGGAAGGGGTCTGAGTGGACATGGGAGGCTGAAGAAGAAATGAGAACGCACTACCCGGAGTTATTCGCAGATCCAGCCGTAGCAGACTTCGAGGACGAAGTCTGAAGCAAGTGGGGGAGAATTGTAACGACCCGTTTTCGGTATGTTAATTAATCTGATTTGGGCTAAGTTTTCAAGAGGGACTCGGCGAGTTCTAGCCTGACTCGCCGAGTCGGGTCGCGCATCTTGTGCACGCGGGAGCCAGCGACTCGGCGAGTCCATATCCTGGACTCGGCGAGTCCGTCCGTCTGGGTGGAACCCTAACTCCCCGGGTTTGCTCACTATTTAAACCCCATTATAGCCTCCATCTCGTCACTTTCCCCCTGAGAGCACTGTGAGAAACCCTAAACCTTCCTCTTGTGAGCTTATATGTGATCTTGTCCCATTTTGTGAAGGAGTGAAGAAGGAGAAGAAGAAGGAAGCAAGGAAACGTGTTCTAGTGCCAAGATCCAAGGTCAAGGGTGAACTTATTGAGGTATTTTCGGAGTTCCCTTCTGGTTTCATGCTTAAACTTCCATTAGAGCTCTTTTAAGGGTTATTTGATGCTTGTTCCAAGCTTTATGCTTGCTTGAATGTGTTGTTAAGCCGAAACATCTTTAGATCTGAGTGTTGGGGTGTTGTAGAGTCCAGATCCACTGCCTTTTTGGGGTTACATTGCATGTTAGCCATGGATCTACCCTTATTGTGCATATTTTAGTCTTATTTCCCTCAATCATGTAGTTGTGCACGTAAAGTTGGAAACTTTACGTGGTAAAACAGCTTAATGGACCCAGATCTATCATTTGCATGTGTTGGATTTAAGAGAAATCGAGTAAAAATGTGTTGCATGGCGGCGACTCGGCGAGTCGGAAGAACGACTCGACGAGTCCGGTCGCGAGTCCCGAGTTCTTCAGTTCCTTCAGTGTCGAGTGGACGAGGTGAGTTAGGGAGTGGACTCAGCGAGTTAAGAGTAGACTCAGTGATGGAGGGACTCGGCGAGTTTGTTCATACAACTCGGCGAGTCCAAGGCAATCTTCTTGAGAATCAAGAACAACTCGTCGAGTCTGTTCATCTGACTCGGCGAGTCGGATGAAGATCATCTGAGTTCTTGGATCCAGAGGGTACTCGTCGAGTCGATGCCACACTCGACGAGTAACAGCATGTAAGAGTTAAGCGGAGAGTCTAGGACTCGGCGAGTCGGATATACCGACTCGGCGAGTCAGCCCTGAGTAAGTCAACGTTGACCAAGGGTAAAAGAGTCATTTTACCCTGAGTGTAGTGCTAGTGATTGATTGAGTGTGTTTATGGATTTGTAGCCGAGGAGATTCAGGAGCAGCAGCCGTTAGCTTTCCGAGCCGCACTCTCATCCGCTAGCTTACGAGGTGAGTTTCCTTCCCGTAAGGGCGGGTCTAAGGCCACAATGCCGGCCCGTCCAGTTAATAGTAGTTTCCGGACTTCGGTCCGATGTAGTAGTTAGTATGTTTGAGGCCTTCGTGGTTCAGACATGTTTTATGTGCTGTGTGTATGTGTTATGTTCCGGGCCACGGCCCGATGCAGTATGCAGTATAAATTGTTATGATATGCTATGTTATGCGCAGTCAGTCCCGGACCTCGGTCCGATGCAGGGGACACGGTCCCAGTCAGTTCCGGACTTCGGTCCGATGCAGCTAGTTCCGGACTTCGGTCCGATGCAGTTAGTTCCGGACTTCGGTCCGATGCAGGGGACAAGGTCCCAGTCAGTTCCGGATTTCGGTCCGATGCAGTTTCCGGGCCCCGGCCCGATGCAGTGGGCAAGGCCCAATATGTGATTATATGTTGTTGTATGGTATGTGGTAAGTTGGGGGAGCTCACTAAGCTTCGTGCTTACAGTTTCAGTTTTGGTTTCAGGTACCTCCGCAAGCCAAGGGAAGAGCTCTGGATGACGGCATCGCACACACCACCGTTTCAGCTTTAGTTTGGATTTGATCTAGCTGTTGTTTTGGATATAGCATGTTACATTTTCCGCACAGTACTTTGTTATCTTTTGGGACATATCACGCATGGTTTATTTATATGATACTCGGATTATAGTTTTGATGGTATTAAAAACGAAATTTTCGGGTCGTATTTTTGGGACGTTTCATATCACATCTTACCTGTTGGGTAATATGTTTATTTGTTGAGTGTTTTGCTTGATGTTATAAAACGTACTGTTGTGTATAATTTGATGATTAGTTAGTACATGCATATGGGTCAAAGTTTATGTATTCCTTTCAGTCCTTGGAGGATTAAAAGCGATATCTTGGGCCCCTCAATGATTTTGCTTTGACTTATGTGTCGGGCCCGGTCAGAACTGAATTGATGTGTTCAATTAAGTTATATCTCAAACAAATCGGAAATTAGGAAACAAACTGTTGGACAATAAGTACGATGTTGTTCCATGTATTTGTCCGGCTTATATCTTGAACAGAGGATTATTTGGTCACTTATCTTAAATGGCATATCATCTTAGTTCCGCGAGACTTTGAAAGAGCTATGATTGTTGGTCGGATCCTGAAGTCGTACTTGCAACTATAGTTATTAGACTTATCCAAGTGGGAGCCTGTTGGATAAGGTGTCTAAGTCCACAACTATATTTGGTATGGCATCATAACAATTGGATAGAAAAAATGAGAAAAAAGGACACTTATGATTTGTTAATATATTATCATCTCTAGTATATTAATATGAAATCATTTTATTTAATTAGTATTGATCAAGAATTAATTTGGAATTACTTTTATGATCAAAAGAGAATAAATAAATATATGGGGATTGATTTGGTAAATCATTAATTCTTATATAATGGGCTTATGATCCATGATTCATTAGATTGGGCTAGGACCCATAAGGTGCTCCATGGAGGTTAAAACCCATGGATCATGGAGGAAATGAAAAGTCATGCACAATAGGGTTTGCATGCTGTACCCTACATGTGACTAACTATATAAAGAACCTCATAGGAAGTAAAATCGGCCACTAAGACATAAGAGTGAGGGCTAGCCGATTTTGTGCACAAGTGTTCTTCTCTCAAGTTATTCCAAGAGTTGAGGTGTTGTGTGAATCATTTGAGGCATCACATTTAGGGTGCTAGGCTCACAAGGTCTTAAGGAATCCAAGCAACAAGAAAGCTATGTCATTCTACTATTTTTTATATTACAAGTACCCCATAACATGCTAGTTAGGATGAGAACCTTGGAAAAATCAAATTTATATGTATATTAGAGAAAACATAGATCCAAGGTTTCTAGGGTTGCATGTATACCATAGGAGTGTTAGAAGGCTCAAAACCCATCAGTAGTATTAGAGCCTAGGCTTGTTTTCAATATACATGATGCAAATTGCTGCAAAAAGTCGAAATTGTGCTCATTATTTAGTGGACTCGCCGAGTCCATGGGGGGACTCAACTAGTCCAAGTGAAACTTCATCCTACTCGTTGAGTAGGTTCTTGCACTCGGCGAGTAGGAGGCCCATAGTGCAGAATTTCAAGTTTTAATGATGGAATTGGACTCGAATCATTACCCTAAACTGTTTTGGACTTATAAGATCTATTTTTGATGTGGTAATGATTATGCTAATCCATTTTCAAAGTTTATTATCAAAGTTTCAAGTTTTATATACGTTTATATGATTCTTGAAAATTTTTGATATGAATGTTTATGCTTATGAGTTTTGGTAGATCATAGGAATTATTTGCAAATTGTTTGTTAGTGTAATTCTTGATCTAAATGCCAATTAATGGACTCCATTACTTGTCCTCAAGTTATGGAATTCCAAAAGTCTCTTCTTTAAAACCATTAAGACTCATAAGTTATTGAAATGAAAAGTCTTGAATAGTTTCAAAACTTTCCCACAAGTTTTGGAATTTGTAATGTCTCACACACACTTTAATTCCAATGCCTAGAGTTTTAAAAAGTTTAAAATTCAACTCTTATACTTTATATTATTATAGGTTTATATATATATATATATATATATATATATATATATATATATATATATATATATATATATATATATATATATATATGATCAATTCAGTCTTACCATTAGTAGGCCTCATTCACGAAGCTGGTCTATAAGGGGGTATAAGGTTGTTGCCTATAAAATGGCAGCTTAATGGGTGTCAACTCTCACCCACCACTTCTTTGACTGGTGGAGGGTCGTTAGCCGAACAGGTAGGACAATGACTATAATTCTCATTAAAAGCATAATGATGATGATAAAGCAACTAAATCTTTTATAAATTCCCAATCTTAGTTACTTTAGGAAAATGTGAATTTGGTGCTAACCCATGAAATTACACTTTCTACCTTACCAAGTCGTCAGTGGAGCGTGTGTGGTTAACCGACACACTAACATGGACTAGTAAGTGTGGAAAAGGGTAACTTAATGTTTATGATAAGTCGGTGGAGTGCATGTGGTTAACCGGCACATCGATTAGGTGCTAAAGTTAAGGGTACTAAGTTAATTTTCATGGTTATTCACACCTTGTTTGTGATCCTCGACATCCCAGTCACAAACTTGATAGGGAAAAATCGATATTTAAACATGTCATTGAAAAGTTCAATGAATCTCAAAAGATCTAGGAGTTTCGATCCAATTAAAATCTAATACTTATTTCATTTTTCATGGTGGAAAGTGGTGAATCGTCATTCTCCTACCTTCAAATATCTTATAGCTTGGATTACGACATCCCTCTTCCAAATTACGAAGTATTGTGTTGGGTCCGAGCCTTAATATTACATTTGGGTGTCTTATTAAGGACTCTTTATCTGATCTAAACTTGTATTTCTTCTTTTCAGATGTCTTCCAACAATGCTTCTGGCTCAAACCCTACCGGCTCCTTCTCTCTCATGAACCTTTATGGGAGAGTCATCTTTGATGGTTCAAAATTTAATGAATGGATCAGGAACATCAGGATGGTCACACGTTACGAGGACAAGCAATATGTCCTTGATAAGGAGCTGAAAGAAATTGATGAGTCTTCTGCTACTCCATAGGAGATCATTGACTTTAAGACTCATGAGAGAGATGCCACCAAGTTGGCATGTATCATGTTGGCCACGATGATAGCTGAACTCCAAAAGTCCTATGAGGACTTTTACCCTTTTGAGATGCACATGGACCTGATGGACAAATACCATCAGAGTGCTCGTCAAGAGAGGTATGAAATCATCTCCTCCATGATAACAACCCGAATGAATGATGGTGAACCCATCACGGCCCACATGCAAAAAATGCAAAGGTTTGTGGACCATTTGCTGAAGTAGAATGTGAACTTCTCTGAGGAGCTGTCTATTGACATCATACTGCACTCCTTACCTCCATTTTATGATCAGTTCCGAATAACCTATCATATGAACAAGGAGGAGGTCACATTCAGCAAGCTTCAAGGACTTTTGAAGACCGCCGAAAGTGGTCTAAAAGGTAAATCAGTTGTTACCACTCCTACTCCTAACACCGCCCCTGTTCTGGCAATCGGGCAAGGTAAAGAGAAAAATAGGAAGACCCCTTCGAAGGGTACTAAGGGAAAGTCTCTTGATGGCTCCTCTTCGAGTGGAACCAAAGGTGGTTCTGTCACTCCCTCTTCCAACCCAAAAGAAGCTGAGTGCTTCTATTGTCATGATATGGGGGCACTAGAAACGAAACTGCCCGTCGTACCTGCAAGATGTTAAGGATGGGAAGGTTAAACCTACCCATGCATGTATTTACATTATATTGTCTAATAACTCACCGCATACTAATTCTTGGGTCCTTGATACAGGTTGTGGTATTCACATATGTTCTGATTTGCAGGGCCTAAGAAGAAGTGAGGATGTGGAGCACGAAAAGAGAAACTTGATCTTGAGGAATAGGAAAGCTTCACCTGTCACCAAGATTAGATTTTATTCTTTATTGTTGCATAGTGGGTTAATGTTAGATTTGAATAAGTGTTGTTACTTGTCTGAAATGGCGAGAAATATTATTTCTTTTCACGGTTTGTACAAACAAGGATTTACTTTTTCATTTGATAATGAATGTGGTGGTATTAATGCTTTTTATAATAATGTTCTTTATATTAAAGCATTACCTTGTGATGGTGTATATGAAACTGTGTCGGTTGTAGACAACTTAGGAAATAATGTGTTGCATATTGAATCTTCCACTAGTTCGGATAACGCATCCTTGTGGAATTGTTGTCTTGGACATGTCAACAAGAAGCGCATAGGACAAATCCAAAGGTTTGAGTCTTGGAGTCATTTGATATAAGGTCACATGATAGTTGCGAATCTTGATTACTTGGAAAAATGACTAAGTTGCCGTTCACTGGTACCTATGCGGGGGGTGAAGGTTTGTTGGACCTCATAGATGTATGTGGACCCTTCAGAACCGCCACAAGGGATGCTAACCGTTTCTATGTGACTTTTACTGATGATTACAATAGATATGGTTATGTCTACTTAATCAAGCATAAGTCGGAAACCATTGAGAAATTCAAAGAGTTTAAAGAGGAAGTGGAGAATTAGCTGGACAGGAAGATAAAGATGCTCCGATCCGATCGAGGTGGTGAGTATCTTAGTATCAAGTTCCTTGACTATCTTAAGGAATGTGGAATTGTTTCACAATTGACACCTACTAGGACACCACAACTGAATGGTGTAGTTGAGAGGCGTAATCGGACCTTGTTGGACATGGTTCGTTCCATGATGAGTTGAGCTTCATTACCAATCTCATTCTGGGGTTATGCCTTAGATACTTTTGCCCATATACTTAATCTAGTCCCGACCAAAAAGGTTGCCAAATCACCTCACGAGATGTGGACTGGGAAAGTTTCGACTTTAGACCACATCAAGGTTTGGGGTTGCGATGCTTTCGTGAGGCGCGAGACTCACGAAAAGCTCGAACTTCAAAGTGAGTGGTGTATTTTCATCGGCTACCCATAGAAATCCTTTGGTTACCTCTTTTATAGACCCAGTGAAAATGTGGTCTTTGTAGCAAGGAGAGGAGTCTTTCGTGAAAGAGAATTCATAAGCCAAGGAAAAAGTGGGAGGCAAATTGAACTTGAAGAGCTTCAAGAGTGAAGTAGTGAAGGAACCTCAAACCCTAGCAATCAACCTGAGGAGGAAACTCCTGTTGAACCAACTGACGAGTCTGTACCTCTGAGGCATTCAACTGGAGTTAGAAATTCGCTTGAGCATTATTATGGTTTCCATATTACTGCGGAAGGTGATACATTTATCAGTGATAGTACACTGGTAAATCTGGATGAACCTAACAGCTATAGGGAAGCCATGGCAGGCCCTGAGTCTACATAATGGAAAGAGGCTATGGACAGCGAGATTCAGTCTATGTATGACAATCAAGTTTGGAACATGGTTGACAATGTACTGGGTTGTAAGACAGTCGGGTGCAAATGGATCTTGAAGAAGAAGACCGACATGGATGGGAAAGTGCACACTTATAAGGCGCGACTAGTTGCGAAGGGCTTCACCCAAACTTAGGGAGTTGACTATGATGAAACCTTTCCACCAGTAGCGAAAATTAAGTCTATTAGGGTTATGCTAGCCATTGCTGCATTTCATGATTATGAAATATGGTAAATGGATGTCAAAACCGCTTTCCTTAATGGAAAGTTTGTTGAGGATGTTTACATGAGTCAGATAGAGGGTTCTGTCAATGCAAAGTACCCCAATAAAGTGTGTAAGCTTTAGAAATCCATTTATGGATTGAAACAAGCATCTCGCAGTTGGAATCTTTGTTTTGATGAAAAATTCAAAGAGCTTGGTTTTTCGAGAAGCGAAGATGAGTCCTATGTATATGTCAAAGCTAGTGGGAGTATAGCTGGCTTTTTGGTACTGTATGTGGATGACATACTACTGATAGGAAACGACATCCCAACTTTGCAGGAGATTAAGTCCTCGTTTGGGAAGTGTTTCGCTATGAAGGACCTTGGAGAAGCTGCCTATATCCTAGGGATAAGGATATTGAGAGATAGGTGTAAAATACTAATTAGACTTTGTCAGGTTACCTACTTGGACAAGGTGTTGAAAAGGTTCAACATGTAGAATTCTAAGAAAGGTGATTTACCAATCCAAAGCAAGGCCAAACTGAGCAAGGCTCAGAGTCTGAGTATAGAGGCTGAGATAGCTGAGATGAGTCGATTACCATATGCTTCCGTTGTTGGCTCAATCATGTATGTTATGACTTGTACCCGAACTAAGGTGCCCTTTGCTTTGAGCATGGTCAGAAGATATCATGGGAATCCTGGCAAGGCTCATTGGACTATGTTGAAGAACATCCTCAAGTACCTGTGGAGGACTAAGGATTGGGTCCTTACCCTTGGTGGGAGTAATGACTTGAGAGTAGTGGGGTATAGTGATGCTAGCTTTCAGACAGATATGGATAATTTCCACTCTCACTCGGGTTGGGTCTTTACCCTAAATGGAGGATCAATTACTTGGAAAAGTTCCAAGTAGGAGATAGTAGCTGATTCATCTTGCGAATCAGAGTACATAGCAGCAAGCGAGGCGGCAAAGGAGGAAATATGGCTGAATAACTTCATTGGAGACCTTGGAGTTGTACCAGCTATAAAGGAGCCTATGGAGATTTTCTGTGATAATGAGAGTGCAGTTCCCTTAGCCAAGGAACCAAGGGATCACGGCAGATCCAGGCACATCGACAGAAAATACCACTTCATTAGACATCGAATACAAGAAGGACTCCTCGTGGCAAAGATGGTATCATCAAATGAGAACCCAACAGATCCCCTCACGAAGGGACTATGTAGGGTTAAGCATTTACAGCATGCGAGGCACATCGGGCTGAAGGATGATATTAGTATTAGTAATTAGATATATTTTGAAACTTGTAATAGTTGTAATGTAATTGACATTTGATGTTTAAATAAAAGGTGTTTTTATTTACTAGTATGGTATTGTCTTGTGTCAATCATTTACTATTGTTTCAGTTTGCATGTTTTGACTTCCAGAATAATCATGTTATGGTATATCATATTATTCAAACTGTCCACAGTCGATCGTACTTTGGAAGTAGGTATTGAAATAAGACTGTCATGAATTGGGTGTGTAGATTTGTCTGAATTGTATTGGACATAGCAAGTGTTGCTGCAACATTCATGAGTGCTCATAAGTTCTAAGTATTGGTTTTAACCCATGCTCACTTATATCACTTCATTGAATTTATCTCAAGTGATCGTGAGACGATAATATCATATAAGTCTTCAAACCAAGATCTATGAGTTGTTGACTATGAGTTTGTTGTACATTGATAGTACGAAAACGCATCAGTAACTTGATGTTATAAAACATACTGTTGTGTATAATTTGATGATTAGTTAGTACATGCATATGAGTCAAAGTTTATCTATTCCTTTTAGTCCTTGGAGTATTAAAAGCTATATCTTGGGACCCTCGATGATTTTGCTTTGACTTATGTGTCGGGCCCGGTGAGAACTGAATTGATGTGTTCAATTAAGTTCTATATCAAACAAATCGAAAATCAGGAAACAAATTGTTGGACAATAAGTATGACATTGTTCCATGTATTTGTCTGGTTGATATATTGAACAAGGATTATATGGTCACTTATCTTAAATGGAACATCATCTTAGTTCCGCGAGACTTTGAAAGAGCTACGCTTGCTGGTCGAATCCTGAAGTCGTACTTGCAACTATAGTTATTAGACTTATCCAAGTGGGAGCCTGTTGGATAAGGTGTCTAAGTCCATAACTATATTTGGTATGTACTTGACCCGATTTAGCATGGTCCATTTGGGTTGCATGGCATCATAACAATTGGATAGACAAAATGAGAAAAGGGACACTTATGATTTGTTAATATATTATAAGCTCTAATATATTAATATGAAATTATATTATTTAATTAGTATTGATCAAGTATTAATTTAGAATTAATTTTGTGATCAAAAGAGACTAATTAAATATATGGGGATTGATTTGGTAAATCATTCATTCTTATATAGTGGGCTTATGATCCATGATTCATTAGATTGGGCTAGGACCCACAGGGTGCTCCATGGAGGTTAAAACCCATGGATCATGGAGGAAATGAAAAGTCATGCACATTAGGGTTTGCATGTTGTAACCCTACATGTGACACACTATATAAAGAACCTCATAGGAAGTAAAATCGGCCACTAAGACATAAGAGTGAGGGCTAGCTGATTTTGTGCACAAGTGTTCTTCTCTCAAGTTATTCCAAGAGTTGAGGTGTTGTGTGAAGCATTTGAGGCATCACATTTAGGGTGCTAGGCTCACAAGGTCTTAAGGAATCCAAGCAACAAGAAAGGTATGTCATTCTACTAGTTTTTATATTACAAGTACCCCATAACATGCTAGTTAGGATGAGAACCTTGGAAAAATCAAATTTGTATGTATATTAGAGAAAACATAGATCCAAGGTTTCTAGGCTTGCATGTACACCATAGGAGTATTAGAATGCTCAAAAACCATCAATCCCTTGGTACACACCTCTATTTGATGATTTTGGTCCTAAAGTGCTTCAAACAAGTGATTTCGGTCTTATATTGAAGAGTTTTCGGCCTTAATGGGTCATAAACTAGAGATTTCGGTCTTGTAGCGATCCCATGGATGTGTTTTCGTTCTTGAGTAATAGAAATCACAAAGATGGTGGTCTTAGAATCGATAATTCAAGGTCATGACATAAATACATGTTTTTATTTAAAACCATTTGATTCTTGTTTGACTTGCATTGACCTTTCAAGGTTTATTTCAACATGGATTTCCAAGTGTATATTATCTTTAATCATAAAAATGGTGCCCTCTTGGCTTTAAATAAACATTATTGCATCAAAGTGACATAGATATACATTGTGGATACACTTATACACAATACCCCTTATACTTGGTTTGACCCAAAATTTTCTAGTTGTCACACAGTAGATCCAGAAACTACACTTCATTTGCAGCATTTTTGGGTAAGCAAGTCTCAAACTTGCTTAATGATTCCTTAGATCTCTTTGATTCACTTTTTATGAGGTTCTGGTCCAAGAATTTTAGCTTTTGGGGAATGGACGACCCAAGTGGACATTCTCCCGGATCTAGGACCTTGAAGGGCTGTTATGGCATAAAGGTGCAAACTTTATGCCATTGGAGCTCCCATGCAAACTCTAATATGTCATTTTGGCCTTTTAAGCCCCAAAAGGCCATGCATGGAGGAGAAGGCAGAAGCTTTACGTGTTTAAATGATGTTGAAGGCCTAGATCTCTGTTTGTATGCTTTAGTTGGGAGTGTGGATGACTTGTAGACCAAGATCTAAGTCCTAAAGATTTAGGGTTTGAGCTAAACCCATCAAATGGGGGTATTAATGGGTAAAGATGGAAACTTTACCCTTAAAAGGATGTTTTCAGTGTGTATGAGAAACAAAAAGCTTAAATATAAAGAATAGGGCTTAATGCTTTTAGATAGCCCAAACAGACTGAGGAACTCGACGAGTCCAGAGAGGGACTCAACGAGTTGTGTCGTTTTGTCCCGATTTTGTACAAGGTAGAACTCGACGAGTCTGCGATGGGAACTCAACCAGAACGTTTGCATGGTGTAACCCTACATGCACATTAGGGTTTGATGAGTCAACTCGGCGAGTTGAGTCAACCCAACCGGAATGTTGACTTTAACCAAAATGTTGACTTTGACCAGGGGTAAAATGGTCATTTTACCCTAAGAAGGATTATCAGATTTTGACTAAGTGTTATAGTGATAATGATAGTCGGGGAGTCATTGGAGCAGCCATCAGAGATTCCTCACATGAGATTTCACAGTTAGCTTACGAGGTGAGTTTTCCTCCAGCAGGAATGGGTCGAAGGCACCAATGTCGGCCCGTTTATGTATGTTAGCGTTTGTTGGACTTTCGTCCGATGTCGGGGTTAGCCCGATGTAGTTTATATGTTTTCTGGGTTTCGATCCGATGTCGGGGCGGTACCCGAAGAATGTTAGTATGTTTGATGTCTTTTTGATTCTTGCATGTGTTTGTATCTATATGTTTCAGACTATGGTCCAATGCCGGGGTAGTACCCGAGGAATGTTTGTATGTTTTTAGGATTTCGGTCCGATGTCGGGCGAGGCCGAGGAATGTTTATATGTCTATGATTAGGTGGTTATGCTCATGTTATATGTATTAGTAGTTATGATCATATGTATGCCAAGCTTTGTTCGATGTCGGGCGGGGCCCGATGTCGGATGCGGTCTGATGCAGGGCAGGCCTGATGCTGGGCGGGGCCTAATGTCAGACAAGGCCGATATCGGCCAGTGCCCAATGTAGCAGGGCGAGGCCCAATGTATGTTTTATGCGTTTATGTGTATGGTATGTGGTATTTTGTAGAGACTCACTAAGCTTCGTGCTTACAATTTTCAGTTTTGGTTTCAGGTACTTCCGCTAGTAAGGGGAAGAGCTCGAGATGATTGTATTGCACACACCACATCTTTTAGCCTGGGAGGATTCAAACTAATATTTATACATGTCATTTTGATACAATGTTCTGATATGATGTTTTGAGATACTATTACTTATGTTTTTGTGAGTTGTTTTGGGATTACCATGGTATTATTTATAAATTTAAAATGAAATTTTTGGACCGTATTTTTAGGATGTTTCATCAAGTTTTAATCTTTTCTTGTATATCTTTAGATCTCTTCTTTTGTTATTTGTTGTGTTTTTGGTCCCTTTTGGGTTAACGAGAGAGTGAAGATGTTTAAGGGCTTGTTATTCTAGATCTGAGTTGGTATTAGAATTCTTGAGCATAAAGGTGCTAGCTTTATGAGATAATTGGTTACATGCATGCATTAAGTCCCTTGTTAAGTCCTTTTTAAGCTTAAGAGCTTCATTTAGACATGCATGAACGTAAAGTTTGCAACTTTACATAGTTTTCTAGCTCAAGGAAGTAAAATCTATGTTTTAGGGCTAAGTCTTCAAGGATTAAGTCCTTATTGGTTAAGCCCTTGCTCTATCAATCCTTTTTGGTTGGCTTTGCAACCTTTTGGGTAATCCCTATGGGTGAATATGGAAACTTTACCCTTCTAAGTCTCATTGTGGTCTAGATTTGAGCTTTGAAGCTCTTGGAATCAGAAAGGGTAGCTTAATGTATTAAGTTGTTGGAATTCAGGCAAACACAGCGTGTTTGCAAGACAACACGGTATGTTGGCTGGGATTTTCCCAACTTTTTAGATGATGGCGAAGCACACAGTGTTGGCAAGTCAACACGATGTGTTTGGTCAACATGGACTATTGACTTTGACTTTGACCAGAAGTTTGATCAGGGTTAACCATGGTTATTTTGGGCCTTGGGTGCTTATTTGGAATTTGGGCTTTTGGATTGTTTAATTGGGCCTTGGTTTTGGGCCAAGTTACGAAGAGGGTAAAAAGGTATTTTACCCTAGCTTGGACACTTGGTATGAGTCGGATCCGATTGTTGATGGATGGTTATCTTGTGATTAATAGCGCAGGGGTTCTTGCGGGCCAGCAACCATAGATTCTTTCTGTGAGATTCGGCAGTGTGAGGTGAGTCTCCTCACTATTTTTAGCGGGAAGAAGGGACCAATGCCGACCCATGATTTGTTATGCTTAGTATGCTTGTTATCTGCGTGACTCGTTCATGTGTTATGTGTTTTATGTTTACCGGGTAGGGCTCAATGGCAGGCGGGGCCTGATGAGTATATTGTATGATAGTTATTTGTATGTGCTTTATGATTACTGGGTACGACCCGATGTCGGGCAGGGACCGAAAGCTAGCCTGTATGTATTTATCTGTGTGATTATGGCATGTGTTGTATGTTTATATTGTTATATGTTTATATGTTTATACCGAGCGGGGCCCGATCCCGGGCGGGGGCTGATGATTGACATATCTATTCACCGGGTGGGGCCCCGACGCGGGACGACGTCCGATGCCGGGTGGGGCCCGATGAAGGGTGGGGCCCATTATGTGTTTATATGTGCTATTATGTATGGTATGAGGTATGTTGGTGAACTCACTAAGCTTTGTGCTTATGGTTTTTAGTTTATGTTTTAGGTACTTCGGATTTTAAAATAGAATAGCCCGGGATGATTGCAGAGCACACACTACATGTTTCCGCTTTCTGTAATTTTCTCTGATTTGATGATGTTTTGATAAATGTCGATTAACTTGGTTTTATGGGAGTGTTATGTATTAACGATTTATTAATCTAAAAATGAAAATTTTATATTATTATTATTGGGACAATACATTTACTTTTATATTTTCGTTTTTCTTATGTGTTGATGTATCCCACCGGGAATCCGTCAAAGATAACGGAACCGCTAGTTTAACAGACGGATCGACCAAGGAGCAACGCGTGACTAACGTCGGGCCTTCACCCTCGCCTTCAAGACCCTGTATTCGTTACTTGGTGCCCAAGCGCCAATGCTAATGTTGAAGACAAAACAGTACCAAGAGTTCCGGAGAGTGACATGTGTAGTGCTTTGGACGCCGCTTCTGGTAGAGTATGCACCAATAGCGAACAACCACCCACGGAACATGATCCTCCAATCAAAAGCCATCAGCCCTTGCCAAACCTGAAAAGGTAGAAGATACAGTCGGGGATTTGTTCCCCCTATCCACATGTATAAAAGGCATCCTTATCCCCCAAGAAAATGGGCCAAGATAAAAAAAAAAAAACCTTTAACACTCCCTTTACGCTTTAAACCCACTCTCTCTCAGACTCTCACTGACTTGATTATTGGAGCCTCGTTCCAGGACAACCTTCCGGACAATGACTAACGGTCTTATTTTCTTTGTTTTGATTCTCAGGCTCTTCATTTCCACCCCTCGGAAAGACGGAGTTAAGCTGGTGACATATCACAATAGTCGGCGCTATCCGAGCATGCACTTAGTCCTAAAAAACCCACTCAACAACACCAGGCACCGGAAATAACAAACAAAGGACCGCAATGGCAAGAAGGTGACACCACTAGCCCGGTTCAACAAATGCAGTTCCTAGACGAAAGCGTTCTGTCAACACTGGAAGGACATTTGTTAGAACAAACACCAACAACGCTTCTAGTCGGCTCCGTAGTGGAGTTCATCACAAGCTTGTGGCGACCTACACCCGCTGCAAAAGCAAATTTCGCCACGACGACCACCATGGCGCCCCATAGGGCACCGACCACACAATCACAGCCAACAACTCACCAGCAACCATCCACGCGACAGACAGGGACAAACACCTAGTGCCCAAGTACCATCCCGTCCACTATACAACTAATTCCTGCAGGTCACCTGTCTTCCCCGATGACCACCATGTCACATGCCTCGCTATTCGCACAACATCCAGCGTTCAAACCCATACTCCTACTACTACCAAGGCATGTACCTCCTCCCCCCCCCCAACACAGCCACAAAACAACAACAATCAAGGCACACCGGTGCAGGGGACGCATTCACAAACCATGGGACCAACAGAATCGAGCTCATAGTCAAATCAACTGGTGCATGCATACCCACACAGGCAGTGTATGTGCCACAAACGTCGGTGTAAAACCATGGGTACCATTACAAATATGGTTAAGGGTACGCTAGCCCCTAACACATGCAACACACAATGGCCAGTGAACCACTTGCATATCCACACATGCATGACCCAGTATCAAGCATTAGCTCGGCATTTTTCCAGGAGCTCCTACAATACAAAATACCACATTCCGCCATGATCCCAAATATCCCAAAATATAACGGCACGACCGATCCCGACGAACACATAGACACTTATAAATGGACGATGACATTGATGCGGATGGACAAGAGGTTCACCTGCACCTACTTCCTTGTCATGCTTTCAGGAAACGCCAACAAGTGGTTCAAGGCGTTACGACTGAGAAGCATCTCCAGCTTCAAACAATTGAGACATCTGTTCCTCCACAATTTCATGCAGTTGAGAAAAGTCAAAGGAGATGCCAACTCGATCATGGCATGCAAGCAAAAGGAGGGAGAGTCCATTTGAGCATATTATAACTGGCTAACCTTAGCAACTTTAATCGTCCCAGGCCTTGAAGAATTCTTAGTCACAGGCGCCTTCGCTTAGGAGCTACTCCCATGCCCCTGTCAAGAAAAATGCAAGGCACAGTACCGAAATCTAGAGACGAGCTTAAATACATGGTCGATAAATACCATCGACAGATCGAAGTAGAGAAGTGCAAACAAGAAAATTTAAAGGTTATAGTGAACGCCTATCTCAAACAAGAATCAACCGACTCCTACTCCCACCATAACCATAAAGAACGCAACGATGGAAACCACAGAAAACAGAGTAGACATTCGAGACATTCCTCCTACAGATTCAACTTGTTCATCAAAGACGATCCGAGGAGCCACATGTCAGAAGTACACGCCGCAGAAAAAACCCCACCGTGGACAGAGAAGGAAAAATACCACAAGAGAAAAACACACGACACCGGAGAATGCGCGATACTCAAAAGAGAAGTAGCGGAAAAGCAATTGAACGGAGACCTAACAGAAATAGCAAGGACCCTATGGTCGATGTTCAAACTGAACAAAAAGACGAACGAACCCGCAAGGAAGCAAGCAGACAACCAATCAAAAAAGAGGATATTTTCACAATAGCGAGACCCAAGGATCGAGACAAGTGCCAACGGCTGGCCAAAGGCGATGTGATCCCACTCGGAGGCACTCTAAACATCAGTTTCTTGCCATCAGACCTGTGAATTCCCCACTGGGACACAACATCTCCAATCATAATCCCTGCCATGGTCATACATCAGAAGACCTAGCGAGCCTTAGTCGATGGAGACAGCAACACCAATATCCTTTATGAACTTTGTTTCAAGCAACTACCACCATGCTGGAGAAGGAACCTGAAACCCCTATCCCAGGCACCACTCGTTGGGTTCACGGGACACAAGTTGTGGCCACTCAGCACCATAAACCTACCATTGACTATAATTAGCATCGACGTGAATGAACAAGTAAACAGGATAATTGACTTCTTAGTAGTCAAACAAAGATTCGATAACAATATAATTCTTGGGCGCCCGACTCTTTTTCAATTATAGGCTATCCCATCGACAATACACGGCACGATCAAGTTCAAAACAACCAAAGGTTCATCAACGGTCACAACCATTAAGAAACGAGCAAAGCCAATCCGGGCAGTCACCGCGTGGGTCACCGCGTACATCCCAAAAAGAAAACGGACCATGATACTCACATCCAAAATGGTCAAATACAAGGAGAAAGACACACACACCCCCGATAAGAAGAACAAGCACAAGCCTCAGGCATGTAGCCCAGAGGGGGAAGGGAGCGGTAGTAATAACATTACCATGCCAGATACATCGCATATTTTTAGTATGAACACCAAAAAGGGTTAGGTACCACTAAGCATACCCACGCGCCTTTACGAAGTGAAGACACAAAGTATGAAGAAGAAGCCTGACAGAAAACAAAACCAAGTGATCGCAAAAGCCTGGGAGGGAAAGACAGGGAAGCACTCTGCTAAAGAAGATACAGACAGGAGGCTGCTACCAACAGAAAGAGCCCACAATTGGCAAAAGCTTTCCCTAGGATGGCACCCGGTCCAAAACCCTGCAAAAAATAGAATCAATAACAACAACGCAAGACCAGATGACACGAAACCTCCTAAAGATACTAACCAAATAACCAGAACTAGAGAATGGAAGAGATTGAAAATCATTTTCCGAAGGACGATTGTCCCAGAAACACCCAGTCACATGAACGCAAACATCAGAGAACTTGTAAGCACAGGAAAGGCACATAGTAAGAAGGACCACGAAGATGAAGAACTCATCCCGATGACTTAGGAGCCCAAGGGCCTAAGCCAATGATCCTAGCCTGGAAGGAATTAGGAGAAGGGTCTACGTGATCAAACTCCGACTGGATAATCACACCCTAACTAGCCAGTACATGACCTAGAAGTAGAATAGCATCAGCTATAGGACCACCGATACCTACCTAAACGATGTAGGTGTCTCCAAGACATCAAACAAAATATATATGCAATGAAAATTTAGAACGAACAAGTATATATACTTTTGTACAAACGACAAACAAAACAGATTGAACATCCGTGCCGCGTAACAATAACATCATGAAGGAAAACATAATTGTAAGCCTCAAAGGCTCATAATTTCCCCCCAACAAACATGTCAACAAGGTCAGTAGAGCCGCAAATCCTGATCATGACAAACAAGAGGCTTTAAAGGATCATAACTTTTCCCTCAAAGCATATAAACTCTCAGACTTCGAGGTGACGATCTTGTTGGATTAGGTATCTAAGCCCATAACTATAACTGGTATGTACTTGATTTGATAGTAGCATGGTCCTTTTGGGTTGTCTTGACCTTAGCAACTTGACAAGATAACTTTTGGAGAAAGAGGTTGGATTTATTATTTGGCATAATAAACTGATTTACTAATGTATTATGAAAATAATATATTAATTAGAAATCATGTTATTTAATTAGTATTTAATCAAAAATTAATTTGGAATTAATTTTGGGGTTAAAAGAACTGATTAAAAGAACAAGGGCTGTTTTGCAAATCATTGGTAGTTATAAAATTGGGCTGATGGATTCCTTAATTAGGAATGGACAAAAATCTATAGGGAGGCGCTATAGAATTTGTCCAAGGCTTTCTTGTGGAAGGTCTATGGGTTGCTTAAGCCTTAAGCAGGAAATTAGGGTTTCCTCCAGAAACCCTAGTAGCCCTCAACTATATAAGGAACCCCTAGGCTTAGTATTTTCGGTCAATGCTTGCTTCAAGAGAACCCTAGCCGAAATTCTAAGAGCTTCCTCCTCTCTCCTTCTCATCCTTTCGCTATTGGTGTTTGTGAGCCATTAGACGTGCAACATTTGAGCCACTGAGCTTTCAAGAGTCAAGGATCTTCAAGGTAATCATCAAAACCCTTTTGTTATATGATTTTCGAAAATTGTATGCTAGATCTAGGTTTTATTTCATTGGTATTCAATTGCACGTTCAACTAGTGAAAAACTTAGATCCAAAGCAATTAGGGTTGCATGATCACATAGGATGTAGTTATGCTCATGACCCATCAGTGGTATAAGAGTCTAGGATGTTTTTCAGTTGAATATGATGCATATATGAATTATCCAAAGGAGGAGGGAACAGATTCGTCAATCTGTTCATCAAACTCGACGAGTTCCATAGAGGACTCGACGAGTTGAGCCTACTTGACGAGTTCCTTGCAAAAACTCGACGAGTCGGGCTGTCAGATCTCTGGTTTTTCGAGTTTGATATCTTTTATTTGTTTAAGATATTTCCAATTTCATTTTAACTATCCAAAATTGAATTTTCTGGAATGGTAAATTTATATCTTTATCAAATCAAGAGATTTGGTCAAATTTTAAGATAATGACAAAATTATTTGATTAATTTAATTATTTAAAATTTGATCTAGTATTTTTTAAATGTTTCAAAAATAACCCTTTGGTTTCATAATTTAAAATTAAATAAAAGTTTAATTTGAAATCTTAAATTCTAGAACCTTAGTATTTTAAATTAAAATACACCGTTATGCTATTATAAGATTAAAACTTTAATTTAATAAACACTTTAACACTCCCTTTACGCTTTAAACTCACTCTTTCTCAGACTCTCACTGGCTTAACCGTTGCAGCCTCGTTCCAGGAAAACCTCTCGGACGACGACTGACGGTCTTATTTTCTTTGTTGTGATTCTCAGTCTCTTCATTTCCACCCCTCGGAAAGACGGAGTTAAGTCGGTAACATATCACAACATTATGTGTGTGTGTGTGTGTCTATATATATATATATATATATATATATATATATATATATATATATATATATATATATATATATATATAATTTATTTATTTTTTTTATATTTTTTCGTTTACATTTTCTTTAATTTATTTATATTTTTTATAATTTAGATTTTATTCAATATTTTTTTGAATATATTGTTTAATGTTTTTTACATTTAGTTCATTTATATTTTTTTGAATAATTTTTTCTAGTTTTTTGACGTGTTTTTTGAATATATTAAATTTTTTTGACGTGTTTTTTGATTATATTTTTTAAAATATTATTTGTAAAAAATGTAAAAAATGTTCATTAAATGTGATATTATTAACTTAGATTAGGTATAAAAATATTTTTTTAATACGATTAATACATAAGCTAACCGAAATTCGAAAGCGGGTTTCAAGTTAAATAATGGTTAATTGGAAACAATATAACTTGAAAATAAACAAAATATCTAAAAGTAAAAAAATGAACCGGAAAAACATTGACACGTGTATTTGAGTTATAGAAAGTGTTTTAGTTATAGAAATTATGATTAGCATTTGCCATTCAAAACTGAGTTAAAGAAAGTGTTTTAGTTATAGAAATTGTGATTAGCATTTGCCATTCAAAACGAATTGTAATAAAAACTTCTAAAACTAAAAAAAATAGAACTCGAAGCCATCTGACACCGTTTCGAATTCTAGTTAGCATATACAATAATCCTACTAAAATAATTAATTTTATACCTAATATGTGTCAATCACTCATATTTAACACACACACACACACACACACACACACACATATATATATATATATATATATATATATATATATATATATATATATATATATATAATTTAATTCTTTTTGTTATATTTTTTCGCTTACATTTTCTTTTGTTTATTTATATATTTTTATTATTTAGATTTTATTCAATATGTTTTTTGAATATATTGTTAAATGTTTTTTACATTTAGTTCGTTTATATTCTTTTTTTTTGATTTTTTTGTATATATTTTCTTGTTTTTTGACACGTTGTTTGAATACATTTTTTTTGACGCTTTGTTTGATTATATTTTTTAAAATATTATTTGTAAAAAGTGTAAAAAAAATTCGTTAAAGGTATAAAATTACTTTTTAATACAATTAATAGATATGCTAACCGAAATTCGAAAACGGGTTTCAAGTTATTTCGCTCTTTTATACTTTTTCGCTGACATTTTCTTTTATTTATTTATATTTATTATTATTTAGATTTTATTCAACATTTTTTTTTGAATATATTGTCTAATGTTTTTTACATTTAGTTGTTTTATATTTTTTTGATTTTTTGCGAATACTTTTTTCTAGTTTTTTGATGTATAGTTTGACTACATTATTTTTTTTTACGTTCTGTTTGATTATATTTTTTTAAATATTTTTTTTAAAATGTAAAAAAAGAAAGTTCGTTAAATGCGAATATTATTAACGTAGATTACGTATAAAATTATTTTTTTAATACGATTAATAGATAAGATAACCGAAATTCGAAAACGGGTTTCAAATTACATAATGGTTAATTGGAAAACATTGACACATGTATTTGAGTTATAGGAATTATGATTAGTTTTCCATTCAAAACAAAATGTAAAAAAACTTCTAAAACTAAAAAAAAAAAAATTAAACTCGAAGCCATTGACACCGTTTCGAATTCCGGTTGGCCTATACAGTAGTAACTCTATTAAAATAGGTAATTTTATACCTAATATGTGTCAATCATACTCATAATTAACAAACTTTTTTATATTTTTTATTAAAAAAATGTTTATAAAAAGCTTTACAAAAATATAAAGAAAAAAACAAAAGATAAAAAAAGTTAAAAAAATATATTTGAATAAAATTTTATAAAATAAAATAGAATGTAAGTGGAAAAATATAAAAAAAATTTTATATATATATATATATATATATATATATATATATATATATATATATATATATATATATATATATATATATATATATATATATATATATATATATATATGATAAAAGAAATAACATAAATATAAAAGTAATAAAAGTAAGGATAAAATTGTAGTTTTAAATGAATTAAGGATGTGCAGTGTAATTTTCTTAAACTATAAGGATGTATCTTGTCAAATTTTTAAAGATTGGACTGAAAGTGCAAATCTGACCAAACCATAGGAACCGAAACAGTAAGTTACTCTTATTTTTATTAAGGTAATACGCTTCAAATGGATTTATTTTTTATTTTATATGTATTTGTCGTTTAGAAATTGTGGATTTTATTTCATTATTTTTCATAAATAATTATAAGAAAACTCGAATTATTTATGCAATAAATATAATGTATTAAGAAATATAATAGTAAATAATAAATAAATACAATAATCTATTAATTTATTTATATTTTTTTCTAGAATCCCTCATTCGAATATATATATATATATATATATATATATATATATATATATATATATATATATATATATATATATATATATATATATATATATAGGAGAGGGTTAATTCGAAAACGCAAATAATTTGCGAAAACAAGAAAAACCTATGATATTGTGTCACCTCAACATTATATTTTGGAAAATAATTTATCCAAACTTTGAAATACATGATGATAATCGATGATAGACGAGAAATTGTTTCCTATTAGTAAAGTATGATTTTTAACATTTTTATTATGAAAACATAAATTTAAAAATGATTAAGGACATGAATTTTTTTTTATTAAAAACGTCTTTAAATTTATATTACCATAACACCATCCAATGTAATCTTACTATCTTTAATTTATTGCTAATAAAATAATTTTTTTATAGTACGTATGTTTGATTTTCATAAGATAAAATCTATTTTCGCGTTTTCGCAAGATATTTATGTTTTCGCATAAACCTACTTCTATATATATATATATATATATATATATATATATATATATATATATATATATATATATATATATATATATATATATATATATATATATATATATATATATATATATATATATATATATATATATAAAAGTAATTTTGAGTTTTTTCTTAATTTTTGTATAATTTGTTATCTATGCTTTTTCAACTTTTTATTATTTTTGTTACTTGCTTACTTTAGTATTTCAAGTTTTGTATTCCATTAAAACGTCAAAAACCAACCTTATATAATGTCAACGTACCGAACATAAAAAAAACTATAATAAATGAAGTATATACGACCACGATGTCAAAATTTTAAAAGATTTATAAATTGGAAATATAAAAATAAATAAATAAAAACAATAATTAATAATAATATGATTTTAGATAATTAAATAATTGATTTAAAAAAATCAAATAGTTTTATAAATAATTTATATTAATTTTATTTAATTAAGAAAAAATGATAATTATAAAGTTTGATGAGATTAAAGGAATGTTGGGGCTTAAATAATTTTCTTGTGGTTTTTTTAAGAAAACCCCATAAACCCTTTTAAATATAGATGTATAGAAAATACTTAGGTCATGTTTGACAGTTTCTGTCTGGGAAAGTGCTGTTTGGGAAAGTTTTTGACTGGGAAAAAACCATGTTGTTTGATTGTGCATCTAATTGACTGTACTGAATGATAAAAAAATAATAAAAAATAAAAAATAAATTTAAAACAAAAGTTATTTAAAAAAATTAATAATCCAATAAAAAAATGAAAGTGGCGGGGTTTGGTGTATAATTGTCATTCCAGCCCATTCAGTCAGAAAGATGTGATTTTGAGGCTTTCTGGAAAAGACATATCTTACCGGGAAAGACATTTTTTTGTGCAAATCAAACAGTCTTTCCGGTCCATTCAGCCAGAAAGATCTGTTTGGGTCTGGAAAGATGCGTATTACACTTCCTAAAACTGACATCAAGAAAGTAGTTTGACCTTTGATAGAAAGCGATCTTACCTTTCAATTAGAAAGTTTTTTTTTTGTTGATTCTATCTATGACAACATTCCAACCATGAGCCATATTAGAGCCAATAAAAAGCTCAAGTTAAATAGATGTAATTTTTCCTTGAGAACACCTTGTTACAACCGACAAGGATAAAATTTTGGTCTAGAAAATCCCAACTTCATACGTGCTCGTTTTTTATAATATGGTTTTCAAACCATATCACAAACAGAAACATCTCAAAACCTAAACAATATTACTTACATGCTCTTATGACTACTCACCAAGAAAAATAACATATTTCACATAAAAATGTGAAATATCAAAGTCATGAATACCAACCTTTGTGCCTCGAAGAATTCTACTCAGCACAACATGTTTAATCAAAACAGGCAACCCTTCAATTGATAAAGTGAAATGAATAAACAAGGCGACAAAGGAGAACCCGATGTTGACTATTTTGATACGTATGCTCCGATTGCACATATTTCTACTATTAGATTGTTGATTGTGTTGGCAAATATCCACAATATGATTATCCATCAAATGGATATTAAAACAATCTTTTTAAATGGAGAACTTGATGAAGAAGTTTACATGAAACAACCAGAAGGTTTCGATATGCCCAGTAAAGAGCATATGATATGTAAACTGGTAAAATCTTTGTATGCGTTGAAACAAGCACCCAAACAATGGCATCAAAAGTTTGATGAGGTTATTTTGTCATCTGGGTTCAAGTTAAACCAATGTAACTAATGTGTTTATAGTAGATTTAATAATGCTACTGGTGCAGATGTGATCATTTAACGTGTTTATAGTAGATTTATTTATGCTACTACTGCAGACGTGATCATTTGCTTATATGTAGATGACATGTTGATTTTTGGTACTGACTAAGATAAAATAAATGAATCAAAGCAATTGTTGTCATATAAATTCTCCATGAAAGATTTGGAAGAGGCTGATGTAATTCTTGGTATAAGAATTAAGAGGGTGAATAAGGGTTTTGTAATGACTCAAAGTCATTATGTTGTGAAAATTCTCAAAATGTTCAATTTTAGTGGTTGTTCTCCTGTGAGCACTTATATAAATTCAAATGTGAAATTAATGCCTAACACTGGCATTTCTATTTCATAATTAGAATACTCTAAGTCTATTGGTAGCTTGATGTATGCAATGAAAAGTACCAGACCTGATATTGCTTATGTAGTACGAAAATTTAGCAAGTATACTAGTAACCCTAGTGCTCAACATTGGCAAACGATCAATAGAGTGTTTAAGTATATCAAGGGAACCATGGATTATGGATTGAGTTACTTGGGAAGTCCTTCAACCTTAGAAGGTCATTCGAATGTAAGTTGGATAACCAACATGGAGGACCATTCCTCGAGAATTGGTTGGTGTTCTTGCTTGGGGGGGTGTCATTTCCTGGGCTTCTAATAAGCAATTTTGCATTACAGACTCGACAATGGAATCTGAATTTGTTGCGTTAGCTACTACTGGTAAAAAAGCATAATGGCTAAGGAATTTGGTCTATGAGATTCCTTTGTGGTCAAAATTGATAGCACCTATATCTATCCTTTGTGATAATGCAACTGCTTTGGCTAAGGCTTAGAGCCAGGTTTATAATGGAAAGTCTAGACACTTAGGCCGCATTTGGTACATAGAAATGGAATTGCAATACATAATGGAAATGTTGAGAAAGAGAAATAAATTAAGCAAAAAAGAATTGATTCCACTGTTTGGTACAACAGAGAATTCCCGAAAGAAATGTTTCTGAGAATCATTTCTCTTGTTTGATTGGATTAGCAATGAAATGGAAATGAGTTTTTTTATTATGTATATTTTTTTCAAACAACATTTTTTTACATAGCAACAGCAAAAGAACCTCATAAAACCTCACTTTGCAGCCATATTTCAATCATCAATAATTTTTTACCCTAGATTACAACTTTTTTCATAATTTCCAAAAAGCGCAATATTGTCAATATCCATCACCATTGAATTCCAAATAGGTCCAGGGAAGCATTGTACATAGCAACACATTTTGTAATGAAATCTTTGAATTCAATTTAACATTTGAACACCAATCTTCCGATATTCAATCTACTTCAACAAGTCCCCATGACACAACTCATGCGAATTTATATGACTGCAACCACCAAAACACACGCACATAACAAACACCAACCATTAACCCTGCTACACACGACTGTAATCCCAAGCATTTTCAGTAAATAAACCAATAAAAAAGATGCAATAATCTTTATTTGATGAAATTAAAAAGAAAAGAAAAGTGAGTTTACCTAATCTATTACAAAATTCTCAACAACAGTTGCAATTATGACTCCATGTTGAACCTAATAATTAGAACAAATAGTAATAAATAGAAAACTGGAATTCAAAAACAAGGTATACATACATATATTCAAATTATATTACCTGATTGCTAACAATTGGAATACTATTTTCCAAAATAATTTGTAACCTCTCTGTATCAAAGATAATCAAAGCTATAGTCTTGATCTTACATGCAAACCAGAAGTTGAAGTTATCAAGTATTGTATAAAGGAACAAATTTAAAGATGAAGACAATTAATAATGAGCAACACAAACATTCTTCTTCAAATCTGTAAGGTGTTTAATAGCATAAATATATCCATTATTAGAGTAATCCCCAATAGGAAGAAGAACAAATAAAAAATTGAATTAATTTGAAGTTCCCAAACAAACCAGATTCAGTTTCGCACAACAAACAAAAATCAAATCAATATGAAATTAGCAAGATACATGACTCAGTTTCGCACATCAAGAATAGCAAGAACAACATGAATTGAACTTAACTTGAGATTCAATAAAGTGATTAATATTTTAAATTGTATTGTTTTTAAATTAGCCAAGAAGAAAGAAACAAAAAACACGAGATTCTGGTAGAGCTGCGATACTACTCTGTAAGGTAGGAACCAAAGACAAAAGAGAAGAACTAGGCAGATTCCAAAAACGATCGCATAAATACCAATATACGACATTATGACTCCTAATAAGAGCTTGAGATGTAGTTGGTATGCTCGAAGTCGAGGTTCCTTATTTCTCCACTTTTTTTCTATTTCCCAGAGAATTGGTTTTTCTTTTTCTCTCATTTTCCCTATTAATTATAGAGAATCAATTTGATGGAAATGCAATTCATTTTTTTTCCATTTCTCTCCATTTTTATTACAAACCAAACAAGAGAAATGGAATTGATTACATTTCTCTCCCTCTAATTCTCTATACCAAAAAACCCCTATGGTGTTAGACATAGTATGATTAGAGAACTTATCATGAATGGTGTGATTTCGATAGAGTTTGTCACTAGGAGTTGAATTCAATGTGGAAAGCTCATACTTATAGATTGGAACACATGAAGTATACATCCATGTATATGTTCGGTTCTGCAAGCTGACCATGTTGAAGTATAACTTATTAATAATTCCTTTGATAAAATGTATGTACAGATACATGAAGTAAAGGAATTACCTACATGATTGTGAAGTGTTGCCACATTTCAAGAGGTTGAGGAATTGGCCTTGATACAATCATGAAAGGATTAGGACACACAACTTTATAATAGTATCAAATTGTATTTCACTAGAAAATTCAATAAAAAAAAGTATGTATTCTACTATCAGGTATTTATTTGGGTTGAAGGGTTCAATTCTTAGAACACCCTAATTCTCAAGTATTTGAATTGTTTGCTACTAAAATGGGAATTCAATCGTTTCAACATTTTCATTTATGTATTGGTTTGGTTTATTTAGATAAATTTATGGTAGTTCATGGGTTACACTAAAATGAGGGAGGATTGTTGGTAATTTTAGTGTCACCTAACATTTTGTGTAATTGAGACTAACTTGTGAGCTAAGGGGCTTGTTGTTTGTACTATATATTATATATCTGGTGAATGCGGACTGCATGCATATATAAAATCGAATTATAAGTGGGTACGATAGAAATACGAGGGTCAAGAGGGTTGCGCCCCCTTGCAGGGTCCAATGGGTAGAGCCCCTGGCGGTGGTCCTGTTGATTGACAAATCTTGTCAGTTTTGGTAACCATTGAACCGTAGATGGCACTAGTTTCTCAACTCTTCTTCTTCTAAACGAAAACAAAATTCTATGAAGATTTTGCTTGTGTTTCTGTGCGTAGATACACAAGTTTCATTTTGGATTAGTCTAGAATGGATTTCCTGTAACCCAGACATATGATGGAAATATCAGTTCGGAAAATGAAACTACACGATACGTCAGCAATCCAAATTTCCACCATCACCCTACTCAGGTATCCTCCAACAATATATATATATATATATATATATATATATATATATATATATATATATATATATATATATATGGGGATAAGGAATATACATTATAGCCCCACCTAAGCTTAGGTACTAAACCTCTAAAATATGTCGTTTTAACATGCTAAATATGCCCGGTTTTGTTTCACTTGGTAAATATACCATTCTCCATAACATTTCTTTCTTTCATTATCGTTTTATCATCTCCGTTTTCTTTCCTCAATTATCGTTTATTACTTCATCAAAGTGAACTTTACTAAACCCTAAACCTAAACATAAACCCTAAATTTAAACCCAAAACACTAAAGCTAAACCCTAAACCCTAAATCTAAACACTAAACCCTAAACCCTAACCCTAAACCCTAAACCCTAAACCTTAAACCTAAACCCTAAACATAAACCTAAACTCTAAACCCTAAACCCTAAACTCTAAATCCTAAACACTATTATGTCGATATTGAATTTACATCTTGAAGTATTAATCGTGAATCCATTAACCGTAATCTTTATATAGTAAAACAATGTATTTTCAAGAGGTTTAGTACCTTAGCTTAGGTGGGGCTGTAATGTATATTCCCTTTTCCCTATATATATATATATATATATATATATATATATATATATATATATATATATATATATATATATATATATATATATATATATATGCGTTCGCTGAGTCGAACCATTTTTGTCTGAAACACAAAGGCCCATAATGTGATCCAAATTAACAAACCTAACTTGATGAATCATAAGCTTTCGTTAATGTAGAATTTGAAAATCATGAGTTTCTTCTTCCTTTTTTTTGTTTTTAATACCGATCAACCACATAGTTAATCATCAAAATTCGATTAATTATCAGATAGCCTTTAACAAACATTGATTGTTCGATTCTTACCATGCTCCCGCTTACATTTGTCAATCTATTAGCTAAAACCTTAGCTATAATTTTATATGGACCCCAAACAAACTAACAGATTTATTTTCCTATAAAGTAGAGGGTTTGACACCTTGGGAATCAAGATAATAAATGAGACGATTACACCCATTTGGAATATGATTTGTGTCATGGAATTGCAACAAAAATCCACTATATATTTCTCAAGAATGTTCCACTACCTCTTCATAAAATAAAGAGTGAATTGCCACGACCCAAAGTCGTATATGGCACGACCAAATAGCCTCTTTAATTTCTTAGGAAGAAAAATAAAAATCAAACATTTGAGTATGATTCTAGGTGAGAGACTTGAAGTGAGTGCTCCTCTAGTTCAACCTAACCTCTTCAACATGTACAAATTTTCTACATTTGATTCTACATATGAATAGATCTTGATTTACCCCGTTAAATAAAATTCAAAAAGAAGAATGTTATTCTATTAAATGTAATTAAAATATAAATATCTTAAACATCAATTGGTTGGTTTTAAAAAGCCATTTTATAATGTTAACGCTAAATTATTTGTAACAATATGTTAGTATTATTGTAGCATCCAGTTCCAGGATGTTTTGATTTTGGGTTAGCAGACTGTAATTGGATCGAATAAAGGTCTTGAGTTTTAAGAGAATAGAATTTAGACCTTATTGAATGTTGATAATGTTGGTTAAGTGATTTAAGCCTTTGAATTGTGGTTTGGAGCCAAATGGTAAAATAGAAAATGTGATATTTCAGACTTCTTGCTTGAATTTATGAATTTAGTTCAGTATGTTTTAAGGGAAAAGTAATTATATAGAATTGTAGGGGTTTGTCAATACATTCGCATGCATATAAAGATCACCGAAAAAGGTGTTGAAACAAAGAAGTTATGATTGTTTGAAGATGAATGAAAATTAGGAAAAACATGTCACCATAGCTAGTGAGGAGTTCACCACACCATGGTGAGCCGTGCAGCCCAAGCCCATTATTTTAGGGTTTGGTTCAAATTTAAAGGTTTTAACTCCATGTTTTAGGTCATTTTGTAGCTTCCATTGCATCAAGAACCCATCTTTTTAGCAAACCCTAGCCCCCTTCATAGATTAAGCTCCCCCTCTCTGCTATCATCCATATTCTTGAGTTTTTATGACTTTTAGGTGTTGTGTTCTTCAAACACTTGGTTATGAAGCTTTGTAACTGAAGAGCTCAGCCTTCATCTACCTTCTGGATCCTTGTGCGTTGCAAAGAGCCTTGCTTTATTGTGTTTCATCATTAGATATGTGAGTATTTGGTGTTTTGGTCCATTTTAATGAGTTTTGGTCCATTTGTGACGTGTTTCATGAAGTTTGAAGAAATCCATGAGATTTGGTTCATGTTTAAAGTTCAGATCTGGTAATTTGGTAGAGTAGATAGTGTATGCAAGAACTCTCCTTACTCCATGAATGAAGAAAGTGGACTTTTGGACATTTCTTAACTTAGGGTTTTAGATTTTGAAAGTTTGTGACAGTATTATTGATAAAGTTGGAAACTTTATCCATGTAAATATCATGTTGATTCAGATAGGAACGTTAGAGGCTTGGACTTAATGGATTAAGTCGAGAAAGATGCATTCTTAGACTCTTTGACACTTAAAGTTTAGATCTTGGTTGTTTGGACCATCCTAATGTATAAAGTTGAAAACTTTATCCATTATCATGATATTAAGTACTAGATCAGAAAGTTAGGAGCTTGGACTTACGGATTAAGAGCTTGATGGAGTTAGTTGTTGTGGACGTCCTCTACGACGCAATAGGTGTTGGCCACAATGCGGTTGATTGTGAGTCTCGCGTTTGTTTTGTCCTTTTGTGACCATGGCGTTGTAACACCCCAAAGTTTGGAAAGCCAAGAAAAGAAAGAAAAACCTCAAGTTTAGGGGAGACTCGGCGAGTCCATGGAGGGACGCGGCGAGTCCGAGCGGGATCCGGGTTGTGGTGGAAGCGACCGACTCGGCGAGTCGGCCAAGGAGACTCGACGAGTTGGGTCTGATCGAGGAAAAACCCTAAATCCGGGACTAGGAGCCTATTTAAGCGTCTCATTCTCTTTCCTAGGGTTCCTTTACTGCCTCTCTACCGCAGAACACCAAACCCTAGCCGCCATATCCGTTTTTGAGCTAGATCTTGCCTTGAAGAATACACTAAAGCTTGGAGGAGGAAGAAAGACCTTGGAGGTGCAAGAAGGGACTGTAGATCTGGGATTGTGGAGTCATTTCAGACCAATTGGAGGTAATCAGCTGTTGCTTGGACTCCCTTTTACATCTAGATCTATTCTTATGGGTGAGTTTTGGTCATTGTTGGTATGATATGTAACCAATTCGAGTTGGAGGTTCAGATCTGAGGTTGCTACCTCAGATCCATGTTGGTTTTCGTCTTGAATCCCCTAAAGTATCAGCCCTTGGTATGTTGAAGAAGCATGTTTGCCATAAACCCTAGTTTAGTGTGTTTTGAGCATAGATCTCTCAATCTACACGTAAAGTTTGCCACTTTACGTGGGGAATAGGCCCTAGAAGTATGGATCTATGAGTTGGAAGTTCTGTTTGGCTCGAAAAGCCACTGCATGGATTGAGGACTGGATAGACTCGGCGAGTCCTTCGAGTGGACTCGGCGAGTAGCTTGAAGATGAGGAGGAACTCGACGAGTAGGATGAACAGCTCGTCGAGTCGGTTGAAGTTAGGCATGGACTCGGCGAGTTGGGCGAACAACTCGACGAGTTGGTTGAAGATTGTCTTGGACTCGGCGAGTCTGTTCTTGGACTCGGCGAGTCAGATCGCGAAACCCTAAACCCTTTGAGTTGAGACTCGAATCAGTGAGTCGGGTGGTGACTCAGCGAGTTGGACAGGACAGGACTTGGAACTAGTTGGACTCGGCGAGTCATGGACTGACTCGGCGAGTCGGGTCGCGAATAAGAAAGACGCTGAGCTTATGAACTCGGCGAGTCTTTAGGAAGACTCGGTGAGTAGGGTTGACCTGGAAGGTTGACTTTGACCAGAGTTGACTTAGTTGACTGTCAGACTAAGTGTTATATGTATATTGATAGCTCGGAGAGCTAGAGGAGCAGCGGTTCAGGGGATTGTCGAGTAGCAGCCAGAGGTTTATCAGTAGGGCTCAGCAGTTCAGGTGAGTTTCCTTCCAGTAGGAACGGGTCTAAGGCCACAATGCCGACCCGTTTAGCTAGCAGTAGTTTTCAGATGATGATCTGATACAGTAGTTAGTATGTTTGATGCCTTCGTGGCTCAAACAGGATTTATGTGTTATGTGTTCCGGGAAACGGCCCGATGTAGTATGCAGTATATGTGAGTTTATGCCAGTTGATATGTATTGATATGCTGTGTTCAGTTAGCTTCGGACTTCGGTCCGATGGAGGGGACAAGGTCCCAGACAGTTAGCTTCGGACTTCGGTCCGATGGAGGGGACAAGGTCCCAGACAGTTAGCTTCGGACTTCGGTCCGATGGAGGGGACAAGGTCCCAAACAGTCAGCTTCGGACTTCGGTCCGATGGAGGGGGCAAGGCTCCAGTCAGTTAGCTTCGGACTTCGGTCCGATGTCAGCTTCGGACTTCGGTCCGATGGAGGGGGCAAGGCCCCAGTCAGTTAGCTTCGGACTTCGGTCCGATGTCAGCTTCGGACTTCAGTCCGATGTAGGGGGAAAGGCCCCGTTAGTCCGGACTTCGGTCCGATGCAGTGTGCAAGGCCCAATATGTGCTTTATATGTTTTGTGTGATATGTGGTAGATTGGGGGAGCTCACTAAGCTTCGTGCTTACGGTTTTCAGTTTTGGTTTCAGGTACTCGGTTTTCAAAAAAGGAGCTCAGGAAGATTGCAGAGCACACACCATAGTCAGTTAGCCTGGGAATGTTTGACTATGATAATGTTATTATGTTTTGAATTTAATACTCAAAAGTTATGTTTGACTTATGATACGTTGTTGATAAATCCATTTTAGTAATGTTTTAAAAGAAATTCTTAGTCGTGATTTTTGGGTCGTTACAAGTTGGTATCAGAGCCTTGGTTTGAGGGATTCGGGCGCACTCCTGAGTGTGTCTGAACTCAAACTAAGGAGGTGGTATAGAGTTTTCAAAAGAAAAATCGTAGTCACAAAAGAATTTTAAGAAAAGAAAACGATTTTAGAAAAAGTGTAAAGAAAAGAGTTTTAGAAAAAGGTAAAAAGAGTTTTGAAAAGAGAAAAGGGTGTGGTGCATGCAATCAGCCGAGCTCAAGTAAGTACTCCCAATTTACCCATACAAGTTATGTTATTATTTTCAATATCAGTTTCAGTATCAGTTTCAGTTCAGTTTCAGTTCCAGCTTCAGTAGGACAACATGCTAGAATAGGACTAAGGATCTAGGATGATGCCTTATGTGCCTGCTTTATGTGTTCCAGCTTGATGAGAATTGCATGCTAGTAATGAGTAGACAGTAGTAGGATAGCCTGTGTAGGTTATGCCTGATGGTATGAGCTTAGCATTATATGCTAGTGCAGTTTCTTGTTATGAGAATTGTTTTGCCTGAGTATGTTTCCCTTATCCGAATGCTGCTTGCTTTGTGCTTTGTGGGACTCTGAGTAATGAGAGTTAGCCATTAGGTGAATACGTTTCATCACATGTGATCAGGGTTGAATAATCTCAGAGTGCTGGATTTGGCCCTACTGCGCAGCTCTCGTTTGAGTCCAACCGTTGTAGGGACGAGTCTTTTACTTGAAGGATTATCTGAGCCTCGTCACATGTGATGGTATTCAGGTGGTGACTAATTGGCATTACTAGGAGGCCTTCAGCAGCTGAGGACTGTGTGGGTAGAGTCAGAGGTTCCCTAGGGCAAGCCTAGGATGAGAGTTGCAGAGATCAGTAGAAGAGTAAAGGGGACTGGGTGGAGTTGAGGTAACTCTTGAGGAAAGTATGGATAGATGTGGAAGGTAGTAGGGGCCCATACTACTGAAAGCAGAGGATTCGTACTCGATTCAAGAGGGGCCAAGACGAAACCAGGAATGGTGTAGTGAGTGAGAAATCCCTCAGCAATAGTGTGTTAATTGATCAGGATTTTGTTATATTTTCAGCATGGTGACATTGCGCGAGCTACCAGTTAGCAATTCAGGCATCGAGGAGGGATCTAGCTCGGGTTTTGGAGTCGGGCAGCTTGATGATCAGATGAGGGATTTTATTTCCGCAAAGATTATGCGCAACATCATTGATCAGACTCCAGTGATTTTCGGTTCAGTTAGAGAGGCCATTGTGGAGCTCATGGACAATCATCTTAAGGCCTTAGGGGCCGGGGCAGTTTCAGGACAGTTTGGGGCTCATCTAGAGCCCGATTCTCATGGATCCCAGGGATCCATCAGGAAGGGGAGTCCCATTTTTAGCACTTGTCATCCGGGGTCGGGAGTGAGTGGTCCACCTTACCCCCAAGAGGGTTCCCTGCAGGATTGAATTGCTGCAGAGGTTTCGCGGGCTCTCCAGGAAGAGTTACCAAACACCATTGGGCGTATCACCGATAGTGTGGTCGACGGGATTGAAAGGCGGACCTCAGCTGTCCAGGCAATGGGTGAAATGGTCACTATGACCCATGAGCGGGAGATTGGCTCGGATAGTCAGCTTAGGAAGAGGAAGCGGTCTTCAGGTCTAGTTCGGCAAGATGGGCAGTCGGACACTGTCGTAGTGGGTGTCAGAGGCCCGCAAGGTCGAGATAGTTGCACGAGGGAGAAGGGAGCACGAGCTGGCGTGCGCAGCAAGTCTAAGTGCGGCAGATGCGGATGGAAGGGTCACAAACGTCAGGAATGCACAGTAGAAGTAGAGTTATGCCATCGTTGTCATCAGCCTGACCATGTTAGGGTGAACTGCCCCGTTCAGCGGTTGGGACAGCCTCATTGTCATAGTAGAGTTCGAAAATCAGAGGGATTTGAGGATCCTTCAGAGCAGGTTGCAGGTATGATTCTTTTCCCTCTATTTTATTATTCACAACATTATTGCTATGTTGCTGCATTGATGTCAATAAGCTTATGTGTGGTGTTAGTGTGGCTTGTTTGTGATTATGTTATATGCCATTTGCATACCTCGGAAAATTGGTTGGTAGTTAGGGGATGGGCTCTTATGAAGAAGGTTTCGGAGGATCCAGTAACTGTAGCATGGTTGGGAGAGAATTGGTTCGTTTCGCTAGTTCGGAGTGGTTAGTGTTGGGATGGATTGGTTAGATCCCTAGCTATGGCAGGCTTGGGTTCCTTAGCAGAATGATTATGGAATGGCAGCAAAGATCGGGATCTTTTTTGAGTGTGAAGCAGCAAGGGGTAAGCAGGATCGAAGTGGGGGAGAACCCTCCGGGTATACATGGATAAGAGTCTCGTAGACTCAGAATGAGTGCGCGGCCTCTGAGAAGAAATGGTAGTAGCACAGTGATGGATGGATTGAGAATTTTAGAATTGGGAGTTCGAGAACTTTTCCCAGCAGTTAGTTCATGTAATCGAGATGGTTAGAAGCTGGTTGGGAATCCAGGATTGGAGGACCACCTGTCGGACGCATGAGAGTCGGAATGAAGATCCTGAGAACGGGTAACAAGAGATGTTTTCGTATTAGTAGCCAGTGTCTGAGGCAGCATGCAGGTTGCGTAGATTCAGGAGTTGGGAGGTTGGAAACTTCCCAACAATAGCTTCTTATATCCGGATTAGTAGACGGTTGGTTTGGGAACCAAGCCGAAGAATTCCTCGACGAAGCGCTAAGAATATCAAGGATATAAGATGTTGAGGTTGATGCAGTATTCGAAGGCTAAGGGCTGTTTTTTTTAGAAATCGGGATGAGGAATCTCTAGTAGGACTAGGGATAGTCAGGATGTTCTCGAGATAGTAGTAGTGTTGTAAGTCTGCGGGGGTAGCTGTAGCATTCACTAGCAGTCAGATAGCAGTAGTAGTGTTGTAAGTCTGCGGGGGTAGCCGTAGCATTCACTAGCAGTCAGATAGCAGTAGTAGTGTTGTAAGTCTGCGGGGGTAGCCGTAGCATTCACTAGCAGTCAGATAGTAGTAGTGGTGTTGTAAGTCTGCGGGGGTAGCCGTAGCATCCACTAGCATCCAGATAGTATTAGAGAGTTGTAAGTCCGCGAGCGTAGTCGCAGCCTTTTATCAGATTGGTAGGTAGCATGAGCGCGTGTTAGACGCGGGAAGGCAGTAGTAACCACCAGTTCGGGTGCAGCAGTGAGGATATGGGAATCCACGGGTTAGATTTCGGATTTCCCAAACGGATCAGTTATGGCTAAGTCAGCAATTTGGGCTATAGATCGTCACATCAGTTATGAGATCAGACTAGCAGTGGACCGTTGGGGTTCGGGTATGTTGCGGGCTACCGTCAGTCTGGGAGCCATCATGTTGTTAGTCGTGGAATTGATGATGTCAGGATGTGACGTATGGACCCGATCGGTTGGATCGGAAGGTTGCTAGAGCCTCAGTGACAGGATAACTAGTGGAAACTAATCCTAGAGGAAGATTTCGTTCAGAAGTCGTGGAAGCGACTAAGTGAGGAGTCCCTTGACTCCACAGTTGGGTTGGAGTTCAGTGTTTCAGGCAGCTCAGTGTTTCAGCCAGTTCAGTGTTTCAGGCAGCTCAGTGTTTCAGGCAGCTCAATGTTTCAGTCAGTTCAGTGTTTCAGGCAGCTCAGTGTTTCAGTCAGTTCAGTGTTTCAGGCCGTTCAGCGTTTCAGTCGGTTCAGCGTTTCAGGCAGTTTAGTGTTTCAGGCATGTTCAGTATTGCAGGCAGTTCAGTGTTTGCAAGGTTTCAGGGTTTTGGGTCAGTATTGTATTTGCGTTGGAATGCAAGTGCTGACGATATAGTTGGTTGATTTGGAGATGGCAAGTCCCTCTCAGCAGGATCAGTTGAGCCTTTTGCCGAGTATAAGTGATCTGTAAGGATAGCTAGGCAGGTAGCTTTCCATTCAGGAGGGAAGGCTCGAGTTGGTAGGAGATGAGTAAGCAGGTGAGATAAAAGCAAGCTGGTTCCAGCAGCATCGTTTCAGTATGAGCAGCAGAATGGATAGAACAGTTATAGATAGTCGAAGTACCTTCAGGAGTCGCTGGAAGAGACTAGGAGTTTGCGATGGAGTGTAGTGACCGGTGGGAGTCCGGTAACTCAGATATCGGGAGATTGGTTAGACCAGAGTAGTCTCAGTGCATCCGGTAGGCGGATGGGAGGCAGCAGGATTTTCAGTCGGAGGAAGTAACGTTGAGGAAATTATGGAAAATAGAAGGATTCAGTATGTTCCAACGGTAATGATCGGCATGGTGAGTGGCTGGAGTGACGGACAAAAGGGTGTTAGATTTTCCAGACAGAGAATTGGAGGCAGTTCGCAGGCAGTTGATCATAGCAAACTTCGAGGACGAAGTTTAGTTTAAGTGGGGGAGAGTTGTAACACCCCAAAGTATGGAAAGCCAAGAAAAGAAAGAAAAACCTCAAGTTTAGGGGAGACTCGGCGAGTCCATGGAGGGACTCGGCGAGTCCGAGCGGGATCTGGGTTGTGGTGGAAGCGACCGACTCGGCGAGTCGGCCAAGGAGACTCGACGAGTTGGGTCTGATCGAGGAAAAACCCTAAATCCGGGACTTGGAGCCTATTTAAGCGTCTCATTCTCTTTCCTAGGGTTCCTTTACTGCCTCTCTACCCCATAACACCAAACCCTAGCCGCCATATCCGTTTTTGAGCTAGATCTTGCCTTGAAGAATGCACTAAAGCTTGGAGGAGGAAGAAAGACCTTGGAGGTGCAAGAAGGGACTGTAGACATGGGATTGTGGAGTCATTTCAGACCAATTGGAGGTAATAAGCTGTTGCTTGGACTCCCTTTTACATCTAGATCTATTCTTATGGGTGAGTTTTGGTCATTGTTGGTATGATATGTAACCAATTCGAGTTGGAGGTTCAGATCTGAGGTTGCTACCTCAGATCCATGTTGGTTTTCGTCTTGAATCCCCTAAAGTATCAGCCCTTGGTATGTTGAAGAAGCATGTTTGCCATAAACCCTAGTTTAGTGTGTTTTGAGCATAGATCTCTCAATCTACACGTAAAGTTTGCCACTTTACGTGGGGAATAGGCCCTAGAAGTATGGATCTATGAGTTGGAAGTTCTGTTTGGCTCGAAAAGCCACTGCATGGATTGAGGACTGGATAGACTCGGCGAGTCCTTCGAGTGGACTCGGCGAGTAGCTTGAAGATGAGGAGGAACTCGACGAGTAGGATGAACAGCTCATCGAGTCGGTTGAAGTTAGGCATGGACTCGGCGAGTTGGGCGAACAACTCGACGAGTTGGTTGAAGATTGTCTTGGACTCGGCGAGTCTGTTCTTGGACTCGGCGAGTCAGATCGCGAAACCCTAAACCCTTTGAGTTGAGACTCGAATCAGTGAGTCGGGTGGTGACTCAGCGAGTTGGACAGGACAGGACTTGGAACTAGTTGGACTCGGTGAGTCATGGACTGACTCGGCGAGTCGGGTCGCGAATAAGAAAGACGCTGAGCTTATGAACTCGGCGAGTAGGGTTGACCTAGAAGGTTGACTTTGACCAGAGTTGACTTAGTTGACTGTCAGACTAAGTGTTATATGTATATTGATAGCTCGGAGAGCTAGAGGAGCAGCGGTTCAGGGGATTGTCGAGTAGCAGCCAGAGGTTTATCAGCAGGGCTCAGCAGTTCAGGTGAGTTTCCTTCCAGTAGGAACGGGTCTAAGGCCACAATGCCGGCCCGTTTAGCTAGCAGTAGTTTTCGGATGATGATCTGATACAGTAGTTAGTATGTTTGATGCCTTCGTGGCTCAAACAAGATTTATGTGTTATGTGTTCCGGGAAACGGCCCGATGTAGTATGCAGTATATGTGAGTTTATGCCAGTTGATATGTATTGATATGTTGTGTTCAGTTAGCTTCGGACTTCGGTCCGATGGAGGGGACAAGGTCCCAAACAGTTAGCTTCGGACTTCGGTCCGATGGAGGGGACAAGGTCCCAGACAGTTAGCTTCGGACTTCGGTCCGATGGAGGGGACAAGGTCCCAAACAGTCAGCTTCGGACTTCGGTCTGATGGAGGGGGCAAGGCTCCAGTCAGTTAGCTTCGGACTTCGGTCCGATGTCAGCTTCGGACTTTGGTCCGATGGAGGGGGCAAGGCCCCAGTCAGTTAGCTTCGGACTTCGGTCCGATGTAGGGGGCAAGGCCCCGTTAGTCCGGACTTCGGTCCGATGCAGTGGGCAAGGCCCAATATGTGCTTTATATGTTTTGTGTGATATGTGGTAGATTGGGGGAGCTCACTAAGCTTCGTGCTTACGGTTTTCAGTTTTGGTTTCAGGTACTCGGTTTTCAAAAGAGGAGCTCGGGAAGATTGCAGAGCACACACCATAGTCAGTTAGCCTGGGAATGTTTGACTCTGATAATGTTATTATGTTTTGAATTTAATACTCAAAAGTTATGTTTGACATATGATACGTTGTTTATAAATCCATTTTAGTAATGTTTTAAAAGAAATTATTAGTCGTGATTTTTGGGTCGTTACAGGCGTAGTCAAGAGGAATGGACGCGACATGATGGTCAGTGTTGACTTTGACTGTTGACTTTTTGACCAGTTTACTTTTAGTCAAACCTTGCTAGAATTTAGGGTTTAGCTAAGGACTAGTTTTTGTTTGGCTTTAGGTAGCTTGTGTTAGTTGTTTCTGTTGCTGGGGTTGCAATTGAGCTTCTTCTGTTTAGTTCAGGTTAGTTTTTTCATTGTGTTAATTATATCATATGTTGTATGTAAGTTGTTGATAGCTTGGGTTTGCTAATAAGCCAAATTGATGTATTTGATTTGCTAATAACTCATGGTTGTTGATAGTCCATAGGGTTGTTGATAACACATAGCTATTTTATATGTTTTGTGGTGTTGTGTTGTATGTGATACTTTGGGGAAAATTCACTAAGCTTTGTGTTTACAGTTGTGGATTAAATGTTTTTTGGATACTTTATTAGTTCGTGGGGATGCGAAGGCGTGACTGTACATACACATCAACAATTTTATGATTAGAGATTTCGCGATACTTTCGTTATAACTATGATTTTGGATTTTAATTTATAAACAAATGATTTTGCTTTGAATGTACCTTTATGAAATTGAGTGTTTATGCTAATTTAAAAATGAAAATTTTATTCTTAAAATTAAGACGTAACAACTATAATATTAATAAAATGTAACTATATTACTATAATAGACCAATAAAAGAAGTTACAAAACATTAGTTAGTTACTATGCTATTAATAAGTTGTAAGTATATTACTATAAAGGATAATAAAATAAATTACATTACTTATAATAACAACTTGAGTGACATATATACATTGTTATTGTTACTACTTTGCCTTTAAATATAAGGATAATCACATAAAAGCCAATATCCGGTTTAACCATCATATTTTTTATCTAAAAAAATATCTATAATTTCAAAAAAAATAAAAATAAAAATAAAAATAAAAAATCACACCACTGTTACCGGGCGTTGCCGATTTTCTTTGGGGTTTTCATTCTAAAAAAATACACCCATATTTTCGTAAAGTTCCATTGCAACCATTGTTTAAATAAAGCATTCATATTTTCAAAATGGTTAACATTGTTTTTGGACATGAACCATTTCCAATGTTTTTAAGTTGTCAACAAATTAATTTAATTGCATAAAATGGAAACAATTTTTTTATGTGTAATACAGATAAAATATGTCATTTTATACTTTTATAATATTTGCACAATTTTTAATTTTTGTTACGATTTTAATCTAAACCTTTTATTAAAAAGTTCGTCTAAAAATTAGTTTATCATTACAATTTACTTTTCTTAAACTTGTTTTTTTATATAAAGTTACAACATATAACATTTTATTAAAAAAAATCTACAACTTTGTACAAGTTTTGGTACAATATTTTTAGAAAGTTCTAACAGGTTTGTTTAAACTTTGTTTGCAACTTTGTTATATTTTTTATAATATTTTTTTTCACAAATTTTAATGTAATTAGATTGATTCTTTAGATTACATAAAACTCATTTATTAGCAATAAAAATCAGAATTTCAATATATAAGGATTTACAATCAAACAAGAAGAAACTAATAAATCTAATCTCATAAATCAAACCATAGAATCAAGGATTCATCTACATCTAAGCATATATAAAAGATTTTTAGCCCGTAATCATAGTTAGAACACAAAAAGACATCAAAATAGTATTGCTAAAGATAGTAAACCAAACCGAATTAAGGTTCTTAATGATTCCAACTTTGATCTTCAGTTTTAAATCTCTATTTGATGTTCGAAAGCTTGATGAGTTGGGATAGGTGTTCTTCTATTTATAATGATCATGAAAGCACAACGAACACGTCAAGTTTTTCCATCTACACATCACGTACTCGAGAGGTATCTACATTGTTGTCAAGTTGCTTGGCTTGGACATGTTGTGTATATTGTTGGGACGACGTCACATTCTTTGTGATTTTTGGCAACATTTTTTTTATCCTTATAAACTCAATATCTTTCCTTATTCTTCTAACTTACAAATATCTATAAAATAGGATTCAAAGGATTATCAATATCATTTATATTTAAATATATCAGTTAAGTTAATAATATTAAGATAAATGCCTAAAATAAATATATTATCATATCAAAATATCCCTCAATTATCTTTTGTTTGTCCCCAAACAAACACGAATAACTCTAAGTCATGATTGCAATTTAACTCCAATACATTACATCCAAACTTTATTTATAAACATAACACAAGATAACACAATTCAAACTCACTGATTATACCTAGATTCAGTGCACATATTTGAGTCTAATCCTAATCAATTTCCAAATTTCCTCTACTCGAAATCCTCATAGATACTTACTCCTTAATTTGAACAATACTCATTTTTACATCCTTTCGAATATACCTTTTAAATATTCCTTAACTTCAATGTATGTTTGATAAGTTTTCAAGCTTCTAGACTCAAATAAAATTAAAAATAATAAAGATATAAAAATTTCAACTTCACAACTTTTTATATTTGAAGACTTCGGCTTTTACAAATTTTGCTTTTGTAACAACATTTGGCCGGTAGCCTTATTTTTTCACTTTCTTTAAGAAGAAAATACTTTGTAATCTCTTGTTGACTCAATACTTCGACTTTTTGACAACTATTGTTTTTACTTTTTCACAACTTTTACTTTTTTTTTTCTACAACTCATTTTTCACTATACTCATAACTAAAGTATATGCTTGGAAACTTAACTCAATTTATATTGGCTACTGATTAATTCAAATGTTTAATGATTAATATAAATTTGAAGGGTAAACAATGTTAAATTTAATGCATCGTGTAGTACATATTTTTATCTCATGATTTCAATGAAATTATGTAATGTCCCTTATTTCAAAGCATATATATATATATATATATATATATATATATATATATATATATATATATATATATATATATATATATATATATATATATATATATATATATATATATATATATCAGAGTATAATTACATTTAGCGTGAACATGTTGTGAATGCATGTGTGTACAGTCGAACCTTGCTCTTCTTACGAAATGCCTGGAACAACTAGGTAAATGCTAGGCTTAGTGAGTTTCCTAAAACACCATATACCCCACGACATATACAATGTATACACATAATAACCTTTAGCACGAAACTGGTTCAATCTTTTTACCTTCAACATATAGTTGGTCCGCACTTTGGCCTTTAGCATAATGCTAGTATGCCTGAGTCTATTAGCCTTCAGTAGGTGGCTGGTCCGCCCTAAACTCCCCACATAATATATCAAAACAAATAAACTGTACAACAAACAACAATCCAATACTACTGGCAACTAACAGAACTAGCCTAGTGGCATATTACAGGGTAACTACATCCTAACATACAGATGATATATACTCGAGTACATAATATAGTGAGAAAATTCATCTTGACAATGGCTCAGAAGATCAACAACTATCTGGGCGATTCTACGAACTCTGTTTTTGACGTTCTTTATATCCCCAGAAAACTCTCGACGAGATCTACAACTTTCCTTTAGATCCCAACAACTAGTTCTTACTTTATTTTTCGTCCATATTTTTATATAATTAAATGATTTTGCTAAAATCATAATCCTCTCATATGAACTCCGTTTTTTTGCATTATTTTTTCTCAAAATTCATATGTCAAGGAGTACTATGATTTTCCTTTTGGTGGCTTTAGCTAAATGTCAATCATTTCCCTCGTAGTTTTTTATGTCACACATTTCTTGTATGCGGTTGACTTTTATATTTTATAATATATATATATATATATATATATATATATATATATATATATATATATATATATATATATGTATATATCATAGTTGTAGAAATCGAGATTAATCAGCGATTAATCGTGGATTAATCGTTTGGCGTTCTCCAACCGTCGAGGATTAGGGCATTAATCCGAAATTTATGATTAATCGGGTTTGGCATGATTAATCGTTCTTGGCGGGATTAGTCGGTCAACAAAAGTCAACAAAAGTCAAAAAGTTGAAAAAAGTCAAAAAAAATTCAAAAAATCAGCTTTCTTTTTTTACTCCAAAATTTTAAAATTTTCAAAATTTCAAATATTATACCAAAATGTTCATATGTTTGTATATTCAAATTTAAAAATTTTAAAATTTAAAAATTTTCTTATTTTCAAACTTTGAAGTACTTGTTTTTCTTAAAATATATTAATATTTGATTAATTTTAATATTTTATTAATAATCTATGGTCTCCGATTAATCCCCGACTAATCCCCGTCAAGACCGATTAATCACTTAACACCAGTCGACCGTCGAGTGATTTTTACTACCTGGATATATATATATATATATATATATATATATATATATATATATATACGCACACATACACACACACAGATATATATATATATATATATATATATATGTTTTGGCACACTCATTTTTACGATTTACGAACCATTCAGTTTATTTTTTCTATTTTTCTTGGGCTAAAGAGTAGTATATTTCTACTTCGAATTTTTATAAACAATGGTTTATATTTAATCCTACTAGAGACGTGGAAATGGGGTGTTACAACTCTCCTACATTTACAAAGATTTCATCCACAAAATCCTGCTCCTGGCGCACCAGATGTTATCTTATTGGAGTTATCGAGATTAACTCGTTGTCTACTCGACGTTGTTGCATCTACATGTCTCGTAGAACTTAGTTTTCTACCTTAGACGTACTCCTGAGCTCTTCGGGAAATCTTCAAAAAACCGGAAATTCGTCGGTTTGGACTTCTATAAATTATACGCTATGATTGACGATCGCCTTCAAACATGAAAGATCGAGACAGTCGACTTGATATGATGTACTTAACTAAAAATTTTTATCTACGACGTCTTAACGAAATCCATTTTCCTAAACATGACTCTATGAAGGCTTTTGGCATATCCTTCATACACCGACGAATCTTGATTTCAAACAGTATTCAAACCTACTTCAGGTGTTCCAATATTCTTAATTTTAACCAAAACTACTATAACGGGTTTATTGGCTTGAAAACACTAGAACTAATACCCTAATATTGATGAGAGACTCATTATACATCTTGGCCCCTAGGTCGCCTAATAGCCCTCTTGCAAGGCTCTAATTACATTACATATATCAAGGTATAACTATTGTTTGTTCACTTTGTCCTTATGTCCGCTTATGATACGTCACGAAACTACCCCACTACCAGGATTAGGATATTATCCTCATCGGGCCTGAAAACTCACGATCGACCTTTTGGTGGTCTTAAAGACTCACAACCATTATCCGACTGTCCTTAAAAGAACTCAATCTTCATCCTTTCTTGATATCTACTTATCATAACAAATATTTTCTATTTCAACTTCTTAGGTTACGACTGATTAGAGGTCCTTAATCTACGTTGTTGAAACACTAAAGCCTATTCATCGCCCTAAATTATCCTACGGATGTTGAACATTGATCCTAGTTTTATATTAATTCTTAGGCTCATTATCTAAAGGATTATCTAAACCATATACATAGCTCACCCTAAAGACAAATGGAGCATAAGTCGTTGTACACAACGATCTATCTAATGTGACTCTGAACTTAACAAACGGGTTCTAGGAATTTATACTACTTTCTTACGATCATTTTGTGTTTCCTGTCACCAACCGAACCTTGCATCCTAAAAAAACTTGAACAGTTCTTCGACAATATCCCACTGTTTTTACAACTGATTCTCCAACAACTACTACTACTTATGCATTTTTAACATTAAAGTCACTCCTAAAATTGAACTCTTGCCGTTTTACGCTAGGGATCCATAGTTAATCTTAACTGCTATTGTTGACATCAAGACTGCTTGGTTGAACTGGATCAACAAGTTGATCTATTAATCTTGTTATTTATACTGCTGATGCATCTGCAACATTAAGAAAGTGCATACTGCCTCTCTTAATCGACAAGGCCCATCCCGAACAACCATCTTCTAAGCGTCTCTATATGCAATTTAAATGATGACTTGAAACATTCGTACTATGAAAACTCTTTCTCCTTGACTCCGATCCTATGGTTACTATATTCTGGCATAAGGCAACTAAGTTCTTACTATGAGCTTAACTAATCTTCCTAAGTCTGATGTATCCCTTGAGTACTCGAAGATCTCTATGGAAAACTACGCCACCTATTGAACTCCCGATCCTATGCTGCAAGGATATATCTCTCATCTGTGACTGTACGAACCTAAAGAGTTGCATCTGGGAATTCAACTACTTCCTAAATCCTATTAGTTGCTTTGGGAGGAAAGGCCAATATTTCCTTGAGAAGCAAGAAACTCATAACATATGGGTAATCTAACAGAAGACGTTCATTCTTCTGTTACTCGAAAACGAAACTAACTATCTCCACCTACTTGTGCTACTATTCTCCTGGATCTTGAAAGTTGAACTGCCCTTCGTCCTTTATCCTTAAGGGTCGTTTCTCCCCCACTTGGGTTTGACCCATCGTCTTCTGCTACTTGTGACTTAAGTTGGACCAGCCTATGTCATCAGTGTCTCTTTTTAACTTTGAAGAAACTCATGGTTGTCATTTCCAGTGACCTTCAACATTCTTATGTTAGTACTACTGGTTGTATCCACCGTAAGCGGTCTCATAGCACGACCAAAACAAGATAAGGTCATGATAAACACAACGTTGTCTAGTAATGTACTAGCGTATATGCTTAAAGAAAAATGATTTTATTGCTTAATAGGATTTTACAAGCAATAACAACGATTGTTGGGTTACATATTAATACCTATGTACATAACAACACACTATCAAACATCTATATCAGTGTCACTCATTCTTCGTTTATAGGAAATATCACAACTTCTTCATTGGTTGTGGGTTCCTTTTATCTCGAATGCAAAACTTCTTCTTCTTCCTGCGGAACTACAAGTGGTGGGGTCTGACTTATTCTATTGCTAATCATGTGTAATCTAGCGTAATGTAGCCATGCTAGTGACAACGATGGCATAACTCCACCTCTAGCGTGCACTTTTGATGTTTATGCCCTTTTTTCCACACCTCCCACACTTGATCCTGGGATGTGCTGACCTTCAGATGCCTCTACTAATTGGAATAGTATCATCAAGATTCTTGGTAATCCTTGGCAGAGTTAGGTCTTGATCCTGCTTCGTTTTTCTTACTTGTGTTCCAATATCAAGCTCTCCTTCCTGAGTGGTCCTAACAACTTCCTTAACCGTTTGAATGGTCGTGATCTGTTCCTCGAACCTTACGACCAACATGTTAGTGATCTGTCCTACAACACCGGTTAATTCCTCTAGTAAATCTATGCCACGTTAGCAACAATCTAATCGTGTAGTGTTGCTATGTTTGACCGAATCTTAGGTTTTTCTGCTTCATGGTGTGTAGCTGGTATACTTTTAGTATAACAAAACTTTTCATCACCTACTCTAATAACTTTTGCTACAAAGGGTTCCTAAGGAACTAACACCCAAAACATCTCTATGAGTCAAACACTTTAACATTGAAGGTACCATCCTTCCTGTTCAAATATGGTACAATTACATTCTAGCAGGTAGCAATCTCTAGCTACTGAATTCTAAGCTCTAATGACGATTTAAAATCTGTCTTTCGATTGCCTCGAGCCTTTCCTTCTTCGATCTTTGACTAAATTCGGACACTACATTGAACATGGTTCTCAGAACCAAGTTTTCTAGTTTACGAATACATCTTAGTTAGAATCGATCTGTTATGACCACTAAGTTCAGAATAACATGTATTTTCTTAGTCATCACCGAAACGATGGTCATGACAGATATAATGCAAAATGAATTTATGGTATTAGCGACACTATTTAGCTAACTACTAGTGCCTTAGCAACTTTGTGACTCTTCTTGATCCAAGTGTGAGTCTTGTGCTTCGGGTAGTATAGGTCTCTACTACCTTTCACACTTACTCATAGTTGTCCCAAAAATTGTGTTGCAGTTTCCAAGTCACTTCCAATCGTACATACAATGATCACTAAACCTATATGTACATGTCCCATGAGCACTTAATATAGGTCTTCCTAGAATCCACTAGGACTTTGCATCTTTACCGATGCCCTACATTACAAATATATATTCCCCATCAAGCATATACTAAACTTTCTAGCCTATCCTTCTCAGATTCATTTCCACTTTATCCTACTCCTAGCTGAGGAAGAACTTCTACCAATATTAACTAATTATCATACAAATACAATTGCATGCTTCTAAAATCAAACAGTTTGTCGACTGAAAGATCCGACACTACAACGGTTAGACTCATACGAGAGCTGCAAAATAGCGCCAAATCAAGCAATATAAAACTATTTAATTTTGGGTACATGCAACCTAACGTATTTGTCAAATAATTAATTTATATTAATATAGGTTCTAAGTAACAATTAACAAACAAATCCCTGGGCTATAAGGCATCTAATTTACCCGACAATTCTAATCTACAATTCCTGAAAAGATCCCTAATTTACATACTAGCATACAGTTTTTTACATTTCACATATGAGTAATCATAACAATATAGATATTTTGGGAATCATTTTCCTTTCTGAGCTTTTTTGATATTATTCTTTTTATGAAAAGATTTTATTAATTACGCATATCCTTAGTTTGAGTATGGAATCCCACGAGTGTTCATCCATTTCGCTCAAACCAGGGCTCTGATGCCAACTTGTAACGTCCCGATTTTCAAAACATTTTTTTATTTTTACTTATTTAAATATATAAGAGTATAATTACATTTAGCGAAAACATGTTGCGAATGTGTGTATGTACAGTCGAACCTTACCCTTCTCATAAAATACTTGAAAAGCATTTATAAAAACTAGGTACATTCTAGTCTTAGTTAGTTCCCCAAAATATCATATACCATAATACATATACAATGCATACACTGAATGGCCTTCAGCATAAAGTGGTCCCCCTTGGGTTTCAACATGCAGTTGGTCAGCCCTTTTGCCTTCATCATATAGCTGGTCCGCACTTTGTCCATTAACATAATGCTATCCCCCGAGTCTATTAACCTTCAGCACGAGGCTGGTCTGCCCTCAACTACCCACATAATATATCAATAGATATAAAGATTACAACAAGCAATAATCTAATACTACTAGCAACTAACAGAACTAGCCTAATGGCATATTACAGGGGAACTACATCCTAACACATAGAGGATTATATTGGAGCACATAATAGAATGAAAAAACTCACCTTGAAAATGACTTGGGAGATTGACAGCTATCTGGGCGATTCTTCTAATGACCCAACTGAAGGATAGAGTGTCGAACAAGTATTAACCTATAATACTTTAACCTGTTAATCTCGGTGACAATCTAGAAATGAAAACTAGATCTTTTGCTAATTCTAATGAATACTGAGAGTTCTTTCCAATAAGGATCATCCAGGCAGGCCAGTTGGAATCTCAGCATATAGCCTTTATAACATCCCAAAAATTTCAACAAGTTTAAACTTTTCAAAACGATCCTTTTACTAATAAAATGTTCACATTAATAGTGTTCTCAAACATTATTTGAAAATCAGAGTTTCCTAAGATCCAATCTTTTGTAAAACCAATGATGTTTACGGTTACGCCTCCGCCTTGCCACTCTGATCATCTGAAGAACCTGAAACCATAAACAAAACTGTAAGCACAAAGCTTAGTGAGTTTCCCCTAAAGTACCACCACACAAAACAAAGCATAAACGCAAAAACTCATGCCTAGCCCAATCAGCCTCGGCCTGGAATACCAGGTATTCAACGATGGGTCCAGTCATCCTCGGGATGGAATACCCTCATATCAAATGCATATCGGCCCAATCAGCCTCGGGTGGAATACCAATATGTCGGGTCCAATAAACCATCAGGTTGGAATACCCAGGGTTTGTTGCCCTACCGCCTCAACCCTACCGCTCCTCCCAAGCCTCCGTGCTTTCGGCTTACAGCCAGCCCGCACCGAGTATCTTGGCCTACCGCACAAAGCACGACCACCTCAACCCAAACTACAAAATATGTCGACATTTAAACAATCATGATCAAGTAGGCACATAATACAGGCAAACAACAATTATACAGCTCGCTACTTCCTACTAATCCCCTCATAACATACAGTCCCGCTGTCAGCTAACTCCCATAGAGTGCGTAACCATAAGTAACCAGAGGTGAGATAGCCACCCGAACAGATAGTCCTACTCTAGAGCCACAACCAAACAAGGAATAGGTAAGATAGCCTAGGCCAAGAATTCTCAGGCTATCCTACATAACCACCGATAGTCCCTAAGGGCACTCCATAGATGATAACCAACAAGCACATATAACATACAATTCTACAAGTTATTACCACAAAGCAGCATACTCAATACCAGGAGACAGATCTAACTAATCACTACAATATATCAGCATACTCAATACCAGAACACAGATCTAGCAGATCACTACAGCATAACATCATACTCAATACCGGAACACAGATCTAAAAGATCACTACAGCATAACAACATACTCAATACCAGAACAAAGATATAATAAATCACTACAACATAATAGCATACTAAATATGAACAATCCAAGGAATGCATAATCGTATATACTCAGAGGTGAGATAGTCACCCGGACAGCTGATTCTACTCTAAAACCACAACCAAAAAAGGAACAGGTAAGAGAGCTTATATCAAGAGTCATCAGTCTATCCTACATGACTATATACAGTCCCTAGGGCATCCTTCTACTAGCAGCTAATCAATACTAGTGGGCCGACATTGGTACCTTCGACCCACGGTTATAGTGGGATGAAACTCACCTCGATGTACGTGCATAAACCACTGTAGGAATGAAGGACTCTACCAGCTTCAACTCACTTCCAATAACCTACAGAAAGATACTTGAGTCAATACTCGATCATAGGTCATAGTTACTTGCAATAACGACCACTTCACATGAAATGACTATTAGGGTTTCACATGCAATGAGGATTAGGGTTTCACATGAAATTACGATTAGGGTTAAGTATGAACACTTAACCCATTAAGGAATTAATCACTTCAGGGTATGATTGATTTAGGTTCGACTTAGTCATTTTCGGGTGAAATCATAATCCAGTCAACAGCCCAAATACATGCCCGATTATTGCCCAAAAATAGAGCTCCTGTATTCTAGGGTTTTTACATAAAATGCTAACTAGGGTTAGTGTTCCTCACTTAACCCATTAAGGACTTAATCCATTAAGTCCAATAGCGCATCAAGTTAATTGTAGAGAATTATTAAATATTACTTTATGTTTAATTAATAGTTTTAACGCGGGTCCCGACCAACTCTAAAATTAGGGTTTCTTGATATTAGGGTTTCAAAACCCTAAAGTTAATTGATTATCTAATTAAATAAATATATAATTAATAAATTGGGCACCACCCACTATCACCTCGAGCAGTGGTGGTCGGCGGCGGTCCATGGCGGCAGCCACCTGCACACGACGACAATTTGAGTAATAATTCTAACAATCCAATACACATACAATTTCTTACAAGATACACACAAACACACACACACACACACTAGAACCAAAAGAACAAGGAAAAGCCCAATACAACCACCAAAAATGGTGGTCGGCGGCGGCAGGAGGTGGCAGCCACCACCTTATGGTGGTGGTGGTGGTTTTTCTTCAGGTTCCGATCAAGCAACACCCAAAAACTACATTCAACTGAAATAAAACACAGTTAAACACCATTTCACACACACAACCACCACACATAGTGGCTGGTAGCGGCAGAAAGAGCAACACGAGCGGCAACCACCATGGTTGGTTGCCATGGTGGTTCTTCATGTTTTCCGGTCAACAAAACACACCCACACACACCTCACTACTGAAACACGAACCCACTCGTTGATCTAAACTGAACTACGCACCCATCTCAACCACTCTGTGGTGGCAGGCGGCGGCTAGCAGCGGGCTCGAGCAAAAACGAAGGGTGAAGGACAGCTGTGGAGAAGAGACGATGAAGTGATTGGTATGCACGATCTCTAGCAGCGTATAGCACCAACAATGAACACTCCGCTCTCCGAATGACGCTACATCATCTCGTGGTCTCATCTGCATCAGCAGCGGGTGCAGCGGTGATGCTTGGTCAACAGTGGAGGGGAGGCGTAGGCTATGGAGGTTGGTCGATGAAGTAGCAGTACATGAAGGTTTTCCCTCCACTCCTCGTCGGTCTCAAGCTCTTCCGTCGTGGGGGGAAAGGAGGTCGACGATGGTGGTCACTTGGTGGTCTTTGTGCGACTAAGAGGTAGCGACTGGAGGATAGGAGTTATAAGGTGGTGGCTGAACTATAATATTACGGTTTGGATTTTTAGGTGTAACCATCTAAATGAGAAGGCACAAGGGAGGGGTGACGGGCTTTAGCCCTGCCTCCTCCTATTCAAACTTTTCCCATTTTAACAATTTCAGTCCCTCCATCCCCTTTTCTTTTCAAATTAAGCCCATTAATTACCAGACAACCCCTGCTTCACAAAATCCTTTACATTTCAAGTCCTAATGGTACAATTTAGGTTCTAAATTCTTGAAATCATAACATTTAACTCCCCTGGCTAGCACTGATCGGTTATTACGGACTTAGGGCTAAAATAAAATAAAATATAAAATATATCTCGAGACTTTAGGGCATATTTATTTATTTACTTATTTTATTTTATTTATTTTATTTTTAAACGGAATGTTACAATTCTCCCCCACTGAAATTAGATTTCGTCCTGGAAATCAGCTCTCACTTCTACTTGAAGATCCACGCCTTCACTGTAACCAAGATGGACAACATCCGCAGAATCATTCTGTCTTCGAGCTTCTCGGCTAAATGCTGAAACTCCAATTCCGCACCATAAGGGCATCACCGTAATGAAAACTAACGGATCTCATAATGAATTGAACCACACCCTTTCTCTACTCCGAAAACTCAACTGTGCTATCAACTATCATCACTTAGACTCACCCACAATGTAACATTCTGAAATTCAGGTGCATCTCTTAAACCCTTCTTCTTTATCAAGTTGTCAACTTTAGCTCCTAAAGGAGAAAATATGGCTATTGAGTACGCTGGGCATACTGAAGAGTATGTTGCACGTACTCAAGTGCTTACTTTGGACGCGGACTCGCCTAGGTACACTGGATGTACCCAGGGTTACGCTGGGCGTAGCTGGCCAAGATGCAAAACCTAATTGTGGCTTGTGGACTATAAAAAGAATTATATGGTCTTAGGGATGTCAACGGGGGCAAACAGGGCGGGGAGTGCATCTCCCGTTCCCCCCCCCCCCCCCCCCCCCCCCGAAATTTTCCCGTTCCCCCACCCCCGCCCCTGCCCCCGGAATGTTCAGTCTTCCTAGCCCCACTCCCGCCCCCGAATGATTTTGGGCTACTTAATTTTTTGCTAAAAGAAGTTGTTAATTAGGCTAAAAGAAGCTATTTTTTAGATAACAAATAATTATTTATAGTAGAATTTTATATGTTAAAAATAAAAAAGTTATGGCATTTTAAAAAATTATGCTAACAACTTAAAAACACGTTTTTTTGGTGAATTTTGGAAGCTCAAAATCATGTTATTGTTTATTATATTTATATAATTAATATATGTAAATATATGTGTAATTTATTAACGGGGTCCCCATAGGGATTTTGGGACGGGATTGCCTACCCCTGCCCCCGGCCCCGAAATTAAAACGGGGGTTACCCTTGCCCCCGCCCTCGTCCCCGCTCCCGATTTTTTTAAAAAAAATCCCCCAAACGGGATGGGGCCCCCACGGGAACGGGGTCCCACGAGACTTTTTGATATCCCTATATGGTCTTGTCCCCAGCCACCATTCCACAGAGAGAAACCCTAGGAGAGCAATATTATCATTCTAAACCTAGTGTGTGAGTGTTCTTGAGCTAGTAAGTGCCTTTGTGTGTTAGTGAAGAAGAAGAGGAGGCTCTTATGGAGGCTAGAAGTTGGAGTACTAGCTTGGACCTGAGTTCTACAGAGGGAGGAGCTTCACTTGGAGGTAAAAAGCTCAAAGCTTTCCTTGTCATTTTTGATTTGTGCTTCATGGACCAATTTTAGGGTTTTTGGTCCTAAGGTGGATACTTTATGAGCAAATGGTCTCCATAAGCTTAGATCTGCAATATTTCAGAGTAATATGAATTGGGGTTCATAAAAATCCAATCTTGGACGTGAATATTAAGTCATGCATGAGATAAAGGCTTTATCAGGAAGGAGGAAAGGTGTTTAGAGTGATTAGTGACCTTTTCAGCCATGCAAAGGCTTAAAGGTTTCAAATTTATGGATTAAATGACCTTAGAAAAGTCAGATATGGAGTTTGAGTTTAGGTCTTAACCGTTTAAGACCAAAAATTCATAAGAGCATGAAACTAAGACTTATGTTGGGCATAAAGCTCAGTATGCGCAGCGTAAGGGTTTGAGACCCCGATTCTGGATCGTCGGAGTACGCCCCGCGTACAAGAGCTGGTACGCGCCATGTACTACCCGATGTTGACTATTCGTTGATTTTTAGGGTTTTAGTAAACGCTTGGACTTTTGGGTCAAGGAGGGGTAAAATGGTCTTTTACCCTTCTATAGGATTGTAGAAAGGGATTTAATCTATCCTTTGAGAGCCATTATTTATTTGAGGATATTTTTTATGTGATTAGGCGTGGGCTATATCAGTATATTTGTGTGCCAGCTTATCCGAGTTACCGGAGGTGAGTCTTCTCACTATACATTACCTAGAGTGTTATCTATGTGTAGACCGGAGGGTCTTGTGTGTGATGTGTATGTATGAGATTATGTGCATTATGATATATGTATGCTATGTGTTGTATAGACCGGACCGGAGGGTCCAACGATATAGACCGGACTGAAGGGTCTAACGATACAGACCGGACCGAAGGGTCCAACGAGCTATGACCGGACCAGAGGGTCTAACGAGCTACGGGACTGGAGGGTCCCGCTGAGACAAATCGACTGAAGGGTCGTACTGTAGCCTCGAGTGGCGTATGTGTTGTATGTGGTATTTTGGGGAACTCACTAAGAATTTATGCTTACTGTGTTGTGTGTTATGTGTTTCTGGTACCAGTGAGGATCGCGGGAAGGCGCCGACATGACCGTACACACAGATGGAGTTTTATTTACATTGAGATCTTGGGATTTGTTTATCGAGATAATGTTGATACATGGATTTTGATATTACATACAAATTTTTATTATATTTTGAAATGGAAAAGTTGTTTTGAAAATTTATGTTGTTACACACAATCAGACGATAACAGACAAGCAGACCCTCAACCTGAACCCCTAAAACCTTAGGGCCTAAGCACAAGAACGACCTAAAGATGCTATCACGACTAAGATAAATACGAATCAAAGGGAAAAATCCAACAGCTGACGGTGATGTTTTCATTAAACCCGAAGGTTAACAGTTGCGCAGAAATCTGGGACTTAGAGAAATCCGAAAGAGAACTGAATCTTGGCATAAAGTCTTCCTGTTGCGAGGTTCCACTCTCCCCCACTTGAAATATGCTAGAATCTGAGAACTTCACAGTCCTTCGATACCCTGACTAACTCATACTCTACTACTTGATCTCAACCACTGATATCCACATTCATAAGAGAATATGATTTCACAACACATTCATACATTCCAACTCGCATATAATCGAGGTCAAAGATAATTAATCCATACATAATGATATATCAACTGAAACATGCTAAATAAGATAATTTCATTTAACTGATCATCCAGAATTTCAACTGAAGCTTGAAACACAACAAAAAAGGTAGATAGATACCAATACTAACATAATTTCTAAATAGAAGAATTGCCAACTCAAATATTCATCTTGAGCATATTCGTCTTGAGCATGCTAGTAAATAGAAGACACGAACTGTCGAATATTCGTCTTGAGCATGCTCAAATACCGAGTCATCTGAGCCTACTCTGAAGCTGCAAACTCATAACTGAACAAGGCCCCTTTCAATGAACATTCTAGTGATCTCTGTCACCAACTCGATCGTCTGCCTCAGATCTAGGTACTCTTGGGCCAGTCTCTCCATATCTACCAGGGGAACATACCTTGCACGGAACATCTCCGAGAACTGTTCCCACGTTATCGCGACCCTCTGCTCATGAGTAGAAGAACTAGTCACCAGTCTCCACCAATCCCTTGCCCCCAACCTGAAAAGGTTCAGGGCGCACTTGACCTTCTAGTAGGCATATAATACAGGCAAACAACAATTATACAGCTTGCTACTTCCTAATAATCCTCTCATAGCATATAGTCATACTGCCAGCTAACCCCCATAGAGTGCATAACCATAAGTATTCAGAGGTGAGACAGACACCGGAACAGATAGTCCTACTCTAGAGCCACAACCAAACAAGGAATAGGCAAGATAGCCTAGACCAAGAGTTCTCAGGCTATCCTACATAATCACTGATAGTCCCTAAGGGCACTCCATAGATGATAACCAACAAGCACATATAACATATATTTCTACAAGTTATTACCACAAAGCAACATACTCAATACCAGGAGACAGATCTAATTGATCACTACAACATATCAGCATACTCAATACCAGAACGCATATCTAGCAGATCACTACAACATAAACAACATACTCAATACCGGAACACATATCTAATAGATCACTACAACATACTCAATACCAGAACACATATCTAATAGAGCACTACAACATAATAGCATACTAAATATCAACAATCCAAGGAATGCATAATCGTATATACTCAAAGGTGAGATAGTCAACCAGATAGGTGATCCTACTCTAAAACCACAACCAAACAAGGAACAAGTAAAAGAGTTAAGATCAAGAGTCCTTAGTCTATCCTACATGAATATATATAGTCCATAGGGCATCCCTCTACTAGCAGATAATCAATACTAGTAGACCAACATTGGTGCCTTCGACTGTATAGTGAGATGAAACTCACCTCGATGTGCGCGTAGAAACCACTGTAGCAATGAAGGACTCTACCAGCTTCAACTCGCTTCCAATCACCTACAGAAAATACTTGAGTCAATGGTCATAGTCACTTGCAATAGTGACCACCTCACATGAAATGAGGATTAGGGTTTCACATGAAATGACGATTTGGGTTTCACATGAAATGATGATTAGGGTTAAGTATGGACACTAAACCCATTAAGTACTTAATCACTTGAGGGTATGATTGATTTAGGTTTGACTTAGTCGTTTTCGGGTGAAATAATACTCCAGTCAACAGCCTAAATACACGCCGATTATTTCCCAAAAATAGAGCTCCTCGATTCTAGGTTTTTTACATAAAATTATAACTAGGGTTAGTGCTCCTCACTTAACCTATTAAGGACTCAATCCATTAAGTCCATTATCGAATCAAGTTAATTGTGGAGAATTATTAAATATTATTCTTGGTTTAATTAATAGTTTCAACGCGGGTCCTGACCTACTCTAAAATTAGGGTTTCTTGATATTAGTGTTTTCTAAACCCTAATTAGGGTTTCCAATCCCTAAAGTTAATTGATTATCTAATGAAATAAATATATAATTAATAAATTGGGCACCACCCACTCCCACCTCAGGCAGTAGTTGTCGGCAGAGGTCCATAACGGCAGGAGGCGGCAGCCACCCGCACATGGCGACAATTTGAGTAATAATTCTAACCATCCAATACACATATAATTTCTTACAACACACACTAGAACCAAAAGAACAAGGAAAAAGCCCAATATGACCATCAAAAACGGTGGTCGGCGGCGAGAGGAGGTGGCAGCCACCACCTCACGCTGGTGGTGGCAGTTTTTCTTCAGGTTCAAATCAACCAACACCCAAAAACTACATTCAACTAAAATAACACACACTTAAACACCATTTCACACACACACAACCACCACACACAGTGGCTGGTGGCGGTAGAAAGAGCAACCCGGGCAGCAGCCACCATGGGTGGCTGCCATGGTGGTTCTTCATGTTTTCAAGCCAACAAGACACACCCGCACACACCTCACTACTAAAACACGAACCCACTCATCGATCTAAACTGAAACATACTCCCATCTCAACCACTCGTGGCGGCAGGTGGCGGCTAGCAGCGGGCTCGAGTGAAAACGAAGGGAGAAGGTTGGCTGCGGAGAAGAGACGATGAAACGATTGCTATGCACGACCTCTAGCCGAGAACAACAACAACAACAACAACAACAACAAACACTCCGGTCTCCGACTGATGCTACGTCATCTTGCGGCCTCGTCTGCTTCGGTAGCAGGTGCATCGGCGATGCTTGGCCAATTGTGGAGGTCACTTGGTGTTCTTTGTGCGACTAAGAGGTGGCGGCTAGAGGCAGGGCCGACTTTACCATTAAATTAACTAAGCTAGGGCTTAGGGCCCCCAATTCTAGGGGGGCCACTACACCCAAATTCTTCCTTCTCCATTAGCGTATGCCGCAAAAATCATCAGTCGAGTGAGCCGTGAGTGATTGTTCTTCTTCCAATATTCCTTCTCAATCTTTTATTCTTGATTCTTGGCAGAAACCATTACCAATCTCGATTGAATATTGATCGATTCTCGATTTTGTTCTTCTTCCTATGATCGATTCTTGATTGTTCAACCCTCCTAATCCACTTGTGCGTGAGTTATTATCTTTCTTGTATTACCTGCAGATTATTATCCCCTTGCTTTGTTATAAAAAAGAAATTTAACAGAAGCAGGTAGTCAACTGAGATTATTGTAAGCAATGTTGAAGTTCTAATTTGAATACTATGATTTTTTATGTAGTTTCGTTGAAGAAATCCTCCAATGGTAATATATCATAAATGAAGAGCAACTTGTTTACACGATGTTTACTTCTTCTTTATATTCTTATAGGGATAATGGAAAGGTATATTGGACTCTTAGAGAATTTGTGCACATGGACCACCTATCTATTGTCTCTAATCAACAGTGGGAGGTATAAATTATAAACTTTTTTTTTTTTTTTGCATTTTTCACTACAACCTTCTCAAATTTAGCTGGATTATCCAATGTTTATGGTTGATGTTTGTTTTTTAGTACTTTGTAGGGTGGGTTTGAGTTACCTACTCGTCTTTCAATGGCTGCTGTAGATTGTGTAATAGCCCTTAGTGTGGCATTTTTAGAGAACAATAAAAAACCATCCAAAGATCCACAAATATTAATAGCAGCTAGTGATGGTCATAGAAAAGCAAAGCCAATTAGCCTAGTTTCTGAATTCACAAGGGATGTGGACAAAAGCTTGTTGATACGAAATCTTCTTGATCAACTCATTCCACTTGTCCAGAGACTCTTTGCAGTATGTTCTCAACTTTTGTTCACTTAATTTCCTATAGTTATCCCAATTTTGATTTCTTAGTTATGATTTATTGGGTATGTTGATTTTCTCAAGCCCGGATAAAGGAGAGGGTTTATAACATTAAATATAATAAAGGCCAAAGGGCCTCAAATTTTTGGTTCGCTTAGAGCTCCAAAACTAGTTAAGCCGAGGTAGAAGGTGGCGGCTGAAGTATAATATTAGGGTTAGGGTATTTAGGTGTAACCATCTAAATGAGGAGGCACGAGGGAGGGGTGACGGGTTTTAGCCCCGCCTCCTCCAATTCAAACTTTTGCCATTTTAAAAATTTTAGTCCCTCCATCCCCCTTTATTTTTAAATTAAGTCCATTGATTACCAAACAACCCCTGCTTCACAAAATCCTTTACATTTCAAGTCCTAATGATACAATTTAAGCTCCAAATTCTTGAAATCATAACATTTAACTCCCCTTGCTAGCACTGATCAGTTATTACAGAATTAAGGGTAAAATAAAATAAAATAAAAATATATCTCGAGACATTAGGGCTTATTATTTATTCATTTATTTACTTATTTAATTTATTTAATTTATTTAATTTTATTTTTAAACGAAATGTTACACCGAAATAAGGATGACTGTAATTTAATTTACAAAGATTCCATGTACAAAAGTTCGGAAATTGCACTGACAGAGCTTCTACTTGCTAGCTATAACTACTTAGGGATCGCAAGAATTTGCCGCCGGCTAAAACTAAGGGAAAATAGGCTAAAATCGAAAGCAACTCGATAGAGAAGAAGTTGGGAGGTGTGGGAAGAGAATGAACCGTTGTAGGCTATCTATAGGCGATTTTTGGGGTGCATATTGCGCATTTTAAGGAGACGTCTCCCCAGCCACTTTGTGCCATGTGTTGGCCTCTCTGTGGTCTACATTTTCACCTTCTAGAAGCGAACGTCGCACACCCGACATGCATCGCGTGCGACTCAAAACACGGATTTTGTTAATTATGTAACTTATTCATACGAACTTCGTTTTTAATGTTCTTTATATCAACGTAAAGCTCTTGACGAGAACTACAGCTTTTCTTTAGATCCCAACAACTAATTCTTACTTTATTTTTCTTTCATATTTTTATATAATTAAATGATTTTGCTATAATCATAACTCTCTCATACAGACTCCGATTTTGGCATTCTTTTTACTCAAAATTCCTATCTTAAAGAGTACTATGACTTCCCTTATGGTGAATTTAGCTAAAGGTCAACCATTTTCTTCATAGCTTTTTATGTCACACATTCCTTGTGCGTGACTGACTTTTATATTTTATAAAAATCATATCTAATTCATACGAAGTCGGATTTCTATGAAAGTTATATTTTCAGGATCGGGACAACCTGTACTTTCTCTCTCTCTCTCTCTCTCTCTCTCTCTCTCTCTCTATATATATATATATATATATATATATATATATATATGTGTGTGTGTGTGTGTTTGGCACACTCATATATTTCTACTTTGAATTTTATAAAAATGGTTTATATTGAATTCTACTATAGATGCGTAAACGAGGTCTTACAAACTAGAAAGCCTCAAATACACTAAAACATATCATCCAAATAAAATCTTAGGATCTACTCCAAATTATCCTATATAACACTAATAAATTCTACTTCAATGCAAAAATATCAACGAAAAATTTTAATTTAGACCAAAAAATTAACTAACCGGCATTTTCCTAGTTAGACCCTACACCACACTTATTAGATACAATACCCTCATTGAGTGTATAGACAAATTAAAACACAAAAAGCTAAAGGGCGAAAAAGGAACAAAATCCCATGGGATAGTAATGGCGAGACCGAATGCGATTCTTGGTGGATATTATTGACACCATCTTGAAACTTTTGTTGCTGAAATTTTAGAAGTCTGAACATCCTTGCTGATAAATTTGGACTCATGGAAAAGCTGGCTGACAAATTTTCTCTTAGCTCAAAAGGTTAAAATATTAAGATAGTAAAATATTGAAGATTGTGAAATTTCCATCATGATGTGTATTGTTGTCGCAACGTAGTAAGAATTGATGCTTCACAAAGTGGAATAATGAAAGGAGTTTCGCATAATGAAATCGGCATTGAACAAAGTTGAGCAAACTCTTGTCATGTCTCACATATATGTTCTTCCTATATTTTTACAGTTATAACTCAATAATAAACCCATCTCATAATTTCACCACACACTTAAATGTTTTCACGCCTCTTGACTTTTTTTTTTAATCAACTCCTCACCTAAAATGCATCAAAGATAAGAAAGGACATTAAAGTATCATATGATAATCAAAGGTGAAAATTTTAATCAAAAACTAAAAATTCTAAAAATAAAAACTCATACAAGATTGTCGGGTTGCGTCCCACAAAGCGCTTTTTTTTTAGGAGTCATGAGTCGGAATCCACCCCACTTAAGTTATTCTAGTGATTTTGAGGGGTACCTCATTCTTCATCTTTAGTCGGTGTCCATTCTTCTTAAAATTTGAACCTTTATTCATTATGCCCATTTCTTGAATAATTTTTCGTTGCGAATTCTTCTTATCCCCTGGTTCATTTTCCTTGTAATCCTTCTATTTTGCACCCTGTTTCATCCGTCTTGCTTTTATTGATCACTTTAGTATTAGCATTCTCCTTGACTTTTTCTAAAATCGACATTATCTTAGCAGCATACTATTCCTCATAAATTCCCTGAATTGCTTCATTTACGAAATAAGCTATGATCTTTACACTGTTTTTTATATTTTCTTCTATGGTTTGGCTAGATAATAATGAATAATCTTGAAATAGTGTTTAAGGTCTTCAATTAAATCATCTCCAACCTTCTTCGAAGCAATCTTCATTAAAGTTTTCCTATTTTTTCCAGGAATTTTTCTGGTTATGGAGTCGTAGATTGTAAGAAATTAGAATTTTGGTATGAGTAATCTGGATTGTTATGTTATGATAATTGGCATTTTGAATCTTTTGATGATATTAGAATTGTAGAATGATATTGAATGCCTATTATATGATTGTTAGATGTTTAAAGTAATGGAAATGTGCTATTGTGATCGGAGAATGATTTGGAATTAATGGGTATAAGATTTAGGTATGAAATGCATTTGTAACAACGCAAATTTTCAAACAAATTTTTCATTTTAAAAATAGAGTATTTTCATTCAAAACAAGGCATAAATAATTTAAGGGTCATGTCAAATACAAACTGTCTAAATCCCAAGATCATAAAAACATTCTTCAGTGTGTACCGATCACGCCGGCACCTTCCCACGGTCCTCGCTAGTACCTGAAACACGTACATAACAACTGTAAGCATAAATGCTTAGTGAGTTCCCCAATATACAACTTACGCACATACGCCTTTCCAGGCCCTGACCTTCCGGTCCTCAACACAACGCCTTCCGGCCCATAACATAATCGCCTTCCGGCCCATCACATATTGCCTTCCGACCCACATAACATACATAGCACATATAGCAAATAACTTACCACATATAGCATACATATCACATATCATATTTGACCTTCCGGTCACACAGTCAAACCCTTCCGGGTACAGTATAGTGAGAAGACTCACCTCGTGAATGCTGAAAGCTAGCAAATCCTGAAATCACTCGTGCACAATCCGTCGAGCTACAACCTCCCTATAACATCACATATTTCTCATTAACACTTATATCTTCTAAGTGTGACTATCCCTAAGAAGTCAGACTTAGATTAACTCTGGTCAACGGTCAACGGTCAACGGTCAACTCGACCGGACTCGGCGAGTGCCATGGCGACTCGGCGAGTCTAGACGTCCTTCAATTCTCTGAGATTCCCTTTCTACTCGTCGAGTATCCTCCTTGACCCGACGAGTTACTCCTGGAAGAATCGCGGGGCCACCCCGACTCAACTCGTCGAGTCTGAAGAACAACTCGACGAGTCCCAGTTAATCTTCAAGCTACTCGCCGAGTCTGTTCGTCGAACTCGGCGAGTCCATGCCATGCAACTGCTCAAACTGCATCCTAAGGTCAGAACTGCTCCGACCATTCCTAGGTCTGGCCTTCCTAGGCTGATCCACCATGTAAGGTCCTCATTTCAGTACTCATGATACACCCTATGATTCATAATTCACATTTTGACCTAAGGCATAAGGATTCCAATCCAAAACCTTCATCAATTCCCGAAATGCACAGGCATGGGACATTCTGGACCTCCAAAGGTCCCAATACAAGGTTACAATCAATTAGGGGACTAGGGTAACATTCAATCTATTCACAAAAAGGGTTCCATAAACCCTAATTCCATAATCACATCAACATAGCAGAGTATACTCGAATTCTTACCTGGATGATGTATTCTCTGTGTCCCCAATCCTCAGAATGTGACTCCCTTGCTGTTCCTCTAGCCAATCTCTTCTCTTCCTTGCACAACAACTCTTCTATAATCAACAATGGCCTATAATCCTTGCTCCAGATGCACACAATCGATTTAGGGTTCTTCTCAGAAGGCTAAAATGAATAATGACGGCCAATAAGTCCCTTTTATACGTCCCAAACCTGAACGGTTAGGGTTTTCGCTAAACAGCGTAGACTCGCCGAGTCCATATCTGGACTCGTCGAGTCCAGTCGCGAACCCGCGACCAAGTCTGCGATCCTACTCGGCGAGTCTAGGCTCCAACTCGCCGAGTCCCCTCTTAAATCACCCCAAAAAACATAATTTAACAATACCTGAGATTCCGGGCTGTTACAACTCTCCCCCACTAGGATTAGACTTCGCCCTCGAAGTCTCACTCTGAAAATAGCTCCGGATGCTGCTCCCGCATCTCACGTTCCGGCTCCCAAGTCATTTCCAATCCTTTCCAGTGTTGCCACTAGACCAACACCAGAGGTACCTCCTTGTTCCTCAGAACCTTGATCTTCCGATCCCTGATGGCCACTGGTCTCTCAGCATAATTCAGGCTCGCATCCACCTGAATATCCTCCAATGGAACCACTGCCGACTCATCGGCTATGCAGTTCCTCAATTGCGACACATGAAAAGTGTCGTGGATCTGTCCCAACTCCGCTGGCAACTCCAACCGATAGGCTACCCGGCCTATCCTTGCAATCACACGAAATGGCCCAATATACCGGGGCCCCAACTTGCCCCTCTTCCTGAATCGAATCACTCCTTTCCAAGGAGAGACCTTCAGGAGAACGAAGTCGCCGACTTGAAACTCAAGCTCGGATCGGCGCCTGTCTGCATAACTCTTCTGTCGGCTCTGGGCGGTCAATAACCTCTGTCTAACTTGCTGAATCTACTCTGTCGTCTGAAGCACGATCTTTGTGCTGCCCATCACCCTCTGTCCCACCTCTCCCCAGCAAATGGGGGTCCGACATCTCCTACCATACAACAGCTCAAAAGGTGGCATACCAATGCTCGAATGATGGCTGTTGTTGTAGGAAAACTCTGCCAATGGTAAATATGCATCCCAGCTACCCCCGAAGTCTAACACACACGCTCGAAGCATGTCCTCCAGCGTCTGAATCGTCCGCTCGCTCTGACCGTCTGTCTGGGGATGATATGCGGTACTAAAATGCAATTTAGTACCCAGCTCCTCATGAAATTTCTTCCAGAACCTGGAAGTGAAGCGCACATCACAGTCTGAAACAATCGAGATCGGTACCCCATGCCGAGATACCACCTCTCTCACATATATCTCCGCCAACTTCTTCGCTGAAGAACTCTCACTGATGGCAAGGAAGTGTGCACTCTTCGTCAACCTATCCACAATCACCCAAATTGCATCAACTCCCCTGGCAGTCCTCGGCAATTTGGTGATGAAATCCATAGTGATTTGTTCCCACCTCCACTCGGGAATCTCCAATGGCTGCAACTTGCCATGCGGCCTCTGGTGCTCGGCCTTAACCCTACGGCAGATCAAGCACCTCTCAACGAACCATGCGACGTCCCTCTTCATACATGGCCACCAATACTCTTTCCTCAAATCCAAATACATCTTCGTAGCACCGGGATGGATCGAGAATTTCGATCTATGAGCCTCTCCCATCAAAGTAATACGCGTACCGCCCACGAACGGTACCCAAATCCGACCCTGAAACGTCATAAGCCCTCGTCCATCCTTAACGAACTCTGAAATTAACCCAACAACCCGCTCTTTCTTCTGCATCTCTGGTCGCACAGCCTCGGCCTGTGCCCCACGAATAGCATCCAATACTGGAGTCATCACAGTCAGTCTCAAACATACATCTCACAATGGAGTACTCTCCGCCCTGCGGCTCAATGCATCGGCTACCACATTAGCCTTGCCTGGGTGGTACAGGATCTCACAATCATAATCCTTGACCACATCTAACCACATCCTCTGACGCATATTTAGGTTGGGCTGATCCATTAAATACTTCAAGCTCTTATGGTCCGTGTATATCGTACATCGAACCCCATACAGGTAGTGACGCCAAATCTTGAGAGCGAACACTACTGCCCCCAACTCTAAATCATGCGTGGGATATCTCGCCTCATGAGGCTTCAGCTGCCTCGACGCATACGCTATCACATGACCCCTCTGCATCAACACTGCACTCAGTCCCGAAATCGATGCGTCGCAGTATACTACAAAATCTTCCATCCCGTCCGGGAGAGCTAATACCGGGGCTTCGCACAACCTCTGGCGAAGTGTCTCAAAGGAGGTCTGCTGCTCGGGTCCCCATGGGAATGCAACACCCTTCCGGGTCAATCTGGTGAGCGGCACTGCTATCTTGGAGAAATCCTTAATGAATCTCCGATAATACCCTGCCAGCCCAAGGAAACTCCTGATCTCGGAGGGTGACTTCGGCACCTCCCAACTCATCACCGCCTCAACCTTGGCCGGATCGACCAATATCCCTTCCTGATTAACAACGTGTCCTAGAAATTGGACCTCCCGCAACCAGAAGTCACATTTGGAGAACTTTGCATAAAGCTTCTCCGACCTCAATATCTCAAGGACCTCCCTCAAATGCTCCTCATGCTGCTCTCTAGATCTCGAATACACCAGAATGTCGTCGATAAATACAATCACTGACCGATCCAACATCGGCCTGCATACCCTGTTCATGAGATCCATGAACACCGCCGGGGCATTGGTGAGCCCGAAAGGCATCACCACAAACTCATAATGCCCATATCGCATCCTAAACGCTGTCTTCTGGACGTCCTCATCCCGCACTCTCACCTGATGGTACCCTGACCTCAGATCGATCTTGGAAAACCAAGATGCTCCCTGCAACTGATCGAATAAGTCATCGATCCTCGGTAACGGGTAACGGTTCTTGACCGTCAACTTGTTCAACTCCCGGTAATCAATACACATCCGGTGTGAACCATCCTTCTTCTTGACGAACAGAATAGGTGCTCCCCACGGCGAGCTGCTCGGCCGAATGAATCCCTTCCCCAGCAACTCCTGGAGCTGCGAGGACAACTCTTGCATCTCTGGAGGTGCAAGACGATAAGGCACCTTAGCAATAGGCGCGGCCCCCGGAACCAAGTCGATACCAAACTCTACTTGCCTCACAGGAGGTACTCCCGGCAGCTCCTCGGGGAAAACATCTGGAAACTCACGCACCACCGGGACCTCCTCAACTGACCTCGGTCTCTCGGAAACCTCCCACGTATCCATCACATACGCCACAAAACCCTTACAGCCCTGCTGTAGACACTGCCTTGCCCTAGCGGCCGAACAAAAAGCTGCTCCTGAACGGGTACCCTCGCCGTACACTGAAAGGACTCCCCCACTATGGTCTCGTATAGTCACCAGCTGACGCTCACAGTTGATGACAGCGCCGAATCGGCTCAACCAGTCCATGCCCACGATGACACAGACATCACCCATCGCAATAGGAATCAGGTCAATAGGGAACTCAACCCCGAAAATCTCTAGCACGCACCCCCGAAGAACCTCCGTGGCACAAATCACTCTCTCGTCAGCTATAGAAACTCTCAAAGGTCGACTCAATGACTCGCGACTCACGCTGATATGCTGACTAAAGGCTAAAGATACAAAGGACCTACTCGCACCCGAGTCAAATAACACTAGAGCAGGCACAGAGTTCACAAGGAAAGTACCTACGCATATAATAACATAAGCATAACATCTCGACATTAAAATAAATACATGAATTACAGCATACCTGCCACAACATCGGGCGCAGCGCGGACCTCCTCCGCAGTCAGCTGAAAGGCTCTCCCACGAGCCCTCGGGGCCTCGACCTTCACCGGTCGAGTCTCAGTAGTACTGGTAGTAGGTGCAGATCCCTGACGAAGCTGAGGGCACTCGGCCTTCCGGTGGCCGGTCTGGTTGCAATGAAAGCAAACCATAAACCCCTTGGGACACTCCCTAGCAATGTGCCCCTCCTTGCCGCACTTGTAGCAAGCACCAGCTCGACAAGCCCCATCGTGACCCTTGCCGCACTTTCCGCAAGTGCGGCCCTTCGGACCTCCCGTCCTCGAATCGGCAGACTTGGTCCGCTTGGCTGCCGGCTGAGACTGAGCCGGCCGCCGGTCCACCTGCTGAGACTCGGCCTCCTCCCTGGCCTGGGTCTCCAACTCGATCTCACGCTTCCTGGCATTCGCCTGAAGCTCAGTAAAAGTATGATAGGTGGAGTTCGACACAAACTCCCGGATATCCCTCCTCAAAACTCCCAAGTACCGGCTCATCCGAGCCTGCTCTGTGGACACCAGCTCGGGGCAGAACATCGCCCTCTCATGAAACTTCTGCGTGATTGCCGCAACCGAATCAGTACCCTGCTTGAGGGTTAAGAACTCCTGAGCCAATTGTTCCCTCTCCACCGGGGGAACGTACTCATCCCTGAACATGGCAGTAAACCCCTCCCATGTCACTGCTGTAATCTCTACCAAAGTGAAGTTCGTCGTCACGAACTTCCACCAGTCCTTCGCTCCCAGACGGAGCTGGTTCAAAGCGAACCGTACCCTCAGGTGCTCCGGGCATGAACAAGTGTAGAAGCACCCCTCTATATCCGCGATCCACCTCATCGCAGCAATCGGATCCTGCGTCCCATCGAACTCAGGTGGCTTCGTGTTGCTGAACTCCCGGAACAGCAACGAGTCACCCCCCTGTGGCCTGGCAGCGGCCACAGCTGCGGTAGCTGCAGCGGCTGCAGCTTCAGTCAATGCGGCGTACCACTCCTCAAACGTCTCCATCAGGGTGGTCTTAATAGACCCAAACATCTCCGGGATCTCAGCCCGGATCGCCGCAGCTACCTCCTCGTGAATCATCTAACGAATCTCCTCGTCACTCACACCGCTCGAACTCGCTCCGTGGCGTGGTCTAACCATGATGCCTCTGAAATACAACATAAAACTATCAGAGACTCCATCGAGTATAATCGTACTCGATAACGCAACCCTACTCAGTCTCCGATATCCAGGGATTCTTACTTGGGTCTCCCACTGACCCGGTGTCTTCGGTAGTACGGGCCCAATACTACCGACCACACCGCATCAGCATTCATCCCAAATCTTCCTCCCCAAACCCCGGATAGTGAGTACTTGATGTGTGTAAATTCAACTAGTTTTATCCCTACTTTTTATTAATAATTTGAGCACACAAAGGCAGTGAACCTGTCTTTAAGTGGTATAGATTGATAAGTAAGGTATCGAACTCAGGGAACGGAAATTAAACTAATAGCTAATTTTAACTAAAATAAATAATAAAAGTGAATGGTTTTTCTCTAGTTTTGCAAGACTAGAAACTTAACAAATTAAATTTAACTAATTAACTAAAGCAACAACTATTCACCAATTTTGATAAAGATGTTTCTATTTAGGTTCAACCAATTCACTCCTATGGTTATTTAAGTTAAGATAGATTAATTGCTATTGGTTACCAATGATAATAGTTAGGTTCATGTTCATTACTCCTAACCCTTAGACAATTAACTAATTTAAGCGTTGATCAAGTGTTTAAACTAATTAATTCCCTAGATTAATTATTTGGGTTAAATAAGATTTGTAATGGTCAATTAAGTTATTAATTCAATTAACCTCTTGTTGGTGGTTTCTCAACAAGCTCACACATTAATCTTCCTATTTTCTTATTAATCTTAGTTTCATAATCATTACTTCCAAGCATACGTTTTAGCATTCACATAGACATATGAGGTTAACAATTAAGTGATGTTCATGCAACCTAATTGCCTTCCAATTAACAGAAAATAGTAGTGATTAACACATAAGGTTCTTTAACAAACTTAATTTAACAAATCACCAATAGACAATTAAACAAAATTCAATAATTAAACCATAGGAGTTCTTTGGTATTCCCCAAACAGAAACAAAAACGAGTTTAGCTCATAGTTGCAGTAGAAACAAACAAAGAAACAAAGTTTAAGAAAGCAAACATGTTTAATTCCTAAGTCTAAGTGGTAGAATTAACCTAATTGCTTGAATTCTTCCAACTCTTGAAGCTTAGGGTTCTTCAATGCCTTCTGAATCTTTTTGTCGCAGGTAATTCTCCCAAAATTCGCCAGAAGTTCTCTCCCAAGTGATCAGGATTCGTCTTATAAAGATATCTCAAAACAGAGGCTACTCGGCGAGTAGCAGAATCAACTCGCCGAGTAGGTCAATACTTATCCGTCTTCAGGTTAGCAGTCGTACATATCTTCTAGTATCTCATCGTGTACTCGCCGAGTAGGGCCGAGGTACTCGCCGAGTAGGTCATTCTTGGCACCCTTTAATCTTCTCTTGCTTTCCTTTTCTCCTTTTTACATCCAAGCATATCTTTTGGGCTGAAAACACAATTCAAAGCATTTTAAGTACCTTTTGTCCAAATTATTCTCATAATTAACCAAAAATAACTAAGAATATATGTTAAATAATTAACTAATTATGCACATATCAGTACTCTACTTCTGTTATGCACTATCTACTCGCACACTAGCAAAGCATCTCATATCCGCAAACTTCCCTAGACTAAGGCATCACAAATCAGGCCACTCTAGTTCTATCATGAATACCTAGTCTTCTAGCATGCATAACAATTCATATCATATAATATTGTAAGGTATTTTGGGGATCTTTACCGTTCGGGCGCTGACTGATCGTACACACTGCTTCTTTCTTGCTTACCACAAAACCATTTACAAAAGTTTATGCCTTTATTTAAAAAGTTTCCTCAAATCCTTGGTTTGAGTTCAGTTACCCCCGAAGGTGCACCCGAATCCCTCAAACCAAGGCTCTGATACCAATTGTAACAACGTAAATTTTCAAACAAATTTTTCATTTTAAAAATAGAGTATTTTCATTCAAAACAAGGCATAAATAATTTAAGTGTCATGTCAAATACAAACTGTCTAAATCCCAAGATCATAAAAACATTCTTCAGTGTGTACCGATCACGCCGGCACCTTCCCACGGTCCTCGCTAGTACCTGAAACACATACATAACAACTGTAAGCATAAATGCTTAGTGAGTTCCCCAATATACAACTTACGCACATACGCCTTTCCAGGCCCTGACCTTCCGGTCCTCAACACAACGCCTTCCGGCCCATAACATAATCGCCTTCCGGCCCATCACATATTGCCTTCCGGCCCACATAACATACATAGCACATATAGCAAATAACTTACCACATATAGCATACATATCACATATCATATCTGACCTTCCGGTCACACAGTCAAACCCTTCCGGGTACAGTATAGTGAGAAGACTCACCTCGTGAATGCTGAAAGCTAGCAAATCCTGAAATCACTCGTGCACAATCCGTCGAGCTACAACCTCCCTATAACATCACATATTTCTCATTAACACTTATATCTTCTAAGTGTGACTATCCCTAAGAAGTCAGACTTAGATCAACTTTGGTCAACGGTCAACGGTCAACGGTCAACTCGACCGGACTCGGCGAGTGCCATGGCGACTCGGCGAGTCTAGACGTCCTTCAATTCTCTGAGATTCCCTTTCTACTCGTCGAGTATCCTCCTTGACCCGACGAGTTACTCCTGGAAGAATCGCGGGGCCACCCCGACTCAACTCGCCGAGTCTGAAGAACAACTCGACGAGTCCCAGTTAATCTTCAAGCTACTCGCCGAGTCTGTTCGTCGAACTCGGCGAGTCCATGCCATGCAACTGCTCAAACTGCGTCCTAAGGTCAGAACCGCTCCGACCATTCCTAGGTCTGGCCTTCCTAGGCTGATCCACCACGTAAGGTCCTCATTTCAGTGCTCATGATACACCCTATGATTCATAATTCACATTTTGACCTAAGGCATAAGGATTCCAATCCAAAACCTTCATCAATTCCCGAAATGCACAGGCATGGGACATTCTGGACCTCCACAGGTCCCAATACAGGGTTACAATCAATTAGGGGACTAGGGTAACATTCAATCTATTCACAAAAAGGGTTCCATAAACCCTAATTCCATAATCATATCAACATAGCAGAGTATACTCGAATTCTTACCTGGATGATGTATTCTCTGTGTCCCCAATCCTCAGAATGTGACTCCCTTGCTGTTCCTCTAGCCAATCTCTTCTCTTCCTTGCACAACAACTCTTCTATAATCAACAATGGCCTATAATCCTTGCTCCAGATGCACACAATCGATTTAGGGTTCTTCTCAGAAGGCTAAAATGAATAATGACGGCCAATAAGTCCCTTTTATACGTCCCAAACCTGAACAGTTAGGGTTTTCGCTAAACATTCGCCCACTCACCTCGAACTATGCTCATTTTATGCAACCCTCCGAATCCATCCTCAGAAAACCTCTTTACCCTCAAGGTATTTTTAATTGAGCAACCCAAGCATACATAATCTAGATAATTACAATTAATGATACCACATTGGAGCTCTTTGGAATTCTTCACTTCTTTGACATTTGATCTTTGATATCTTCAAATTCACCAACTTTGTTGCTTGATTTTTGGTATCTTCAACTTTTTGAATTTCTTCGAATTTCCGATCTTCATATTTGACATTTGACTTTGATGCTCCAAAAATTCTTCAAACTTTTTCTTGTAATTCTCTCTTTTTTTTTTTTTTTTTTTTTTACATGTATTCCTCACTTTTTTTTCACTCAAATCCCTACATGCTTAAGCAGGGGCGCTCAATCTCAACCTTTATTGGCTAATGATAAAAATCTTCCTGGATACATTTCAGGTTTAGGCTGCAAAACATATTGCATCCCTCAGGCTGAGCAGGGTCGTGTTTTTGTCTCATGATTTCACTGGAATAAGGAAGCCACAAATGCACTAGAACGTGTATAGGCTCAACTAAACATTTGGGTTCTCATGCAATTATTAACACAACTTTAATATGGAATCCTAATTTTTACCAAAATTTTCTAATTAAAGACCTAAGCATTTTAAATATTCAACAAGTTAAACATTAGCCTAAATTAAGATTCTAAGTGTTCTAAGATGTGACTAACCCCCTACCCCACACTTATTTTATGCAATGCCCTCATTGCATATTATAACAAAAAATGCAATTAGAGAGAAAGTTGGAACAAACTCCCCTGGGGTAGCAGTCGCTAGGTTGACACTCTCGTCTTCACTCCATCTTCTAGTGACTTTAACCATGGGAACAGCTCATCCATGGCATGGGTGTCATATGTCTCGTGTGGTTGATAGCTCGAAAACTCCAAGGAAAATTGGTTGTTGCACAAGTCGCAGTAGTAGTGCACAAAGAATGTATGAATGGCACATGAACAATAACCAGAACAAAGAAAAATTCCTCCTGCAGCAGGCTACTCGGCGAGTATGCGAGTAAACTCGGCGAGTAGGATGTATCGGACAAGCAGATCGCACAGAAGCAAATGTACTCGCCGAGTAGTATTAGTGCACTCGGCGAGTAGAGCATATAATTCCAGAAATTGTCTAATTGCTGGCTTTCTTTACTCTAGTGTTGTCATGCAAATATAAATGCACTCTCCAAGAACTCTCTAAACAGCAGCACTCTAATAAATTCTCGATTAGTACGGACTCAACCCTAGGAACAAAACTCCATAAGCATCCCTAAAAGCTCTCATTCCTCGCTTGACCATTCCTAAATAGCATGCATCCTAGCTTCAATACCTGAAAAGAAAACTAACAGTAACACTAAAATTCAAACCACTTCACCAAGTCCCAAGTTCACAATTGTTTTTTTTTTTTTTTTTTTTTTTTTTTTTTTTTAAAACAAACATCACAAACAAAACAAATAAAAATAAAATCTTCATTCCTCATCGTCCATCCCAGCTCCTCCAGCTCCACTTCCACCTTCTCCACTCCTTCGTTGCATCCGTTCGTCCCAATTCATTATGTACGGATAACCGGGTCCCGGCCGCGGGGCAATGTGCATTTGTTGGAAAAGATAATCAAAGGATTGATTGGTGTAATTGACTCCTTGCCCTATATCATCCAAGTATCGCTGATACTCCACTTGGTTCCACCCTTCGTTATCCTCCACCGGAATCACCGGTGGGTCTTCACGTACCCGCTCGTTCCTTGGCCTAACCCGCCTTCCGGGCTCTTCTGGGACCGCCGGCTCATCTTCATTTGGAATAGTAAAGGAATCACCAAATTTCTCCACTATCCGAGCCCTCCTATAGAGTGCCGTATTGAACGGAGGAGGGTGGATAACCGTTAGCATTTGGGCTTGCGGTAATTCCAAAATCCCAAATGATCGCGCGAGCCTCGTGATGAACATACCCCCATTGATCTTCGAGTTGATTTTTTCCTTAACTGCTCCCTCCGCAAGAAATTTAGCAATGCAATATGGGAGATCGCAGAAAACATCGGGGGTGATGATACTCCACATATAAAAGATATCAAGGGTGGGAACTTTATCCCCATCCTTTCGCATGTTGATTGTGCTTGCAATGAATCGGTGAATGAGTCGATGGATTGGAGAACGAATATGCCCTTCTTGAGCAGTGGAAGGTATATAGACCCGGTTAGCAATTGTACTCCACCATGTTGATGCCACCACCCCCTCGGGAAGTTCTTTGTAGGTATTTTCCAAGAAGGCTTCAAAGTAGTCCGTCATCGCCATTTCTTGATCGTAGATGCCCAACCGCCAAGAGAACTCAACCATGCTGCATTGTCGCATCTCTCCTCCCAAAGAAAACGAGATCGTGTGTGGATTGTAATATTCACTCCCACCTCGGAATGAAATAGTAGCAAAGAATTCCCAGCACAACTCCGCATATACTGGCTCTTGTATTTTAAATAATTGCAGCCAACCATCACAAGTGATGTTGGCATAACCCAAGTTACAATCTTTTACCAAATATGGAGTAAGTTCCTCTTCCAAGCCGACATTACCCATCCATCCCCAATCCACTGCAGTGGGCAAGTGAATTTCTTTCTGTCGCAGCGCTTCCAACCTGTTTAGGGCTCGAGTTTTGGAGGATTTAGAGGTAATTTGTTGAAAGGCTAACCATGGCATATCACCATGGCCTCCTCCTCTTGATGATTGTCCTCTCCTTGCCATGCTCCCTGTAAAAAAACATAACAAAAACACAACAACAAACAACACCCCATAAATAAAACAGAAAATTTTTTCATCTTTGCGAGACCTACTCGCCGAGTACGCGAGCATACTCGCCGAGTAGTATGAACACTCGGACAGATTCGAAATCGAAGCTGTGTAGTCTGCGAATTAGTCCAATTTATCCATAGGGGTTTGTCGTAATTGTGTTTCTAACCACATATGTTGAAGAAATTACACCAAATATCCCCTAATTCATGAGTAAATCAAAGCCCTAGAAATTGTGAAAAACTCCCCAAATCCGAAAATATACCAAATGTGGGGAAATAGGTGACAAAGACTGGACCTTTCATGAAATTAAAGAGTAAAAATGTTACCTTGGTGCTTGAATTAAGAGAAATTGGAAGAAAATTGGCTAGATCTTGAGGAACTTCTTGGGAGGTGGCTGAGAGAAACTGCTCGGCGAGTATGGGGGTGAAGTGTTGAACAAAAGCAGTTTTTTTTTACAGATTTTATTTTACTGGGTTTAAACCGTATACTCGCCGAGTATAATGGATATACTCGCCGAGTACGGACGCGTGTTGTGAAGTTTTAGCTGTATACGAGCATCTACTCGCCGAGTATAACCGATATACTCGTCGAGTATATGTCTCAGATTGAAAAAATTTACGTTTTTGCCAATTTTACTATGTGATTTCCTTTATTTTAGCCTTTCCACCCCACACTTTCAGTAGAGCTTGTCCTCAAGCAATTAGAGAAGTAGAATGAATGACTAGAAATGAAAAAAAAAACAATACGAAAAATAAAGAGCGGGAAAAAATGCAAACGTGAAGCTCGGGTTGCCTCCCGAGAAGCGCTTCTTTTGATGGAGTCATTAGCTGGACTCCGCCCCTTTTATGTTTTTGCGATTCCGCACAGCAGGAGCTCCTCCATTCCTTCATTGCGGGGGACTCCTTCTTCATATTTCTTCACTCGATGGCCATTGACTTTAAATGGCGTGCCATCTCTCGAGATCAATTCAATAGCCCCATGAGGAAACACCGTCTTGACCACAAATGGACCATCCCACCTGGATTTAAGTTTTCCCGAGAAGAGTTTTAGGCGGGAATTGAAGAGTAGTACTTTTTGGCCTTCATGGATGTCCTTGCTTTTGATTCTTAGGTCATGCCATCTCTTGGTCTTTTCCTTATAAAGCCGTGAGCTAGAATAGGCTTCATTTCGTAGTTCTTCAAGGGCATTCATTTGCATTAAGCGGTTTGTCTTCATTTCTTCCATGTCAAAGTTACATCTTTTTAGCGCCCAATATGCCTTGTGCTCGATTTCAACCGGTAAATGGCATTGCTTTCCATAAACTAACCTATATGGTGTAGTACCAATAGGTGTTTTGAAAGCGGTACGGAACGCCCATAGCGCGTCATCCAATTTATCCGACCATTCCTTGCGATTACTTCCCACCGACTTCTCCAAGATACGCTTCAAAGCTCGATTGGTTACTTCCGTTTGCCCACTCGTTTGCGGGTGGTATGATGTGGAGAACTTATGGGTCACCCCATATTTCTTGAGCACCTTGTCCAATTGATCATTGGCAAAGTGTGTACCACGGTCACTAATTAAGGCCTTTGGAACACCAAACCGGGAGAATAGTCTTTTCAAGAAGCGTACCACTACCCGTCCGTCGTTTGTAGGTAAAGCCTGCGCCTCCGCCCATTTTGACACATAATCCACTGCCACGAGAATGTACTTGTTTCCTTTGGATGTGGGGAATGGCCCCATGAAGTCTATGCCCCACACGTCGAACACCTCGCACACTTGAATGCTATGTTGTGGCATTTCATTACGGGAGGAAATGTTTCCCACCCTTTGGCAAGCATCGCATTCTTTGACATATTGGGCTGCATCTTTGAAGATTGTTGGCCAATAAAACCCAATGTCAAAGATCTTCTTCGCGGTATAGTGTGCGCCATGATGTCCTCCCGTGGGTCCGCTATGGCATTGCTCTAGTATTTTTCGACTCTCCTTTCCGAACACACATTATAATCCCGTCCGCGCAACTTCGGAAGAGGTATGGATCGTCCCAAAAGTAATATTTGATCTCCGAAAAGAATTTCTTCTTTTGCTGACTACTATACTCCTTCGGGACGTAATTTGTAGCTAAATAGTTAGCTATATCCGCGAACCATGGTTCCTCTCCCACGGACACCATAATGTATTCATCCGGGAAGTCATCTCCATCTTTATCTTCTTGCAATGCCGGGTTCTCGAGCCTAGATAAATGATCGGCAGCTACGTTCTCCATTCCCTTCTTATCTCGTATCTCTATATCGAATTCTTGAAGAAGCAGCACCCATCGTATTAGTCTTGGCTTGGCATCCTGTTTGGAAAACAAATACTTGATAGCCGAGTGGTCAGTAAAAACAGTGGTTTTAGATAAAACCAAATAAGGGCGAAATTTATCGAAAGCATAAACTACGGCTAACAGTTCTTTTTCAGTAGTGGTATAATTCTCTTGGGCAGGATTCAAGGTCTTGCTTGCATAATAAATGGGTTGAAAATGCTTGTCAACCCTTTGTCCAAGGACGGCTCCTAGTGCATAGTCACTCGCATCACACATGATCTCGAAGGGTAAGTTCCAATTTGGTGCTATAATGATTGGGGCATTAGTTAATTTTTCTTTTAAAAAGTCAAATGCCTCTAAACACTCTTTAGTGAAATTAAAGGGTGCATCTTTTAACAATAATTGTGTTAGAGGTTTCGTAATTTTAGAAAAATCTTTAATAAAACGCCGGTAAAAGCCTGCGTGTCCCAAAAAGCTTCTAATGCCCTTCACATTAGTTGGCGGGGGTAATTTAGCGATGGTGTCTATCTTTGCCCGATCCACCTCAATCCCCTTTTTAGAGACTTTATGTCCCAATACTATACCCTCCTTGACCATGAAATGACACTTTTCCCAATTTAGGACCAAGTCGGTTTTCTCACATCTAGCAAGCATCGAGTCAAGATTTGTAAGGCAGTCATTAAAAGAAGATCCAAATACAGAGAAATCATCCATAAAGACCTCCATGAATTTCTCCACCATATCATGGAATATGGCGGTCATGCACCTTTGAAATGTCGCAGGTGCATTGCATAAGCCAAATGGCATGCGTCTATAGGCGAAGGTCCCACTGGGGCACGTAAAGGTGGTCTTTTCTTGGTCCATTGGGTCTATGGGTATTTGGAAATACCCGGAAAACCCGTCTAAGAAGCAATAATAGCTATGGCCCGAAAGTCTCTCTAACATTTGGTCTATGAAAGGAAGGGGGAAATGGTCTTTGCGAGTGGCATCGTTTAGCTTGCGATAATCGATACACACTCGCCAACCGGTTACCGTTCGCGTTGGAATTAACTCATTCTTCTCGTTGGTAATGACCGTCATTCCTCCTTTCTTGGGCACCACCTGGACCGGACTCACCCATGGGCTATCGGAGATGGAGTAGATGATTCCTGCATCCAAAAGCTTTACCACCTCCTTCTTGACGACTTCTTGCATGTTCGGGTTTAATCTTCTTTGATGTTGCACCACCGGTCTGGCTCCTTCTTCTAAGTTTATTTTGTGAGAGCAGTAGGATGGACTTATTCCCTTTATGTCGGAGATGCTCCACGCGATGGCTTTCTTCCTTTTCTTCAGTACCCGTACAAGCTCTTCCTTTTCTGTCTTGGAGAGATCTGAGGCTATAATTACTGGCTTCTGATTTCCTTCTTCCAGAAAGGCGTATTCCAGATGGTTAGGCAGTGTTTTGAGCTCCAATTTAGTGTTCATAGTGGCGTACTCGCCGAGTGCAGGTATGGTACTCGGCGAGTTCATGGCGGCATTTGCGACTGCTGACTTTTCTTCAGGTGTACTCGGCGAGTAGATCAGGTCTACTCGGCGAGTAGGGTTTTCAGCTTGGTTTTTGAGTTCTTCATACTCTGCTTCCTCCAACAGTCTTTCAATCTCTAGTAAATCTTTCTCTGGATCAAATACTTCTTCAAAAGCTGCAACCTTGCTGGAATCTTCAGGTATGTCTCCTTCCAATAACTCGTCAAGCATGTCGATTGAGAACGCCGTGTCGTCACTACTCCTTGAGTACTTCATGGCTTGGTCTACCCCGAATGTTACTGAGTCATCCCCAACTCGCAATGTGAGCTTTGAGTCTCTCATGTCTACGATGGCGCTAGCGGTGTTGAGGAAGGGTCTTCCAAGGATGATTGGTACTTGCGGATCCGCCTCCATGTCAAGAATGATGAAGTCAGCCGGGAAGACAAACTTGTCTACTTTCACTAGTAGATCTTCACATATGCCTCTTGGGAAAGTAACCGTCTTGTTTGCTAAATGAATTGCCATCCGAATTGGCTTTGGCTCTGGGAGGTCCAGCTTTTTGAAGAACGAGTATGGCATAAGGTTTACACTCGCTCCCGAATCAGCTAAAGCATGAATTGCTGCCAAGTTGCCAAATTGGCAAGGTAAAGTTAAGCTCCCCGGATCACCCTTCTTCTTTGGTAGTTTGTTTAGCATGGCTGCGGAGCAATTCTCATTCAATACTACTTTCTGCACCTCTTCCATCTTTCTTCTATTAGTGAGGAGTTCCTTAAGGAACTTTGCGTACTTGGGCATTTGCATGACGGCTTCGATGAAAGGAAGGTTTATTTGAAGAGTTTTAATATGATCAAGGAATTTCTGATACTCCTCTTCCTGCTTCTCCTTCTTGGCTCGGGCTGGGTACGGCATTGGAGGTTGGTAAGGTTTGACGGGTGGCTGATCATGCGGTTTTTCAGATGTACTCGCCGAGTACATCGGTCCTACTCGGCGAGTAGATCTCTCAGATTGTGAATGTTGGTTCTCAGCTTGTGCTTCCGTTTCTTCCTTCTGTGAGTCCTTATTCTCTTCAGTACGAATGGGGGCCAGGGGAGTAATAACCTTCCCACTTCTTGTGGTAATAAGGTTCACTTGCGCGCCTCGTGGGTTGTTCTCGGTTTTGCTAGGAAGTTCACCCGGTGACCTTTGGTTTAATTGTTGAGCGAGTTGCCCAAGCTGAGTTTCTATATTATGGATGGATGCTTGCTGATTCCTGAGCATTGTTCTTGTTTCTTGGATAGCAGCATCGTGGTCACTGTGTCTTTTCTCGGAAGCAGCCACAAATTTAGTTAGCATCTCTTCCAAGCTTGGCTTCTTCTCTTGCACCGGCTCCTCTTTTTGGTAGAATCCTCTCCCTTTTTGCCTATACTTCTCCTCCTTGGCCTTCTTGTACTCTTCATAAGGCAACCACTCCTTCTTCTGTTTTCGCCAGTCTTCATCATATCGGTCACCGCTCGAATAGCATGCTTGTGCCTTTTTGTTACCGTGCTCATCCAAATCACAATCTCTAGTGAGGTGAGGTCCATTGCAATTCTCGCAACCCACCCGTATGGCATGGATCGTTTGATCCATTTTATCCATTCTTCTATCCATGGTCTTTAACATGGCCATGACCGCGGATAAATCTTCAGTAGCAGCATATGCGGCTCCCCTCGTGACATCATTCCTTGGGTTGTGGTATTCTCTAGAGTGTTTAGAGAATTCTTCAATTAATTCTTTGATTACCGGGGGTGGCTTCTTCGTAAGTGGGCCCTGTGAGTCTAGCAGCTGCCGGGTCGTAACATTGACTCCATCATAAAAAATGGACACTTCTTGTTGGCTATTTAGATCATGGTGTGGGCAATTTCGTAGTAGACTTTTGTACCTCTCCCATGCTTCATACAACGACTCTCCAGCTTGTTGTTCAAAATTTGCAATGGCCTTCTTGAGCTTGGCTATTTTTGATGGTGGGCAAAAGTGATCTATAAATTCTTCCTTCATTCTGGCCCAAGTAGTGACTGACCCAGGAGGAAGTGATTTGAGCCAGTCTTTAGCAGCACCCTTGAAGGTTACTGGAAGCATCCTAAGCAGCTGAGTTTCGCGGGTAACATTTGGAATGTTGAAGTAATCAGCAACATCATTTACTTCATCCAAATGTTTGTAGGCGTCTTCATGATCTTTCCCGTGGAAAGGTATCTCCTTGAGTGAAGCTAGGATATGACCTTTTAGCTCAAAGGTGGCAGTTGCGGGAATTGCGGGTTGCACAAGTCCCGGGCCATGGTCGTCGCGCATCCTCTTCTTCCATTCTCCCATGGGAATTTCATCAATGTTAGCCATAGTGAATGCTAATTCTTCCTCCTCTTCGGTATCTTGCTCGTAAGTTGCCTCGTCTTCTTCCTCGGTTTCGTATGTAATTTCTTCTTGAATTGGCTCTTCAATTATTAAGGAAGCGCTTGAAGCTCCGGATTTGCTGCTCTTCTTTTTTCCGAAAACAGTCTTCAAGTTGGACAATGGTGATTTCTTTGGTGTGCTTGAACTCTCCAAGTCCTTCCCTTTGTTTCTTTTCAATTCGGATTCGGGGTCTTCAAACGGGGGTACCAGTGGCGTGTTTGCTCCTCTGGTCATGAAAGTCCTGAAATTAATCAAATAAAAGCGTAAAAAGAACAAAAAAAAATTGCAAACAACTAAAAGAAAAAATTCTAAATGAGCTGTTACTCGCCGAGTAGTCGCGAGTGCACTCGGCGAGTAGCAGTGATTTTTCAAAAAAAATTTCTAAGTTTTAAATCTAACTAAAACAGATACTAAAACCTAATTGCTATTTACTAAACTGCAATAAATGAACTTTATGCAAGTAAACTCACACAAAGGATCGAAAAAATTAGGAATTAGCTTAATTATTTAGAACCGTTCCCCGACAACGGCGCCAAAAACTTGATGTGTGTAAATTCAACTAGTTTTATCCCTACTTTTTATTAATAATTTGAGCACACAAAGGCAGTGAACCTGTCTTTAAGTGGTATAGATTGATAAGTAAGGTATCGAACTCAGGGAACGGAAATTAAACTAATAGCTAATTTTAACTAAAATAAATAATAAAAGTGAATGGTTTTTCTCTAGTTTTGCAAGACTAGAAACTTAACAAATTAAATTTAACTAATTAACTAAAGCAACAACTATTCACCAATTTTGATAAAGATGTTTCTATTTAGGTTCAACCAATTCACTCCTATGGTTATTTAAGTTAAGATAGATTAATTGCTATTGGTTACCAATGATAATAGTTAGGTTCATGTTCATTACTCCTAACCCTTAGACAATTAACTAATTTAAGCGTTGATCAAGTGTTTAAACTAATTAATTCCCTAGATTAATTATTTGGGTTAAATAAGATTTGTAATGGTCAATTAAGTTATTAATTCAATTAACCTCTTGTTGGTGGTTTCTCAACAAGCTCACACATTAATCTTCCTATTTTCTTATTAATCTTAGTTTCATAATCATTACTTCCAAGCATACGTTTTAGCATTCACATAGACATATGAGGTTAACAATTAAGTGATGTTCATGCAACCTAATTGCCTTCCAATTAACAGAAAATAGTAGTGATTAACACATAAGGTTCTTTAACAAACTTAATTTAACAAATCACCAATAGACAATTAAACAAAATTCAATAATTAAACCATAGGAGTTCTTTGGTATTCCCCAAACAGAAACAAAAACGAGTTTAGCTCATAGTTGCAGTAGAAACAAACAAAGAAACAAAGTTTAAGAAAGCAAACATGTTTAATTCCTAAGTCTAAGTGGTAGAATTAACCTAATTGCTTGAATTCTTCCAACTCTTGAAGCTTAGGGTTCTTCAATGCCTTCTGAATCTTTTTGTCGCAGGTAATTCTCCCAAAATTCGCCAGAAGTTCTCTCCCAAGTGATCAGGATTCGTCTTATAAAGATATCTCAAAACAGAGGCTACTCGGCGAGTAGCAGAATCAACTCGCCGAGTAGGTCAATACTTATCCGTCTTCAGGTTAGCAGTCGTACATATCTTCTAGTATCTCATCGTGTACTCGCCGAGTAGGGCCGAGGTACTCGCCGAGTAGGTCATTCTTGGCACCCTTTAATCTTCTCTTGCTTTCCTTTTCTCCTTTTTACATCCAAGCATATCTTTTGGGCTGAAAACACAATTCAAAGCATTTTAAGTACCTTTTGTCCAAATTATTCTCATAATTAACCAAAAATAACTAAGAATATATGTTAAATAATTAACTAATTATGCACATATCAGTACTCTACTTCTGTTATGCACTATCTACTCGCACACTAGCAAAGCATCTCATATCCGCAAACTTCCCTAGACTAAGGCATCACAAATCAGGCCACTCTAGTTCTATCATGAATACCTAGTCTTCTAGCATGCATAACAATTCATATCATATAATATTGTAAGGTATTTTGGGGATCTTTACCGTTCGGGCGCTGACTGATCGTACACACTGCTTCTTTCTTGCTTACCACAAAACCATTTACAAAAGTTTATGCCTTTATTTAAAAAGTTTCCTCAAATCCTTGGTTTGAGTTCAGTTACCCCCGAAGGTGCACCCGAATCCCTCAAACCAAGGCTCTGATACCAATTGTAACAACGTAAATTTTCAAACAAATTTTTCATTTTAAAAATAGAGTATTTTCATTCAAAACAAGGCATAAATAATTTAAGTGTCATGTCAAATACAAACTGTCTAAATCCCAAGATCATAAAAACATTCTTCAGTGTGTACCGATCACGCCGGCACCTTCCCACGGTCCTCGCTAGTACCTGAAACACATACATAACAACTGTAAGCATAAATGCTTAGTGAGTTCCCCAATATACAACTTACGCACATACGCCTTTCCAGGCCCTGACCTTCCGGTCCTCAACACAACGCCTTCCGGCCCATAACATAATCGCCTTCCGGCCCATCACATATTGCCTTCCGGCCCACATAACATACATAGCACATATAGCAAATAACTTACCACATATAGCATACATATCACATATCATATCTGACCTTCCGGTCACACAGTCAAACCCTTCCGGGTACAGTATAGTGAGAAGACTCACCTCGTGAATGCTGAAAGCTAGCAAATCCTGAAATCACTCGTGCACAATCCGTCGAGCTACAACCTCCCTATAACATCACATATTTCTCATTAACACTTATATCTTCTAAGTGTGACTATCCCTAAGAAGTCAGACTTAGATCAACTTTGGTCAACGGTCAACGGTCAACGGTCAACTCGACCGGACTCGGCGAGTGCCATGGCGACTCGGCGAGTCTAGACGTCCTTCAATTCTCTGAGATTCCCTTTCTACTCGTCGAGTATCCTCCTTGACCCAACGAGTTACTCCTGGAAGAATCGCGGGGCCACCCCGACTCAACTCGCCGAGTCTGAAGAACAACTCGACGAGTCCCAGTTAATCTTCAAGCTACTCGCCGAGTCTGTTCGTCGAACTCGGCGAGTCCATGCCATGCAACTGCTCAAACTGCGTCCTAAGGTCAGAACCGCTCCGACCATTCCTAGGTCTGGCCTTCCTAGGCTGATCCACCACGTAAGGTCCTCATTTCAGTGCTCATGATACACCCTATGATTCATAATTCACATTTTGACCTAAGGCATAAGGATTCCAATCCAAAACCTTCATCAATTCCCGAAATGCACAGGCATGGGACATTCTGGACCTCCACAGGTCCCAATACAGGGTTACAATCAATTAGGGGACTAGGGTAACATTCAATCTATTCACAAAAAGGGTTCCATAAACCCTAATTCCATAATCATATCAACATAGCAGAGTATACTCGAATTCTTACCTGGATGATGTATTCTCTGTGTCCCCAATCCTCAGAATGTGACTCCCTTGCTGTTCCTCTAGCCAATCTCTTCTCTTCCTTGCACAACAACTCTTCTATAATCAACAATGGCCTATAATCCTTGCTCCAGATGCACACAATCGATTTAGGGTTCTTCTCAGAAGGCTAAAATGAATAATGACGGCCAATAAGTCCCTTTTATACGTCCCAAACCTGAACAGTTAGGGTTTTCGCTAAACAGCGTAGACTCGCCGAGTCCATATCTGGACTCGTCGAGTCCAGTCGCGAACCCGCGACCAAGTCTGCGATCCTACTCGGCGAGTCTAGGCTCCAACTCGCCTGTTACAGCATTGAAAAGGGGATTGGAAAGCTAATTCCATCTCCACCACAACGCATTGAGGCTTGTCGCGACATGGTGGTGAAGGCGGTGATTTGGGTGATATTTCATCGTAAGTTGTAAGCAGCGTACTTTACACTGTGGCGTGCTAGAGAAAGCAGGTTTCCATTATGTATTTCCACCGAGACATGAAAGGAGGTGACCATAGGATCATTAAACACAACACGATGCAGTTTCGAGACTAATGAAAGATCGAATAAGCCCTTATTCTTTCTTAAAACACTTCAAACTTTTTTGATATAGATATATATATATATATATATATATATATATATATATATATATATGTATATAGAGAGAGAGAGAGAGAGAAAGAGAGAGTCTGACGTTTTTGAGTTTGAAGAAGGATCATAGGGCGATCAAGTGGACTTGTGGGAGGATTTGAACACTTAAAGCTCCGTGAGGTATCATCTTCTCGATTTTCAAGCTTTTTTGAGCTTTAATGTTGTTTGGTGATTTGAACTTTTTATGCATGATTTTCCATGAATGGCTTATTAGTAATGTTTAATCATGTGTTGAGAAGTTTGATACATGATTTTTAGGAAAGTTCCATGATTAAACCCATGTTTTGATTATTAGGTTTTGAAACCCTAGTAATTTGAAAATCATGAAATTGTTGTTATGTGTTAAGAGCTTGATAGATTAAGTGTTAAAAAGCTTCTTTTGAGTAGTTTGCTAAGGTTTTGGGAAGAGTATTATCAAGTTGGAGTTTTATGCACAATATGAGTTTTTAACTAAGGATTTCTACGAAGCTCTTAATAGTTTAAAACATAATAAATAGGGCTTAATGTATGAATGTCACAAGTTATGAAAAATACGAGTTGGAGTTCTTAAAGAAAATATTTGAAAAGGGTTTGAAAGTAGGTTGCTATTGTCCACAAAGAGGTGAGTTATAACTCTAATTAGAGTATGGTTGTATGAGATAGATATGATGTTGACCGTGAATGTATGAGTATATGATAAGAGATTATGATCTTGATTACATGGTACAATAATTTGATTTAATGTTCTTTATGCTTATGATATGAACTAATGAGATGTTATGAATGAATGGCTAGCTATGTCATTATGTGCACTTATATTTTGTTAAGAGGTAAGAAGAGATCTCTTAGAGTTTTTGCATGGAAACTATACAGATGTAAGAGTCTGGTTAATTGTATACAATTAATAGTAGAGACATATGGTCACTCATGTGACAAGTTGGATACTAAAAAATTAATGAGATGAAATATTGTTTTATGTATGTTATGTTATGTTATAATTCACCAGATGTGTTGTCTGATAGATATTGTTTCCATGTGTTTACAGTTTCAGCTTCCAAGCCTAGAGAGAGTGGACCTAGAAGAATCAAGAACATGGAATGGACTTTTATTGTGTGCATTAGTTCTTGTTGCTCGAATTGTGGTTAATATATAGTTTGGGACACCTATACTTGTTTCTAGAAATACTTTTGGAAAGATTTTTGAAACTATGGTTTTGTAAACAATGTGAAATACTTTGATATTTTCCATAATTTAATGTGAAATATTTTATGAAAAATATTGTTTGTTACAACAAGTATTAGAGCCATAGTTTGAGCGAACTATTTTAGAGTGTCCCTACCTAGGCTTAAACTATCTGACATAAAGAAAGAACCAGAGTATTTTCGAATCATTAGATTGTGTATTGATATGAATTTTATTTGTTAGAATTTCATGAGTTAGTATCTTCATGCTAGTGGTCTATGATTTCCTAAATTGTTCCGACTAGAAACGGTGTTGCTCTGCAAGAGGGTGAAAGGACTTCAGTGTAGGGTGGAAATCCATAGCCAATTAGAATAGAAGTTATAAAGAAGCTTCTTTAGGAGTTAAAAGATGAGAATCGCCATGAAATGAACTATCTTCTTGATGCTTGTCTGGGAGCACCTGTACTTCCATCTCCAGAGATTTTTGTGGTTATGATGTATGTTTCCTGTTAGGGGTGCGCCATCCGTTATTGGTGCACAATCTATTGTGGATATATCCTGAACTCAAGAGTCATCTCATGTTGCTCGTCCTCAAGGATATTTAAATAAGTGATTTCCTTTTAAGTCTTTTATGGCGTGCAAGCTGAGTGAATATGAAGGCAGTCGAGACCCAAAGGTGAATATGAATTGGATCATCGAAACTAACCGAGTTTTTAAGGCTAGTAGTTGTCGTGATGATCATAATGTTATCTATGCTTCGAAATTGCTTGAAGGTCAAGCCCTTATTTCGTTGGAAAGAGTATTACGAGCTCTGGGAGATGCTGTTGAAGAGAATATGTCTTGGGAAGAGTTTTTTCAAGCGTGTCAAGGCAAAGTTCTATGTTCCTCGTGACATTGAGAAGTTAGTTAATGAGTTCTTCAATTTAAATAAATGAGATATGACTGTGGACCAGTATGCAAAGGATTTTTATGATAGAATATTGTTTATTGGGATATCCTTCCCATAAAAAGGGGTTGCATTAGTATGTTTGCGAAGGGTTTACCATCAAATTATGAATTGGAGGTGAAGAAAGTTGATACCTTGGATGATGTGATTGTGGCTTCTCAAAATATTGAGGATATGATTGTTAGGAAAAGAGTAAATAAAAACAAAGGGTGGGAGAAAAAAGATCACAAGTGGAGCAAAGTGGTTGATTAACTTCAAGGAAATAAAAACAAAGGTTTACCATCTTCTAACCTTTCTTCCCCGTCCCCCCCCCCCCCCTTTAAAGTTTAAAATCATGAACACAACATTAATCTCCTTCTTGCACTTGACTGACGTGTGGTTTAGGTCTCCATACTTGTAATATGCTCTACTTCCAAATTTTCACTCCACTGAGCGAAGCTTTCCACATTTTCTGAAACTTGGAATATAAGATTTGTTTGATTAATTTGAAGGAACATATTATTTTGTGAAGGTCGATCTCCGTTTTGGATATCATCTAGTTCAGGTGAAAGAATGTGATGTTGCAAACACGTCGTTTAGAACCTGATATGGTGATTACAAATTTTTGGTGATGCCTTTTGTTCATACAAATGCCCCAACATTATTCATGGATCTCATGAATAGAGTTGGTAGACACGTGTTCACACATAATGATTTGAATCTATTTGAAGGCATTACCTATACAGTACATAATACAAGTTATACACTGATCACAAAAGTCTTGAACATGTGTTCACGTAGAAAGATTTGAATATGGGATAGAGAAGATGGATACAATTGATTAATGACTATAATTGTGAGATAATTTATCATGTCAGCAAGTTGAATGTAGTAGCGGTTGCTTTGAGCCAGAAGACACCTCAAGTGCGTGTTTGAGGAAGGTCTGTAAGAATAGAGTTGGCATCCATCCTTTTGGAGCAGATTAAAGCAGATCAAATGGAAGTGATGAAACCCAAGAATGTTAAAGAATAGGAATATTAGAAAAATATAGAGTTCAAAAAGAATGATTAGGGTTTGAAGACATTCGAGAATAGAGTATCGATACCAGTTTTTTGAGATACTTGAAGAATGATTTTTGAAGAAGCACATATGTCTAAGTATTCCATTCATCCTGTGAGTATGAAGATGTATAAAGATTTGAGGCAAATGTATTAGTGGCACAGAATGAATTTAGCGGCGGCTATGTTTGTCTCTGAATGTTTCATTTGTGCCCAAATTAAATTCGAGTGTCAGGCTCCTTATAGGCGGACATAATCTTTGAAAATTTCGTCCAAAAAGTAGGACGGGATCACGATGAGTTTTATTATGGGATTGTCAAGAACGAGTCAAGGTTATGATGTCATTTGGATCATTTTGGACCATTTGAAAAAGAGTGCACTATTTTTGGAAATTAGAGAAACAACTCTTTCATAAAAATTCACAAATTTGTATATAGAGGAAGTGGTGAGACTTCATGGAGTTCCGTTGTTAATAGTATCGGATTGTGAACCAAGACTAACTTCTAACTTTTTACATGAATTGCAATAAGAGTTAGGGACAAAAATTCTTATGAGTACAAGCTCACATGAAAGCAACCCAAGATCGCCAAAGAAGTTATGATAGTTTGAAGAAACAACATTTTGAGATGATTCTTGGTGTTTTGGTTATGTTGAAAATATCACCATGGAAATGGGTGATGCGTTTTCGTAAGAAGGTATGTTAAGTCCGAGGTACATTGGTCCATTCAAGATCTTGAAGAAGATTACAACTCAAGCTTTCAAGTTAGGTTTACCTCCAAAGTGTTTTCACGTGTGTTACTTGAAGAAATTTTTGGAAAAGGAATAGGAAATAATCCATTTGGATGAATTGAGAAAACATGTTTCTATTATCGGATTCCATTGTTTGGTTGAAGAAGTGGAAGCTATAATCGGATTCCAAATAAATATGTTAAGGAATAAAGAGATTGAGCTTTTTTTTTGTCAAATAGAAGCATTTGTTAGGATTTGACCAAACTGGAGGGGGGGGGGGCTGTTTGAGCATTATGGGTTCCTACAAGGACAAAATAAGAAATGAAGAAAAAAATACCCTCATTTACATTTGTATAAGATTTTGGGGACGGAATATTCTTAAGGGAGGGAAATTGTAAAAACTTAGAATTTTGGTATGAGTAATTTAGATTGTTATGTTATGATACATGGCATTTTGGATCTTTTGATAATATTAGAACTACAAAATGATATTAAATGCCTATTTTATGTTTGTTAGATGTTTAAAACAATGAAAATGTGTTATTGTGATGGGAGAATGAGTTTGAATTAATAGGTATAAGATTTGGGTATGAAATGCATTGAAAAAGGGATTAGAAAGCTAATTCTAGCTCTACCAAAATGCAGTTAGAGGCTTCTCGCGGCGTGGTGGATGATGTAGTGGTTTGGGTGAGATACGATAGTAAGTCATAGGCAACATGCTTTTCACCAAGAATGGTATATGGTACCGCGATATGGTGGTGAAAGTAGGGTACTGTTATGGATTTCCACTACGATGTGAAAGGATCTGATTGTGGGATCATTAAACGCACCATGACGCAATTTCAAGACCGATTAAAGATCAGATAAGCCCTCATTCTTGCTCAAAACACTTCCCACTTCTTTGTGAGAGGGAGAGAGAGTTCGAAGATTTTGAATTTGAAGAATGATGATAAGGCGATCAAGTGGGACTGTGGCAATGTTTGAGCACTGAAAGCTCCTTGATGTATCATCTTCTCTGTTTTTAAGCTTTTAGGACTTTAACAGTGTTTGGTGATTTGAGCTTGTTATGCAAGATTTTCCATGAATAGCTTGCTATTAATGTTTAATCATGTGCTGAGAAGTTTAATACATGATTTTTATGGAAGTTCCATGGTTAAATACATGTTTTGATTGTTAGGGTCTGAAACCATAGAAATTAGAAAATCATGAAATGATTGTAATGTGTTAAGAGCTTGTTCGATTAAGTGTTAAAAAACTTATTTTGAGTAATTTGATATGGTTTTGGGAAAAGTATTGTCAAATTGGAGTTTAATCAAAATTATGAGATTTTTGGCTAAATATTTCTACGAAGCTCTTAATAGTTTAAGACATAATAAAAAGGGCTAAATGTATGAATGGCATAGGTTGTGGCAAAGGAGGCATTTATGTCCTTAAAGAGAAGATTTGAAGAAGGTTTGAAAGTAGGTTGCTATTGTCTACAAAAAGGTGAGTTAAAACTAACATTAAAGTAAGGTCGTATGACATATATATGATGTTGAACATGAATGTATGAGTATGTAATACAAGATTATGATCGTGATTAGATGGTGACATAATTTGATTTTATGTTCTTTATGCTTATGATATGAACTAATGAGATATTATGAATGAATGGCTAGTTATTTCATTATGTGCATACATAGTTTTTTGAGTTAAAAGCAAGAAAGAGATTTGTTAGAGTTTTTGCGTGGAAACTATACAAATGTTAGAGTCCGGTTAATTGTATATCGAGAAGAGTGGATGCATATGGTCACTCATGTCACAAGTTAGATACTAAAAAAATTATACGATGAAAAATTGTTTTATATATTGTATGTTATGTTATAATTCACCAGAGATGTTTCCTGATAGATATTGTTTCCACGTGTTTACTGGTTTAGGTAACATGCCCAGAGAGAGTGGAACTAGAAGCATCAAAAACATGGGCTGGGCTTTTTTTTTTTTGCATGTGATAGTTCTTATTGCTTGAATTGTGGTTAAGATATAGTTTGGGACACCGATACTTGTTTCTAGAAATACTTTTCGAAAGATCTTTGAAACTCTGGTTTTGTGAACAATGTGAAATACTCTGATATTTTCCATAATTTAATGTGAAATATTTTATGAAAATACAGGTTGTTACATAGATTGAAGGAAAAAACCCAAACTTGCTTAAAATTAAAGGAACAAAAAAATCATAATAATTGTTAGAATTAATAGAAAACGCTTCACACACATGGAGGCACAAGCATCGTGTTTCCGGCTCTATGTCCGATATTGGTCAAGATTTATTTGATCGCAAGCTTCACATCGTGTAACCTACTCACAGTGCCTCTTTTAAAATTCTTCTTCCATTAATAGTTCCAACTCTTGCAATTCTTTTTCAGCATCTAAGTCTTCATTTTCCAATGCCATCATCCTATCAAAGTTGTCATCATTAAGATCCCACATCTCTTCCTCGACCAATTCATACATTAAATCCATAAAGAACATTTCATCGTCGCTAGCCTTTGAATACCTTATTTCTTTATTGACACCATATGTAATTTCTTCTTACCCTATTCTTAATGTTAGTTTTGAGTCGTAGATGTCAACTAAGTCCTTGCGGTGCTCAGTAATGGTCTTCCGACATTTATAGGGATGTCACCATATTCTTCTATATTGAGGACTACAAAATCGTTTGAGAAAACAAAATTCCTAACTATAAATAGTAAATCTTATACTATGCCCTACAGATATGTGACCGATCGATTTGTCATGTAGATCTCCATCCTTATTGGTTTCAGTTTCGATATATTAAGATTCCTGTAAATCAAAGAAGGCATTAAATTTAAACCTGCCGCCAGTTCATTTAATGAATTCAGTTCATGGTAAAGTGAGGCTTATTGGATCCTGCATATCTGTTGGTATTTTGGTAATCATAATAGCTGAACATTGTTTGTTTAGTACCACACTAGACACCATTTCTAACTACTTATGGTTTGTGAGTAATTCCTTGAGAAATTTTTTGTGTTTTGGAATTTTCACAATTGCATCGATGACATGGATATTATTTTGAGAGACTTTATTTGTTCAATAAATTTCTAATGCTCTTCCTTTATATGTTGCCTAAGTCTTACTCGTAACGGTATTGGTGGATAATACAAATTAATAGCGGGTTGAACTGGAATCTCACCAAGAGCGATGCGTCAGCCTCTGGAACATAGTGCATTTCCTGTGCATTATGTTTTTTTGCTTTTTTCTCCGAATTCGGGAATCTACATACTAGATGAGGAATAAAAATCAATTACAACTAAAGGTTTATTATATTAACCTACTCGTGTCATAATATCTTTCATGTGTTCCTTTGGGTTGGATTACGTATTACAATGTTACCAGAAGTCTCTCTTGAATTATTTGGGAGAGTTTACCGACTTGGTTCTTGATGTTCAAGATCGAGCCTTGCTGATTCCTCAAGGCAGTTTCAGTATCAGAATGTCACTCATTATATACGTTGGTAAAATAAACAAAAATAGCTTCAAAATCCAGTTTCTCTCCCTTGTACTCTTCCTAATGATTTTGTTCTCTCTTTGGCCTCCAAAATATCTGAATGTCACTCTTGAATTAATTGGGAGAGTTTACCGACTACATGGATGCTTTGATTCATTTTGTTTATGTCTCGACTCAAGTTATCAAGTTTCACGATCAAAGTGGCTAATCCATCAAAATTTTATCTGATTGATTTTCCTTGTAATGATATTCTCTTGGTAAGTGCCATTGATTTGATTGCCTTGCAAGCTATTCTATTTTGTCTTTGGAATTTGTCATATTCTTCTGTGTAATAGGCCATTGGGAGTCCACCAACTGTCTTGTGTAAAAGTTTATTCCATTGAAGAAGGTTTGGACTACTTGTCGTGCAGTGAGATCATGTTGTGTGAAAACTTAAAGTTACTCTTTGTAATGATCTCTTGTTTTGAATAATGTATCCCTATGTAATTGTTAAAAATTTTGAATTTTAATCTTTGGATGGGATATTTTTTACGGCGAGCTGAATTGTTGTATAAACTTTGACTTTAAATTATCTCAATTTTAATGAGTAGATAATGATTTCACCCATCTCTTTGACTCATCCTTGAATGTAATCGGGAAAACTTATAACATGACCACATCTTTTCTCACCCCAGAATATTAAAGTAATCAACGGTATCTATCACTTCTTTGATGTGCTTGTGGGCATTTTCGTGGTCTTGTGCGAAGAAATGCATTTCCTTTAACAATTGTAATAATTAACCCTTAATTTCGCAATGGGTTGTGTCAAGATTGCCACTCAAACCATGCTTAGTCTAGTGCCTTCTCCAATATAGTTTTCATACTCTTCCAATGTTAGATTTGTAACATCCGTCTCTTGAGGTATTACTTAATTAATTATGCAACTTAAAAAGATATCTATGGTTGGACTTGAAATTTTGGATTGGACTTTAAGAATCTTGGGCCGAGATGTAGGATGCCCATAAGCCGTACGCGGGGCGTAGTGTCATTGGATGCGCGGGTCATGAGAGGCGTACGCGCGGTGTACCATAAGGTACGCCCAGCATACGCGATCAGACACTAAACCCTAATTTCAGGGTTTAAGAGGTATATAAACCCCATTATAACCCCACATGGTTTCTTATCAGCCTCCTCACCCACAAGAAAACCCTAATACGTTCTTACCCTCTTCATTGTGTGAAATTGCTTTTTGTGAGTGCATTTAGTGAAAGAAAGTTGTGAAGAAGGAAAGAAAAGGTCAGAGAAGAAGTTTGAGCTCAAGGATCTGGACTAACCTCACCCTTTGTCATAAAAAGAAGGTATAAAGCACTTAACTTTCTTCCTCATATTCTAGATCTAGAGTTATGGGAGTTTTGGACCTCTTTAGGTCCAATGGTCGGACCTTGACCTTGTGAATCCATTTTTGAGCTCGGGTTTGCCATCCTTGAGGCTCAAAACACCTTTTTAGCAATAAAGTTACAATGTTTGGGGCTTTCATGAAGCCATGCATGAGATCTAGTCATTTCCCTGGAAATAGATTATTGTTTTTAGAGTTTGAGCTTATGTGAATCAAGCAACCTAAGTAAGCAACTTTATGGCTTAAGGCATGGAATAAGACTTGGATCTAAGTTTGTAGCTTCTGACTTGGAATATTAATGTGACAACCGTCAATTTTCAGTCAAGTCAAAGTCAACGAAAGTCAACAAGTCAAACCGGTCCGCTCATTTTGCCTTAAGTACTAGAGCTTATGATAAGAAACTCCTAAGCGACTCTTTATTCTAACGAGGGATCCTAAATCAAAAAGTGCGTACACCTAGATCTCCTTAACCTTAAACTGAGGTACGTGGCAAGCCAAACCGATAAAACAATGTCGCATACTCATCGGGAGTATGCAAGATCCTTAAACAAGGCGTAACGGGATTTACGGACCTTGCAGTGCGTAGCCGGACACTCAAAAAGGACACCAATGAGACCTCTCTCAATCGTTTTCACTCTATCTCTTCTTATGTCAAATCTCTCCCAAATCTCTCTAAGTATGTGAAATCTCTCCCACATATCTCTTTGTATGTGAAATCTCTCCAAGAATGTCAAATCTCTCCCAAATCTCTCTAAGTATGTGAAATCTCTCCCAAATATCTCTCTGTATGTGAAATCTCTCCAAGTATGTCAAATCTCTCCCAAATCTCTCTAAGTATGTGAAATCTCTCTCACATATCTCTTTGTATGTGAAATCTCTCCAAGTATGTCAAATCTCTCCCAAATATCTCTCTATATGTGAAATCTCTCCAAGTACGTCAAATCTCTCCCAAATCTCTCTAAGTATGTGAAATCTCTCTCACATATCTCTTTGTATGTGAAATCTCTCCAAGTATGTCAAATCTCTCCCAAATCTCTCTAAGGATGTGAAATCTCTCTCAAATATCTCTTTGTATGTGAAATCTCTCCAGGTACGTCAAATCTCTCCCAAATCTCTCTAAGGATGTGAAATCTCTCTCAAATATCTCTTCGTATGAGAAATCTCTCAAAGTACGTCAAATCTCTCCCAAATCTCTCTGAGAACGAGGAATCTCTCTCAAATCTCTCTCGAAATCTCTCCCAACTTTCTATAATCACTCGGGGCATCCCGACCCTCGAATTTGGCGAAAAATAGCCCAAAAACGGAAGTCTACGCGAAAAACGGACTTAAGGAAACGAACCCTCCGAACCGAAAGTACTATTCATGAGGGTCTGAACCGAGAGCACTGTTCATGAGCCGAACCGAGGACACTGTTCATCCGAACCGAACCCAGCATTGAAGGAAGGTCCGAACCGAACCCAACATTGAAGGAAGGTCCGAACCGAACCCAGCATAGAAGGGAAAATCCGAACCGAAAGTACTGTTCATTACTGTTCACAACAGTCCCTTCGGTTCTAGCCTCATTTCGGACCGAACCCTCGCCTTCGCTTCGGACAGCTTCTCCTCGGACCGAGCCATCGCTTCGCGTCCCGCCTCCTGACTCAGCCTATCGCGTCCGAGCCAAGCACCATCTGACCGAACTTCGGCCCAGAGACCGAGCCTCGGCCAAGATCCGAAGGGTCTCGCTGGGAAAGCTCGGATTTCACCCATTTTTGCATATTTTTGCGTTTTAAACCCATTTTTAATTATTTTAACATAGGATTTTCACCCAAAACTTTATTTTTAATTATAAGACCCCTAAATTAATGATTTAATCACATTTTAAGGATAAAATCTTATTTAAAAAGGAGTTGGTAAAGTACAAAAAGAAGAGTGTTGACCTTACCTTAGTTATGACGCAAGCAACCCCCACACCCACTCCATGACAACCCACACTCCTCCCCACCATACTTTGTACCTTTTACTCTCATTCACAAGTCACCCCCACAATCTAAGGGCTGATCATACACCCTCTCTCCTCATTCTCTTCAAACACTCTCAAATTTCACCAAGATTGAACTCCAACTCTTTCTCTCCAACTTCTCTCTCTCACTCACGATTTCAAGGCTAATCATCAAGTGTTCTTCCACTCTTGGTAAGTGTAATCCACCCTCCTTGTGATTCTCACACTTCGTTCTACTCAAATCATTGATAGCTCATACAAACTCCATAACTATCATGCTAGATTCTCGAAATCTTCAAGACATTCCAAGTGTCCTTGAGTTAAGCACCTCCACTCTTCATCAATCATCTACTGAAAACACTTAAGGTGAGTTCATACCCCTACATTTTCATGTTTTCTCAAGTTTTTAGGGGGGGAATACAAGTTAAAATACTTAGAACATAACTACATTTTTCTAACAGCTTTCATCAAGAAAGTCTCACTCCATTCACGGACTGTTTTGGACATCTTAAATATTTTTGTTTTCAAAACTGTTTTAGGTGCATGTAGTTCCACTTCTTAGCTTTAAAATGACTACTTGCAAATCTCCATAAGATTTTTCTACAATTTATGGTGATTTTTACAAAACTGCCTATCATTTCAAACATCAATCCGGACCAGTCTGTGATTATGGACTTTTTCACCCAAGTTAGAGGTCATTAAAAATTATAATAAAAATTATGAACAAACTAGACTCATTTTCCAAACTCTCAGAGGTTACAGAACCTGATTTGGACATTTTATGATTTTTCTACAATTTTTCCAATAACAGTTACAGAAAATGTTATTAACAAAAAAACACAATAAATTTCATTTCACCTTGTAACATGTTGAGCAAGGTATACATCGTTATGTGATTATGTGTAGTTGCAATATATGACAAATTTTGTATTCTTATATAGACATACATCAGAAAACAAATGGACTTACACCTTCACAAGTATGACAAATATATATATATATATATATATATATATATATATATATATATATATACATATATATATATATATATATATATATATATATACGATATTACGAGGCTATATCCATTAAAATATAAACATTGATAAATTATGACAAGTAAGGCCTATGCTCATTTCCCACGAAATCAATCGATAAACTATAATAGGTATAGTTTAGGATTATTCATATAACAAACACAATGTTAAAGGTCTTACACTTACAAAAGAGTTATTGCCGCTATGGACGATTAAGATAATCTATAATAAGTATAGTTAAGCCATTATACCCCCACAAACGAACGCGTTAGTTATAATCGGTATAGTTATGGTAAATACATATTACAAACAAAGTAATAAACTATAATAGGTATAGTTTATGTTTCATCTACCCTAGGAACTTAATTACCAGAAAGGAATTCACCATCACCATCACTTTTGATAAGCTATTCATATGCAAAGTTCAGGTTCCCTAATCCCTATCACTCCCCGGTGAACTATGATATGTATAGGTTACGCTCACCATCACCATCACTTTTGATAAGCTATTCATATGCATAGTTCAGGTTCCCTAATCCCTATCACTCCCCGGTGAACTATGATATGTATAGGTTACACTCACCATCACCATCACTTTTGATAAGCTATTCATATGCATAGTTCAGGTTCCCTAATCCCTATTACTCCCCGGTGAACTATGATATGTATAGGTTATATTCACAATAGATTTTCGTATGGTTAGACTTCAACTATAATCGTTGAGCATATATGCTTGAGTCATACAAGAATTTAGTCTGGATTGGCTTGGAATTGGTGGTGCCCGCCTCATCTCCTGTTCCTTGTTTGGTTGTGGACCTAGGGCGGACCCATTATATTCGATGTTTTATCTAACCTAAATCTTATATAACTTATATATGCTGGACAATTATAGGGGAAATCTACGGGTAAATCTAGAATACATCAACGCATCATATAGGATTATTCTGTATACATTTAATTAAGAAAATATTGGATTTTCTGGAGATCAAACTCTATCGATTTTAAAAGAGGAAAACGGTGTCTACTCCAAACAAAACTCTTATGAACTCACCAACTTAATTGTTGACACTTTTCAAAACTACTTGTATTCTTAGGGAATCAGTGAAACAGGAAAACTTCAGCGCTTTGAGGATGGGACGTTAAACCGTCAACAATTTATTTTTGTCATCATAGTGTAATTGATTTTGAAACATGTAAACAAATACTTTGGTGTAACTTTTTCAATTATATTTATGATGGTTGTATTTACTTTGAGCACTATTATACATATTGTTGTGATATTGAACATGATGTCCTCCACCCCTGGACGTTTCCGCCATCCTTGGTTTGGGGGTGTGACAGATTGGTATCAGAGCATTGTTTATAGTGAACTCAGTATATCGAGCCACATAAGATATACAAACTATAAATACATTGGGACCGAAAGTCTCTGATTTAAAGTTTTCAAAACAACTATACTTTTAGAAACAAATAATTCCCCGGTAAAAGTAGGAGCATGTGCACACACACTAGGGTCAGTATCACGATGGGATGGGACAAAAGTAATAATTGTTGAACAATACGAGTAGGCTTGGGGATGTATAGTCAGGACTGGGAATGACATAGCCTGATCAACTATGTCTCACCCAGAAATGATTATCATATGTCCAGGAATGGTCGTAGATGTTGCAACAAGTCTAAAAACTTACCAACACTACCACAATGAAATACCATAGGGGTATTTGGTGTTATTATAATTACTTATTTGAGAACTAAATAGATTTTTACCAACAGGTCAATAATTGCCTAGTGGATACATTAAAATTATATGTATCCAGGACGTCATAGACTTAGAATCTGTGGGTCTTTGCTTTACTTCCTGTTCTCGTTGGATTGGGGATTTAGAGTTAGGATCGCTTATTCGAAGGCCTATCCTGTCCCAAATACATATGACTAGTATGCACTAAACAATATATTGAAGTACCTGGTAAAGATCATCTTATAATTATCTAATTAGTACGTCTACTTAGTTATTTCTTATATCCCCATTTCTCGCGAAGATATTATGGCTAAATTCCTTCCCCACGGCGACCCGTACTACCCTAACCACGGCAATACCGAATGGCTCGGAGAGGAGCCATAGAGTGATTACCGAATCCCTTTGGATGGTCACCAAGCTGAAGGCTTTGCTGATGGTCCTGACCCCGACCCTGAAGTGGAGAACCTACCCTGATGGCCCTTGTTCCAAATCCTAACCCTCGTCCGGTTATTCAAGGCCCAACGCCTCCTTGGGTAGAGTGCTTGGAAACCTGGAAAGAAGAACACGACCAACCTAGGTTGTTAAGTGGAGACATTCGAATCCTTCAGAATCCGGAGACTACACTATTCAAGGGAACCGTAGCATTGCCCAAAATCTTCCTTATGTTAATGAGATGTAGACCTATTTTCCTCGAACTCTATACTACAAACAATATACATATGGTAACTCCAAGAAATTCTTAATATATACCAAGTAATTTTAGAAAGGGATCAGGCGAAACAAATCACAAGTTGCATTTGAGTCATTACCACTAAAATTCATTCATAGGGACTTTGTTATGAATTAAATACAAAATACTTTTAAGTCAGGACATAATACAGACAAGTCTGGCTTGATAACATCTGACCTGTCACTACTATTAAAAACTTATCGTTTGTACGTCTCTACCAACTTATGACAGGACTATGCCGCCAAAGAAAAAGTCCAGACCCTCCGGGAGCACAGCACCGCCCCCTCCACAGTTTGATCCCATAATGTTTCAAGCTGCCGTAACAACAGCAGTGGCGGCAGCGATGTCGCAAATGGGTACAAATGGTTCCGGCGGCTTCGGATCCGGGAATACTAACTCGAATCAGGGGGACAGCACAGGACGCACTAAGGAGTGTTCTTACAAAGACTTCACAAATGGCAAACCCGATCCTTTCGATGGAAGCGGGGGCGTCATCGCGTTGATGCAATGGTTTGAAAGGACCGAAGCAGTCTTCGAAATCTGCGCTTGTCCCGAAGCGAGCAAAGTCAAGTATGCAGCATTCACTTTTACAAGAAAAGCTCTTACTTGGTGGAATAGCCGAGTTAAGTCACTTACTCCTGCAGTAGCTAACTCTATAAGCTGGGAGGATCTAAAAGCTTTAATGCTAAAAGAGTATTGCCCAAGAGGCGAAGTGCAAAAACTGGAAGAGGAACTATGGAACCTCAAAATGACGGGAATGGATCTCGAAGCTTATACTGCCCGATTCAATGACCTAGCACTCCTCTGTCCTGTAATGGTCACCCCAGAGGAGAAAAAGATAGAACGATACCTTTGGGGGCTATCATCCCAGATCCATGATAGTGTATTGGCCTCAAGACCAACTACCTTCGACAACGCCAAAGAGTTGGCACAACAACTCATCGACCATCGAGCCAGCCGTGACACTTCGACAACCACGCCAATTGTTGCGATTCATGCTGCCACAACCCTCACCACGCCAACTCCCATAAAGCAATACGCTGGAACCCTTCCGAAATGTAACAAGTGTAGCTTCCATCACACTGGGGCTTGTAGAGAATTGCATTGCATGAACTGCAATAGAAAAGGGCACACTACCCGTTTCTGTAAGGCACCGGTACGACCCATCAACCAGTTCCCCGGCTCTGGAGTAAGCCCATCCTGTTACAAATGTGGAGAAACATGCCACTTTAAAAGGAACTGCCCAAGAGCAAGGGATGCCAGTGGTGGTGGAAGGGTACTTGCGATCACCGAAGGAGAGACCACCCCGGAACCGCCTGCAAATATTAGTACGTGTTTCTAACACCGACGTTTAAATTCCAAATTTCTTTATTTAATTAAGTCTAACATCGATTTAAGCATGCATAGTAGTAATGCCAAAGATTAAACTGAGAGCATAAACAATAGGAAATTCCAAGGCTGTCATAAGACCATTCTAGGAATTTGCTTCGACTCCGCAATGGGACTGCATCATAGGGATGTAGGTCAAACTTTCGAGAACATGCTTCTACTTTATAGGTGAGCGGTTAAAATACATCTAGGTTTAATGTTAGCCCTGACTAGGAACTCTAATTCATTAAGAAGGATTACTAAGTTATTTGTTATGATTTCCTCGCTTATACATTCCCCAGTTATATATAACGAATACCTGGTAGATAATAAAATGTGAGAATTCTGACTTAGTTTCTTTTCCTCGTTGGGATGTGAAACTGAAATAGAATCACACATTTTACTATCCGCCCAGTATTGGTTATATCATAATGTGTATAAGCTAAGTCTTCATGTATGATAACTCGTCTCTTAGTCAGAATCAAAATAATGTAGAGCCGACCTTAGTCATTTTCAAACTCCTTGCCTAAATTCAAATTTCGGGACAAAATTCCCTCTAACGGGGGGATGATGTGACAACCGTCAATTTTCAGTCAAGTCAAAGTCAACGAAAGTCAACAAGTCAAACCGGTCCGCTCATTTTGCCTTAAGTACTAGAGCTTATGATAAGAAACTCCTAAGCGACTCTTTATTCTAACGAGGGATCCTAAATCAAAAAGTGCGTACACCTAGATCTCCTTAACCTTAAACTGAGGTACGTGGCAAGCCAAACCGATAAAACAATGTCGCATACTCATCGGGAGTATGCAAGATCCTTAAACAAGGCGTAACGGGATTTACGGACCTTGCAGTGCGTAGCCGGACACTCAAAAAGGACACCAATGAGACCTCTCTCAATCGTTTTCACTCTATCTCTTCTTATGTCAAATCTCTCCCAAATCTCTCTAAGTATGTGAAATCTCTCCCACATATCTCTTTGTATGTGAAATCTCTCCAAGAATGTCAAATCTCTCCCAAATCTCTCTAAGTATGTGAAATCTCTCCCAAATATCTCTCTGTATGTGAAATCTCTCCAAGTATGTCAAATCTCTCCCAAATCTCTCTAAGTATGTGAAATCTCTCTCACATATCTCTTTGTATGTGAAATCTCTCCAAGTATGTCAAATCTCTCCCAAATATCTCTCTGTATGTGAAATCTCTCCAAGTACGTCAAATCTCTCCCAAATCTCTCTAAGTATGTGAAATCTCTCTCACATATCTCTTTGTATGTGAAATCTCTCCAAGTATGTCAAATCTCTCCCAAATCTCTCTAAGGATGTGAAATCTCTCTCAAATATCTCTTCGTATGTGAAATCTCTCCAGGTACGTCAAATCTCTCCCAAATCTCTCTAAGGATGTGAAATCTCTCTCAAATATCTCTTCGTATGAGAAATCTCTCAAAGTACGTCAAATCTCTCCCAAATCTCTCTGAGAACGAGGAATCTCTCTCAAATCTCTCTCGAAATCTCTCCCAACTTTCTATAATCACTCGGGGCATCCCGACCCTCGAATTTGGCGAAAAATAGCCCAAAAACGGAAGTCTACGCGAAAAACGGACTTAAGGAAACGAACCCTCCGAACCGAAAGTACTATTCATGAGGGTCTGAACCGAGAGCACTGTTCATGAGCCGAACCGAGGACACTGTTCATCCGAACCGAACCCAGCATTGAAGGAAGGTCCGAACCGAACCCAACATTGAAGGAAGGTCCGAAACGAACCCAGCATAGAAGGGAAAATCCGAACCGAAAGTACTGTTCATTACTGTTCACAACAGTCCCTTCGGTTCTAGCCTCATTTCGGACCGAACCCTCGCCTTCGCTTCGGACAGCTTCTCCTCGGACCGAGCCATCGCTTCGCGTCCCGCCTCCTGACTCAGCCTATCGCGTCCGAGCCAAGCACCATCTGACCGAACTTCGGCCCAGAGACCGAGCCTCGGCCAAGATCCGAAGGGTCTCGCTGGGAAAGCTCGGATTTCACCCATTTTTGCATATTTTTGCGTTTTAAACCCATTTTTAATTATTTTAACATAGGATTTTCACCCAAAACTTTATTTTTAATTATAAGACCCCTAAATTAATGATTTAATCACATTTTAAGGATAAAATCTTATTTAAAAAGGAGTTGGTAAAGTACAAAAAGAAGAGTGTTGACCTTACCTTAGTTATGACGCAAGCAACCCCCACACCCACTCCATGACAACCCACACTCCTCCCCACCATACTTTGTACCTTTTACTCTCATTCACAAGTCACCCCCACAATCTAAGGGCTGATCATACACCCTCTCTCCTCATTCTCTTCAAACACTCTCAAATTTCACCAAGATTGAACTCCAACTCTTTCTCTCCAACTTCTCTCTCTCACTCACGATTTCAAGGCTAATCATCAAGTGTTCTTCCACTCTTGGTAAGTGTAATCCACCCTCCTTGTGATTCTCACACTTCGTTCTACTCAAATCATTGATAGCTCATACAAACTCCATAACTATCATGCTAGATTCTCGAAATCTTCAAGACATTCCAAGTGTCCTTGAGTTAAGCACCTCCACTCTTCATCAATCATCTACTGAAAACACTTAAGGTGAGTTCATACCCCTACATTTTCATGTTTTCTCAAGTTTTTAGGGGGGGAATACAAGTTAAAATACTTAGAACATAACTACATTTTTCTAACAGCTTTCATCAAGAAAGTTTCACTCCATTCACGGACTGTTTTGGACATCTTAAATATTTTTGTTTTCAAAACTGTTTTAGGTGCATGTAGTTCCACTTCTTAGCTTTAAAATGACTACTTGCAAATCTCCATACGATTTTTCTACAATTTATGGTGATTTTTACAAAACTGCCTATCATTTCAAACATCAATCCGGACCAGTCTGTGATTATGGACTTTTTCACCCAAGTTAGAGGTCATTAAAAATTATAATAAAAATTATGAACAAACTAGACTCATTTTCCAAACTCTCAGAGGTTACAGAACCTGATTTGGACATTTTATGATTTTTCTACAATTTTTCCAATAACAGTTACAGAAAATGTTATTAACAAAAAAACACAATAAATTTCATTTCACCTTGTAACATGTTGAGCAAGGTATACATCGTTATGTGATTATGTGTAGTTGCAATATATGACAAATTTTGTATTCTTATATAGACATACATCAGAAAACAAATGGACTTACACCTTCATAAGTATGACAAATATATATATATATATATATATATATATATATATATATATATATATATATATATATATATATATATATACGATATTACGAGGCTATATCCATTAAAATATAAACATTGATAAATTATGACAAGTAAGGCCTATGCTCATTTCCCACGAAATCAATCGATAAACTATAATAGGTATAGTTTAGGATTATTCATATAACAAACACAATGTTAAAGGTCTTACACTTACAAAAGAGTTATTGCCGCTATGGACGATTAAGATAATCTATAATAAGTATAGTTAAGCCATTATACCCCCACAAACGAACGCGTTAGTTATAATCGGTATAGTTATGGTAAATACATATTACAAACAAAGTAATAAACTATAATAGGTATAGTTTATGTTTCATCTACCCTAGGAACTTAATTACAAGAAAGGAATTCACCATCACCATCACTTTTGATAAGCTATTCATATGCAAAGTTCAGGTTCCCTAATCCCTATCACTCCCCGGTGAACTATGATATGTATAGGTTACGCTCACCATCACCATCACTTTTGATAAGCTATTCATATGCATAGTTCAGGTTCCCTAATCCCTATCACTCCCCGGTGAACTATGATATGTATAGGTTACACTCACCATCACCATCACTTTTGATAAGCTATTCATATGCATAGTTCAGGTTTCCCTAATCCCTATTACTCCCCGGTGAACTATGATATGTATAGGTTATATTCACAATAGATTTTCGTATGGTTAGACTTCAACTATAATCGTTGAGCATATATGCTTGAGTCATACAAGAATTTAGTCTGGATTGGCTTGGAATTGGTGGTGCCCGCCTCATCTCCTGTTCCTTGTTTGGTTGTGGACCTAGGGCGGACCCATTATATTCGACGTTTTATCTAACCTAAATCTTATATAACTTATATATGCTGGACAATTATAGGGGAAATCTACGGGTAAATCTAGAATACATCAACGCATCATATAGGATTATTCTGTATACACTTAATTAAGAAAATATTGGATTTTCTGGAGATCAAACTCTATCGATTTTAAAAGAGGAAAACGGTGTCTACTCCAAACAAAACTCTTATGAACTCACCAACTTAATTGTTGACACTTTTCAAAACTACTTGTATTCTCAGGGAATCAGTGAAACAGGAAAACTTCAGCGCTTTGAGGATGGGACGTTAAACCGTCAACAATTTATTTTTGTCATCATAGTGTAATTGATTTTGAAACATGTAAACAAATACTTTGGTGTAACTTTTTCAATTATATTTATGATGGTTGTATTTACTTTGAGCACTATTATACATATTGTTGTGATACTGAACATGAAGTCCTCCACCCCTGGACGTTTCTACCATCCTTGGTTTGGGGGTGTGACAATTAAGCACTTACTTGGAATATTAAGCACTAAACCCTAATTTCAGGGTTTAAGAGGTATATAAACCCCATTATAGCCCCCCCCCCCCCCCCCGGTTTCTTATTAGCCTCCTCACCCACAAGAAAACCCTAATACGTTCTTACCCTCTTCATTGTGTGAAATTGCTTTTTGTGAGTGCATTTAGTGAGAGAAAGTTGTGAAGAAGGAAAGAAAAGGTCAGAGAAGAAGTTTCAGCTCAAGGATCTGGACTAACCTCACCCTTTGTCATAAAAAGAAGGTATAAAGCACTTAACTTTCTTCCTCATATTCTAGATCTAGAGTTATGGGAGTTTTGGACCTCTTTAGGTCCAATGGTCAGACCTTGACCTTGTGAATCCGTTTTTGAGCTTGGGTTTGCCATCCTTGAGGCTCAAAACCTTTTTAGCAATAAAGTTTCAATGTTTGGGGCTTTCATGAAGCCATGCATGAGATCTAGTCATTTCCATGGAAATAGATTATTGTTTTTAGAGTTTGAGCTTATGTGAATCAAGCAAGCTAAGTAAGCAACTTTATGGATTAAGGCATGGAATAAGACTTGGATCTAAGTTTGTAGCTTCTGACTTGGAATATTAAGCACTTACTAGAGAAAGGACTTAACAGGGTACTATGTTGAGCGTATGTGTAGGTACACTCAACGTACTCGCCATCAAGTAGTTACGCTAAGCGTACTCTGGAGTACGCCCCACGTAACGCAGTCAGTTTGGACCTTGAGTTTTGGGCCTCGGTGTGGGATGTAGTTTGAACTTTGGGCCTTGGTGGGCAAGCATGATTCATTGAAAAGGGGCCAAGTATAGGTGTTAGGCTTAGGGTAAGGCCCAATAAAGGAATTTGAGCCCAATGTAGCAAATTGGGCCATTAATGGGCCAATAGTGGCTTAAGAAGCCTATCTAGTGATTGGGCCTTCAGAACTCAAATTATGGGCCAAGGGCATTTTTGGGCTTAGGTAGGGCCATATGAGGAGTTAGGCCCAATTTAGAAAATTGGGTCATTAGTGGGCGTTAAGGAGGCCATTGATGGACTTAGAAAGGATTAAAGGGTTTGGGCCTTGGTTATGACCCACACCATAGTTGGGGTAGAGTGGTCGTTTTACCGTAGAAGGATCGTCGTTTTGATTAAGTGTTTTATTCATCATGATAACCAGAGAGCAGCCGGGACATCAGTCAGAGATCCTTCACTCATATTTTCAGCAGTCAACTCTTCAAGGTGAATTTCCTTCCAGTAGGAACGGGTCTATGGCCATAATGCCAGCCCGTATAGATATTAGTAGTTCCGGACTACTGTCCGATGCCGGGGTGGTCCCGAGAAGTAGTTCAGTATGCTTGATGTCTTTGTGATTCAGGCATGTCTATGTGTTATGTGTTTCGGACTGCGGGCCGATGCAGTATGATGTATATGTGTTATTGTTATATGTTATTATTATGTTATACCATGTTCAGTCAGTTTTGGACTTCGGTCCGATTCAGTGGGCAAGTTCCTAGTCAGTTCTGGACTTCAGTTTGATGCAGAGTGCAAGGCCCTAGTCAGTTCTGGACTTCGGTCTTATGCAGAGGGCAAGGCCCTAGTTAGTTCCAGACTTCGGTCCGATGCAGTGGGCAAGGCCCTAGTCAGTTCCAGACTTCAGTCCGATGCAGTGAGGAAGGCCCAGTATGTGCTTTATATGTTATAGTATGGTATATGGTAGTTTGGGGAGCTCACTAAGCTTCGTGCTTATAGTTTCAGTTTTGGTTCCAGGTACTTCAGCTAGCAAGGGGAAGGGCTCGGGATAATGGCATGACACCCACCACAGTTTTAGCCTAGGAGTTAGACTTTTATATTTTAGACATGATTTGACATCAGTTGTGATATGAGACATATTTTATGACATTTTGAGACACACGAATTATGGTTTTCTTATATGATATTTGGATATTATGGTTTTGGTAATGTTTTCAAATGAAATTTTTGGCTTGTATTTTTGGGATGTTACAAGTTGGTATCAGAGCCTTGGTTTGAGGGATACGGACACACTTACGAGTGTGTCTGAACTCAAACTAAGGAAATGGTATAAGGTTTTCATAAGAAAAACAATTTCGAAAGAAATTTTTGAAAAAGAAACTTAAAAAGAAAAGAGTTTTGAAAAGGAGAAAAAGGGTGTGGTGCATGCGATCAGCCGAGCTCAAGTATGTACTCCCAAATTACCAATACAATTTTATGTTATGATTATCAGTTTCAGTAGAACAACATGCTAGATTAGGACTAAGGATCTAGGAAGGATGCCTTATGTTCCTATTATATGTGTTCCAGCTTTTTGAGAACTGCATGCTAGTACAGAATTGTCAGTATGATAGCCAGAGTAGTAGTATATGCTTGATTATGTGTACTCGATGCTCGAATGTTGCTTGCTTTGTGATTTTAGGAGTTTTAGCTATCTCTTACTAACTAGTAAATGAATATGTTACGTTACATATTGTGAGGATTAAATAATTTCAGAAGGTTAGGTCTAGATCTATTGCGCAACTCTTGTCTGAGTCCAACCGTTGTAGGGTAGGATCTCTCATTTAAAGAATTATCTAGTCTTAGTGATATGTAATTGTATGCACGAGCTAGTTAGGGGGAGGTAGCCGCGACTTCTTGTGTAGCTGATAGTGGAGAGTGGAAGGTAGTATGGGCCCGTACTACTGAAAGCAGAGAATCCATACTCGAATAAAGGAAGGTTGAGATGAGACCAGGAAACTGGTAGTAGATGTGATATTTCTAGTTATATCAGTGTTTCTGACGTGGTCACATTGTGTTTCGGAATGGTGGTTTTACGCCCTAGACCAGTAGTCGGAAGTTCAGGTGCCGGAGAGAGATCAGGTTCAGGCTCGAGGGCCGAGCATTTAGATGAGCAGACTAGGGAGTTCATCTCCTCAGAGATCACACGCAGCATACTAGACCAGACTCTTGTGATCTTTGGTACGGCCAAGGAGGGCATTCTAAAGATTCTTGATGAGACGTTGAGCGCCTTCCGTACTGAAATGACGGCGTTGATAGGGTCACCTACTTTGACCTTCAGGGAGTTTATAGATTGTGGAGCTCCAGATTACCAGGGGGCCCGAGACGCCATTGCGAGTACCAGATGGTTGGCTGATGTGGCCAACACTTTCCGCAGTAGCAGATGTTCCAAGGGGGACAAGGTCCGACTTGCATCCTGTCTTCTGAAGGGAAAGGCACGTGATTGGTGGGAGGAGGTTGGACATGCCATTGGGGATCACACAACCCTTGATGCGATGACCTGGGCTGATTTCACGACCAGGTTCAGGGCGGAGATTGCACCAACCATTGAGGTGCAGTAGCTTGCGAGGGAGTTCCAGGATCTTACTCAGACTATTGAGACAGGGCGTAGATTACCGCCAAGTTCAGAGAGAGGGCTCTTCTCGTTCCTCAGTACGCGGCAGACGAGGAGATGAAGAAGGCCTGATACCATGAGATGTTAAGGAGTGATATCAGATAGTTTGTGAGCCAGTCCAGCTGTAAAATGCTGGATGACATGATTGTGAGGGCTCGTGAGAGGGAGATTGATTTAGAGATGGAGAGGAAGAGGAAGCCAGAGGTGGTATCTGGCACACAGATTTCGGGCAAAAAGCCCAAGGCATCGGATCACAGATCTAGGGGATAGCAGAGCCACAATCGGTGTGGCAAGTGTGGGAGGTTGCATGATGGAGTGTACAAGGTAGGGAGTTCCGACTTCCACAAGTGCGGTCGGACTGGGCACTTGAGCAAGGATTGTACAGCTACTACTACTATGACCCCCACGTCAGCATCTGATCTGATTTGTTTTCAGTGCAATCAGAGGGGCCATAAGAAGTCCCAGTGTCCTAGTTTAGCAGCAGCATGGAAGGTGGCGGCACCTGCCCCTGCTACATTGAGGATTACAGACGGCCGTCAGGGTCCGGCTGAGGCGCTAGTGGCGAAGAGTAGAGCGTTCCAGAGGACAGCAGAGGAGGCGCGAGCGACTCCTGACATGGTGACGGGTATGTATTTTTCTCTTATCTTTGTTATGTTTTGTATTGATTGTTCTTATGGTTATGTTTATGTATAGGGTCGTTCTCAGTGAACGGCATTTCAGCTACAATATTGTTTGATTCGGGGGCTACCCGATCATTTGTCTCGCTTGCGCTTAGCAAGCGGTTTAGCAGAGCTCCAGGGGATCCGGATTGCCCACTTAAGGTTGAGATAGTTGATGGTAGGACCGTCAGGGTTGCGAGAGTACATAGGGGGTGTTGACTGCGGTTATTTGAAAAGCAGTTCTCAGTGGATTTGGTTCCTATTCCCCTACGAGGGAATAAGGTTATAGTGGGTATAGATTGGCTGAGCCCCAATGGGGGAGGGATTGATTGTGAGCTGCAGTTAGTAAGGGTCCGCACTCCTGGTGGGGGAAAGTTAGTGATATAGAGCGAGAGCCCACAACACGGACCAATTCTTTGTTTAGCAGCGAGAGCGAGGTGCTACTTCCAGTAGGGATGTACGGGGTATGTCGCCTATGTTATGGATGCCTGGGAGAAAGGTAAGGCGACAGTTGATGACGTACCAGTGGTGTGAAAGTACCTGGACGTATTCCCAGAGGATTTACCTGGGATAACCCTGGAGAGGCAAGTTAGGTTTAGGAATGACCTGGTACCTAGTGCGGCTCTGATAACCAAGGCACCATATCGATTGGCTCCTCCAAAGATGAAGGAGTTGTCTACGCAGCTGGAAGAGCTGCTAGACAAGGGTTTTATCAGGCCGAGTAGTTCGCCATGGGGAGCCCCGATCCTGTTTGTGAAGAAGATGGATGGGTCACATCGCATGTGTATAGACTACCGAGAGCTGAACAAGGTAATGGTGAAGAACCGTTACCCACTTCCGAGGATAGATGATCTGTTTGACCAGCTCCAGGGAGCATCTTGGTTTTCCAAGATTGATTTACAGTCGGGATATCACCAGATGCGGGTCAGGGATGAGGATGTGTAGAAGACCACTTTTAGGACTCGCTTTGGTCATTATGAGTATGTGGTGATGTCTTTTGGGCTCACCAACACTCCAGCCGCGTTCATGGATCTCATGAACCACGTATGCAGGCCGATACATGATCGGGCTGTGATAGTGTTCATTAAAGACATATTGGTTTATTCCAAGACTCGGGAGAAGCATTAGGAGCACTTGAGAGAGGTTCTGGAGACACTGAGGAGGGAGAAAATTTTCGTGTAGTTCTCCAAGTGTGAGTTCTGCTTGTGCGAGGTGCAATTCCTTGGGCACCTCGTCAACCAGAAGGGTGTATTAGTAGATCTGGCCAAGATAGAGGCTGTGATGCAGCGGGAGGTCCCGAGGTATCCATCTGAGATTCCGAGCTTCCTAGGATTGGCAGGGTACTACAAGAGATTCATCCAGGATTTCTCCAAGATAGCAGTTCCGCTCACCCGACTGACTAAGAAGTCGGTGGCGTTCCGTTGGGGGCCTGAGCAACAAGCAGCATTTGAGACCCTCAGGTAGCGATTGTGCGAGGCACCGATTCTTACCCTGCTAGAGGGAGTGGATGACTTTGTAGTCTACTATGATGCTTCGATCACAGGCATGGGAGCAGTATTGATGCAGCGAGGCCATGTGATAGATTATGCCTCTAGGCAGTTGAAGCCTCACGAGGCTAACTATCCGACACATGATCTAGAGTTGGGGGCTGTTGTGTTTGCACTCAAGATTTGGCGACATTACCTCTATGCGGTCCGGTGTACCATTTACTCGGATCACAAGAGTCTGAGGTACCTCATGGATCAACCAAATTTGAACATGAGGCAGCATCGGTGGTTAGATGTGGTAAAGGATTACGACTGTGAGATTCTTTACCATGTAGACAAGGCCAACGTAGTGGCCGACGCCCTGAGCCGCAAGGTGGTAGCGGCCTTGATCAAAGATATATGTCTGAGGATGACAGTGATTACCCCGCTACTGGAGCAAATTAGGGAGGCGCAGGCTGAGGGCCTGAAGGAGGAGCGTCAGAAGTGTGAGAGGATCATGGGTTGAGTAGCTTCCTTTGATTATGACAGTCGAGGATTCTTGACCCTACATGGGAGGGTCTGGGTACCGTACTGAGGCGAAGTACGGCATGTGTTGATGGACGAGGCCCACAAGTCTCGGTTCTCCATCCACCTAGGGGCAACGAAGATGTACAGAGATCTTCGACCCGATTATTGGTGGTCCTGCACGAAGTGGGACGTAGCTTGGTACGTGGAGAGGTTCCTGACCTGCAGGAAGGTGAAGGTAGAGTACCAGAGACCCCATGGCAAGATACAATCGTTAGATATTCCCATGTGGAAATGGGTGGATATCACCATGGATTTCATTACTAAGCTTCCCAGGACCGCACGTGGAGTGGATTCGATTTGGGTCATCATGGATCGGTTGACCAAGAGTGCGCATTTTATATCGATTTAGGAGAGCATATCGACTGAGAAGCTAGCCGACGTTTACGTGCGATACATAGTGGACGGCATGGAGTGCCTGTTTTGATAGTGTTAGATAGAGACATCCGATTTACTTTCAGGTTTTAGAAGCGGTTTCACGACGAGATGGGTACTCGTCTTCATTTCAACACCGCCTTCCATCCTCAGACGGACGAGCAGAGCGAGAGGATGATTTAGACTCTCGAGGACATGCTTCGGGAATCTACACACTAGATGAGGAATAAAAATCAATAACGACTAAAGGTTTATTATATTAACCTACTCGTGTCGTAATATCTTTCATGTGTTCCTTTGGGTTGGATAACGTATTACAATGTTACCAGAAGTCTCCCTTGAATTATTTGGGAGAGTTTACCGACTTGGTTTTTGATGTTCAAGATCGAGCCTTGCTGATACCTCAAGGCAGGTTCAATATTAGAATGTCACTCGCCTTCCTAATGATTTTGTTCTCTTTTTGGCCTCCAAAATATCTGAATGCACTCTTGAATTAATGGGGAGAGTTTACAGACTGCGTGGATGCTTTGATTCATTTTGTTCATGTCTCGACTCAAGTTATTAAGTTTCACGATCAAAGTGGCTAATCCATCGAAATTTTATCTAATTCATTTTCCTCGTAATGATATTCTCTTGGTAAGTGCCATTGATGTGATTGCCTTGCAAGCTATTCTATTTTGTCTTTGGAATATGTCATATTCTTCTTTGTAATAGGCCATTGGGAGTCCACCAATTGTCTTGTGCAAAAGTTTATTCCATTGAAGAAGGTTTGGACTACTTGTCGTGCAGTGAGATCAAGTTGTGGGAAAACTTGAAGTTACTCTTTGTAATTATCTCTTGTTTTGAATAATGTCTCCCTATGTAATTGTTAAAAATTTTGAATTTTAATCTTTGGATGGGATATTTTTTACGGCGAGCTGAATTGTTGTATAAACTTTGACTTTAAATTATCTCAATTTTAATGAGTAGATAATGATTTCACCCATCTCTTTGACTCATCCTTGAATGTAATCGGGAAAACTTATAACATGACCACATCTTTTCTCACCCCAGAATATTAAAGTAATCAACGGTATCTATCACTTCTTTGATGTGCTTGTGGGCATTTTCGTGGTCTTGTGCGAAGAAATGCATTTCCTTTAACAATTGTAATAATTAACCCTTAATTTCGCAATGGGTTGTGTCAAGATTGCCACTCAAACCATGCTTAGTCTAGTGCCTTCTCCAATATAGTTTTCATACTCTTCCAATGTTAGATTTGTAACATCCGTCTCTTGAGGTATTACTTAATTAATTATGCAACTTAAAAAGATATTGGACTATGGTTGGACTTGAAATTTTGGATTGGACTTTAAGACTCTTGGGACGAGATGCAGGCTGCCCATAAGCCGTACGCAGGGCGTAGTGTCATTGGATGCGCGGGTCATGAGAGGCGTACGCGCGGCATACCATAAGGTACGCCTAGCGTACGCGATCAGACACTAAACCCTAATTTCAGGGTTCAGGAGGTATATAAACCCCATTATAGCCCCCTGGTTTCTTATCAGCCTCCTCACCCACAAGAAAACCCTAATACGTTCTTACCCTCTTCATTGTGTGAAATTGCTTTTTGTGAGTGCATTTAGTGAGAGAAAGTTGTGAAGAAGGAAAGAAAAGGTCGGAGAAGAAGTATGAGCTCAAGGATCTGGACAAAGCTCACCCTTTGTCGTAAAAAGAAGGTATAAAGCACTTAACTTTCTTCCTCATATTCTAGATCTAGAGTTATGGGAGTTTTGGACCTCTTTAGGTCCAAAGGTTGGACCTTGACCTTGTGAATCCGTTTTTGAGAATGGGTTTGCCATCCTTGAGGCTCAAAACACCTTTTTAGCAATAAAGTTTCAATCTTTGGGGTTTCATGAAGCCATGCATGAGATCTAGTCATTTCCATGGAAATAGATTATTGTTTTAGAGTTTGAGCTTATGTGAGTCATGCAAGCAATAAGGTAGGCAACTTTATGGCTTAAGGCATGGAATAAGACTTGGATCTAAGTTTGTAGCTTCTGACTCGGAATATTAAGCACTTACTAGAGAAAGGACTTAACAGGGTACTACGTTGAGCGTACGTGTAGGTACGCCCAGCGTACTCGCCATCAAGCAGTTACGCTAAGCGTACTCTGGAGTACGCCTCGCGTAGTGCAGTCAGTTTGGACCTTGAGTTTTAGGCCTCGGTGTGGGCTATAGTTTGAGCTTTGGGCCTTGGTAGGCCAGTAGGAGTCAGTGAAAATGGGCCAAGTGTAGGTGTTGGGCTTAGGGTAAGGCCCATTAAAGGAATTTGAGCCCAATATAGCAAATTGGGCCATTAATGGGCCAATAGTGGCTTGAGAAGCCTATCTAGTGATTGGGCCTTTTGAACTCAGATTATAGGCCAAGGGCATTTTTGGGCTTAGGTAGGGCCATATGAGGAGTTAGGCCCAATTTTGAATATTGGGCCATTAGTGGGCCTTAAGGAGGCCATTGATGGACTTAGAAAGGATTAAAGGGTTTGGGCCTTGGTTATGACCCACACCATAGCAGGGGTAAAATAGTCATTTTATCATAGAAGGATACTCATTTTGATTAAGTGTTTTATTGGTCATGATAGCCGGAGAGCAACCGAGACAGCAGTCAGGGATCCTTCACTCAGATTTTCAGCAGTCGGCTCTTCGAGGTGAGTTTCCTTCCTGTAGGAACGGGTCTACGGCCACAATGCCGGCCCGTATAGATATCAGTAGTTCCGGAATGCAGTCCGATGCCGGGGTGGTCCCGAGAAGTAGTTCAGTATGCTTGATGTCTTTGTGATTCAGGCATGTCTAAGTGTTATGTGTTATGTGTTCTGGACTGCGGTGCAATGCAGTATGCAGTATATGTGTTATTGTTATATGTTATTATTATGTTATGCTATGTTCAGTCAGTTCCAGACTTCGGTCCGATGCAGTGGGCAAGTCCCTAGTCAGTTCCGGACTGCGGTCTGATGTAGAGGGCACAGCCTAGTCAGTTCTGGACTTCGGTCCAATGCAGAGGGCAAGGCCCTAGTTAGTTCTAGATTTCGGTCCGATGTAGTGGGCAAGCCCCTAGTCAGTTCCGGACTTCGGTCCGATGCAGTGGGCAAGGCCAGTATGTGCTTTATATGTTATAGTATGGTATGTGGTAGTTTGGGGGAGCTCACTAAACTTCGTGCTTACAGTTTCAGTTTTAGTGTCAGGTGCTTCAGCTAGTAAGGGGAAGGGCTCGGGATGATGACATGGCACCCACCACAGTTTTAGCCTGTGAGTTAGACTCTGATGTTTTAGACATGATTTGACATCAGTTGTGATATGAGACATATTTTATGACATTTTGAGACACACGACTTATGGGTTTCTTATATGATATTTGGATATTATGGTTTTAGTAATGTTTTCAAATGAAATTTTTGGCTTGTATTTTTGGGATGTTACAAGATTCGTGGTATCAATCGTGATCACTTCGGTGTTGCTTTCTTCTTCTTCACATGAATCTTCTTTTTCACATTTGTTCTTTTTGTAGAATTTATGTTCGAGCTCTGGGAAGGGTGATACCCTTTCAGATATAGATGTGTGGGTCATTAACTAACTAAAAGAAAACATAAATCATGCTTAAAAACGAATTAAATGAAAAAGAAAACAAAACTGGAAATGACAGCAAACACATCGCGTTCAAGGATAAATGCATCGTGTTTCCGATTTTCACAAAAGAAAAAATTTAAGCAGAAAATGATCTTTTGACTAGATAATATAAAACTAAATTAAACTGTTCCCCAACAACGACGCCAAAAAATGATGAGATGTTAACTATATATAAAATATTTGACAAGTTTTAAATTTATAAAACTGATTTTTAATCGCATATTGACCATAACACACCATGAAGTGTCCCTAATCATGGAACAATATAATTGAGGTAAGACCAGGTGTCGAACATAAGGGAAACGAGTATGATTTTGAATAAGAAAATCAAACTATTAACTAACCTAAGAACAGAAAACTAGATTTTGTTTAAACTAAACTAAACTGATATTTAACTAACAAACGCAACTAAGAACTTGATTTAAGTAGTATTTCAAAGTACTCTCACTTAGATTTTGAACCCCCCCCCCCCCCCCCTTCCTGTGGTTGATAAATAAGAAGTGGAGTGGATTTATGTCATTAATTGTCGATTCTTATTTTGATTAACTAACTTGTTTCGATTAACTAATGTTATTAATGAAAGATCTTTATGCACAAAAGTCATTATAGAATGGTATTTGGTAATGACAAATGTGATGGGTTTTCTAGGTTACAAACAAGAATATTTACGGAGCCGATTAATAATCATATTATGGGTACATGCAACCTAGAAGTCTATGGCCTTTTCTCAAGTTGTAGCAACATACTTATGTAACAAACTTCTAACCTATGTAAATAAAAAATTATAATGTTAGAATACATATCTTTTGTGAAAATCAAATAATGCAAACAACCCTCTTGAAAAATTCCTTGCAAAGCAAGCACCAATAGTGTGGATGGCTCTAATGGTTCACAACCAAACCTTAGAAACCCTAGGATCAAAATATATGAGAGAGGAAGAGGAATATTGATTTATCTATGTATGTATATATGGATCGGTTTTGCTAAGGTTATCGGCCTTATTTTAGTTGGTAGAAACTCTAATTTGAATAATAAAATAATAGCATTTTAAACCAATTCAAATTAGTTTCTTTATCAGGTTCACGAGGCTTCCAAAATCCTTCTAGTTCCTCCTCAAAACTGTCCAAGGCATGGGATGTTCTAGAATTGTCTCGATTGCTCAACTATTGTATAATTGCAATTGAACCCTTACACCCTTAATTAATCCTAATTAATCGAAAAATAATATCCAGTTATTTCTAATTAATTCTTAATTAAATATTAACTATTTTTAATTAATATATTAAATATATAATATATTAACAAAACATTTATCTCTCTCTAAATATCAATCATCGTTATTTCTGGTTATGAGGGTAACCCAAAAATGACTTTATATAACGCCCGTGTTTCTAGGCTAGCCATTAATGATGATGTAATAGTCTAGGTTAACCTTTGTAAACCATCTTCAAATAATAAAGATGTATTACTTGAGTATTATGTGTTTTGTGCTTAATTGTGTGACTTAAATGAATTAAGGATAAAAATAAGCATCAAAATGAAATGTTAGATAAAGTCGATATCTATGAAGGATGTGGTAGTGGTCATGGCAAGGTTTCCGAGTATATAAAGAATGCCGACGGAGTCAAACCGAAAGTTGTAGAGCTTAGTCTCACCTACGCGTAGATATAAAGAATGTCGAAAACAGAGCTCATATGAGGAAGATATGATTTTATGAAGTTTTTAAATAATTAAAATATATAAATTTTATTGTATATTCGGATAATATCCGAATTGGTGACTCGTTCGATCTGATCCGAAGCGTATGCCCAACGTACCTAGGTGTACGCCCCGCGTACATGTCGACAACAGGTTACACCCCGCGAAATCTTTGGTTACGCCCAATGTAACACCGAAGTTCAGCCCTATAAATATGATGCGAGACCTCCAGGTTTGTTTCCCAATATTTCTTCTCTCCCCCCTTATATTTCTTTCTTCTTGGCAATTTATTCCCCCGAAGCCCCGGTATTATCCCCGAGACCGAAGCGAGTCGCGAAGCCCCAAACATCCCGAGAAACAGAGTACCCGAGCCGAAACTCTGCCCGTGAGAAGCCTGGTTTTTGTGAAGATCTCCCGGTTTCACCGAAGAATACTGCTTTTAGAGTCGTAGTGTAGTCTGATCATCTTCTGATCAAGTGAGTGTGTAGTTACTTTCTTCTAACACATAAATACGAAGTATTCTCTATAAAATACGTGTTATGTGTATATATGTTATGTTTTATTTGAAATGAGTATTGATTGGATGTTTTATACATGTGTTAGGTTGTATATACATATACATATATATATATATATATATATATATATATATATATATACATATATGTTTATCTGCAAAGATGTTGGGTGGAACATGGGTAGAGTGTGGATGTGTGATGAAATAAAATGATGAGAGGCCTCGATGTTGTTGTTGATCTAGTCATCTAGCGGAGTATGAATGGCAACCACAGACTCTTTCTTGACATTCCTATGGAACGCTGGCAGGTTCATAACCTGTAGGTGTTGTGAACGATGTATTCGCCGGTGTACTTTATCCCCCTCATGGTTGCCTTAGGAGATTCACTGCTGAGGAAACCCTTTTGTAGTAGTGTCCGTCCCGATGAAAATCCTAGATTAGGTCCCTTGTAATAGTTGTTGTGATAGGGATGTAAAGTGAGGATAACGAGAATGAGAACACTAAAAAGGTTGAGAACGCGAGAACAAAGTATATTCGTTTGCGATTCCATTTATTCATTTGTGGAGAAATGATAAATTTTTACGCCTTTAATTTCAATTGAATAGAAAAATCATATTCATGTTGTTTGTGCGTAAAAATTATCATTTCTCCACAAATGAATATATGAAATCACGAATGAATATACTTGTTCTCGCGTTCTCAACATTTTAGGTGTTCTCATTTGATAATTTCCCTATATATATATATATATATATATATATATATATATATATATATATATATATATATATATAGAGAGAGAGAGAGAGAGAGAAAGAAAGAGGTGGGTCCGATCTGGGGTTATTTGTTTTGTTTTTCTTTTCTTTAAATAACTTTCATTAAAATTAATTTTATGAAGTATTTTTAAGGTTATGAACTATATCCCATATTTTGGAAAACCACAAGGACCATTATTAAGTTTTATTTTTATCTAAATATATATCAATTAAGTTAATAATATTAAGATAATATGCATCCAACTATGAAACTTATGTCTAATACTAGTCAAACACTTTTACAACTTGAGTATGTAAAGGTCATTGGTTGTTTGATGTTTAACATGAATAGCATAAGGCCGATATTGAATTTATTATAGAAAAGTTGAGAAGGTTTACTAGAAACATAAATACTCATCACTGCTAAGCAATAAGGCGGGTGCTTAAGTATCTTAAGAATATCATCGACTATTGTTTGAGTTAGGTGGGATTTCGTTTTATCATAAAAGGATATACTAATATTAGTTAGATTACCAATATTTAGGACCACTTATCTACAAGTTGTTGAGCTATCCTATTTGGAGGAGGAACAATATCATGAGACTCTAAAAAGTAAAATTGCATCGTAAATTCAACTATATAATCTGAATTCGTTGACCTTGCACCTACTGGTAAGAAGCATAATAGATAAAGAATTTGATATATCAGATTCCATTATGGTCAATACCAATTTCCCCCATTTTTATACACCATGATAGTCTTGCCACTCTGGCAAAGGTATACAGTCAAGTGTATAATGGAAAGTCGAGACATTTGGGAGTTAGACATAGTATGTTATGTGATCTTATAACTCATAAAATCATTTAGTTTGAATTTGGTCAATCTCAACAAAATCTTGATGATCACTTGTGGAACATGTTGTCTAGGGATTTGATAAATAAGTCTATCATAGGGATGCATTTAGTACCCACTTGATATTTGTAAGGTTGAGATACTCAATTCCCTTTATCATGTAACATTAGGAGTTGAATTTAATATGAACAAATTACTTTTAGAGATTTAAACATGTTTGTTTACATCAAACTAGTTGATAGCAAACTATGAAATATAAAATAACATAAAAAGGAATAATGATTTAAGAATATACGAAAATATATGTAATACATTTTATTAATTAAGATCTAAATAAATATTTTCTTATTATCTATATTTAAGTTATTTGTTTTGTATCCAACATAATATTGGTAGTATTACTATGAATTTCTCAAATCAAGGCATAACTTCCGAATGTTTGCATGACTAAATCTTGAATGATCGTTTAACTCTTTAATTGTGAAATCATGTGTTGTTGTATAATGGTGAAAATCATACTTGCCAAATCATTCTTTTAAATATAGTTATGAATGACAAATGTCGCAATAATCACATTTGTTTGAATATTCTCACTAAATTTTAGCATTTTGTTTGATAGTTTTCACATCTTCTAGAGCACTCCAAAAGAAAATTCGATACAACTTCAAACAGATAAATATTCTCGATTGAATGGAATAAAGTACAAAAAAATTAAATTTAAACATTGGTTAGCAAAAAACTTATTTCACACTAAAAGAACATTTATAGAAAAAACAAATAAATAGATCATATATATCGATCATTAAACCTATCATTTGATATGCATCTACAATTTATCATTAAACCATAATTTATCGATATGTCGTCTAAATACATCCCTAAACAAGGGTGAATACAATAAGTTGAATACAAGAACAATCTTTTGTTCTATTTGAAGAAAAACCATAATTAATTTCAATATCAATGTTTTTTAACAATCATTAATTGTAATCGACACAAATAATCCAGTTAAAAACAAAAACAAAGTGTATATCGACTTTAACTCGTATCTCGTTTACCATTGTGTTTAAAGAAATATGAAATGTATACTTGACGGGAGAGAAGTATGATCTTGGAATGAACGTGGGTAACAAATTTTTTTATGGTTAATAAATAATATAATTGATAGAAAATGTTAGTGTAAATAGCTTTTTTATATCTGAAAGGGAAAATGACTTAGGAGGATAACTATCTCTTATCCGTGTTCACATATTGACAACTTCTTCTTTTTTGTACATAATAAAGCAACTAACTTGTTTTAACTGTTTAAATTACACCAATATTACCGGCTAATACATGTTTTAACCGGTAACTCAAAGGGAAAATGACTTAGGAGGGTAACTATCTCTTATCCGTGTTCATATATTGGCAACTTCTTATTTTTTGTACATAAGAAAACAACTAACTTGTTTTAACTGTGTAACATTCCAAAAATCATGACCAAAAATTTCGTTTTTAATTTAATACTAAAACCATGTCAAACCATTAATTTAATACTCCGGCATCGGGCCCCGCTCGATATACAGATCTGTCTCTCTTAGGTCCCGCCTGTCTCGCCCCCCCCCCCCCCCCCCCCTCCGCTAAACACATACAATCATATAACACGCTAACACAAAAAGAAACATACTCTACTGTATCCCTGTCCTAAGAAACATACTCTGCCAATAATGAGATACGGAACATCGTCCGTACTCAGCTAGTGATGAGATACGGGACCTCGCCCACACTCACCTCTATACCAGGCACATACAAGTATCACACAGACAACAAGTATAATCTAACATACAAACATTCCTCGGGCACCCGCCCGGCATCAGACCTTGTTCTGGAATAACATACTAGCATACAATGCCGAGGGCTAACCCCCGGGTCTTCCTACTCATAAACTACATGGGTTGGCATTGTGGCCTTAGACCCATTCACACAGTGAGGAGACTCACCTTGCACTGTTGAAGCCCTGGCTGGAACTAGCTAGCGAAGTTCTGTATCTCATTATTAGCAGAGTATGTTTCTTAGGATAGCGATATAATAGAGTATGTTTCTTTATGTGTTAGCATGTTATATGATTGTATGTGTTTAGCAGACGAGGCCTAAGAGAGACAGATTTGTATACCGACCGGGGCTCGATGCCAGGCGGGGCCTGATGCCGGGCGAGGCCCGATGCCGGAGTATTAAATTAATGGTTTGAACATTATGGTTTGAGCATTAAATTAAAAACGAAATTTTTGGTCATGATTTTTGGGATGTTACACAATTAAAACAAGTTAGTTGCTTTCTTATGTACAAAAAATAAGAAGTTGCGAATATGTGAACACAGATAAGAGGTAGTTGTCCTCCTAAGTCATTTTCCCTTTGAGTTACTGGTTAAAACAGGTATTAGTCGGTAATATTGGTGTAATTTAAATGGTTAAAACATGTTTGTTGCTTTAATATGTACAAAAAAAAGTTGTCAATATGTGAACACAGATAAGAGGTAGTTACCCTTCTAAGTCATTTTCCCTATCTGAAAAGTTAGGTTATTAACCATTTTTTGGATTTTTAAACATAATAACCAAAATTGCTATAAAAGTAATATAACTTATAAGTTGGATGTGAATGCCATGTGTAATCGAAATATAAAGAGTAAAAGTGACTGATTCAAGCCGATTTGAAACTCCATTCAAAATAAAATAAAAAATGAGGCTCTTATAGTAAAAAAGTTAGTAAAAGAGGGCTGACTTTTTTGTTTTAGTTTTTAAATGAGTCATTATAAAGAAAATAAAAATACCTAGTTGTGAACTTGTGATATTGAATCATTTTTATAATCGTTTTCCAACAAAATTGATAAAGATTTTTGAATCGTTTTCTAGGCTCCAACAACAACGATTTTAAAACATGTTATGGATAAGTTTCAAGTTATCGACAAAAATATCATAAAGAAAACACATAAATTAATTTTCTTATCAAAAAAGTAATAATGAAAGAAATGAAGAACAATAACGAAACCTTACAATTTATCTGAATTAGAAATCATAATAACACAAATCATTAACTAGAAATTAGAATCAATGAGGCTGTCTGAAATTAGATTAACATGAATACAAGATTGTTTTTTTTTTAAGGATGAATGAAATCATATTACCAAAATTGATATATTTAAAAAAAAATCTGAAATCAAAAAATCAAAAAACAAAAATTAAAATTGAGAATTAGAACGTCGTGTTAAAAACCACAATTGATTTATTAAGCATTGACCAAAGGGCTTCTAGCCCAGCGGTATCCGGTGTTGGCCTCCCTCCTTTAGGTTGAGGGTTCAAGTCCCGTCGTGGACATAGGTGGATTTAAGGTGTAGTTTAAGAGTATGTTAGATTTGCCGTTTAAAAAAAAAAGATTTATTAAGCAATCAGAACTAATTCATTGAGTCTTTCGATTCATGGTGGTTAAATGTTCAGCGCGATGATTATTCCATAAGAATCGCATTTCCCTTAGTCTTATTTGCTGATTTTTTAGTCCATTTTCCCCTCGATCGTTATATATGATATATAATATTTTTTCTTATACTAACATAATAAAGTATATAAAAATGAGTGCTAAGAAATTTGAAGGCAATGATCCTCACTCATGTTGTCCCACCTATTGGCACAACCATACGAGCGGATTTGTTGTTGTCGGGACTTAAAAAAAGCCCCATATATCGGCGAAAAAAGCGACTACTTAAGTTGCCCACAAATATCAATATCAAGTACGATATGAACTAAAATAAAACTTACTAGTATTCGATATTCATATAAACAAATAATAAAATTATATGTTTGTTCCCCATTTTAAACCGACTAGTACGCACGTGCAATATGTGGACCTTATATGGGTGTCCCTTCTCGTAGGTTTGGGGACCGGGGGTAGGTTTGAGGACCGGGGGTTTCACGGTGGGACAGACTGCATTAAAAGCTGTTACATGCAAGGTCATCAAACATGAGAAATCGTGTATGAAAAAATCAATACGTATTCATACTATTTGTATTTGATACTTTTGTTTTCTTTGCGCCAGATGCGGTGAAGTTTCTTAATAGAGTACAATGAATTATGCGTAGCAATGTTATATCCCTAGATCTATGAATATAGTCTTCAAAAGAATTGGTTTTACCATACAAAAAAGTTTAGCGGCCCAACTTGTTGTCCGCTTGTCTTCTCATTCATTGTACGATGATAACTAAGATTTATATATAAAAAATTGAAATTTAGTTAATAAATAGCTTTATAATGTGTATAATTACCACTTTAAGAACATTTTGAATTTAATTCTAGGTACGAATGGAGGTTATTAACTTAATTATACATAAAACATAGATATAATGAAAAGCAATCAAGACATCAAGTTATGAAGCAATAGTTAGAGATTCATTATGAAAAACAGTAAATAGTTGTATTAATGTGTATACGTTGGCATACAATAAATCCAGCTTTCATATCCAAGATTCAAATTATCTCTTTTTTATTGTTAAACTCTCGCAAACGCAGTAAAAACAGGCTTCCCTCTTGGTCTACGTTGGTGTTGTGATCTCATCTCATAGTGCTCTATGTAATTTTCGCTTTACTTTCCTCTTTTTTATCCCTTCTGGCCTTAATTTTTTTATTGAATTAATTAGCTATTAAGAAAAAAATAATATATATGACAACTTCCGAAATTTTTTAACATTGTAAGTTGTTGAACTACTTGTATAACACTTGTGGATTTGATTGATAAATAGTGATTGGTGTTAGGTTGATAAGTTGTAAGGTAATTGATGGGATTTAGATTATATGAAATGATGTAAAGCCTGGTGTACATGCAAATACATGATGGATGGATTGGATAGATGACAAGATACATGCATGACTTTCCATATCGATCAATTTTAAGTTAAATGTATATTTTCAGACATCGTTCTATACTCATAAACAGAATAAATTAAAATTTAGTCCTTCATTTTCACTTAAATTCCTATGTTTGATCCAATTTGTAAAATATTTTTGAATTCGTACGTCACCCCTTAGCCTCTTAATCTTTCAATTAAGCTGCAAATTTTGAATTTAAAGGGTTGATAGCCTGTTAATTTAACTTTTTATTTTTCAACAACCACATATATATATATATATATATATATATATATATATATATATATATATATATATATAATGTTAGGTTAATGTTTTTTTTTTATAGTTATTATGTGCTAGAATATACCAATAAGAATTTTAACAAAATTAAATAATTATTTAATTAAATAAAAATAAATATCAAATAATTTCTATAATTTTGCGTATATTAAATAATATCCATAATTATAATTCTGCTTTTATGAAAACTAATTAAATTCGTCATTAATGTCAGCAATAACATTCTTTCTTTTAGAATGAATTTACATCTAGGTTTTTATGTATGAATTTGTGTTTTGTTACAAGACACACTCACTTAAGTACACTAAAGTTGAATGAAATATGAAGAACGAGACATTTTGCTAGAATACAATGTCATTATTCTAGATACGAATTAATTCTTAAAAAATATTATTGCTGACATTATTGACGAATTTAATTAGTTTCCATAAAAAAAAGAATTCTAGTTATGTATATCACTTAATATACATATAATTATGAAAATCATTTAATATCTACCTTTGATTAAATAATAATTTAATATTTACTAAATTCTTATTTGTGTATTCTAACACACAGTAGATGTGACAAATATATATATATATATATATATATATATATATATATATATATATATATATATATATATATATATATATATATATATATATATATATATATAAAGGCATGTTAAATGCCCTATATCCTTTTTTCCCCTCTTTACTTTCTATTCACGTCTTCAACCTTTATCCCTCCCACCTTTTCTGCCATGTACAACCGTCGATTGCATCACATGTGCCCACCTCTCAAGTTTCCGCTACCACCCTCAGGGGCATATCTTATATAGGGCTGGGGGTTGTGCCCCCCCCCCCCCCCCCCCCCTCCGATTTTTTTAGCAGAAGTAGTCTCTATACTTTAATTTTATACATATCATGCTTAAAAATATAAAATTTTGACTATGACCCCCTATTCACCAATTTTTATACAAATTATATTTTCGCACCCCCCTTCCAATGAAAGACTGAAGCTCTGCTACTGCCACCCCTGGACCACCCCTGGACCACCCTCCAACCCTTCGTCGAAGACATCATGTAATTTTTTTGTTCTACTTTTTTCTGAAAAACTTTTCTCTTGCCCTAAATTTTTCTAAAATTATGTTTTCTGCTGGAACCGTTTTTATTTATGCTTCGTGTTTTGCTTAAATGGTGTTCTGAAACCATGTGTTATGCTTAAAACTTGTGTTTGTTTTTTTTTTCTACTAAAATTTTGTGCTATGCATTTGAAATTTGATAATTGGAACGAACTTGCTAAAATTTGAAATGAGATGTTTTTATTGTTGAAATTTGAAATAATAAAGGTAAATTGTCATTTTTATTCATCACAACAATTCATATGTCTAATAATCCACCATTTTTTTATTCAGATGCAGAAGAATTCAAAGCCTTATAAAAATTCATATCCTGCCAAACATCCTCTAAATTTTAACAAAATAAAATTTGACCAAATTAAGATTAAGTAAAAGACAAGGACCAAATTAATAACGAGATGAAAGTTAAGCAGGAGCTGGAGAGGATTTAAAAAACTAGACCAAAATCATAAATTTTAGTAAATTACAAGAACGAAGGTTGTAATTTACTCTAATAAAAGGAATGGTCCCATGTTATATTGTCTAGTACTAAACCCTAATAGCCTCTTTCCCCCTCATAGTTATCTTGTCCTGTAAAACCTTAATCGCGAAGTCTGGTTTCGGGTCATATTAAGAGTTTGTATCGATCGATCAAATTCGACTAATCCCTCAACAAATTATGGTGAATGGGTTTTCTTCCATAGATATCGTCAATTTAAACGACAAAGATAACGTCGCGTACATCCAAGTTAAATGGCGCATAACTGCTATAGATTCAACACTTATCCAATATTCTAGATTTCCTTTTGTAACTTCACAATACTTCTTCAAAAAAAATTGAATCTAATTTATCCAAAGATTTTAAGTAGCATGAATACAATCACAAACAAAGTTTTAAAATTCTGCTTTGTTTCTATAGATTACCAAAATGGCTTTTTTGGCCAAAATGACTTTCTAATATTAGTAATATATATATATATATATATATATATATATATATATATATATATATATATATATATATATATATATATATATATATATATAATTTCTTTCAACTCCTCCATACGAGCAGATTTTTACCTTAATAAGAAATTTGTAGTGAATAAATTCACAACATTATTTAATCTTGTCTAATAGTTGAGTAATTTATATCTACAAAAAGTAGTTAATTCACATCTCTTTTTTACTTTTTGGTTTAAATTTAAGAATCTACTACAAGACGCCTATTTCACTTTAACCACATTTTTGATACAAACTTCTAACACTCGACGTTTAAAAACAAAGTAGACGCAAAAAAAATTTCATTTTTAAACCATTAAAAAATCTTGTGTACATTGGTATTAACCAATATGTATAAGAAGTTGTAAAAAAAGGTTCATATCAAATATACAATGATTTGAGTCAAGTATTACATCTATAAGTTACAAATCGTTACACTATTACTGAGTCGACTTGGACCTGAAAGACACAATAACAAATAAAATGATAAGCTGTAAGAGCTTACTAAATAACCCTATTAAGAACACATACAATAAGCATATCATATGTCATATGAATAATTTAACACAACTCAGTTAAATCTTTAAATGTCTTTCAAATAAATTAGTATATATACTTATATTAAATGCGACAAATTAAGTTTATCAATCAATGAGTTTAGTTATTCAAGCTCACTTCAACTATAAAATTTCAATACATGACATATAGTTACTCTAACTACCATCATACTTTGTTGGCTCTAATCTAATGGTACTATGGACACACACACCGCCACTATTAATTAACATACAATTATAGCATTTCAGGGCTATTGACTTGTAGATTTCCAATGATGATGTCATGGACACCAAGGCTATAATCATAGACCGATAATTGTATACAAGTGTAGAATTTAGGCCACCATTGACTTGTATTTCATTAACGATAATATTACATGCACTAAGGCTATCACCGTACTCGAATAACAGTATACAAGTATAGTACTATGACCACCAAGGCTAATATTAACTTTGTATTGCATCAAGATATTACAACCACCAAGGTTATCTGTAACGCCAATTTTCAAGTATTTGCATTTGTTGGCCTTGCTTTGTATTAACTTTGCATTTTGGTTGGAAATGCCAGGCATTGGGAATGGAATGCTAGGCGTTGGAACACCAGGCATAAGTTTGTAGACGCCAAGCATTCGCACGCAGAGGAAAAACCCTCATTTTTAGGGTTTGCACCCTATTTAAAGGCCATTATATCCTCAAAACATTTCTTATCTCCATCCTCTGTCCCCTATAGCCCTCATTTCAAAATCCTAAGTGTGTGTGAGTGTTTTGAAGCCTTGGAGGAACATTTAGGCATCATTTTAGTGTTCTTGGTGGAGAAGGAAGATGTTTGGAATGTTGGTGTTGCTCTCTAGCCTTTGGATCTGGACTCTTGGCATTTTCGAGCACCTTTTAGAGGTATAATGTTCAGATATTGATGACTTATTTATTAGATCTTGCTTAAGTGTAGTTTTATGATCTTTTTGGTCCCAAGAACTTGACTTTTGTGAGTTTGGAATGCTCCAAAGGTTTGGGTTGTCCTTTCAAGCATTTTGGAGGGTTTAGAATCATAAAAATGCAAGCTTGGACCTTGATACTCTTCCATGCAAGAGTTTTGGAACTTTAGAGTGTTATTTAAGTTAGATTTTGGTGTTGGGCACTTTGTAGCCATGTAAAGTCATAAAGGTTGCAACTTTATAACTTCAAACGTTCTTTTAGCATTGGATCTGAAGTTTGAACGTTAGGTATTAAGCCATTAAGACATTGGTTAAGGATTTAGGATTATGTGGTTACGCCAGGTGTTTGGGTTAGAACGCTGGGCGCTCGGACGCCAGGCGTCATTGAATAAATGCCAGACATTCTCTCAAAAGCCCATTAGATCGATTTTAGGCCTTGGACCATTTAGGGTGTTTGGCTTGGATTAGTTGGGCCAAGTGAGGAAATGGTAAAATGGTCTTTCACCCTGGGATTTGGACATATGAATGAGATTCCTAGTTATGGTTTATGGCCATTTATTAATTATGGTTTGATATGATTGATTAGCGCGTGGACTTTTCGAATCAGCAGTTTGAGCAGTTATCTGATTTTCAGCAGTTGAGGTGAGTCTCCTCTCAACTTTTAGTGGGTTAAAGGCACCAATGCCGACCCATGATTTATTATGATTAGGATGCTAGTTGTTTGTGTGAAATCTGCATGTGTAGTATGTGATATGTATACCGGGCGGGGATCGATGCCAAGCGAGGCCAGATGAGTGTATGGTATGCTATTTGTCTTAGTGATTCTTGCATGTGTCTTATGTGTCTATATGTATACCGGGCGGGGCCCGATGTCAGGCGAGGCCTGATGAATGTGATGAGGCGCAACCTATCTCATATAATTGGCAAATTTGTTCTAATAGCGGATCGATGTCGGGCGGGGCCTGATGGTTGTTGGGCATGGCCTATTGTATGTTTGATATGTATGGCATGAGGTATTTTGGGGAACTTACTAAGCTTCATGCTTACAGATTTCAGTTTATGTTTTAGGTACTTTCAGATCGATGGGGAAGGGCTCGGGATGATCACATCGCACACACCATGTTGTTCTGTATTTTGTGATTTGATGTACTTGGATGATTATTTACATACTGTGATTTTCTTTTATGGTTTTACAAACATGTTTTGGATGATGGTTTTACTATTATTAAAATGAAAAAAAAAATTCTTAATTTTTGGGACGTTACAAGATGGTATCAAAGCGTTGGTTTGATGGATTCATGCATACTCTTGGGTGTGTCTGAACCCAAACTGAGGGTTTGGTAGATTTTTATAAACTAAAAAGTTTTATTAAAGGATTTTCTAATACAAGAAAGGGGTGTGGTGCATGCAATCGACCGAGCTCAAGTAAGTTTTCTCAAAATACCCATACATGTTTATGATTATGCTTTGAATTATGAATCTGTGAATCGCATGCTAGATTAGGGCTAAGGATCTAGGAGAGATGCCTTTGTATGCCTGTTGTAGGAACTTGTAGACTTGCATTATAGTATTGACCGATTAGTGATTGGGTGGTCTGTTTAGGTTATGCTCAAATGCTACTTGCTTTATGCTTTTAGGAGTTCTCATTAACTTCAGCTAACTAGTAAGCGAATATGATAAGTTACATATTATTGAGATGAGACAATTTTAGAAGGTTAGGTTTTAACTTTATTGCGCATCTCTTGTTTGAGTCCAACCGTTGTAGTGTGAGACCTTTCATTCGAAGAATTATCTGGTGTTGGTGATATGTAATTACATTCGTGAGCTACTTATAGGGTGTTAGGGGGAGTTCCTTCTGTAGTTGATGGCATGGAATAGTGTGGGGGTTACCCTAGGAAAACCTAGGAAGTGATTCAGTGCTGGAAGCATTGTCTTGTTGAGGGTTGTATGTATATATAAGGGAGTAACTTGGAGGATTTTGGGTGATCCTTTAGGAAAGTATAGATAGATGTGGAAGGTAGTATGGGTCCGTACTACAGAAAGCAGAGGAAACATACTCGAGTCAAGGAAAGCGATGGTGATATCGGGAAGCTTGTAGTGTATCGGATTCCTTGATGGTTATATATATATATATATATATATATATATATATATGTGTGTGTGTGTGTGTGTGTGTGTGTGTATGTGTTCCGAGGGTTTGAGTGGTGTATTTTCAGTATGGTGGTCACTCGAGGAGGATCTGGTGGTGGTTCTGGTACGGGTGAGGGCTCTAAAACCGGACATTTGGATGAGCAGATGCGAGAGTTCATTTCATCTGAGATTACCCGCAATATCCTTGAGAAGACTCCTATGATCTTTGGCACAATCAAGGAGGGTATCCTGGAGATTTTGGATGAGCGATTGGGCGCTTTTCCTTCCGAGATGGTGGCGATGATAGGAGCTCTCATTTTGACTTTCGATCAGTTGCGGGCATGTGGAGCACCAAAGTTCTTTGGGAAGAAGGACCCAATTGCAAGCAGACGTTGGTTAGCAGATGTTAGGAACGCCTTCCGATCTAGCCATTGTCCTGATGAGGCGAAGGTCAGGCTTGCATCCTGTCTTCTAAAAGACAGAGCTCGAGACTAGTGGGAGGAGGTTGGACATGCCTTGGGAGGCGAGGCGATTGAGTCCATGAGTTGGGAGGATTTTTTGATGAGATTTCGGGCTGATTTTACACCTGTGATTCAGGTCCAACAATTGGCAAAGGATTTCTAGGACCTTCCCCAAACTATTGAGACGGTAGCGGACATCACTGCTATGTTCCGTGAGAGGATGTTATTGCTTCCGTAGTATGTAGCGGACGAGGAGATGAAGAAGGCAAGGTACCATGTGATGTTGAGGAGCGATATCAGGCAGTTTGTGAGCCGATCCAGTTGCAGGACACTGGATGATATGATAGCGAGGACCAGAGAGAGAAAGAGAGAGTGAGAGAGAGAAAATGACTAATAGATGGAGAGGAAGAGGAAACTGAATTAGGTTCAGGGTTCAGAGGGTTTGGGCAAGAGGCCCAATGTTTTTGACTCGAGATCAAGAGGCCAATAGGGTCGGGGACACAGTGGCAAGTGCAGAAAGGCACACAATGGGGTGTATAGGGTGGGTGGTTTTGGACTTCTGGCTGCTTCAAGTGCGACATGACAAGTCATATCAGCAAGGATTGCACTGCCACCACCACCGCCCAGGTATCTGATCTGATTTGCTTTCACTGCAATTATAGTGGCCATAAGAAGGCCAATTGCTCTAGCTAGTAGCAGTTGGACCGGTGGTAGCACCTGCTGTGAGGAGCAGGGATTTTCAGCTGACAATCGAGGAGGCTCGTGCCACACCTGATGTGGTGACGGGTATGTATCTTCTTCTTATCAATTTATTTATGTTTATTTTTATGCTTATATTTGTGTGTTTTGTTTTAGGATCGTTCCTTGTGAACAATATCTCTGACTTGGTATTGTTCGAATCGGGCAACCCGATCTTTTGTATCTCTTGCTGTAACGTCCCAAAAATTACGAGGTAAAATTTTTATTTTTAATTTGACCAAAAACACTAATTATCTTTTAGCCAAACATTAATTAACATTTTAATAATCATCCAAAAGTATTTCACGAGAAAACAATTATCAAAGTACAATCCCAAAATCATCATAATGCGGAAACATGGGTGGATGCGCTGTGATCAAGTTGGGACCTTCCGTTTCGAACCGAAAGTACCTGAAAACGTAACCATAAAATCGTAAGCTCAAAGCTTAGTGACTTTCCCAAAATACCACATACCATACAAACATACAACCAAGCATATCTGGGTGCTTGTAATTCCCCTTCGGTCTATATCAACCGGATACCAAGTGTATTTCACCCCTACGAATACCATACATATCAAACATATAGCGGGCACCGCTCGACATCGAGCCCCGCTTGGTATATAGATTTGTCAGTCATCAGGCCCCACCTGGCATCGGGCCCTGCCCGATATACATATAAACATATAATCATACCAACACATGCGATAATCACAAAGATAATAGCATATAGTATAGTCATCGGGCCCGCCCGGTATTAGGCCTTGCCCGGTAAGCATACAAACACATAACACATGCAAGAGTCACGCATATATCTATCATCCTAACATAATAAATAATGGGTCGACATTGGTGCCTTTGACCCGCTAAACACAATGAGGAAACTCACCTCAAGCCGCTAAATCACTTGAATGAATCTCTGGCCGCTAGTCCGGAAAATCCTCGCACTATTAATATCAATAACATACAATTATAAATTGGGTCTCAACTCATAATCAGAGTCTAAGCTACTTAGCCCATAACCATGGTAAAAAAACATTTTACCCATTATCTAACTTGGCCCAAAGCTAAAGCCCGACTCAACTATTCAAAAGGCCCAAAACTTAAATGACAACCCAAGGCCGAAACATGGCCTAAGCTTCCAAATTGGGCCCAAAATCCATCATGGCCTAAAATCTAAGGAAGCCCAACATGCTAGATCAAAGCCAAAAGCATAAGTCTTATGGCCCAACCATGCCCAAACATACAAACCAAAACATTTACCCAATACCAAAAACGTCAAGCCCAAGGCCCCCTGCTAAGTACGCGGGGCATACTTAGCTCGTACGCTTAGCGTACTCCTTCTGGGGCTAGTACGCACAGTGTACCAGCTGGGTACGCCCAACGTACTCCCTAGTGTGCCATCCTACTCCATTAGGCACTTAATTGGTTAAGCCTTTCCTTCAAACTCATGGATCTGATCCCTACAGATGACTTATCATGTAAAGTTGGAAACTTTACATACATCCATGGCTCAATGGGGCTCAATAGCTTAAAAAGTGCTTAACAAATGTGTTAATACATGCATGGGTCCAAATACTCCATAAAGTTGACATTTTATGAACATGGGGACTGATTGGAGATAAGATCTAGCATCCACTGCCTCAAGAGTAGATCAAAAGCTCACCTTTATCACAAAGGGCTCAAAAAGTGCACAAAATGCTCCATGAACTAGAGCTAACATAAGAGCATAAAGATGTAAGGTTTTTACCTTAAAAAGCTTGCAAATGTGGAGATGATCCTAGATCCACAAGTTTAAGAAATTCCCCTCAAGTGCCCCTCCTCTTCTTCTTCTCCTTCACAAACCACCCATAAATACCCTTCAAGCTCAAAACTCACCAGAACACTCAAGGATTCGTTTTCTGGGACAAGGAAAGGTGGAGGCTGGTTCAACATGTCCAAATGAGGAAATAATGAGGTTTAAAGAGGGTGAAAACCCTAAAATTTAGGGTTTGACTCAGCCTCATGTACGCCCTGCGTACCTAGTTAAGACTTGCGATCAAGAAGTGAGCCAATACGACCAACGTACAAGGAGTATGCTCAACGTACTCCAACTTTCTTGAAGTTGGCAAATTTGCCCGGTAGGGACCAATTCTGCAAAACATTAACACACAAAGGGTGTAAACTGAAAAGTACTTTGAATCGTGTGTTACAACTCTCCCCCACATAAATTAAATTTTATGGTCGGAATCATGCCTTACCATCCAAGGTATGCCAGACAGCTTGAAAAATTGAACCACAACCCCGATGCAGACCAAGTAGGCAACCCTGGACATACAACAGTCTTCCAAAAGTGCAACCAAACCCAACCTTAATAGGGCTCCCAAATCCTGACGATGAACGGGTCCTAACTCAACTTAAATTAACCCTTGAAGAATAACCATTTCTGCTCTGCATAAAATCTAAAATATTAAAACTTGTATGACTCCCCGACAGACCACCCATATTGAACCACTGCTAATTCAACTCCACTTTGTATTCCAAACTGATCATCCAAATTCTGATTACCTTATTGTTTCCACTGATAAAAAGAATCACCGATCATTCGCTGCTGCCAGACACTTTTCACTTAATAAAAGGGAGTAGATAATCCTTCGAGTAAAAGACTCATCATAATGTTAACGAATCCATGAACATAATGAGCAACAACAGGCAATATGGGAGTTAAACCTTCTAGTACCGAACAAGTCACTGATTCCTTAACCGCTAAACCAATACGCTACTGTAATAATTATGAAGCCTCATAAATTGCCTGACCTACACACAAGTAGAACCATTCCAAAGTACAATCATAAGGGCCTTATCTACCATCAGAACTGAAAACATCGTTTTGAATTTGAACCCTTCAGATGATGCCCTTGGCATATAGATTCCTTAATTCATATCTTGCTGAAATAAAGATCTTGCAAATATACACTAACGATTCCCAACATGAGTCTCAACCAAAAGCCAACTTTGTACATAACTCATAGCCTAAGACCCAAGGATTTACACTTGCATTTCACCTAAAATCTTTTGATTCGGAGCAACCATTCACTAAAGCGGGATAAAAAATTCCCAAACCACTATTGAGACTACCAGTCTCACACATGGTCTAGCCACCAGGTTCCTGAGAGTCCAACTGATAAGGCTACCCTAGCTTATGCATCAACCAATGCCACTCACTGACCACATAATCGTCCCACTAAATCCATGATCCAATACTTTGACTCAACTGGTCTTTACCAGGTCTCACCTGCACTGCCATAATCATATGGACCTCGCCCACGAGTCTCATGTGGCATCACCAAATTCACGGTCTTTTTAAAAACTTTATTTATGTTTATTTTAAAATAAAAGTATCCTTTTTTAAAGAATAATATCGCGGAATTTGTTCCCAGAAAACATGATAATGATATTATCAAAGCATTTTCGAAGAAATGTATTTTATTTATATTAAAACATTGGGATGTCATCGTCAATATAGAAACATAAGGATAAACAAACTTTACATTAATTTACACTAATGATCTACATCTCCTTGAATCTATCAGCATAATGTATCTTTAATGTCGCTACTTGTGATACAATAAACTGAGTGGGTCAGGTTGGGAAACCTGGTGAATACATAGAGATTTCAATCCCACAATGTTACAACATATATATATTTTAGAACTCACAATATACAATTTCACCTTATATAAGCAATTTTACCCTACCCTGTTGATCCTCACAACGACACGGTCCATACTCTCAGATCTAAAATTAACAGTTTTACCTAATCCATACTCCCGGATTAGGTATGTATAATCCATGCTCTCGGATCAATGATAGATGACTATACCCACTCCATACTCTCGGACCAGGGACAAATGACTATCTCTAATCCATGCTCTCGGATTAATGACAAATGACTACGCCCTCTCCATACTCTCGGACTAAGGACAAATGACTATGTCTAATCCATCCTCTTGGATTAGTGACAAATGACTATGCCCTCTCCATACTCTCGGACTAAGGACGAATGACTATGTCTAATCCATGCTCTTAGATAAATGACATATTTTAAAGTTCTACCCTCTGTGTATATCTTACACATACTTAAAAGAAGATACTACCCGATATTCATCTTAATTAATTTAGGTTTATTCGGTATCCTAAATCATCATATATTATCAGATATGCTCTTAACACGTATTTCAAGCATTATCAAATATTTCAGACATAACATATATTTAATACTTTAATTAATACTTGTATTACAATCATGTTCATGGAAGGGACTATCCACTCACTTCTTAAAGTGACGACTCGAAATTCAGGCAGCGCTTCGCTTCTAACAATTGTTTTTTCCTTTGACGAAACCTAGAATTATTATCACTAAGTTTTATTCTAATATTTATCGTGCCTAATTATTAGTCTAGATTTATCATTAACTCAAAGTCTACTTTTATGATCTATCAAGTAAGGAACAACCAGGTAGGATCATATCGGAGGTTGGGTCCGTCTGGTATACGAAGTATACTTTTTGGAAATTCCACTTTAAACACCTCACTAAATCACAGCCTAGACATCATCCCCATAAGTAGGTCAATCAATATACCAACTTGGAATCATAATAACAATAATAACAATAATTAACTTAAACATAAATTATGCTTAAAGTATGGTAAGTATAACTCACTTACAAGGGGTTTAGCGAGGAACCAGGCTATGCACGGGTAGAACTTCTAAGCCTAATGATCTTCTTCACGTGGCCTTCCGGCGCTCTGGGCTTCACTATTTAACACCTAGGAGGTGCTAGAGAAAAGGTCTTGAGACCTTGGTGGGTTTGGGAGATAATGGAATTGAAATGTGTGAAGAAAGGAGTGATTTTGAACTCATGAATACAATCACATGTAACAAAGCTTAGATAATCCTTCGAATAAAGTACTCATCCTTACAATGGTTAGACTCAAACGAGAGTTGCACAATAGGGTCAAATCCATCACTCTGAGATTATTCAAACTTTGTCACATGTGACTTTACATATTCACTTAATAGCTAACTCACATCACTTAAGAGTTCCACAAAGCACAAAGCAAGCAACATTCGTTCACTAGCACGCCAATCCACATACCAATTACTAAGGATTCTCAAGCTTACTGGCCACCAGCGTCTTCGTTGCACTGATATTCTTCCTAGATTCTTCTAGGGAAACCACCACACTATTCCTCACTATCAACTGCAGAAGGAACTCCCCTAAAACCCTCTTAGTAGCTCACGAATACAATTACATATCACCGACACCAGATAATTCTTAGAATGAAAGGTCTCACACTACAATGGTTAGAATCAAAAAAGAGTTGTGCAATAGTGTTAAAACCTAACCTTCTAAAATTATCCAATCTCAATAATATGTAACTTAATATATTCGCTTACTTGTTAGCCAAAGTTAATGGGAGCCCCTAAAAGCACAAAGCAAAACCTATTCATGCCATCTTATCACTGACTGATCAGTACTAGCATGCAAGTCTACAAGCTCATACAACAAGAATACAAAGGCATCTCACCTAAATCCTTAGCCCTAATCTAGCATGTGATGCTCATAACATATACCATAACGACATGTATGGGTATTTTGGGAATCACTTACTTGCGTTCGGCTGATTGCACGCACCACTCCTTTTTGTCTATATAAAATCCTTTTAGAAATTTATTCTCTTTTTCAAAATCTTTTTAGAAACTCATTTTATTTCAAAAGATCATCAATTCCTCAGTTTGAGTTCAAACATACCCGAGAGTATGCATGAATCCCTCAAACCAAGACTCTAATACCAACTTGTAACATCCCATAAATTATGATGTAAAAATTTCATTTTTTATACGATCAAAACACTAATTATCTTTTAACCAAACATTCATTATCTTTTTTCTAACCATCTAAAAGTATTTAATGAGAAAAAAATTATTAGAGTACAATCCCAAAATCATCATAAAGCAGAACGTGGGTCCATGTGTTGCGATCAAGCTGGGCCCTTCCGTTTCTAACCGGAAGTACCTGAAAACGTAACCATAGAACCGTAAGCTCAAATATTAGTGAGTTCCCAAAAATACCACATGCTATACAACCATACAGCCAAACATATCTAGGTGCTTGTAATTTCCCTTCGGTCTATTTCAACCGGATATCGAGTCTATTTCATCCCTACCACTATCATACATATAAACCATATAGTAGGCCTCGCCCGTATCTCGCCCTGCCCGACATCAAGCCCCACTCGGTATATATATCTGTCAATCATCAGGCCCTGCCCAGTATACATATAAACATATAATCGTACCAGCATATGTGATAATCACAAATTTAATAGCATACAATACAATCATCCAACACCCGCCCGACATCTCGCCTTGACTGATAAGCATACCAAAACATAATACATGCAATAGTCACACAAACATCTAACATCCTAACATAATAAACCATGGGCCGACATTGGTGCCTTCGACCCATTAAATACAGTGAGGAAACCCACCTCAAGTTGCTGAATCACTCGAATAAATCTTTGGTTGTTGGTCCAGAAAATCCTCGTCATATCAATATTAATAACATCTGATTATAAATTGGGTATCAACTCATAATTAGAGTATAAGCTACTTATCCCATAACCAGGGTAAAAGACCATTTTACCCATTATCTAACTTGGCGCAAAGCCAAATCCCAACTCAACTATTCAAAAGGCCTAAAACCTAAATCACAACCCAAGGTCCAAATATGACCCCATCTTCCTAATTGGGCCCAAAACCCATCATGGCCTAAAATCCAAGGAAACCCAAAATGCTAGACCAAAGCCCAAACATTTTTCCAATACTGAAAACGTCATGCCTAAGGCCCACCTGCTGAGTACACGGGGCTTACACATCTCGTACGCTTAGCGTACTCCTTCTGGGGCTAGTACACGCAGTGTACCAACTGGGTACGGTTAGCGTACTCCCCAGTGTGCCATATTACTCCATTAAGCACTTAATTGTTTAAGCCTTTCCTTCAAACTCACAGATCTGATCCCTAAAGATGACTTATCACGTAATGTTGGCAACATTACATACATGCATGGCTCAATGGGACTCAATAGCTCAAAAAGTGCTTAACAAATTTCTTAATACATGCATGGGTCCAAGTACTCCATAAACTTGACATTTTTATGAATATCAGGATAGATTGGAGCTAAGATCTAACATCCACTGCCTCTGGAGTAGATCAAAAGCTCACCTTTATCACAAAGGGCTCAAAAAGTGCACAAAATGATCCATGAACTAGAGCTAACATGAGAACATAAAGATATAATCTTTTTAACTCAAAAATCTTGCAAATGTGGAGATGATCTTGGATACACAAGCTCAAGCAGTTCCCCTCAAGTTCTCCTCAAGTTCTTCTCCTTCACAAACCACCCACAAACATTCTTCAAGCTCAAAACTCACCAAAACACTCAAGGGTTCGTTTTCTAGGATAAGGAGAGGTGGAGGCTAGTTCAACATGTACAAATGAGGCTATAATGAGGTTTAAATAGGATGAAACCCCTAAAATTTAGGGATTTCCTTAGACTCACGTACACCTCGCATACGTGGTTAAGACCCGCGATCAAGAAGTGAGCTAGTATGCTCAGTGTATAAGGAGTATGCCCAATGTACTCCAACTTTTCTGAAGTTAGAAAAACTGCCTCAAGGGACCAATTCTACAAACCATTAACACACCAAGTGTCTAAACTAAAAAGTACTTTGAATCAGGTGTTACACTTACGCTCAACAAGAGGTTTGTCGATGCTCCAGGGGAGCTGGATTATCCATTAGAGGTTGAGATTGCTGATGATCGTCCTATATGTGTAACTAGGGTTCATCCTTGGTTATGTTATGGAGGTGTTAAGTGAATGATATCTGATTGATTTGGTTCTTATTCCCCTGCGTGAGAGAAAGGTTATTGTGGGGATGGATTGGTTGAGCCAGAATGGGGAAATGATTGATTGTGAGCAGCAGTTGGTACGTATCTAGACCCCAAGTGGGGGGGGGGGAGTTGGTAGTTTAGGGAAAGGGTGTTCAGCACGGACCTACTTTATGTTCAGCAACTAGGGCCAGACGCTATCTTCAGCGGGGTTAATTCGGATTTGTCCCCTATGTTATGGATACCCAAGAGAAGGGTTAGGTGACTGTGGATGATGTGCCGGTTGTTCAGGAATATTCGGATGTGTTCCCTGATGACCTTCATGGAGTGCCTCCAGGGAGGCAAGTGGAGTTTCGGATTGACTTTGTTCCTGGTGTGGCTCCGATAGCCAAAACACCATATCAGTTAGCACCTCCAGAGATGTAAGAGTCGTCTATACAACTTCAGGAGCTGTTAGACAAAGGGTTCATTTGGTTGAGTAGTTCGCCATGGGGAGTGACGATCCTATTTTTAAAGAACAAGGATGGGTCACATCGGATGTGTATCGACTAACGGGAGATGAATAAGCTAACAGTGAAGAACTGTTATCCACTCCCAAGGATTGATGATTTATTTGACCAACTTTAGGGTGCATCTTGGTTTTCCAAGATTGATCTGCATCCGGTTTATCATCAGATGAGGGTCAGAGAGGAGGATAAGCAGAAGATAGCCTTCTAGACTCGTTATAGTCATTACGAGTTCGTGGTGACGCCATTCACGGTCATCAATACTCCAGCTGCATTCATGGCTCATGAATTATGTATGCAGACCCATGTTGGATCGGTCTATGATTGTGTTTATTAATGACATCTTGGTCTATTCTAATACTAAGGAGCTGCATGGGGAACATATGAGGGAGGTATTGGATACCTTGAGGAGGGAGAGAATGTATGTGAAGTTCTCTAAGTGTGAGTTCTGGTTGTGCGAGGTGCAGTTTCTGTGGCACCTTGTCAACTAGAACGGTATTCTGGTCGATCCGGCCAAGGTCGAGGCGGTGATGAGATAGGAGGTCCCGAATTCTCCATATGAGATTCGGAGTTTCCTTGGTTTGGCAGGTTACTATCGGAGATTTATTCAGGATTTTTCCAAGATGGTGCTTCCTTTGACTCAGTTCACGAAGAACATCATCATGTTTCGTTGGCAGCCTGAGCAGTAGACAACTTTTGAGACCTTGAGGCAGAAACTACGTGAGGTGCTTCTTTTGACCTTGCCATAGGGTGTTGAGGATTTTGTGGTTTATTGTGACGTGTCGATGATAGGCTTGGGTGCGGTTCTGATGCAAAGGGGTCACATTATCGCTTACGCTTCGAGGCAACTGAAGCCTCATTAGGTGAACTATCCTATGCATGATTTTAAGCTAGGGTATATGGCATTCGCCCTAAATATTTGGTGGCATTACCTCTATGGGGTCCGTTGTGGCCGATTATGATTATGAGATCCTTTACCATCCGGTCGTGACTTCAATCAGAAGAAGGCCAACGTGGTGGCCGATGCTCTCAGGCGCAAGGCGGTCGTGACTTCAATCAGAGGTGTGTGTTTGAGGATGACAGTTGTTACCTCACTCTTGGAGTAGATCCAAGAGGCTCAAACTGAGGCTATGAAGGCAGGGCACCGAAAGAGTGAGCGCATTGTTGGTCAGGTGGCTTCCTTTGATTATGATAGACGGTATTGACCCTTCATCGAAGAGTGTGGGTTCCGTACTGGGGTGGTGTGCGACATGTTTTGATGGAAGAGGCATACAATTCGAGATTCTCTATTCATCCCAGAGCGACAAAGATTTATAGAGATATTCATACTGATTATTGGTGACAATGTATGAAGTGGGATATGACATGGTATGTGGAGAGATGATTGACTTTCAAGAAAGTCAATGTCGAACATCACCGAGCTCACGACAAGGTGAATCCGTTAGAAATTCCCATTTTGAAATGGGAATATTTTACTATGGATTTCATCATGAAGTTTCCTCGGACGGCGCACAGAGTGGACTCGATATGGGTCATTGTGTATCAATCAACCAAAAGCACGAATTTCATTCTGATCCAGGAGAGTATCTCTGCGAAGAAGTTGGCCGACATCTACGTCAGGGAAATTGTGGCATGGAATAGGGTGTCGGTTTTAGTGGTTTCATACAAGGATGTCTGGTTTACTTCCAAGTTTCAGAAGAGTTTCCATGGCTTCAGAAAACAAAGAGTAGGCAAAGAGTTATGTCGACAAGCGCCGATTAGATATAGAGTTCCAGGTTGGGGATATGGTTCTCCTAAAGGTGTCACCTTGGAAAGGTGTCATTTTATTCATAAAGAGGGGAAAGTTAGGCCCATTTACGTCTGTCCTCTCATGTTTTTGGCCTGGGTTAGTTAGATCTATTACACGTTTCACATCTCTCAACTGCGAAAATGTTTGGTTGATGATTCTATGGTGGTTCCATTGGAGGATATTTAGGTGGATGATCGCCTGGATTATATTAAGATACTAATTTCCATCCTCGGCAAGAAGACGAAAAACTTAAGGAACAAGGTTGTGGAGTTGGTGAAGGTGCAAGGGCAACACCGAAAGGGGTATAAATGGACATGGGAGCCTAATGAAGAGATGAGGGAGCATTACTCAAATTTATTTGCAGCAGCGGACTTCGAGGACGAAATCTTATTCAAATGGGGGAGATTTGTAACGCCAGTTTTCAGGTATTTACATTATTGGCCTCGCTTTGTGTTAACTTTGCATTTTGGTCCCAAACACCAGGCATTAGGAAAGGAACGCTAGGCGTTGGAACACCAGGCGTAAGTTTGTGGACTCCAGGCATTCGCATGCAGAGGAAAAACCCTAATTTTTAGGGTTTGCATCCAATTTAAAGGTCATTATAGCCTCAAAACGTTTCTTATCTCCATCTGTCGTCCCTTATATCCCTCATTTCAAAACCTTAAGTGTGTGGGAGTGTTTTGAAGCCTTGGAGTAACATTATGGTATCGTTTTACTATTTGTGGTTGAGAAGGAAGATCTTTGGAGTGTTTGTGTTGCTTTCTAGCCTTTGGATCTAGACTCTTCGCATCTTGAAGCACCTTTTGGAGGTATAAAGTTTAGATATTGATGACTTCTTTATTATATCTTGCTTAATTGGATTTTTATGTTCTTTTTGGTCCCCAAGAACTTGAATTCTGTGAGTTTGGAATGCTACAGAGGTTTGGGCTGTCCTTTCAAGCATTATGGAGGGTTTAAAATCATAAAAATGCAAGCTTGGACCTCGATACTCTTCCATGCAAGAGTTTTGGAACTTTAAAGTGTTATTTAAGTTAGATTTTGGTGTTGGGCACTTTGTATCCATGAAAATTCATAAAGGTTGCAACTTTATGACTTTAGATGTTCTTTTAGCATTGGATCTGAAGTTTGAACATTAATTCTTACACCATTAAGACCTTGGTTAAGGATTTGGGATTTAGTGGTTACACCAGGCGTTTGGGTTAGAACGTTGGGTGTTCGGACGCCAGGTGTCATTGAGTGGATGCCAGTCGTTCTCTCAGAAGCCTATTGGATCGATTTTGGGCCTTAGGCCATTTAGGGTTTTGGGCTTGGATTAGTTTGGCCAAGTAAGGAAAGGGTAAAATGGTCTTTCTCCCTGGTAGTTGGACATATGAATGAGATTTCTAGTTTTGGTTTATGGCCCAATTATTAATTGCGGTTTAATCTGATTGATTAGCTTGGGGACTTACTGGATCACCAATCTGAGCACTTATCTGATTTTCAGCAGTTTAGGTTAATCTCCTCTCAGCGTTTAGTAGGCCAAAGGCACCAATGTTGGCCCATGATTTATTATGATTAGGATGCTGCTAGTTGTCAGTGTGAATCCTGCATGTGTAGTACGTGATATGAATACTAGGCGGGGCCCGATGCCAGGCGAGGCCTGATGAGTGTATTGTATGCTATTTGTCTTAGTGATTCTTGCATGTGCTTTATGTGTCTATATGTATACCGGGCGGGGGTCGATACCAGGCTAATCCTGATGAATGTGATGAGGCAGGTCCCATCTCATATTATTGATAGATTTGTTCCGAGCGAGGCTCGATGCCGAGCGTGGCCCAACGGTTGTTGGGCATGGCCCATTATATGTTTGATATGTATGGCACGACGTATATTTGGGAACTCACTAAGCTTCATGCTTATGTTTTCCAGTTTATATTTTAGGTACTTCCAGATCGAAGGGGAAGGGCTCAGGATGATCGCATCGCACACACCATGTTGTTTTGCATTTTGTGATTTAATGTACTTGGATGATTATTGACATACTCTGGTTTTCTTTTATGGTTTTATAAACACGTTTTGGATGATGGTTTTACTATTATTAAAATGAAATCTTTGGTCTAAATTTTTGGGTTGTTACATTATCACTATACTGTAATAACTATACCAGTTATATCAAACAACAACTACTCGATAGTTGCATTCGGTTACACTTATTCAACACAGTTATTCAATATATGTTCACCATTACTTAACTACTAAAGATAGTTGCATTCAGTTACACTTATTCAACACAAATCAAATACTTAGTTTTCACAATATAATGGTCATTATCTAAAACCAAATGTGTACATTTCATAGTTATAAACCGCTATGACTTATAACCAATAACACCTATACCAATGCATCATAGCTTGCAACAATAAATTCTTAAGTTAGCTATGTAAATTTTATAACATAGTTCAACTATAAATTCATGTATATTACTTCATTTATTCACATGAAAATAACTTGCTATAATACTTATCTATAGATGTTTAATACATCATTGAACAATATATGTCTCTGCTATCCTTTTAACTGATATAATATTGATCTATAATGATCAATATATCGTATCCATTCAATATACAATAACAAACATATATCTAGAGATAAAATATCTAGAGAAGGAATATGGTTACTCACCTCAATTGTTTAAGCGAACAAGGAATATTTGAGGATTTCTAGACTTAATAGAACACTAAGCAATGATCATGAGGTGTGTGTCCATTTTGTTTTAGGTAGTATACCTGAATTGACACAAGCACTAACTTACTTTAGAATAAGATGTCTAATTTTTTTTATGTGCTAAATGAATTATAGAATGCTTTAGGTTGCCTAAATTGATAATACTTGACTAGATTTAAGGTCTGTTGCCGACATGGATTGGGAAGCTTTATGTTTTTAGGATTCTAAACATTTAATTATTGTATTAGAACTGGCATATATTTTTTTTGGGAAATAAGGAGGATTATCCGTCTAAACATAACTAAAACCTTCTCTATTATAATAAAATCGCGTACCCAGAACAATTGTTCTGGTGTACAGAGCATCATGGTAAGAACTCAAAGAGGATTAAGAAACGATAATGGAAACCGATAGCCTAAGCCTTAGCAAGTGATGGGTTGTGTACCGGTCATCGCACCTGCACCGAACCTATCATGATGACAGGAGTTCAGGCAATGATGCAAGTCATGTTGGACTGAAAGATGGATGAGACCAGACGAATACTTCGAGAGAGTAAGGAAGAACCTACTAATGGGTTTTGAGCATAACAAACACTCCTATGTGTGCATGCAACCCTAACATTGATCTATGTTTTCTCTAATCGAACATACCATGTGAACAACAATGTAGAAACCCTAGAACTCTACTATATAATCAAAATTACATAATTAGGGTTCCAAAAACATACCTTTGATTGTTATATAGCAATAACAATCCATATCCTTAGTGTTGTTAAGACTTTGAGAACAAGTGTCACAACTGTCACGCTTCTAATGGCTCACACCCAACATTAACAATTGAAGAAGATTGTGGAGAAGGAGATAGTAGGCAAATTTTCGGCTAGAGTTCTATAGGAAGAAGTAGCCGAAAATACTAGGGTTATATGCTTATTTATAGTGCAGATAGGAAACCCTAGATAAGCCCTAGTCGAAGATAATCTTAAACCGGGTAATTATCCTTTTTCCTTATTATCCATTAGAGACTATTCTAGAAACCCTAAGGCTCTAGGAAAACCATCCATAGCCTATGGAGGATTCTGGATTTCCTGTTGCTTAACTATTGAACAAATACAATTCAGTCCTTCCACTTTTAGTTAATTATTTTAATCCCATAATTAATTCTAATTAATTTCTGACTAAATATTAATTAAATATTACTATTTCTAATTATTATATTATTTTTAAAATATATTAACAAATTATTATTTCAATTTATCAATCAAATAATAAATCAACCTCTTTCTCCAAAATCATCCTTCCCACCAAGTATTTCGGGTAGTCCAACACCAGTAGAAGTTTTGGGTTTGATCTATGAGATTGAGATAGTGTTTGAAAGTTGTGATTGTAGTAACGGATAGAAAACCATCTTAACGGTCGGACAACTAAAAACTGGAGTGTTGAGCTGGTGGAAACTATTGGCTAATACTATGCCAAAGCGATAAGCTATTAAGATGTCTTGGGAGGACTTCCTTGAGGAGTTAAAAATGCAAAACTATGCTAATCAAGATCTTCTAGACATCAATAATGAATTCCAGAACCCGAAGAAAGGAAAGTTGAGTGTCAGCTAGTATCCTCCAAACTTTCATAGAGAAGATGAAACTAGTTCCTAACTTGGTTCCTACCGAACTTTGCAAATTAAACAATTTTTCTATTGGACTACCAACAGAATATGGGCCAACAGTGAATCTAGCAACTACTCTGAAGGTAACCATCTGGGCAAGAAAAGTAGAGAGAAAAGGAAGTTTGAAGGATCTTCAAGATCTGACAAGAAAAGTAGATTCTCGATGCTTGTTCCCAAAGACAAGAGGTCTTGGGGTAATAAAGAAGAAAAGTGGTGTGAGAAGTGAAAAAAAATCACTTCGGGCAATGCAAAGAAGATGTGACCTGCTACAAATGTGGAAGGCCTGGTCACTGTGCTGATGAGTGAATTTATAATGGGTGTGTATTTTTTGAATGCAGAGAAGAAGGGCATTAATGAAGGACTGCCCAAAGAAGAGAGAAGCAACAAGGCCAAATACACCGCCGATGTCAAAGGCAAGAGCATTCCAGATGATCCTTGATGGAGTAGATGACGCTGCAAGAGATCAAGAATGAAGAGCTTCTTATCCGAAGTTCAATATATAAAGTAGCTATATAGCTACGATCTTGTTGTGTAGCCCAATATAGGAGGCCTGAAGCATGGAAACTTGAATAACACTGTAATAGTTTTAAAGAAGTAATATAATCCCTAATTATATTACACTATCCTATGTGTTAATTTTTTTGAAGTCGTTATGTATAGTAACTTAGATAACTACGAGACAATTATTGGGATGAGTATGAGTAGGTATCAAATATAGTAGAGGCCTATATTACCGGAAGCACATGACTCGTACTTGGATCATGAAGAGTCACAAGGTTATTAAGGCAGTAGTTGATGAGTTTGTTTCATTTGTTTTTTCATTACCATCGTTTCAGTAAATGACTAAGAAGATGATTTTTATTCCGAACCTAGTTGTCATATAAAAATTGAGTCTGGTTAAGATAAAATCTATGAAGTAAGTTACTCGGTTCAGAGAACCTAGTTCGATATAGCATCTGACTAAAATCAGGAGATTGTCGGAAATGACAATTAGAGTGATCGACAAAAGTATCACAGTAGTCATTAAAATTAAGCAACCTATAACTTGAAGTGCTACATGCAGCTATATGATTATATCACATTAGAACATGAAGGAAGGTATCTTCCACTTTAGATTCTAACTGAAAGAGACCTGATTCTAGCCATTGCATCATGCGATGGAAGGTCATTAGAGCATGACCATTCAGTATGTTATGAAAGTTGAAGTAAATACCTTACCATATATTGAGTTCGTTCTCGAAGAAGCAGGAGTCTCTGATAAAGATCGAATTTAGAATGAAGAGCACTATATCCATCCCCCATTTCATGGACGACCAATGGGAGATGATAGGATGTAGAGGTTCTACTGGTTCATGCAGGATGTTGCTATGTCTTTGACAAGAGTCACATTTTTTACTATGAAGGAAGGAATATTTCTTCATCGTTGGCCAATAGTATCTTATCCTCAAAACTTTGGAGCATAAGGATCTGCCCCCAGTGTGGTTGCCGTAATCTGCTTCATGTATATCCTTTAGAACTTATGCAACTTCATGATCCTTTAACCATTTGAGGTATGGACCTGCCATAGAATTTTTGTGTAACTTACCTTGGATTATAAGAAACCTTGAGACCCTTGTTTTGAATGCTCGCTTTTTTCTTCTTTAGTGGTCGTTCCATTCTAGAGGTATTCCATAATGGGTTGGATCCAGGATCCTGAGGTTGGAGAAGGATCCTTGATGTTAGGATTCTGAAGTAGAGAATCAGGATCTTTGATTGAAGAGACGTTAGCAGTTTCCATGTGATCGTTGGGATCCTTCAGTCTCTTGGCATGATCTTTAACTGTTAGGATCAACACGTGGGTTATCGGGATTCTGGTTTCTGGCGGGATCCTAAGAAAAGATCCTAGATTGGCTAAAGCCTCTGCTTCAACATTGTCGTCTCTAGGTACCTGGTTTAGGCTAAATGCTTCACATTTTGAGGCTAAGTTTTTAAGGATCTGGATATATAGTGCTAATCTTTCTCCTTTTATTGCATAGGGTCCATTAGAGTGGTTGTTAATAATAAAGAATCGAAAAATACCTGAATAGTGTCCATCCCAAAGTGGTACTTGGAGGAATTTTCCCTCTGGAGATTTTAGTATGATCCCTAGGCCAATTCCTCTTTGGTTTGATGCTCCATCTATGAATAGTTTCTATCCCAAATTGGCACTTGGAGGGATTTAGCTTCATGTTATATCCGTCTAGTATGTCGAAGGCTTCTTCAAGATCCATGAGGTGATCTTCAGCTTTCTTGGACTTGACCACCATGTCATCAATGTTGACTTCCATGGTGTCTCCCAGTTTCTCTTTGAACATCTTGTTGACTAGCCTTTGGTATGTTACACCTGCATTTTTAAGACCAAATGGCATGGCAGTATAACAATAGATACATGTTGGAGTTATGAATGATGTGCCCTCTTGATCAGATGGTTCCATCTGGATCTATTGGAATCTCGTTGATGCATCCATGAATGTTAATAATTCATGACCGACTGTCGCCACTATCGGGTATTCTATGTGTGGTAGAGGGAAAGGATCCTCGGGACAAGCCTTTTTAAGATATGTGTAATCTACACATACTCTCCACTTAATATTCTTCTTTTGTACCATGACCACATTAGCTTTCCAACTTGTGAATTTTACCTCCTTGATCATCCGAGTTTTGAGAAGTTTTTCTTCTTCTTCTTATATTACTTGGTTTCTCTCCGGTGCGAACTTCCTTCTCTTTCGGTGTATTGGTCTGAAAGATGGATCAATGTTAAGTTTATGGGTTATTATATTTTTGTCTATACCTATCATGTCCTCATGCATCCATGAAAATTTCTTGCTTCTATCTTTGAGGAACTCTATTAAATTATGTTCGATTTGTTCAAGCATTGAGGATCCTATGAGAACTTTGGATTCAGGATCCTCAAGGTTCAGAGGCACTTCTTTTATTTCTTGTTCTCTTGGTTTTAAGTATGTCTTGTGCCCCTGCTTTAATTACTATGCTTGCCATGGTATAGTCGAGGCTTTCATCGAAGTCTTGTAGCATTCTTTGGAATCTTGTTGATCTCCTATGATCTTCAATGTCCCCCATGGGGTAGGCATCTTTACATATTGGTGATATGTCGATGGAACGACCTTCATTTTATGGATGCACGGTCTACCTAGTATAACATTGTAAGAGGATAATGTATCGATTACACAAAAACGTTGTATAGAGTTTACCCCCTCGAAGGTGAGGATCATGGATGTAAAGAGTTATCACTAATCCGTCATGGTGAGGATCCTGGATGTCTTGTCTATCTGCTTCATCGAAGGTGATCTCCTTCTCGTTTGTGATTGATGTGTTCTTTTGTGGTACGTTTTCTTTCTCTGTTTTTGACACCTTGGCGTGTCTCTTTGATGCAGAATAAGAGGTACCACAAATGTCAGATCCTCCAGATATCACATTCATTACCTTGGCGTCAGCAGGGTGATCCTGGTCAATCGAGGATCTTCTGAGGATCCTGGTCTTTCTCTTTGGAACTAACCTTTTTTCTTCTAATGGTTTGTTTGAGGTATCCTTTACCCAAGAGGTAGTTTATCTCCTTCATGAGAGCTATGCAATCCTTTGTGATATTACCAAAGTCTTCATGGTATGCACACCATTTGGACTTGTCCTTCCAAGCGGTGAATTTTTCTCCTTTCCTTGGCCATCTTAATTTGTCTCCAAGATCCTGCATAGCAAATATTACACCTGAAATATCCATAGGAAAACAATAGTAAGTGATTTTGGGAAAATCTTCTTCCTCTCCCTCGTCTTCAAGGGCATTAACCCTATGATGGTCATGTTTGGAATATGGTTTTGACTTCTAGGATCTTTGGGTCGAAGAGTCGGCCTTTCTATTAGGTTGATCGTAAGAGCTTGGTGGGTTGCTCCTATTTTGGATCTATTTGTCTTCTTTGAGCCTTATGAATCTTAGTGCTATGCTTCTGAATTCGTCCTTCCTCTTGCATAGAGTCGTCATAAGGTCTTCATAGAAAGGAGAATCCCTCTTTAAGCCAATTTTAAAGGCTTCAACTGCAGTTGCCATGTCGATGTTGGCGATAGTCAGAACTTCCCTGCTAAACCTGTTCAAAAAAGTCCTATGGGATTCCTTAGGATCCTGGACCACCTGATAGAGATCACTAGTGATGTTTTCGAATTTTAGCTACAAGAAAATTGATTTTTAAATAAATCATCTAAATGAGCAAACAATGTAATAGAGTAAGGAGGAACATTAAGAATCCATTTTAAAGCTACACCTGTGAGGGTTGAACCAAAACCCTTACACATGCAAGGTTCTTTCAAGTGAGTGGGGATGGGAATGATCTCCATCCTTTCCGTGTATTGTGCCACTTGCTCCTCAAGATTTGTAGTCCCATCATAAGGCTTCATGTTGGGGGCCTGCAAGTGCTTTGGGACATCGATATCTGTTATCATCGGAGTGAATCTAGGGATCTTGTGGCTTGTGGGGGATACTTGTGGTATAGGTTGAACTACTCCATGCACACTTGAGATCATTTGCCTTAATTGCTAAACCTCCTTAGCCATGATCGTGCTTAAACCTATATCAAGGTCCATAGAGTTAATGGTAAAGATATTATTATTGACGAGATTACCAAGATCCTTGTTGTTGGTGATGGGTTTTTTACAAAAGAACATCCTATATGCTCATGCAAACCCTAAAGCTTGGATCTAGGTTTCTCTATTGTACATGCAATTCATCCAAGACTTATAAACCCAAGAACTAGCATACTAATTTCGAAATTGACAAGTAAGAATAGATCTAGATGATTACCTCTTGTAGAATGGCTTAAATCTCTCCAATCTTCTTTCCTTGGAGCATAGAGTCACAAATGTCACTCCATAGCCCATTTGCAGTTATTTTATACTTACAATTCTAGTCCCCTAAGTTTAATTAATTTCTTTTAGTCACAAAACTAATTCTCAATTAATTCTTGACTAATATTAATTAAACAATATGATTTCTCCTTTAATATATTATTCATATAATATATTAATAAATCATAATTAATCTTCTTTTGTGACAACCCGAAATTTCTATTATGAACAACATTTCAAGTCAATAGAAGTCAAAACAGTTACTGTTAATTTTCAGACTTTTTAGAATAACTTTGAGTACTTTAGGATTAACACTTTAGGAGATATCAGGAGAGAGGATGCCCTAGGGTTTATTGTCCAACAATAAAGTCCCGACACTTCAAAAGTTTAGAGTTTACGGCCTAAACTTGGTGTTTACGGCCGTAAACCCTAAAGGGGAGGGGTATAAAAGTGGCACTTAGCCATTTTTAGCATTTTTCCACCTTTTCAAGATCAAATCTCAAACTCTCTCAAGTATCATCCAAAGATTTCTTCAAAATCTTCATCTAGTAATTGTTTCTAACCCTTTTAAGTTAGTATATCACTTAATCTAATGATTTAACACACTTCTATCCGTTAGATCTTTCCATAAGGGTGAATCTTCAAGTTTCACCAAGAACACACACTAATGTTCTTAGCCTTTTGGTACCTTTCAAGCTTCTAATTAGTAAGTACTCCTACCCTAGTGTATTGTAAATCTTGTTACACTTCTTTACATCTAGAAAACACAAGGAAACACCAAGATCAAAGGTGTTTACGGTCCAAGAACACCTTTGACGGTAAACCCTTCTTTAGGGGCCAAAGTGACCCTAGTCCCTTCCTATGCCTTAGTAACTATCATGGATCCCTTCATTGATATGTTAAGGAATTGAAAACACCAAAATACCATATTCCATAGGGGTTTACGACCGTAAACCCAAAGGGAAATGGTCTTAGGGCCGTAAACTCCATTTAGGAGTGAAATGGTGCCCTAACATCTTCTATAGACTTATACTTCAAGAGGAAACACTTCTAACGACTTAGAAACCTTCAAATCAACAAATGGTCAAAGAGGTATGAGTTTACGGATGTAAACTCATGAATTTACGACCATAAACTCAATGAGTTATGGTCAAGAAAGCGTAAACTCATTTAAGGGGTTCCCTTGAACCCTAAGCTCAAAAGCTTTATCCTACAAGACTCAGATGCACTCCTTAGGACTTATAACACTTATATAAGGTGTTTTACATGTCTTAGGATGTCTTAAAATTTTCAATTAGTAGTTTAAAGAGTAATTGGATACATATATGTGTTATTATATGTTAAGTATGATCTTTGAGTGTGTACAAGTCTTCACTTGACACCTAGCAATCCTATATCATTCAGTTCATCCAAACCACCATCTACAGGTGAGTTCATACCCCCTTATTCAATGTTTTAAATGATTTTAAATGTTTTAATGGGAGGAATACAAGTAGAAAACAGTATGTTATAGAATCAATCACATGTTATTTATAACTGTGTTTTCAACCAACTGATCTCACATACTTCAAAATGTGATACATGAAAAGGTTTTCTGTCATAAATATTTTAGTATCAAATGAATTACTTTTGAAATGTTTTATAAAACGACATCAAGTCATTGTTATGTATTGTTCAAAACTCTTAAATGTTCTTACAAAACCTCTTTCATGTCCTTGATCAAATCTATATCTATACACTTATGTTCATATATATATATATATATATATATATATATGTATTGATATGACATCTTTCATTCTTCATTTAGTTCCCACACTCTTGAGTAGCAAGGGTGTATAAACCTTCTTGGACCACAAATACATTTCAGTAAACTATTATAGGGATAGTTTAGGGGATACAAAACATTACTCCTATTACAAGGAATCACACTAGAGTTAGTTCATTCATGAGTCTATACTAAATGCTATATGAGGAGATACACTTACCTGGATCCTCTTACATGGATACACTTACATGGATACACATACATGGATACTTGTGCCTAGATACTATATGTTGAGATACTATTACATACTATATGTGTAGATTAGTTCTATCTATCCCAGTACAAAAGGATCCTATATGAGACTAACCATTACGGAACCCACCTTTTAGCAACAGAGGTAATGAACATCTACGGATGCCTACGGTTAATACTTATACTAGGGGTACCTTTACGAGACTAACCATTTCTTCGACCTGCTACTAGCTACATAGGAAAATGAACATCTACGGATGTTCAAGGTTAATACTTTTCGGTAGTTGCGATGTCGTGTTTATCCTAATACAAAAGGATAATACTTATAAATGGCTTTATTTTCCCCATTACTTTTATTTTGTGATACGTTCACATAAACGATGAGGTAGACTATATATTATTAATAGTAGTCATACAGGAGGAAAAACCATATTTGTTACAACAATACATTCAAGTCTTGGTAGAAGACTACTTTCAAAACATTCAAGTCTTGGTAGAAGACTACTTTCAAAACATTCGGGTCTTGGTAGAAGACTACTTTTAAACTAGTAGGAAATATGTGATTTTCTAGGGTTTTCACACTTATATTAAATGTTTCATTCAAAGATTTACATGACATTCAAAACAGCTTTCCAAAATAGGGTAATGACACTTAAGTACTTATGAATTCACTAGCTTTATGTTGATCTACTCTTTCAAAATAACTTGTATTCTCAGGTCAACAGTAGACAGGTACACTGACCAGGTTTTGAGAAGACGGAGCAGACAAGACTCGTCTTTTATTTTGATTACATATTTTGGTGTCTTATTACAATGAAAGAACACACATGTATTAAAACTTTACTTTTAATGCAATGGATGATGTTGTTACTTGTTTACGACTTTACACTGTTATGATACTTCACATGACGTCCTCCACCCCTGAACGTTTCCGCCGTTCATGGTTTTGGGGTGTGACAGATTGGTATCAGAGCATTGTTTATAGTGAATATAGTATATCAACCCATAAAAGATATACTAACTATAAATACATTGGGATTAAAATACACTGACTAAGAGTTTATACTTTTAAATAATAAAATATTTAAGTAAGTATATGTGCCTGCATTCATACTAAAATCGGTGTCACAACGACAAGAACAAAAGTATTACGATTGTTGAATATCACAAGTGAGCCTGGGGATATATGGTCAGTCTTGGGAGTGGCATAGCCTGATCAACTACGCTGGTCTGATGAGTGATTAGCATATGCCCAAGAATGGTTGTGATGTGGCAACAAGTCTAAAAACTTACCAACACAACTACAAAGAAATACCATAGGGGTAGTTGGTCTTACTGTAATTACTTATTTGAGAACTAAATAGATTTTTATTAATATGTCAATAGTTGTTTATTGGATACACTAAAGTTATATGTACTAGGATGTCATAGACTTAGAATCTGTGAAATCTTTGCCTTATGTCATGTCCTCGTTGGGTTGGGGGCTTATGGTTAGGGTCACTTATTCGAAGGTCTATCCTATCCTAACTACATATAACTAGTATGCACTATTCAAGTATTGAAGCAACTAATAAAGATCATCTTATAATTATCTTAGTTAGTTCGTCTATTTAGTTATTTCTTATATCCCTTTTCTCGCGTAGATATCGTGGCTGGATTTCACCACGGCGACCCGTACTTCCCAAACCAAGGCAACGCTGGATGGCTATAGAGGAAGAACCAGAAGATGATCACCCAATCCCTTTGGATGATCACCATGCTGGGGGCTTTTCTGATAGTTCTGACTCGGAGCTTGAAGTCAACAACCTACCTCCAGCTGGCCAAAACCTAAACCTGAACCCCCGCCCCGCATTTCAAGGACCCACACCTCTGTGAGCCACAAACTTGAATAGGTGGAGTCAGGAACAGGGTCAACCAATCCCCTACAATGGAGACAGAAGCTTCTACAACCTCACTGAGGGGGGTTCTGCTGACAGAGTCCTACTCATCATGGTTCGTAGGATTTCTCGGAACACGATACTGGGTCAATTAACTATCAATCGAGTCGTGGAGATTGATGCCAACTCTGGCGTTAACACAGTCTGCATTCGCCAACTAGCATCTGCTCATGAAAGGAATCTGGTCCGGAATGCAGCTCTTCAGAGAGAACTTGCTGAAACCCAAGCTGAAGTCAGGGAACTTCGAGCTCAGCAAGTGAGAGCTGATAGGCGTATAAGGGACATAGAACGCCTACTGTCGGGATCAAGAACTCATGCTAGCAGTTCTCGTCACCGATAGAATCTCATCGACTCATCTTTTGGATATAACCTAGTTTATGTAAAAACTTTGGTCTAATTTCTAATCCTTGTAAATCTTTGACCCGTTTGGTCTTGATCTAGTCATACTTCTGTCAAAACTTTCCTATCTTGGTTGATGTAAGGCCTACTTCTAGTCCACTTTTCCCAAACTTATTACATTTGTAATTCCAATATTATTGACAGATATCTAATCATATGGAAATTATTATCCAAATGTTATCATCTTCATTCAAACATACTATTCATTGTGCTGTTGGACTATGGAGAGTTAGTCCATGAGACACTCTCATTATTCATTTATTCTTATCCATGTTGTCATCTTTTAAATGTATAGTTAAAAGATGTTGCCTCGCAGAAACCCAAGGCGTAACCCTAATAATGAAACACCAAAACCACCATCACCTCAACCACCTCCTCCTTTCAATGCTACTATGTTCCACGTAACCTTCACAATAGCCATAGCAGCTGCCGTGTCAGCTATCAATACTCCTGTCCCTAGTGGATCGGGAACAGGTTCACATCCTTCCAACCACAGCGAGAGCCATGGGCATCCCAGGGAATGCACCTACAAGGACTTTACAAATGCTAAACCCCGAAACTTCAATGGAACTGGTGGGGTTATGGTCTTAAGGCAATGGATTGAAAAGACGGAAGCGGTCTTTGAAATCTGTGTCTGCCCGGAGGGCAACAAGGTCAAGTTTGCTACTTGTACCTTTTCTGACAGATCACTAACTTGGTGGAATGGCCATGTTAAGTCTCTGACTATTGTGGTGGCAAATTCTATCAGCCGGGAAAACTTGAAAGCCATGCTGATGAGAGAGTACTATCCTCGAGGGGAAATACAAAAAATCGAACAGGAACTCTGGGGTCTAGAAATGGTTGGTGCCAACATATCAACCTATATGAATAGATTCTGTGATCTAGCAATTCTATGCCCTGATATGGTTGCTCTAGAGAGCAAGAAAATAGAGAGATATATCTGGGGACTGTCGCCCTAGATCCAATCAAGTGTGTTAGAATCCAAGCCTATCACTTTTGACAACGCCAAGGAGCTGGCACAATCTCTCATAGATCACGGGAAACACCAGAACTCGAAAATCCCTACACCCCAGCCACAAAAGGGAAACAACAACGACAACAAGAAGAAGTGGTGGAACAAGAGGAAAAGAGGAGCTTCGCAAGAATCCTCAAAGAGACAAATACTTGTGGCAATCAATGCTTCCACGGGAACCCCTGTTGTCCCTGCAAACCCCTTACCAGCAAAAACTTATGCTGGAAATCTTCCGAGGTGCAACAAATGCAACTTCCATCACCATGGACCTCGCAAGGAAATGCAGTACTCTAACTGCAACAGGAAGGGGCATACAGCTGGTTTGCTGCAAAACTCCAGCAGGGCCGACCGCCAAAGTTCCTAACGCCGGTGTGGGCCAAGCTTGCTATGGTTGTGGCGAGGTGGGCCACTACAAGAAGAACTTCCCTAAGGCGGGGATGGCTGGCGGAGTAGGAAGAGTTCTGGCCATAGGCCACGAGGAATCCATAGCTGATCCTACGATAGTTACTGGTACGTTTCTCCTCGATAACTCATATGCTTGTATACTTTTCGATAGTGGAGCAGAGAAAAGCTTCGTAAGTCATAAATTTGCACACCTACTTAAACAAAAACCATGTGCATTAGATAAATCATTCACGGTAGAAATGGCAAACGGGAAAACGGAAAGTACTATTTGCATATACGTAGGTTGTACTTCAACTTTAGATGGCCATACTTTCAAGAAAGCCCTCATGCCGGTCCCAATTAAATGTTTTGACGTTATCATCGGCATGGATTGGTTGAGTCTTCTTCGCGACGACATAATGTGCTTTGAAAAAGCCGTTCGTCTTAACCTTCCTAACAACGAAACCTTAGTTATCTATGGCGACAAACCTAGTATGAGCCTTCGCATCATTTTGTGCATCCAAGCTCAGAAGTGCTTACGAAAGGAATATCATGCATTCCTCACATACATCGTCGATACGAGTCAAGAAGTAAAAGACATTCAAAACATCCCTGAGGTACGCAACTTTCCGGACATATTTCCAGAAGAACTTCCCGGATTACCACCATAACGCCAAGTCGAGTTCCGAATCGACTTAGTGCCAGGGGCTACTCCCGTAGTTCAATCTACTTATTGTCTGGCACCGGCAGAGATGTAGGACCTTTCCAGTCAACTTAACGAACTTCTCAAGAAGGGATTTATAAGGCTAAGCTTCTCGCCACGAGGAGCACTGGTCTTGTTCGTCAAGAAGAAAGATGGATCGTTTCGCATGTGCATCGACCACAGGGAACTCAACAAGCTTACCATTAAAAATCGTTATCCCTTGCTCCGCATAGACGATTTATTTGATCAACTTCAAGGAGCCAATTGCTTCTCGAAGATAGATCTACGATCCGAGTATCACCAACTACAAGTGTTAGAAGAGGATGTTCCCAAAACAGCCTTCCGAACTCGTTATGGGCACTACGAGTTTGTAGTGATGCCATTCGGATTAACTAACACGCCCGCAGTATTCATGGATCTGATGAATAGGTTGTGTCGTCCTTACTTGGATCAGTTCGTCATCGTCTTCATCGATGACATACTCATTTACTCTCGAAGTAAGGAAGAGCATAGTCAACATCTCCGCAGAGTCTTAGAAACATTACGATCAGAGAAGCTCTATGCGAAGTTCTCTAAGTGCGAATTTTGGATCCGACGAGTCAAATTCTTGGGCCACGTTGTTAGCAAAGAGGGAATACACGTGGACCCTTCCAAAATCAAGGCCATTGAGAACTGGTCGACACCGAAGACACCTATACAAATTCGTCAATTTCTAGGTCTCGCTGGCTAATATCGTAGGTTCATTCAGAACTTCTCCCGCATAGCGAAACCTCTTACGACATTGACCCAAAAGGGAGAGGCCTTTGACTGGGAAGAGAAACAAGAAAGAGCATTCCAAACACTCAAGTGAGCCTTATGCACCACACCAATACTATCACTTCCCAAAGGGATAGAAGACTTCGTTGTCTATTGCGATGCGTCAAATCAAGGACTCGGATGTGTTCTGATGCAGCGAGGTAAGGTCATCGCCTATGCCTCAAGACAGCTGAAGACACATGAGGTTAACTACACCACCCGTGATCTTGAACTAGGAGCAGTTGTATTTGCTCTAAAGATCTGGAGACACTACCTGTATGGTACAAAAGCACGATCTTTACAGACCACAAAAGTCTACAAGCTACTCAGTGATTACGAATGCGAAATTCGTTATCATTCGGGTAAATCCAACATAGTAGCTGACACCCTAAGTCGGAAAGAATACTCTGGTCGTAGAGTCAAATCTTTGACTCTAACTATCCATTCACACTTGTCCATGCAAATTAAGGAGGCTCAGCTCGATGCTTTGAAACCTGAAAATGTGGCAGGTGAATCCCTGAGAGGGATGGATAAGAACTTGGTAGTCAAGGGTGGCGGAGCCTTATACCTCATGGATCGGATCTGGACACCGAAGCACGGTGGCTTTAGAGACTTGGTCATGACCGAGGCACACAACACGCGTTATTCCGTCTACCCACGTTCAGATAAGATGTATCTGGATCTTAAAAAGTTATACTGGTGGCCTAACATGAAAGCAGATATTGCTACCTTCGTAAGTAAATGCCTTACTTGCGCGAAGGTAAAAGTCGAATACCAGAAACCCTCCGGTCTTCTGCAGCAACCGTAGATACCAGAATGGAAGTGGGAGTGGATCACTATGGACTTCATAACCAAGTTGCCCAAGACAACGGGTGGACTTGATTCCATATGGGTCATCGTCGACAGATTGACCAAGTCTGCACACTTCCTACCCATCAAAGAAACTGACAAAATGGAGAAACTTACAAGAACCTACATTAAGGAGATTGTACGACTGCACGGTATTCCCATATCAATTATCTCAGACAGAGATAGTAGATTCACTTCTAGGTTCTGGCAGTCGCTACAAAGTTCCCTAGGAACTAGGTTGGACATGAGTACAACCTACCATCCACAGACCGACGGAAAAAGTGAGAGAACTATCCAAACCTTAGAAGATATGTTGCGAGCCTATATGATAGACTTTGGGAAAGCTTGGGATACTCATTTACCCCTTGTCGAATTTACCTACAACAACAGTTATCACACGAGCATAAAGGCAGCTCCTTTCGAAGCCCTCTATGGCCGAAAGTGAAGATCCCCTCTGTGCTGGGCTGAGGTGGGTGATACCCAGTTAGCTAAGGGACGAGTTCCTAATAGCACTCTCACGGGTCCGGAGATCATTCGGGAAACGACAGAGAAGATCGTTCAGATTCGTGAACGATTGAAAGCCTCTAGAGACCGACCGAAAAGCTATGCTGACAAGCAAAGGAAACCATTGGAATTCCAGGTGGGCGACCGCGTTCTACTGAAGGTCTCACCCTGGAAGGGCTTGATACACTTCGGAAAGCGTGGAAAGCTCAATCCAAGATACATAGGGCCTTTCGAAATTCTTGCCCGAATCGGCCCAGTAGCTTACAAACTTAATCTACCACGCGAGCTCAGTAATGTACATTATACCTTCCACGTCTCGAACATGAAAAAATGTCTGTTCGACAAGACTCTTGTTATCCCACTCGACGAGATCGAGATCAATGAGAGCCTCAACTTCGTGGAAGAACCAGTAGAGATCATGGACCGAGAGGTCAAGCAAACAATGCAAAGCCGTATCCCGATAGTGAAGGTTCGCTGGAACGCCAAGCGAGGACCAGAATTCACTTGGGAGTGAGAGGATTAGATGAAACTGAAATATCCTCATCTTTTTGCTTAGTTAATTGTAACTACTTATTTGCATAACTTATAATTTCGGGACGAAATTCCTTCTAACGGGGGGATGATGTGACAACCCGAAATTTCTATTCTGTACAACATTTCATGTCAATAGAAGTTAAAACAGTTACTGTTAAATTTCAGACTTTTTAGAATAAGTTTGAGTACTTTAGGATTAACAGATTAGGAGATATCAGGAGAGAGGATGCCCTAGGGTTTATTGTGCAACAATAAAGTCCCGACACTTCAACAGTTTAGAGTTTGCGGCCGTAAACCCTAAAGCGGAGGGGTATAAAAGTGGCACTTAGCCATTTTTAGCATTTTTCCACCTTTACAAGATCAAATCTCAAACTCTCTCAAGTATCATCTAAAGATTTCTTCCAAATCTTCATCTAGTAAGTGTTTCTAACCCTTTCAAGTTAGTATATCACTTAATCTAGTGATATAACACACTTCTATCCGTTAGATCTTTCCATAAGGGTGAATCTTCAAGTTTCACCAAGAACACCAAGAACACACACTAGTGTTCTTGGCCTTTTGGTACCTTTCAAGATTCTAACTAGTAAGTACTCCTACCCTAGTGTATTCTAAAGCTTGTTACACTTCTTTACATCTAGAAAACACAAGGAAACACCAAGATCAAAGGTTTTTACGGTCCAAGAACACCTTGTACCGTAAACCCTTCTTTAGGGGCCAAAGTGACCCTAGTCCCTTAACATGCCTTAGTAACTATCATGGATCCCTTCATTGATATGTTAAGGACTTGAAAACACCAAAATACCATATTCCATAGGGGTTTACGACCGTAAACCCAAAGGTAAATGGTCTTAGGGCCGTAAACTCCATTTAGGAGTGAAATGGTGCCCTAACATCTTCTATAGACTTATACTTCAAGAGGAAACACTTCTAAGGACTTAGAGACCTTGAAATCAACAAATGGTCAAAGAGGTAGGCGTTTACGACCGTAAACTCATGGGTTTACGACCGTAAACTCAATGAGTTATGGTCAAGAAAGCGTAAACTCATTTAAGGGGTTCCCTTGAACCCTAAGCTCAAAAGCTTTATCCTACAACACTTAGATGCACTCCTTAGGACTTATAACACTTATATAAGGTGTTTTACATGTCTTAGGATGTCTTAAATTTGTCAATTAGTAGTTTAAAGACTAATTGGATACATATATCTTTTATTATCTGTTAACTAGGATCTTTGAGTGTGTACAAGTCTTCACTTGACACCTAGCAATCCTACATCATTCAGTTCATCCAAACCACCATCTACAGGTGAGTTCATACCCCCTTATTCAATGTTTTATATGATTTTAAATGTTTTAATGGGGGGAATACAAGTAGAAAACAATATGTTATAGAATCAATCACATGTGATTTATAACTGTGTTTTCAACCAACAGATCTCACATACTTCAAAATGTGATACATGAAAAGGTTTTCTGTCATAAAATATTTTAGTATCAAATGAACTACTTTTGAAATGTTTTATAAAACTACATCAAGTCATTGTTATGTATTGTTCAAAACTCTTAAATGTTCTTACAAAACCTCTTTCATGTCCTTGATCAAATCTATATCTATACACTTATGTTCATATATATATATATATATATATATATATATATATATATATATATATATATATATATATATATGTATTGATATGACAACTTTCATTCTTCATTCAGTTCCCATACTCTTGAGTAGCAAGGTTGTATAAACCTTCTTGGACCACAAATACATTCCAGTAAACTATTACAGGGATAGTTTAGGGGATACAAAACATTACTCCTATTACAAGGTATCACACCAGAGTCAGTTCATTCATGAGTCTATACTAAATGCTATATGAGAAGATACACTTACCTAGATCCTTATACATGGATACACTTACATCGATACACATACATGGGTACTTGTGCCTAGATACTATATGATGAGATTGTCATACCCCCAAACCAGAATGGCAGAATCGTTCGAGGGCGGATGACTTCATGTAGTATCATAACAATTGAATACATAGTAAAGAAAGCAATACAACCATCACATATATAATTTAAAAGTTTACATTGTTCAAAGGTACTTGTTTCAAAAGAAAATTACAATATGATGTTTAAAATGAAATTAAGCGTCCCTTCTTCAAAAGCTGTAGTTTTACCTGTATTACTGAATCCCTGAGAAATACAAGTAGTTTTGAAAGAGTAGATCAACATTTAAGCTGGTGAGTTCATAAGTATTTAGTGACAATGTTTATATGAAAAAGAATTAAAATGGTTTGTTCATGTTAAATGTTCCAAGAAAATCCCATATTTTCTACTATAGTAGATGGTAGTTTTATTGTACCATAACTGTAATTGCAATATTGCTATTCATGCCTAAAATAGTAGTTTTATGTGTAAATCGTTAAGGCATTTGAAAAACCCGTAACTCAATGTGTTTTTAATAATCCATGTGAGTTTTATAACCATGCTATTTGACCAGGATGCCTATAACAACGTTCTTCAAGCGTTGGAAAGTTATGATGTTTGTCACCCCAGGCCTGCCAGCCTAGTGATAGCTAACAACTTAGGTGCGGGATTGTCAATCCCGTATAGATCTATACACAAGTATCACGCTCCCCCTACAAGGGATTATGGTATATAATACTGGACTTAAAATGCATACTCGAAAGTACATGAAATGTCTCACAAAATTTAGTAGAAAACAAAATTACGTATGAGAACGTCCATTTGTTCTTGTATATGAGAATATCTCTTTGATGTAGTGTTTCTAATGTATAAACGTTCCTGATTTTCTTGTAAACTATACCTATTATAGTTTTTCAAAGTGTGTGTTTCGTTCATATAGTAAACCCTAGTGTAACGCTCACTCATTATGTAAAGTATAACACGTAAAGTGACTTGACTGATCACATATACCTAATGTAATAATGGAGCATTTGACTTGTATATATATATATATATATATATATATATATATATATATATATATATATATATATATATAAACACGTTTTATTTCCACAAGACAAGGTGTTATTGAAAATATTTATTTCATACGAGAATACTCATGTAGTAGTTTATGAATCACATATGATTACTTAGATAAAGAGTTTAGATAGTGAATCGTTAAGTTATACACGATAATAACTGCATGTTTTACTTGCATTTCCCCCCATAATATTGTATAAAAACATTTATTAAACATTTAAAAGCGTAGTTTATAGGGGTATGAACTCACTTGAAAGATCGAAGAAGGCGAGATGAAAACCGAGCAGAACTTTGACTCGAGAAAGCAGATTTTCTCGGGATTCTCGGGAATCTTGGGAGCACAAATGACCTTCAGGGATTGAGTATGGAAACTGGGGCTTCGGGATATCACGTGCACGGAAAATGAGGCAAAAACGCAAGAAAGATGAGAGGAAATGAGCATTTTCCCCGGAACACTCGCATCCCTTTTATAGGGGCTGGGAACCGCCTTGGTATGCTGGGCGTACACGGTTATGCTGGGGGTACGCGTGCGTCATGTATGACCTCATCCTCGACTGCCTCGGAGCTCAAATGGGACTGGGCATAGCCTCGCATAATGGGCGACGTGGACGATCCTGTTGGATTAATGTCTAAGTCCATAACTATAATTGGTAAGACTTGACCCGACCTATCATGGTCCATTTGGGTTGCATGGCATCATGCATTCGGATAGACTATAATGAGAGAAATAACACTTAAGTTTGGTTAATATATTATAAGTTCTAATATATTAATAAGATTATTTAATTAGTATTGTTCAAGAATTAATCTAGGATTAATCAAGTGATCAAAAGAGGACTAATTAAATATATGGGTTGATTGTGTAAATCATCCATACTTATATAGTGGGCTAATGCTCCATGGATTATCTAGTTGGGCTAAAACCCATATGATGCTTCATGGATGCTCCATGGTGTTTTTGTACCCATGGCTCATGGAAATGAAAGCCCATGTCAATTAGGGTTTACATGGTGTAACCCTAACTATATATGTATCTTATTCTTGAAAAGGGCTAGCCGATTTCAAGTGTTCTACATTTCTCTCAAGGTTATTCCAAAAGCATATGATGTTGTGTGAACCATTTGAGGTGTCACACTTGGGGCACTAGGCACTCAAGCTTCATGAAGACATTCTACATCAAAGAGGTATGTATTCTATCTGGTTATATTCAATGTTTTATAGCTTGGATTAGGATAATACCTTGGATGTTCATATTTACATGTATAATAGAGAAAACATAGATCCAAGGTATTTAGGGTTGCATGTACACTTAGGAGTGTTAGAATGCTCAAAACCCTACAGTGGTATCGGAGCCTAGGCTTATTTTCTTGTTATACTTGCAAAAGTAGCTAAAAAATCGAGTTTTGATGTTGTCTGCCCAGTAGACTCACCGAGTCCAAGGTAAAATGCATCCAACTCGCCGAGTTGGTTCGTGCACTCTACGAGTTTTACCCCCAGACAGCATAAATTTGACCTTTTTGGCTGGAATTGGACTAGGAACATTACCCTAAGATGTTTTTGGTCTTATAAACACGTTTTTGATGTGGTAATGTTCATGCTTATCCAATTTCAAAGATAAAAGTCAATAGATTCATGTTTTGTATTAGTTTAAGGTTTAGACTAATTACATGAAAAAGTTTGATTTGAATTATCTTGTTCTTATGAGTTGCTTAGATTAATAGAAAAGTTGACTGAAATAGTTGTTTTCAATCCAAATTAATCAAAGAGTTGATTCTAAAATGTTTTTTTGTAACTTGTCCTCAAATTATATGAAAAGTCACATTTAAGTTTCATAAAACTCATAAAAGTTGGCAAAGGTTACAAAAATGAAGAGTGTAGTTCTAATTAAATGGTTTTATGACTCCATAACTTGTCCTGAAGTTATGGAGGACCAAGAGTCTCTTCATTAAATAAAAAAAAAAGTGTAACCTTAATTAATTCCATAAGTTATAAAATAAAGAAAAGTTAATTCTTTTATTAGTTTAAAGTCTTCCATAACATGTCCTTAAGTTATGGAACTTGAAGAGTTTTTGGATTAAAACTACTTTAAACACATAAGTTATGGAATTAATTAGTTTTGAATAGTTTCAAAACTTGCCCTCAAGTTTTGGAATTTGAAAAGTTTTCACTTATGAATACTTTAATTCCAAGTTAGCCCTTAGAATTTTAAAAGTTAAAATTCAACCCTTATACTTTATAAGATTATAAGTTAATAATATATATATATATATATATATATATATATATATATATATATATATATATATATATATATATATATATATATATATATATATAAGAGTAAAGTTAGTCTTACCGTTAGTAGGCCTCATTCACGAAGCCGGTCTATAAGGGGGGTATAAGGTTACTGCCAATAAAATGGCAGTTTAATGGGTGTCCACTCTCACCCACCGCTTCTTTGACCGGTGGAGGGTCGTTAGCCGAACGGGTTTGACAGGACCATAAATCTCCCTTCACTAAAAGTATTAATGATAAATGCTAAGTAACTAAACTCTTAATAATACCCAATCTTAGTTACTTAGGAAAATGTGAATAAGGTGCTAATCCATGAAATTACACTTTGCACTTTGTTTAAGTCGGTTAGTGGAGCGTGTGTGGTTAACCGGCACACTAACTCGTATTTAACAAGGTAGGCAAAGGGTAACTTATTGTTTATCATAGTATCGATGGAGCGTGTGTGGTTAACCGACACATTGATTGAGGGGTAAACACTTAAGGGTACCAAGTAATTTGCATGTTTACTTCACACCTTGTTTTGTGATCGTCGGCATCCCAGTCACTAACCTGAAGGGCACACTCGAGATTGAAACATGCCATTGAAAAGTTCAATGAATCTTAAAAGATCTAGGAGTTTCAAATCCAATTAAAACCTAATAATACATTTCGTTTATCTTGGTGGAAATTGGTGAATCGTCATTCACCTACCTTCAAATATTTTATAGCTTGGATTACGGCATCCCTCTTCTAAGTTATAAAATAGTTTGTAAGGTCCTAGCCTTAATATTTCATATTGGGTGTCATATTAAGGACTTAAAATCAACTATCTTGAATATCTCCCAAAAGATGTCTGGTTTAGACATTTATGATCTTCCCAAATCTCTTGAAACAAGATTTCCTAAATGAAGATGATGTCCCATGGAAATCATACTTCTTTCACCTCCTCCAATTATTCTCCCTAACCCACAAGTTCAAGGTCACTCAAGCCCTACTGGCAAGGCAAGGTCTAGGTGTGATCACATCTTGGAGATGTAGTCACATATTGACAAGCCGGGAGAGTTGGGTGTCAAAGTCTTGAGAAAGTTGGTGGTTCAATCACTTTCTAAGTCACATAGTGAGCTCGTTTGGGACTCCTATGAACCAGACTATGACAAGACCCTTAATGATCTTATCTATTTGCTAAGATCAACTTCGTAAAACTTTATGGACATTGACAAATGATGACATTGGATATCTAGTAAAGCTCTCTCTTCCCAATGGAAAGGGATCGGCCATAGTCAACTGGGTTGACCAAATGGTAAAGAGAAAAGCTAAGTCTGTGATAGTCCCATGTACCATTACCAAAGGGTCCATATGTTTATATTGCCAAAGGAAGGGGCATTGGTTGCGAAGCCGCCAATTTACCTAAGGGTGTTAAAGTCAATAAGTTTGACTTTACTTCAGGTAAAGTCCACTATCTAACTCTGCCAAGTTTCTATTCTGAGATTCTTGATACATGATGTGGCTGGGTCACATGTTGATGTTTTAAGAATCAAAGAAAACTAAAGAAACTTAAAGAAAGAATATGCTGAATCTGATCGCGTAGATGGATTTCTATCGCATAGTTTGAAGATCGGACTCTTGAGCTACTTCTTAGGAGATATGAGCTATTTCTTAGGAATAGATAACAACAAGTTTTCATTGTAAGGATAGTTTTTCTGCAAAGTTTTTAAAATAAAAGGAAAAATGATGATTTTATTTATTTTAAAAAATATCCTTAGAATGGCATTTAAGGAAAAAGTGTTGCTTATAAGATTCTATTAAGAGCAAGAGTGGAAATATGAATTTGATTCTTTCATTTGTGGTAGTGTCTAAATTTACCAAATAAGGAAAGATTCTCGTCACCCAAGTTTCAGTTGGATAGAAACTTAGAATCATGCAAGTTGTATAGCATGATGAATGAGAACTTTCAAGCATTGGAAAAATTAAGACTAACTACTTGTTCACATGGATGTGTCAGTCAAGTGAAGAACTAAGGGATCGAGTACACATTCTTATGCACTGGCTAAGTCCATCACAAAAGATCGATAATATTATTCGTCATAATTTACTAAAGCTTAGTAAATATGGTTATACTTACAAGCTTAAGTGTAATTCTGAGACATTGGAAAAGGTTCCAATGTAAGGAAGAGCGAATAAGAAGAATCAAATTAGGCAGAAGGATAAAAGTTTCTCAAATCTGAAAAGATGGGGAGTACTTTAGTATCAGTTTTTGTGATCATCTTAATGATTTATAGACCTTATCACAATTCATCCTCTAAGAGCCTTCTTATAGCTAATAAGAGGAACTTGAATTGTTGAAGTGGTTAAATCAAGAAGATGATTCATACTTCGTTCAAAAAAACAAGTCTTAGAGTCATACTCCAAGATTGTAATTTGTGTGACATGTCTTAAAGAAGGTTTAAAACACATGTTAAATGTAAGAGTAAAGTTTTCTACTCTTGTACATTTGAAATTGGTAAGTTGTGATGTTTTGGATAAAACAAAGACCAACTAAGGCCAGCTGTGTGAAGTGTTTGTCTTGATTAGAATCCACACTATCTCTTGAATATCTGACAAAAGAGTCTTATATGTCAAGAGGACAGTGGGAGTCTTAAAGGTCTTGAAAGTCTCAAGAACTAATCAAGAATGAAACCTGAAGTTCCTCACTAGCACACGACTTGAGGTTCATAACCTATTGTGCTGACATATTTTGTGCCCATTCCAATTAAAGTTGTCTTTGCATATGAGTTCTTAGAGTTCTCAATTGGTTGCACAACCACTTGGAAGCAATGGCAGGCCCTTGAGATGCCAGACGACAAGAAATTAGATTGAGTTCAGTCCATATGAGTTTGGACTTGTCATTATCCTTGTCCTGTGACTATGGTTTTGACAATTCACATGGATAAGAACACATACAACATTAAATCTAAGTGTCATAAGGTTTCTCTCCGATTCATGAAAATGATGGTGAGGAAACACTTTCACTAAGTAGATTTTAGCTAGATAGCAATTGTGATATTTGCATTCTCAAAGTCGTTAGTGGAGCGTGTGTGGTTTGCCGGCACACTAACATGGACTTGTGAGAAGTGGCAAAGGTCTAAAAAATTGAGACTATGATTACGGCATCCCTTTTCATAGTTCTAAAATTGTTTAGACACACCTGTGAGCTATCTAAAAGAGGTGTATGATTTTGATAAAGTTTTATCAAAACAATCTAGTATCAAAAATCTGAACTTTGGTAAGAAAGTCAGCTAATTTATGAGTACATGTCAAAGCTAGTGGGAGCATAAGTGTTATGCTAATAATCATCATGTTAGTGGGAGCATGATAATTATGATAAAGGTTGCAAGTTAGCAATGTTAATTATAGAAAACAAAATGTTTCAATTGGGAAAAACTTGTTCTGCTATAATTAAGGGAGAGGAAATTATACTTCATCTCAAATCTAAATGCTTAGATTGAGGTTTTAATCGTATTTAGTCAACGATATATATATGAATTTCATGTTGGAATGACTCAACATAAGGAAATTCTGTATATGGGTCCATTATTTGCGTTCTAAAATTCGATTATGATTACGACATCCCTTTTCATAATCTGAATTATGAAAACTCGGCAAATAGAAATGGAAATGTTATAGCAAAAGACTGGTTAGTCTTTTTGTGAGACATCATGAATCGTGTCCCATATGCTTCGGATATAGGATTGATTACATGTGCTATATTCATCCTGTCTAAAATTTTTCAAATGCCTGGGGCATTAAGAAGGGAAACGATTTAGAAGTGGATATGACTAAAAGAAATAAACAATTATCAAGGACAATATATGGTTTACCAAAGATTGGTTGCTCAAGGACAGTTGGAAGTATAGTGATAATTCTGAAAGGACCATATTGACATAATCTATAAGGAGGCAACTCTTGTTCAGTAGTGATAGTCAAAATGGAATATGGAAATGTTTCAAAGTTAGAAATTATTCAATCTGTGTAAGATTAGGCAACTTAATGCAAGAAGGATGTTCCCAAGGAGCTGATCTCCTGTGGAATACTTTGTAATGGTTGTTGTCAAGTCCTTGTGATTTTATGCATAATCATTACAAGAGGATCAATGCATATAAGTTTGGAATCTAACATATTTAAGTAAATGGCATGAATTTGGAATTGTTGCATTTGTAGTAAAGATTTGGGACTGTGAAAAGAGGATCATTGGAGTTATGTTCAGTTGATCTATTTCACAAAGTAAAGGTCATAGACAAACATAGTATGCATACTTGGTGTGTGGCATGACTAGTGTTTAGAAAACATAGTGTGCATGCTTGGAGCATGCGAAAACTATTGTTTTTAAAATTCAAGAATAAAGTTGATAGCTGAAACAATATACAATGAATAATGTGTAATCATATGGTGATAAATAAAAGGTGTTTTATTTATGTTCATAGGTTTTGATACCATATTGGATTCAACTATTCTTGTGTTTCATTTTGCATGTTTTGACTTCCAGAATAAACTAGGTTATTCTTCCGGAATGAATAAGTTATTGAAACAATCCACAGTCGGTCATATGTTGGAAGTAGATATGAATTAAGATTGTCATGGGTTGGCTTGTAGAGGTCTAAGGTGTTGGACAAAGGGCTACAACACTCATGAGTACTCATAAGCTCTGAGTATTGGATTCAACCCGCGCTCATTGGAATCACTTCATGGATTTTATCACGAGTGATCATGAGACGATAATATCTTATATTCTTCAAACCTAGAGATATGAGTTGTTATTATGAGTTGGTTGTACATTGATTGCACGAAAACACATTCGATAACTCGGTGTTATAAAACGTGCCTTTGTGTATGATTCAACAAGTAGTAGAACAAGCCATATGAGTTGAAGTTTATCCATTCCTTTTAGCTTCGGGATAAAAGCGATATCTGTGGGCCCCTCGATGATTTGATGATGACAAATGGAAGTGCTCAGCCAGGCCAGGACTGATTTGATTTGTTTAATTAGTCAGTCGTCATAAATCGGAAATCGGGAAACAACAAATGGACAGAGAGAATGATTATAATCCATGTCTCAGTCCATATGATATCTAGAATGGAGGAATATATGATCCCTTATCTAATGGACAAGTCATTGACAAAGGTCAGAGTTCATCTACAAGGTCAGAGTTCGACAGAAGCTTTTGAGAGCTACGATTGCTGATCGGTTCATGAAGTTATACGCAATAATAGTTTTAGACTTATCCAAGTGGGAGACTGTTGGATTAATGTCTAAGTCCATAACTATAATTGGTAAGACTTGACCTGACCCGACATGGTCCATTTGGGTTGCTTGGCATCATGCATTTGGATAGACTATAATGAGAGAAATAACACTTAAGGTTGGTTAATATATTATAAGTTCTAATATATTAATAAGATTATTTAATTTGTATTGATCAAGAATTAATCTAGGATTAATTAAGTGATCAAAAGAAGACCAATTAAATATATGGGTTGATTGTGTAAATCATCCATACTTATATAGTGGGCTAATGCTCCATGGATTATCTAGTTGGGCTAAAAACCATATGATGCTTCATGGATGCTCCATGGTGTTTTTGCACCCATGGATCATGGAAATGAAAGGACATGTCAATTAGGGTTTACATGGTGTAACCCTAACTATATATGTATCTTATTCTTGAAAAAAAACGGCACTAGTATGATTCTAGAGAAGGGCTATCCGATTTTAAGTGTTCTACATTTCTCTCAAGGTTATTCCAAAAGCATATGATGTTGTGTGAACCATTTGAGGTGTCACACTTGGGGCACTAGGCACTCAAGCTTCATGAAGACATTCTACATCAAAGAGTTATGTATTCTATCTGGTTATATTCAATGTATTATAGCTTAGATTAGGATAATAACTTCGATGTTCATATTTACATGTATAATAGAGAAAACATAGATCCAAGGTATTTAGAGTTGCATGTACACTTAGGAGTGTTAGAATACTCAAAACCCTACAGATCCGAGGCCTAGTCCTCGAGTACGCTGGGCGTAACTCGAATTGGCCCGGTGACTCCTCCTTCGGATAATACCGAAATTTGATTTAAATTTATATTTTTATTATTTAGTAAACTTCAAAAATTCATATCTTCTTCATACGAACTCCATTTTTGATGTTCATTATATCCATGCGTAGGTGAGACTACGCTCTACAACTTTCGTTTAGACTCCGTCGGCAAAATTTGAAATTATTTTTATTATTTATTTATTAAACGGTCGGGGTAAGAAAACTTCGTTAGAAATCCATAACTTCTTTATCCGATGTCTGTTTTTGCTAGACTTTTTACCGTTGAAAAACCATTGTCGAGACCTTCGATTCTCATTTAGGTCATTCCGGTCAAAAGTCGCTCGATCTCTGTTTCGAGTTCTTAGCTGTCTATCGCTATGCCGAACTTGGAAAAATCATAACTTCCTTATACGAAGTCAGATTTGGACGTTCTTTTTGTGTACGATTACGGTTTAATGATATCTAACATAGTAGGTAACCAAATAGAGACTTTTGTACATTTTTATTGTCAATGTTAATTTTATTATTTTATAAAGTGGTTACAATACTTGGCTTTTTAAGTCATTACATAGAATCGAAATATCGGGTTGTCACATCATCCCCCCGTTAGAGGGAATTTCGTCCCGAAATTTAATGTAAACAAAACACTTGTGGATTAGGGAAAAAATGTGGGTACTTGTGTTTCATCTGATCTTCGCATTCCCAGTTGTATTCAGGTCATCGCTTTGTATTCCAGCGGACCTTCACGATGGGCATGCGACTTTGTTTTGTTCTTTTAATTTCCCTATCCATGATTTCAATTGGTTCTTCTATAAAGTGGAGACTCTCATTGATTTCGATCTCTTCTAGAGGGATGACGAGGGTCTCATCGTACAAACATTTCTTCAAGTTTGACACATGAAAGGTAGGGTATACGTTATTGAGTTCCTGTGGTAGACGAAGTTTGTAGGCTACCGGGCCGATCCTTGCAAGGATCTCGAATGGTCTGATATACCTTGGGTTTAGTTTCCTATGTTTTCCAAAACATATTAGTCCTTTCCAGGGCGAGACCTTTAATAGAACTTGGTCCCCAACTTGAAATTCCAAGGGCTTTTGTCTTTTGTCTGCATAACTCTTTTATCTGTCTCTTGAAGCCTTTAGTCGTTCCCGAATTTGTACAATCTTCTCGGTTGTCTCTCTTATGATTTCAGGGCCAGTGAGAGTGTTGTCGGGTACCTGTCCCTTGGCTAGTTGTGTGTCACCTACTTCAGTCCAGCACAGTGGTGATCTGCGCTTACGTCCGTAGAGGGCTTCAAATGGAGCAACTTGAATGCTGGAGTGATAGCTATTGTTGTATGAAAATTCGACTAGTGGAAAATGGGTATCCCACGCTTTACCAAGGTTTGTATGGTCCTCTCACTTTGAGCATCGGTTTGTGGAGGCTGTACTCATGTCGAGCCTCGTTCCTAGAGATTTTTGTAACGATTGCCAGAACCGTGAGGTGAACCTACTATCTCTGTCGGAGATAATGGATATTGGTACACCATACAGTCGTACAATCTCTCAGATGTAAGTTCGAGCTAGCTTCTTCATCTTGATGGTTTCTCTTATCGGGAGGAAGTGTGCGGATTTTGTTAACCTATCCACGATTACCCAGATGGTTTCTACTCCACCTGTTGTCTTGGGTAATTTGGTTATGAAGTCCTTCGTTATCCGTTCCCACTTCCACTCGGGTATTTCGGGTTGTTGCAGCAATCCTGATGGCTTCTGGTACTCTACTTTGACCATAGCGCAAGTCAGACACTTGCTCACATAGGTAGCTGTAGGGTCCATTAGGTGTTGCGTCTTGGGCTCGGTTCATAGTCCAATTTTGTATCCGGATTGGGCCTGTCCATCCGTGATTTATTTATTAGGGTTTAGTATTTATAGATGCTTGCATGCATCTTTGTATGTAAGATTTTGGAGTTGATCATTCACAGCGAATACTTTTACCGATTGTAACCCTAAATAGCCTCTACAACGGAAGTTATTTATCGAGTTCTGCTGAGGCGTGAATCTATTGAATCATTTAGCATATTTTGATTCATTCATGTGTTGAATATTTTTGTTTGTGTTATCTTGATTAACCTGTTTAAGATCTAAACGATCAAAGAGTTTTTCAACTCATCAATTGGTATCAGAGCAGGAGACCGTGTAATTCATACACATCTCTTCTGTGAAAGAAGTGATTAGGGTTTATTCTGCATTCATTGATATTTATTGAGCTGTCACTCCATAATTGACGTATCTCATTAATTATTCATCTTGCCCTAATATTACGTATTACAAAGTATGATCTTATAACAGGTTAAATGATCAAGCATGGACGATTCTCAATCCAATCCCATCAACATCTCAAGCAGCATTGGAACAACAACCAAGATTCCAATCCTCTACACTCAAGACTATGAAGTGTGGACGCACCACTTTGAAGATTACGTTATTTGATCTGAAGATAGTAGGTATCTGATATGGGAAGCCATCACATCTAGCCCTTTCGCTCATTCAAGCAGTTCAAGAATCATTAAAACTCAAAAGGAGTATAATGATCTGTTAAAAGATGTGAAAGACGTCGCTCAGGATGAAAAGGAGAAGTTCCAATGCAACATTAAGGCATTGAGACTAATTCGATTCGCTCTTCAATTCGACATGTTTCGATTAGTAAGTTCTTGTGGTACAACAAAGGAAATCTGGGATCGGCTGCGAGAGCTGTACTCCATTGATGAAGATCTGGAGCACTCAATTCAGACCCTACTTCTCTCTGAATTTGGAGAGTTCAAGCAGAAGCCAGAGGAGTTTCTTACACAAACATTTGATCGGTTTAATCATCTTCTCAGCAAGATGATCAAACATGACATTGAAAGGAAGCTCATTGAACAGAAGGTCGCTTTCTTGAATGGCCAAAGACCCGAATGGAGAGCAGTTGTGTCGACAGTTAAAGCGCATGAGCAGTTCAAATCGTATTCTTTGCCAAAACTGGTGGGGATTCTGAAATCCCGGGAAAAGATTGTGTTACAAGAGAAAAGCGTGGTTTCAAACTTGGGGTCTTTGGCGCTTCTATCCAAAGGTAAGAATGCAGCAGTAGAAGAAGAAGATTTGAATCTGGGAGACTACGATTTAACAGCTGAAGACTATGCTATGATGGTGTCAAATCCCAGAAGGTTCATTAAGAAGAAGTTCCTTGCCAACAAGAACCGAAATTGGTAGGGAAGCTACAGATCTGAAAAACTGAAAGAGGAGCCGAAGATTGAAGAATCAAAGAAAGAAGCGAAGGGTGAAGCTGACTCAGGTGTCAGTTGTTTTTACTGTGGTGGGAAAAATCACTACACAAAAGATTGCGTGTTGAAGAAGATGGCAGAGAAAGATGAAGAGAAGGATGAAGAAGCAAGTCTTTTGAAAAGACTGGAGGAGATTAAGAAGAAGAAAGCTGCTACTAATCCCTCTATGAATGCTCTTGTTGTGCAGGATTCGGTAGATGATGATGAGTTCGGTGGTGTACAGGTGTGGTCAACCGACTCAGAAGATGATGAAGTGAGAAAGCCTTCTCATGGAAAGGCTTATGTGGCGAAGAGTGGTGATGCTGGTGGAAGATGTCTAATGGTGACAGATGTATCCCATATGAGAGGATATAACACTGATGGTGGAGACGAAGTGGCTAAGGAGCGAGAGAACGTGTGCTTTAGAGCAAAGCCTCTCAGTGTGCAGATCACTGAGCTAGATGAACTGATCAAGAAGGTGCAATCCATTTTTGTTTCGTTTAAAATTCCACAAACATCATATGAAAAGGAATTAAATAACTTGAATTCAAGAATCTAAAATCTAGATAGTTGTTTAACTCAAACACGTGTCACGAATTCTAATCTAACTAACCAAATAAGCAGGGTATCATCCAAGAGTGAGGAGCGAAGGATGTGGATTGAGCAGAAGGAGTGGGAGCTGGTTAAAACTAGGGATGAAAATATCTATTTGCTAAGAGGCAATCTTAAATTGTTAAAACAAAGGAATGTTTTTTGTTTAATTGCAAAAAGACTTTATGCTAACATTAATCAGCTGCATTTAGACTGTGAAATAGGCCAGAAGATACATCGCATGATTTTGCCCTTCCTTGAGTTAAAGGAAAATGAAATCGATGCCGAAGCATACAACTGTGAAAGTCTTGTATCTTCAGATGATGTAGATCCCACTTATATGTATGGTCTGGACAAAATTGAATCTTTTATAAAGTCCAAAGACCATAAGGACATGCTTAAGAATCTTTTGGATGAAAATGATAAGTTGAACACAGGGCCGAAACTACACAAAAATTTGACTCATTGAGTATCAAATTGAGTTCAGAAAATAAAATTGATGTTGAAAATGCATCTGAACTTAATGAGGACGATGACATGAGTGAAATCTCTGTAAAGGATGAGGTTGACTGTTCCGAGTTCATTAGGAGTGCACCTGAAAACCACAAAAACTTGATTTCTGAAAATTCTGTGGAATTCGCTCGTCTGTCCGAAAATAAGTCCCCAATCCTTAAAGAAAAGGTTGTTGTATACCAAAAGGTTAGGACCACTCTCAATCAGGTTTATAAGGTCACAGAAGTAACCGAACATCAGACAGCCGAACTCACTGCCATGGTAAATGGAGATAATGCACATGGCTGTGATGAGTTTTTTTGGTCTGCACTGATAGACAACGCAGATGAGACAGTTGGTTTGTCGGAGCGAACATCATGGAAGGCCAAAGGTAGATATGTGGCAGAACCACTGAATAAACCTACCAACTTTGACGTGCCCAGTTCCAGCGGCACAAAAGAGGTTCTAGAGGAATATGTCTCCTCAACAAGCGAAACCTCTTCCATGAAAAGTGAACCTGTTGCTCAAAAGCCGAAACAGAAGGCAAATATTCATAGACAACCGAAACAAGTGAAAAATCAAAAGCAGTAGAGAAATCCGAGATACAAGAAAAATCTCTCAGAGCGAAAGCAATTTTGGTGCTCCCAAAATCCACACTATACTCACTTTGATAGAAACTCCAAACCAAAAGGAGAAGAAAATAAGAGTCAAAGGAGCTTCGGTCCATCAGATCAAAAGAACCAGAAGAAGATTTTCGGGCCACAGGAAGAACAAAACCGAAAGGATAGGTTTGGTCCCGAAAGTAACAACAACCGAAAGGCTGGTTTCGGTCCACCAAACAACAACAGGCAAAGACCAGAGTTCAGCCCATCAAGCTTTTACAAAAGAAGACCCAGTTTCGGTCCAGCAACCCACAACAACCAAAAATCCAGTTTCGGTCCATCGTCAAACAGCAACCGAAGGTCCAAGTTCGGTCCCTCAAATGATCACAACCGAAAGGGTCATTTCGAACCTCAAGTCAGGAAAGATTCTCATGCTAACTTCTATTCTTATAATTCTTCTCGTTCTCATTCTTCTTCTAAGCCTAATTCTCATCTTACACCAAACTCACAATCGACGAAGGATTTGAAAGGAAAAAGGAAAATTTCCTCAGCAAATGAAGACCGAAAGCAAGCTAAAGTCCAAACATCCGAACCTGAATCCAAAATACCTACATCTAACTCTAATAAAATCAAAGTGTTTACCATTAATAGGAAAGATGAAACAACCTGAATAAAACGAACATATCTTGTTGATGTTTCTCTTACTATTCCTATTTCTGTAAAAGGCTCACGTGGACCCAAGAAACTTTGGGTTTCTAAATCTGCTTAATTTTTGCAGGTTATAAGTGACGAGAAGTTCGACGAAGAATGGTACATAGATAGTGGCTGCTCACGTCACATGACAGGAAGGAAGGAAGAGCTAAGGGAGTTTTGGTCACTTCAAAACGGTGGCAAAGTCAAGTTTGGTAACAACTCTTATGGAACAATAAAGGGTTATGGGATGATAACCAATGGATACTTTACAATCAGGAAGGTGGCGTATGTAGAGGGGTTGCAGCATAACCTCATCAGTTTGTCTCAACTGGTGGGAGGTACAGGTCTCAAAGTCTCGTTCGATGACGAAGGTTAAGAGATAATAGAGAAGAAATCCAACAAAGTTATTCTCAAGTCTGAACGAAAAGGTGAAATGTTCCCTCTGAATCTCAGACCAATCAAAGGGAATCCAGCCATATGTCTTTTGTCCAAAGCCCATTCAAATGAAAGTTGGTTGTGGCACCGAAGGCTCTCACATCTCAACTTCAAAGACATCAACAAGCTAGTCACAGGTGGTCATGTTCGGGGACTTCCACTGCTTAAGTTCGATCGAGAACACTTATGTGCTGCATGTGAAATGGGGAAACAAAGTCGCCAAAGTCACCAAACAATCATAAACACCAAAGTTGTTGAACCACTTGAGTTGCTTCACATCGACTTATGTGGTCCATCATCAATCGAGAGCATTGGCGGTAACAAGTACATCCTTGTTATTGTTGACGACTTCTCACGATTTACTTGGGTATTCTTTCTAAAGCACAAATCTAAGGCGACTCCCAAACTGAAGATCTTTATCAAGCAAGTCGAAGTGCAACTGAGAAAAGTCGTTCGAAACATCAGGAGCAACAATGGACTGGAATTCAAGAACAAAGAATTCGAAGATTTCTTAGCAGAAAAAGGCACCAGTCACAACTTCTCAACCCCCTATACACCTCAACAAAACGGAATTGTCGAAAGATGAAAACGATCCCTGTGTGAGGCGGCCCGAAACATGCTAAGTTTTGCTTCCCTTCCTCTATATTTCTGGGCTGACGCCATTGCTGCAGCTTGTTTTACTCAAAACAGATCATATCTCAACAAGCGTTTCTCTCTCGCCCCTTATGAGATAATTAACAACAGGAAGCCAAATGTCAAGTTCTTTCACGTGTTCGGTTCAAGGTGCTTCATCTTCAACTCCAAAGAATATCGCAACAGATTTGATGTCAAAGCTGATGAAGGTATCTTTATGAGATATTCTCTTACTTCAAAGGCATACAGGGTTTTGAATAAGCGTTCTAAAAGAATTGAAGAAACCTATTATGTGACGTTCGATGACAATTATGTAAAGAAGTTGAAGTCTACCGAAGAAGCAATTGGAGAGATTTTCTCTCAAACAGGTCAAGTCACAGCCTCAATCGCCAATCTCTTTGACCAGTTCATGGATCTATTTGATGAACCTTAGAAAGCTGCTCACTCTGAGGCCACGACAGCAGACAACAAGATTGATCACCTTAAGAAGATTGTCGAAGATGCAGCCAACAAATGGGAGTAGAAGAACCAGTTCGAAAAGAACCTCCCCAGAGCGGTACTTCAGTCGAGGGGGAGAATCAATTTTCTTCAAATCAACAGGAATCACATATCTAGAGGGAGAATCCAATCCTTGACAGACCCGAAAATCCTGTAGCACCCGAAAGTCCCGTAGCACCCGAAAGCCCGGTTGTACCCGAAAGTCCAGTTACAACCAAAAGTCCAGATCAGCCTGAAAGCCCGGTTAAGACAAATTTTTTGGTTCACATCCAAATGATTCATCATCTGTCGAGGGGGAGAATTCCGATATGCTCTATGATGATGATGTTCAATCAGAGTTGGAAGATATGGTAAATGTTGAATTGGATCCATCCTACGATCCAAATTACCCTCCTCTCACCAAATGGACCAAAGATCATCCTGTATCTCAAATAGTGGGTGATGCATCAAAAAAGGTTCTAACTCGATCACAACTAAAGGCGAAGCAAACTACTTTATTCTCCAAAGTAGAATTTTGCATGTTTAATTCTTTTATCTCCAAAATAGAGCCGAAGACCGTCAATGTTGCCCTCGATCATTCTGATTGGGTTCAGGCAATGCAACACGAACTCAATGAGTTCGAAAGAATAAGGTCTAGAGACTGATTCCAACACCAAAAGATGTCTCGGTTGTCGGTCTCAAATGGATGTTTAGAAACAAATGGACAAAGAGGGAAACGTTATCCGGAATAAGGCTCGGCTAGTGGTGAAAGGATATTGCCAGGAAGAAGGAATCGATTACGAAGAGACATTGGCTCCGGTGGCAAGGCTGGAATCCGTTCGTATATTTCTTGCCTATGCTGCACACAAGAACTTTGAGGTCTACCAAATGGATGTGAAGTGTGTGTTTCTAAATGGGGAACTTGAAGAAACCGTGTACGTGGAGGAACCTCCTGGCTTTGTGAATGAAAAGCATCCAGATCACTGCTACATCTTAGATAAGGCTGTTTATGGTCTGAAACAAGCACCTAGGGCATGGTATGAAACATTAACTAAGTTTTTAAAGATGTCAAAATTCAAACAAGGTTCGGTTGACCCAACCTTCTTTCGTAAAAAGGAAGGTAACCACCTTATGATCGTTCAAATCTATGTCGATGATATCATCTTTGGCTCGACGAATCCTAGCCTAACAGCTGAATTCAGAAAATTGATGGAGACTAAATTTGAAATGAGCCCAATGGGTCCAATTAACTTTTTCCATGGCTTAAATATTAGACAGGGACCCGAAGGCATCTTTATCAAACAGGAAGCATATGCGAAGACTCTCCTTGCCAAATTCGGCATGATGGGAGACTCAAAGTTCAAAGTCCCTATGGCGTTCGGTACCAAGCTCACACCATCTTTGGAAAAATCGGTAGTCGACATAATACTTTATCGCCAAATGATTGGTTCCCTGATGTACCTCACAGCTAGCAGGCCCGATATAATGTTTTCAATGTGCTATTGTGCCAGGTTCCAAGCTAATCCTCGTGAACCACACATGCTGGCAGTGAAGAATATATTCCGGTATTTGAAGCGAACCACCTCTCTCGGTCTCAGGTATCCCTCAAACTCAGGTTTCTTCGTTCAAGCCTACTCAGATGCAGACCTAGGAGGATATGGTCTAGACCAGAAAAGCACTATAGGAGGCTGTCAATTCCTCGACAGGAAGTTGGTGAGCTGGCAATCTAAGAAACAAACATGTGTTTCTCTGTCTATAGCCGAAGCAGAATACATTGCAGCCGCCTCCTGCACATCTCAAGCGATTTGGATCCAAAGCCAACTCCGGGATTATGGACTCAATATGAAAAAGATCCCACTATATTGCGACTCAGATGGTGCAATTAGGATCTGTCATAACCCAGTGCAACATTCCAAGACGAAGCATATAGCACTGAGGTATCACTTTATTAAGGATCATGTGGAAGATAGAAACGTAAAGATTCACTTTGTTCGAGCCAATGATCAACTGGCCGACATCTTCACCAAATCCCTTCCTGAAGCAAGTTTCAATAAAATTCTACAAGGCCTAGGTATGATGGAATCGGAGTTAGTACCAAAAACACCTTCTCAGAATTGAAAGTTGGAAGCGAAATGAACCGATCGCTCGGTCTATTTCGGGCTCGATTCACACGGGAACCGAAATGAACCGAACGCTCGGTCTATTTCGGGTTCAGTCCCACTGCACTTATATTCACTTATCTCAAAAAGGTGATATCTTTGGTTGTATACTTTTGTACAATTGTTTTCCAAAAATCCAAAAATATTTTTTTTAAGGAACCGAAATGAACCGAGCGTTCGGTCTATTTCGGGTTCGGTTCAAATTTTTTTTTTTTCAGTTTGGTTAGTTTTGTTTTTCTCTTTACAAAAATATCAAAAATTCCAAAAATATTTTCTTTCTTTTTGTCTCTACTTCTGATTATGTTAACTGTTTATGGAATATCGATGGGGCAGGTATCATTCTCACACTTTTTACTAGCTAAGAGTCCCTAGAAGCATGCTGCTGCATGTTGTCCAAAGACTCAACTGATTTTGAATAAAGCCTTATTGACTCGGTATACACAAACCTTGTCTTCCCAATTAGGCTGCTACATTTATTCTAATCATGAGCTACCTTACTCTTTTCTCATATGAGTTAAGAGTTTTCTGCTTAGTCACTATTTTTTTTTATAGCAGAGGTACTTTGGTTTCCTTACACCACCTCAAACATTTTTCTCCATCATATTCACTTCATACATGTAACCCTTGAGACTCTTAGAAATTAACACTGAGGTTTATGGTTACACAATCTCTGTGTTTGTGATCTTAGCTTTGTGTCACTACGTGCTAAGTGAAACCCACAATTCAATACCCATTATGCATTGACGGTGAACAATTAAATTTGCTCTAGCTCTCACTTATGAATTAACGAATGCACCCAATTGGTTGTACCACAAAATCTCTATTTTCCTTTTGTGTGATTCTTATGAAATTGTTACATACCATAACATTTCTTCCCATAGAATCCAGTTTTAAATTTTCTTGAGATTTCACACCAAGCATTTCCAACAAAGTCACTAAAATATTGTCCAAACCTACTTGTTCAACAGACCACATCGGTCTCACAAGTACTTCATTCGGTTTCTATCTTATGTTAAGATCAGGAATTCTGAACTGAAGCGAAAGCCACCCTTGTAAGCCTCATTAAAAAAATTGCCTTTCAACACTTCTTAACAAGTGCTTGATCGTAATTCAACGGGAAAGCACACAAACACTTTAAAGTCTATCTTGACTTTGAAGGAAGAGATTCGTGCCCGGGATCCACTGTTTCGTGTCTATATTGACATCACAATTTCCCACATATATATTGCTTTATTTCTTTATCTTTGACACTCTATGCACGAAAATATTTTTGATTTTCCAAAAGTCTGGCTTCGTTTACTACAAGCTATTTTTGTAGCTCTGGTATTTAATGCTATATTCTCAACGGGACGATGTGGTTTATTTACGTGTTTGCTTTTATTTAGTGAAGATAGCTCATTTTAAGGATAAGATGATGACTCAGCCGGGAGACTAAAGGTTTCAGGAATTCAAAAAGGCATTTGATGGGAAGCGTGCAAAATGGAAACGTTTTTCTCTCTCATGCATAATCATAGGAGCTGCTAGCCGTGCACTGGCGTCAATCTCGATTATGGCTCAGTTTTATGGCAGCAGTTAATCTAAAGCCTTGCCTTTACATCTCGCCATTCTGAAATTTGATATGCAAGGTTTTGGACGCTCGTCACCAAATGGGCAATGGACAAGTACCATGTCCCTATTATGGCTACATCTCCACTCTCATCTATTGGCGTCTTCCACATTACGAAGATCATTGTGACGGGTCCTTCCAAGTTTCAGTTTGTTGGCTCAATTCCTGAGTCGATGTATGCGTGTGTATCAGGGGAGAGTCGCATCATCAAGACCTACAAGGAGTTTCTTCCTTCGGGTCCCAGAGAGCTCACTCCAGAGATGATTCAGCCTATCCATGACGCCGACAAGCCTGCTCCCAGGGGCAAGAAACCAGAAAAGGGGAAAGACAAGAAGGTGGTCAAAGGAGCGAAAGACCCTTCTCCTAAGAAGCGAAAACCAACGAAGGCAGCCCAATCACCTCCACCAAAGAAGAGGAAAACCCAGCCCAAGCGAAAACTCATTCTTGCCTCTTCCTCTAGTGAATCAGGGGATGAGAGTTCAGACTTAGAGGAGTCGTTTCGTGGTGACACTCCTCCCCGTTCGCGTTCACCTGAGGTCCCAGTTTCAACCAAACATGTCTCTCCTCCCCCAATCACTATCTCTATTTCCATTCCCCCCACAACCTCCACTACTCAAATTCCACCCACTTCTATTCCTGTGCCACCTCCCATTTTCTCAGACGCTACAACAACAACAACAACCACTGGAGTTCGAACCAACGTATCTGATACGGGGGCTCGCACTTCAGCACCCAAACCTACACCTGCAACCGAACATACTTCTACACCCGAACCTACTACCACAACCGAACCTCCACCTTCGCCTTCATCTCCCAATCACTCTGCAGATACCGAGACTTTTCTTGGAGGGGAAGACATGACCTTCGATTCTGTCTACTATAGTCCCTACCAGGTTCAAAGCGATGATGACGATGATGCTCCTGTCACCAAAAAGCACATCATTGAACTTCATGAGAAAATTGATAGTCTCATCGCTTCCTCCTCCTCCTCTCGGTCTAATATCTTAGAGGCTGCCATTTAGGGGCTGGTTGATTCTTTCACCAAGGCACATGAAGCCTCTATCAGCTCCGCCACTGCTGCTATAGACGCATCTACAAAGGCCTGTGCTGCTGCGACTGAAAAGTCGAAAAACTATTTCACGATGCTAACCATCTTTTACAGTCTTTACAGGGGGCTGCTGAATCTAATGCAGCGAAGGTCGATTCCATTGTTGAGAAGCTGGCTACTTCTTTTGCATCCGAACAAGAACTCTTTTCCGGTCTTCGTCAGACTTTTGAAGCTGACAATAAATCTTTCCAGGAAGTCGTTGAGGAGCGATTGACCAAGCTCCAAGAAGACCTTGCTTCGGAGAACTCTGTGATGGATGTGCTTGCTCGCAAAACCACTGCTCTAAAGGTCAAGAGTCTTCAGCTTTCCCAATCAGAAAAGGAGGTTGCTTCTCTCCGATCTGAGCAAGCGGTCATTTCCAGTTGTGTTTCGGATGTCCACGGAGCCCTCTCCAACATTATTGAAGCACATGACCCAATCCTCAACTACTCAGTAAGGCAAACTCTAGCTGAGAAGATTGCTCCTGCCCTTGACCTGCTCATCAAAATTGAGGGGCTTCCTAAGTTCGTGGCCCATCCAAAATAAGGGGGAGAAGGAGTTTCAAAGGGCGATAATCAATCTCAACCGCCTCCTACTTCTACATCAGCTTCAACTAAAGCAACCGAACCTCCAATAACTGGTCAGGCTTTAGGTTCGGGTGCTCAAGATAAAGGGAAAAAGGTTCTTGGTGACAGTGATGGTGATGATGACAAAGAGACCATTGCTGATCTCTTGAAGAAACAGGCCAGGGATAAGGATTCAGACATGAGTGCTCGGATTGCTAGAGAGGCAGAAGTGAACAAAAGGAAGATGAAGGAGGCTCATGATCTCCTTGAAAGTCGAAAAACTCTATTCCCTCCGTGGACTCTCAAGAGGCTTATCAAAGAAGCAATCGATACCCCAAGCATCCTTTGGCTTGAACCGGTGATTTCCTTGGACAGGGTTAATTCTGTCGACTCTTAGTTCAACATGCCCTTGACCCGAAAAGCCTTCATATTTCATGCATTTTCCCACGTTGCTGATGTCCCTCATCCTCACCTGAAGGTCGATAGGGAGCTTGTTGAATTCTATCTGAGGTCTGCTCAGCCTCAGTATCAGACGTGGAGTACGTAGAAGATCATCAATGTTCAGGTCCTCAAACCCTTTCGGGAGGGTAACTTCACTAATGTCAGGTTCAAAGTGTTGAGGGGGTCAGCTAAAACCGAACATGCCATTTCTCTTGCTGATCTTCCTAACCTGAATCCACATGATTGGATCATCCTGCATAACATGCTCCTCACCAATGAAGCTGAATATGGGCCGATCATAGATCTCTTCAAGAGGATGTTGGTTTGCTACATCATGGAGGTTTCCAAGATGGATCAAGAGATTGCAAGTGTCTTCAAGAAGAAGACCACCATCTCCCCAGTTGGTTCTACAAGAGATTTGAATAAAATGCAGATGGGGAGGATTGATCTAAAGCGGAACTCAGTCATCTTCACCAGAAATGAAGGCCAAAATGTCTGTTCGGCTTGGCTGACAAGCATCTATATACCACTTCGTGTTTGGAGCATGTTTTGGGGATCATCAATCAGTGCAAGCAGAATTCTGAAGATGACAAAAAGTATTTCGATGATATGATCCAGTGGTACATTCGTTTCATACAAACCATTCTTGCCATCATTCCCCGTCTGTTTGATACCACGAAGAAAGTTCCTACAGCTGGACCCAGCAAGCCTAAGTAGAGTCTCGCTCCAATTGATGCAAAGGGGGAGATTGTAGGGTCCATTAGGTGTTGCATCTTGGGCTCGGTTCATAGTCCAATTTTGTATCCGGATTGGGCCTGTCCATCCGTGATTTATTTATTAGGGTTTAGTATTTATAGATGCTTGCATGCATCTTTGTACGTAAGATTTTGGAGTTGATCATTCACAGCGAATACTTTTATCGATTGTAACCCTAAACATCCTCTACATCGGAAGTTCTTTATCGAGCTCGACTGAGGCGTGAATCTATTGAATCATTCAACATATTTTGATTCATTCCTGTGTTTAATATTTCTGTTTGTATTATCTTGATTAACCTGTTTATGATCTAAACGATCAAAGAGTTTTTCAACTCATCTGTAGCGATCTCTGCTTTCATGTTCGGCCACCAATACAGTTTCTTGAGGTCCAAATACATCTTGTCCGAACCTGGATGTATGGAGTATCGAGTTTTATGAGCCTCGTTCATGACCACGTCTCTGAATCCACCAAACTTCGTTGTCTAGATCCGATCCATGAAGTAATGAACTCCGTCACCCTTGACTTCAAGATTTTTGTCCATTCCTCTTAGGGCTTCACCGGCCATGTTCTCTGTTTTCAAGGCCCCTCTCTGAGCTTCCTTGATTTGTGTGGACAGATGTGAATGGATCGTCATGGTTAAGGATTTCACTCGGCGACTTGAGTATTCTTTCCGACTAAGGGCTTCAGCTACTACATTCGCTTTTCCTGGGTGATAGCGAATCTCGCATTCGTAGTCATTCAGTAGTTCAATCCATCGTCTCTGCCTCATGTTGAGTTATTTTTGGTTAAGGATGTGCTGAAGGCTCTTGTGATCGGTGAAGATCGTGCATTTCATGCCATAAAGATAGTGTCTCCAGATTTTTAGCGCGAAAACTGTCACACCCCAAAACCAAGAACGGCGGAAACGTTCCGGGGTGGAGGACGTCATGTATAGTATCACAACAGTGTAAAGTAGTAAACAAGCAACAACACCATCCATTACATTAAAAGTAAAGTTTTAATACATGTATGTTCTTTCATTGTAATAAGACACCAAAATATGTAATCAAAATAAAAGACGTGTCTTGTCTGTGCTCCGTCTTCTCAAAACTGGCCATCGTACCTGTCTACTGGTGACCTGAGAATACAAGTTATTTTGAAAGCGAGTACCAGCCTAAAGCTGGTGAATTCATAAGTATTTAAGTGTCATTGTCTTGTTTTGGAAAGCTGTTATGAATGCCATGTAAATATTTGAATGAAACAGTTGATATAAGTATGATAACCCTAGAAAATCCCATATTTCCTACTAGTATAAAATGTAGTCTTCTACCAAGACCCGAATGTTTTGCTATAAAAATGATAGTTTTTCCTTTCTTTTGACTATTACTAACAGTACTTAGTCTAACTCATCTTTTATGTGAATGTATCACAAAATAAAGTAATAGGAAAAATGTAAACATGTAAGTGTTATCCTTTTGTATTAGGATTAACACGACATCGCGATTAGCGAAATGTATAGCCTTTGAACATCCGTAGATTGTTCAATTTTCCTTTGTAGCTACAACAGGTTTAAGGAAAGGTTAGTCCCATAAAGGTAATCCTAATATAAGTATTAACCGTAGGCATCCGTAGATGTTCATTTACCTCTATAGCGAACAATAGGCTAAAGGAATGGTTAGTCCCGTAAAGGTACCCCAAGTATAAGTAATAACCGTAGGCATCCGTAGATATTCATCTACCACTGTTGCTAACAGGTGGGTTCCAGAATGGTTAGTACCGTCTAGATATCCCATTGAACTGGGATAGGTAGGACAATTTACACATAATGTACTAATAAATCATCCTAGTGAATCGGGGTACAATTATCCATGTAAGTGTATACAGGTAAATGTATCTATGTAAAGGTATTCATCTAAGGTATTCATGTAACATGTAGTGTATAGTATAGACTCATGAATGAATTGACTCTGATGTGATTCCTTGTAATAGGATTTATGTTTTGTATCTCCTAACTGTCCCTATAATAGTTAACTGGAAGGTAATTGATTGCCCAAACAGGTTTATACACCTTTCTACACAAGAGTGTGGGAAACCGAATGAAGGATGAAAACTATAACATCAATACATATATAAGAACATAAGTGTATAGATATAGTTTTGTTCAAGAAGATAAAAATGCGTTTGTAAGACATCTAAGAGTTTTGAACAATAATTAACAATGACTTGATGTCATTTTAATAAACATTTCAAAACAAATACATTTGCTACCAAGGTATTTTAAGATAGAAAACCATTTCATGCATCACATTTTGAAGTATGTGAAATCTGTTGGATGAAAACACAGTTATAAAATACATATGAGTGATTTAATAACATACTGTTTTCTACTTGTATTCCCCCCCCCCCCCATTAAAGCATTTAAAATCATTTAAAACAATGATTAAGGGGTATGAACTCACTTGCAGCGAGTGGATTGGATTGAAGTGTCGGATACGGTGCTAGGTGACAAATGGGGACTTGTACACGCGCACGAGCCTAGTTATCATATAATTAACATATATATAACTAATTAGCCAATTTATAACTAATAAATTAAGTTGGGACACTCTAGAACATGAAAACACTTTGTTTCAAGAGTTAAAGATCACAAGGGTTGCATCCAAGTGTTTGTAGGGCAAAGCTAGAGTGTTTGGAGTTCAAGGGTAAACTCCTTTAGAGTTTAGGGTTTTAATGACCATTTCCCAAGGAGTTTACGGCAGTAAACTCAAGGGTTTACGGTCGTAAACTCTACACCTTATGACCGTATGTTTTTTTTTGAGGTTTTACAAGTCCTTTGAAGCATTTCTACTTGGTGGTTAGGCCTTAGGAAGGGACTAAGGAAACAAAACACTCCTTTGAGGAGTTTACGGCCTCATGGTCATTTCCCTTTGGGTTTACTACCTTAAACTCAAGATTTTACTACCTTAAGTCCATAAGTTTGGTATTTGGGCGTTTCAAGTCCTTAGCTCAATCATGGCAATAGTCTAGGTTAGATTTAGACATAAGGAATAACCATTGGACTTTTATGGGAATTTTATGCACCTTTTGGGGTGTTTACGGTTTTGGGAGATCCCCAAACCGTAAACACATGAAAATGTAAGGTTTTGGTTCTTTTTGTGTGATAAACTCATCAAGGATGAATCTAGACAAGTCCCTAAGGCATGGTGAAGCATCTAGGCACCCTAAGGCACCACTTTGCACCATATTTGGTGTTTACGGTTTTGGGAGCCTCCCAAAACCGTGAACACCTTGATCTTGGTGTTCTTGGGACTTTTATTTTATGTTAATATGTAATACAAGCTTATTAAGACTCAAGGATGGAAGTACTTACTATAAGGAAGCTTGAAATGAGCTAAAAGTCCAAGAACACTTAGTGTGTGTTCTTGGTGTTTTTGGAAATCTAATCAAAACAAAAAAATGGATGGATGAAAAGATGTACAATCACCGGATTAAGTGTTATACCAACTTGAAATGGCTAGAACACTTACAAGTTTGAAGATCTTGAATTAAATCTTGGATGATACTTGAGAGTGTTCTTGAGTTTACTCTTTTGGTAATTGGGGAATAAACATAAAATGACTAGTTTTGGGAGTAAACTGATGCTTAAGGCATGAGTTTACATTTTCGGGGGCATTTTACGGCCCAAACATAAAAATTTGGCCGTGAACTTCTAAGCTACGTGGTATTCGCGGTTTAGAAATTTCGAGACCCGAGACGGCCCATCCGTTCACCCGTTCGTTCAAAGATTAATTATTAAAACAATCAAATGAACTTATTTTTCCTAAAAACAAGTAAAAGTGAACTTGACTTATAATATGAAGTGATTGACTTTTAGGGTTTGACCGAATGAAAATTTCGGGTTGTCACAAAAACAACTACTCGTAGTTCAAGATCGTGGGTAGTGTAGTTGACTTCGTGCGTCTTGAGTTGTCCTGAGGCGTAAGCGATGACCTTACCTCGTTGCATTAGTACGCATCCAAGACCTTGATTACATGCATCACAGTAGACCACGAAGTCTTCTGTTCCTTTTGGCAAGGACAATACAAGTGCGTTGCACAGTGCTTGCTTCAGTGTTTGGAATGCAGCATCTTGTCTTTCTTCCTAATTGAAAGTAACTCCCTTTTGGGCCAGGGTGGTAAGTGGTTTCGCAATCTTCGAGAAGGTTTGTATGAACCTTCAGTAGTAGCCAGCAAGGCCCAAGAATTGTCGAATTTCCGTTGGGGTTCTTGGAGCTAACCAGTTCTCGATTGCTTTGATTTTGGAAGGGTCAATGTGTATTCCGTCTTTGCTAACCACGTAACCTAGGAAATCTGCCTTCCGAATCCAAAATTCGCACTTGGAGAATTTTGCGTATAGCGTCTCTTTTCCTAGCGTTTCCAAGACTTGTCGGAGCTGTTGACTATGATCCTCTTTATTCTTTGAATAAATGAGTATATCGTGTATGAATGCGATCACAAATTTGTCCAAGAATGAACGACACACTCTGTTCATTAAGTCCATGAACACCGCCGGTGCGTTTGTTAATCCAAAAGGCATCACTACAAACTCGTAGTGACCATAACGAGTCCGAAAAGCTGTTTTGGGAACATCTCCTTCCAAGACTCGTAATTGGTGGTACCCGGATCTTAAGTCGATCTTTGAGAAATAACTCGCTCCCTGGAGTTGGTCGAATAGGTCGTCGATGCGTGGTAGTGGGTATCGGTTCTTGATAGTGAGCTTGTTAAGTTCTCGGTAGTCGATCCACATACGGAAAGATCCATCCTTCTTCTTTACGAATAAGACTGGTGCTACGCAAGGTGAGAAGCTCGGCCTGATGAATCCTTTGTTGAGTAGTTCGTTCAGTTGGCTGAATAACTCCTGCATCTCTGCCGGTGCTAGACGGTACGGCGACTTAGCTACTGGTGTAGCTCCGGGAATTAAGTCGATTCTGAACTCGACTTGACGTTCCAGTGGAACTCATGGGAGATCTTCAGAGAAGATATCAGGAAAATCGTAGACATCTGGAATGTCTTTGACGCTCTTCGTTTCTTTTTCCTTATCTACCACGTGGGCTAAGAAGGCATAGCACTCCTTACGTAGGTGTTTCTGGGCTTTGACGCAAGAGATGTTTTGTAAGTTGGTACCGGGTTTGTCACCACAAATGACAAGAGTTTCGCCGTTTGGCAGATTCAAGCGAACAATCCTTTCGTGACAAAGTATATCGGCATGGTGTAGGCTTAACCAATCCATACCGATGATGACATCAAAGCTCTTTATAGTGATCGACATTAGATCAATTTAAAATGAATGTTCGTTTAGAGTTTGTGTGTAGCCTATGTACATATCGTTCGTGCTTTCTGTTCTACCGTTTGCCATTTCTACTGTGAATATCTTATTGATTGTTTTAGGGTTCTGTTTTAGTATATGCTTGAATTTATGACTCACGAAACTCCTCTTCGCACCACAATCAAAGAGTATGCATGCATAAACGCTATTGAGGAGAAACATACCCATAACCACCGTGGGATCAGCTATCGCTTCGTTCTGCCCTATTTCCAGCACTCTTCTTATGCCGCCAACATTCCTTGCCTTAGGGCAGTCCCTCTTATAGTGTCCATCCTCACGGCATCCATAACATGCCTGGCCTACACCGGCTCCTTGGACTTGGGTGATCGGTTGTGCTGGTGCTCTATAGAAACGGGCAGTGTGCCCCTTCTTGTTGAAGGTGTTGTAGTGCATCTCCCGACAATTTCCGTTGTGATGGAAATTGCATTTGCTGCATTTTGGCAGGTTTCTAGCATATGGCTTTGCTGGTGTAGCGGTAATTGGTGCAGCAGTGGTAGTAGTAGCGGCATAGACTGCCACGATCTGTTGTTTCTTGGAAGGTTCCTGTGAAGGTTGACTCTTCCTTTTGTTCCAGAACCTCTTCTTGTTGTTGTTGGTATTGTCGTTGTTGTTGTTGCTTCCTCTGGGTTGTTCAGGTGTGGTAGTTGCGAAGTTTTGGCAGACCCCATTATCTACGAGAGCTTGTGCCAACTGTTTGGCGCTATCGAAGGTGATTGGTTTGGAAGCTAGAAAACTTCCTCGAATCTGGGGTGACAGTCCCCAGATGTACCTTTCGATCTTCTTGCTCTCTAGAGCAACTATTCCTGGGCAAAGGATTGCCAAATCACTGAGCCTGTTGGTACAGGTCGTGATATCTGAGCCTACCATGGTAAGGCCTCAAATTTCCTGTTCAAGCTTTTGCAATTCTCCCCGAGGACAGTACTCCTGCAGTAAGATTTGTTTTAGGTTCTCCGAGCCCATAGAGTTAGCCATTACTAGCGTTAGTGACTTGACATGGCCATTCCACCATGTCAAAGCTCTCTCAGAGAAAGTACAGGCAGCGAACTTCACTTTGTTCCCTTCCGGACAAGAACAAATCTCGAAAACTGCTTCAGTTATCTCTATCCACTGTGATAGAGCCATTATCCCTCCAGTCCCATTAAAAGTAATGGGTTTTCTATTCATGAAATCCTTGTACGTACAATCCCCTGAACGACCTGGGCGTTGGCCATTCGTAGAACTATTCACTCCCCCACCAGAACCATTGTTACTCATTTGGGCCATTGCAGCTCTTACTGTACCCGTTACAGCGGCTATCAATGTGGCATTTTCCGTTGATGGAGGCGGTGGTGGTGGAGTCATTGTTCCCGGCCTGGGTCTTAGGTTTGGACGAGGAGGTATCGCGCTGCCAAGAATTAAAAATAAAAGATTATAAGTTTCGGTGGTTGAGAGTTTGAATGATAATGAGTTAAGTATCTTTAATAGTTCGAGAATTTGGTTTGACCAACACAGGGTTTTGAGTTTGATTTACCAATGGAGTTTGAATAACAATAAACAAACTCATGAACTCGAATGAAATGCATAGAATTAACACACAAAAGAGATATGTCCTATATATATATATATATATATATATTAAACATATGGTTGTGTTACATCCGAAGTTAGAAAATTGTGACCTTTTTGAAGGTCTCCGATTACATGAAGTTAAAGAGGGTAAGACTTTTAGCCGATGGTCCTATTCTATATCAACATTTTGGGATTCGGCAAGCACTACTTGCAACGTAGGTTGCGCTTGGAGCTTGACTCCGCATGCGATTGCTTTGCCTCCATAAGACGCCTATCGAAGGCGGCTTATTGTTCCCTCATCTCGGAGAGGGCTGCAATCATTTGTGCTTGGAATGCGTCGGTTTGCAGTTGGGCATTATCCTGTGCTCTGTCCAGCCTACGGATTTCGGAAGTGTGAACTTGTACTTCCACGTTGACTTCACGAATCCGGCTGGCTTGAACCCCGGATTGATAGGACTAGTTGGCTAGCTTGCCCACCATGACTGGAAGTGCTCGATTGGCTAAACCTCTGCCACGGACATCGTAGAAGTCTCGACACATGGCGTAGGGAGGACGTATCCCTTGTTGCTGACTCCAATGGTGGAGGTGACTTCCCCAAATGGGAGTCGGTACCTGGAAGTTCCTCCTAATAGCGGGAGGTTGAGCGGCTGGAGGGTCAACTACTTTTGGTTTTGAGTCCATCCCAGATTCATCCCCTCCCTCCAACTCGATAGGTTCTTCATCCTCTTCGGGATCTTCTTCGATCCATCCCCCGTTGCCTTGGTTGGGGTAGTAGGGGTCGTTGGGGTGATGAAATCCAGCCATTGAGTTTATACGTGAATAGGGTTATAGGAATTGAATAAATTATGAAACATGTAATACTAAACATGTCGATTAAACTATTGCATGTACCAAATACTCCTATAGTATTTAAATTTTTATGTTTGATACTGGTGTTTATTTTTGGTAATTTTTGACTTGTTGCTCACTACGACCCTTCTTCGACATACGTTAGTCTAATCTCGGATAAATATAGTTGATCAGGTTATATTCGTCCCAAATTCGATTACATATATCGAGAGCTAATTGTAGTGTCCAACTCGTCTCAATACTTCTTGTATAGTTCTAACCATGAGGATATATCGTCGTAAGCATGTATTTGTATTTTTACAACCCAAATAATCTAAATTAAATGAAACGAGGCCTTAGGTGTAAAAACGTTTTGTCAGAGAGTTTTAGTCCCTTATGCATTTATAGTTTGTATATCTTTTGTGGTTTGATATACTTAGTTCACTATAAACAATACTCTGATACCAATCTGTCACACCCCCAAACCAGAACGGCGGAATCGTTCGAGAGCGGATGACTTCATGTAGTATCGTAACAATTGAATACATAGTAAAGAAAGCAATACAGCCATCACAGATATAATTTAAAAGTTTACATTTTTTAAAGGTACTTGTTTCAAAATAAAATTACAATATGATGTTTAAAATGAAATTAAACTAACGCCATAGCGTCCCTTCTTCAAAAGCTGTAGTTTTACCTATATTACTGAATCCTTGAGAAATACAAGTAGTTTTGAAAGAGTAGATCAACATTTAAGCTGGTCAGTTCATAAGTATTTAGTGACAATGTTTATATGAAAAAGAATGATAATGGTTTGTTCATGTTAAATGTTCCAAGAAAATCCCATGTTTTCTACTATAGTAGATGGTAGTTTGATTGTACCAAAACTGTAATTGAAAAACCCGTAAATCAATGTGTTTTTAATACTCCATGTGAGTTTTATAACCATGCTATTTGACCAGGATGCCTATAACAACATTCTTCAAGCATTGGAAAGTTATGACGTTTGTCACCCCAAGCCTGCCGGCCTAGTTGTAGCTAACAACTTAGGTGCGGGATTGTCAATCCCGTATAGATCTATACACAAGTATCACGCTCCCCCTACAAGGGATTATGGTATATAATACAGGACTGAAAATGCATACTTGAAAGTACGTGAAATGTCTCACAAAATTTAGTATAAAATAGAATTATGTATGAAAATGTCCATTTGTTCTTGTATATGAGAATATCTCTTTGATGTAGTGTTTCTAGTGTGTAAATGTTCCTGATTTTCTCATAAACTATACCTATTATAGTTTTTCAAAGTGTGTGTTTCGTTCGTATAGTAAACCCTAGTGTAATGCTCACTCATTATGTAAAGTATAACACGTAAAGTGACTTGACTAATCACATATACCTAATGTAAGAATGGAGCATTTGACTTGTGTGTGTGTATATATATATATATATATATATATATATATATATATATATATATATATATATAAACACGTTTTATTTCCACAAGACAGGGTGTTATTGAAAATATTTATTTCATACAAGAATACTCATGTAGTAGTTTATGAATCACATATGATTACTTAGATAAAGAGTGAATCGTTAAGTTATACACGATAATAAATGTGTTTTTTACTTGCAGTTCCCCCCTTAATATTGTATAAAAAGCATTTATCAAACATTTAAAAGCGTAGTTTATAGGGGTATGAACTTACTTGAATGCTCGAAGAAGGCGAGATGAAAACCGAGCAGAACTTTGACTCGAGAAAGTGGATTTTATCAGGATTCTCGGGAGCACAAATGACCTTCGGGGATTGAGTATGGAAACCGGGGCTTCGGGATATCACGTGCACGGAAAACGAGGCAAAAATGCAAGAAAGATAAGAGGAACTGAGCATTTTCCCCGGAACCCTCGCATCCCTTTAATAGGGTCTGGGAACCGCCTCGGTACGCTGGGTGTACACGGTTACGCTGGGCATACGTGTGCATCATGCATGACCGCATCCTCGACTACCTCGGAGCTCAGATGGGATGGGGCATAGCCTCGCATAGGGGGCGACGTGGACGATCCGAGGCCTAGTCCTCGAGTACGCTGGGCGTAAGTCGGATTGGCCCGGTGACTCCTCCTTCGGATAATACCGAAATTTGATTTAAATTTATATTTTTATTATTTAGTAAACTTAAAAAATTCATATCTTTTTCGTAAGAGCTCCGTTTTCGACGTTCATTATATCCACGCGTATGTGAGACTACGCTCTACAACTTTCGTTTAGACTCCGTCGGCAAATTTTGAAATTATTTTTATTATTTATTTATTAAAAGGTCGGGGTAAGAAAAGTTCGTTAGAAATCCATAACTTCTTTATCCGATGTCTGTTTTTGCCAGACTTTTTACCGTTGAAAAACCATTGTCGAGACCTTCGATTCTCATTTAGGTCATTCCGGTCAAAAGTCGCTCGAACTCTGTTTCGAGTTCTTAGCTGTCTATCGCTATGCCGAACTTGAAAAAATCATAACTTCCTTATACGAAGTCAGATTTGGACGTTCTTTTTATGTACGATCACGGTTTAATGATATCTAACATAGTAGGTAACCAAATAGAGACTTTTGTACATTTTAATTTTCAAAGTTAATTTCGTTATTTTAAAAAGTGGTTACAATACTTGGCTTTTTAAGTCATTACATAGAATCGAAATATCGGGTTGTCACAAAGATACTATTATATACTATACCTGTAGATTTGTTCTATCTATCCTAGTACAAAAGGATACTATACGGGACTAACCATTCGGAAACCCACCTGTTAGCAACAGAGGTAATGAACATCTGCAGATGCGTATGGTTAATACTTATACTAGGGGTACCTTTACGGGACTAACCATTCCTTCGACCTATTGTTAGCTACAGAGGAAAATGAACATCTACGAATGTTCAAGGTTAATACTTTTCGGCAGTCGCGATGTCGTGTTTATCCTAATACAAAAGGATAATACTTATATGGCTATATTTTCCCTATTACTTTTATTTTGTGATACGTTCACATAAACGAGGAGGTAGACTATATATTGTTAATAGTAGTCATACAGGGGAAAACCCATCTTTGTTAAAGCAAAACATTCAAGTCTTGGTAGAAGACTACTTTCAAAACATTCGGGTCTTAGTAGAAGACTACTTTTATACTAGTAGGATATATGGGATTTTCTAGGGTTTTCACACTTATATCAAATGTTTCATTCAAAGGTTTACATGGCATTATAACAACTTTCCAAAACAGAGTAATGACACTTAAATACTTATGAATTCACCAGCTTTATGCTGATCTACTCTTTCAAAATAACTTGTATTCTCAGGTCACCAGTAGATAAGTATGATGACCAGGTTTTTGAGAAGACGGAGCACAGACAAGACTCGTATTTTATTTTGATTACATATTTTGGTGTCTTATTACAATGAAAGAACACACATGTATTAAAACTTTACTTTTAATGCAATGGATGATGTTATTACTTGTTTACTACTTTACATTGTTATGATACTTCACATGACGTCCTCCACCCCTGAACGTTTCCGCCGTTCTTGGTTTTGGGGTGTGACATCTTTCTCCATAAATCATCCTATCATGGTGCTTTGGTGAAGGCAACCCAAAAAGACCATGCACAACCGGGTCAAGTACATACCAAATATAGTTATGGGCTTAGACACTAATCTAACAGTCTTCCACATGGATAAGTCTAGTAACTATAATGTAAATACAATCTAATTAGCAATCGTATCTCTCAAAGACGTTGTCGAACTTTGATCTTATTAGCAACTTGTCCTTTAGATAAGGGATCATATATTCCTCAATTCTACATATCATATAGACACGAGACATGGGTTATAATTATTCTCTCAGTCTATGTGTTGTTTCCTGATTTCCGATTTTTGATGACTGACAACAGACTACAATTGACCACATCAACTTAGTCATGGCTTGGCCAAGCGCTTAGGGTGTCATCACCAAATCATCGAGGGGCCCACAGATATCGCTTTTATTCAACTTTGGGTAAAAGGAACGAATAAACTTCGACTCAATGGTCGCTTGTACTCACTCACCGAATCACACACAACAATACGTTTTATAACACCAAGTTACTGGTGCGTTTGCATATTATCAATATGTAACCGAATCATAAGATACAACTCACACATCTTGGTTTCAAGAATATAAGATATTATCATCTCACTAATCACTCGGGATAAAATCCATGAAGCGGTCCAAGTGAGCGTCGGTTTAATCTAATACTCTAATCTTATAGCAACACTCATGAACTCTACAGCAAACTTGTGCTATGTCTAAATGCTTTAGTCAATCTACAGTCAGATTCATGACAGTCTTCTTTCATTCCTACTTCCAAAGAATGAGCGACTGTAGAGGGTTTGAATAATCTTATTATTCGGGAAGTCAAAACATACAAAGTGAAACACAAGAATAATACTGATCCTATATGGCCCCAAACTTTTGAGCATAAATAAAAAACATTTTATTTAATCACCATATTGATTACTCATTATTTGTTGTTTCGGGTAATCAACTTCTTACTTGAATTATAACAATAATTGTCCCATGCTCTTAGCATGCACACTATATTTTCCTATGGTCCTTACTTTGTGAAATAGTATAATTGAATAACATTTTCAATCACACTCATTTCACAATTCCCAATCCTTACCACAAGTGTGAGAATACCAAATTCTTGCCACTTATAGAATATGTTAGATTCTAACATTTTATGCAACAGTCCATTCATAATATCACTGCGCCAAAGTCACCAAGACTTTGCCAATGAAATTACAAAGTGCTCTATTGGAGATTGCTACAAGACAATTCCATAGATTTGAAGTCTCACATTCAGAGTACATTCCTTTGAACATTCTTCTTGCATAAAAGTTTCTAATCTAGACATAGATTCTCGATATCCAACTCCTAATATGGAAACATTTCCATATTTTCCGTACGACAACTCATTATTAATAGAATCATATCTAATCATAATAATGTCATTATGGTCCATTCGTTACTATACTTCCAACTGCTTACAAGCGACCAATCCTTGATGAACCTTAGATTCTCCTTGACAGTTGTTTAATTATTTTCGTCAAATCCGGTTTTATTCCCTTTTTTTCCTTCTAAATGCCCTACGCATTTGGAAAATTTAGAACGGTCGAATATTACAGCATATGCAATCGATCCTATACCCAAATCATATGTGATACCATTCATAATGAAAACGTGATACTTTACCAGTTTCTTAGTATAATATTGTCATAATATTTCTAGTTGTCGTGTTCTCAAAATTCGAACTATGATGAGGGATGTCGTAATCAGAATCGAACTTTGAGAATGCAAATAATAAATATATCCCTGACTAAATTCAATTAAAATTTCTTGATCTAAGCTTTTAGATTGGAAACAAAGTATAACATTCTGTAAGTCCCTAATCTGCCCGTGTATCAGTCAGATCCGTTTGATGGTGCGGAATCCCAATCAAACGGATGATGTCAGATCAAAAATAGAAGAGAAGAAGAAGAAGAATCTGATGAATCTATGTATGTATTGATATGAATTATAATCCGGATACAAAAGATTCACACACGATTTCTCTCTCTGGCCGTAAACTACTTCGTGTTCATCAATCCTTACTCCTCACCCTAACACTTCTATTTATACTTGAATATGGGCCGGAAACAAATGGGCCGTAAACGAGTTTACGGCCGTAAGGTGTTTACGGCTGTCAACTAGACCGAAAACTCCACAATTATTACACAAAAATACAATGCCCAGAAAAGTAAAGTATAAACCATATTTTGACCCAACACATTCTCCCCCTTGGTTTATAGCAAAACAACTTTTCAACCCCTTCTACTTTGCAAAGTAAACTTTTGTTTTCTATAATTAATATTGCCAACTTGCAACACTTAAAATAATAATCATGCTCCTACTAACATGACGATTATATCCATTCCAGCATAACATTTATGCACCCACTAGCTTTGACACGTATTCACAAATCAGCCAAACTTGTAGAAAACAATACTTATTGACTTCCAAAGTTCATATTTTTCTAATACGATATGCTTCGATAAGCCTTTATCTAAGCTTATCAAACTCATAAACCTTTCTTTAGATAGTTAACATGTGTGTCTAAACTAATTCAGAATTTTATTACTAAGTCCCAAATGTTCAGGCTAATCACCAAATCTCACAATTCGAACTATGAAGAGGGATGTCGTAATCATAATCGAATTTGAGAATGCAATTTACATAATCGCTATCTCCTTAAAATCTCTTTTAGTGAAAGCATTTCCTCACAATCATTTTCATGAAGGAGAGAAACCTTATTACACTTAGATTTTATGGTGTATGTGTTCCTATCCATGCGAATTTGTCATAACCATAATCATTAGATAATGTTTGCGACAAATCCAAACTCTTATGGACAGAACTTCTTCATACTTAATTTCTTGCCATCAAGGGTCCCACCATTGCTTCCAAGTTATTTAGCAGCTCACCCATGCTAGTCAATGTACTTTCATTGAACAAGGTGCTTGCCTTATGCAGTCTATTGAGAACTTGTAGAACTCATATGCATAATCAACTTAACTGGATTGGCACAGAAACAAGAATACGTCAACACGATAGGCTACAATCCTCAAATTGTATGCTAGTGTTTAATAGGTCTACTCTTGATTAGTTCTTGAATCTTTTCAAGATCATTTACACTCCCACTAACCTCTTGAATTATTAGATTCTCTGATCAAGAAACATTTTTTTTGATAAAACAAATATTCAAGAGTTAGTGTGTGTCTATATCAAGACAAACCACTACACACAGTTGGTCTTTGTTGGTCTTTGTCTTCTCTAAGACAACACAACCTACCAATTCAAAACATGCAAAAGTAAGAAAAACAATCTTCTATTTCACATTTGATGAGTGTGATAGATCTTCTTAATATGTGTCACTCAATTCATAATCTTGGAGTATGACTCTAAGACTTGATTTTGGAACGAAGTGTGACTCATCAGTTTGATTTAACCATTTCAACAATTTCCGATTCCATTTCTTAGCCATACTTGTGTACTAAGATACCCTTAGAGGATCAATTGTGATATGGTTCTTAATCATTAAGACGATCATAAAAACTGTTACAAAAGTACTCTCCCTTCTTCTTAGATTGGGGAAACTTTTTATGTTTCTACCTTCATTGATTCTACTTATTCGTTTTGGCATTCATTGAAACTTTTTCCAATGATTTAGAATTACACTTAATCCTGTAAGGATGACCACATTTACTAGACTTTTAGTAATCATGACGAATAATGTTATTATTATTTATGGTGGACTTGACTAGTGCACAACATTGTGTACTAGTTCCTTTAGTCCTTCACTTGACTCAGATACTTATGTGAACAAAGAATTGGTCTTAATTAACTAAGTATCAGGATGTCCATACATCACACAATACAAGTTGTATTATTCCAAGTTTCTGTCCAACTGAAACTTGGGCGATGGGAATCTTTCCTTACTTAGAAAATAATGACACTTACCATAAATAACATGACTAAGAATCACATCCATTTCAACATTGCTAATAATAGAAATAATCAGGCATCAATTTTTCATACATGTCATTGCAAGGATAAATAAATAACAAAAAAATCAAAATTTATTTTATTGCGGAAAAAGTTGTCCTTACTATGCAACCCAATTGAAAAACTATGCTATTAGATTTCTTAGCAATTTATTCTAACTCTAAAGTAGCGTCTCAAAAATCCGATCTTTGAATCCATGTGATCGAAATCCATTTCTTCACGATCAGACTCGGCTCACTTCTTCCTTTAAGCTTCCTTTCTTTTCTTCAATTCTAGAAAACATCAAAAATGTAATCTTATCACATAATGTATCAAGAATAAATAAAAATAGGAACTTATAGAGTTAGTTAATGGATTTTACCTAAAGTAGAGCCATACGTCTTGACTCTCCCATCTCTTAGATCTCTCAGGTAGACATGGCAGCTTCGTCTCCAATGCCCCTTCTCTTGGCAATTAAAGCAAATTGACCTTTTTGGAACAACACATGGAACTACTTCAGACTTTGCCTTTCTCTTATGATCAAACTTTTCGACCATGGCACGCCTTTCTTTGCCATTGCCTATGTCCATGGAGGTTTGGAAGGTAGATCCACCAATCAACTTTGCTTCTCCGGTGCGCCAAATCATTGTTGATTCAGCAGCAACACGCAAATAGGTGAGATCAATGAGGGTCACATCGTGGTCTATCATATAGTACTCTCTTACGAACTCACTATATGATTCAGGAAGCGATTGAAGAACCTAATCAACTGCTAGCTTCTCACAGACAATGACTCCCAATATTCTTAATTATCAATGTGTGATTTCATCTCTAAGACATATGCACACACTGACTTTCCTTCTTCATGTTTACTTGCCAAAAGGGATTGAGTGAGCTTAAACTTTTCAAGCCTTTGAGCTTGTGGGTTAGGGAGGATAATCGGAGGAGGTGGAGGAAGTGAAGCATGATCTCTTGTTCCTCGATCGAATCGTGGAATATTATCTTCATGTGGAAAGCTTGTTCCAAGCGATTTGGGAAGACCATAGTTAGAATCAGACATGTACAAAATGGAAGAAAATTCAAGTTAGTTGATTTATTGGGTCCTTAAGAAATCATCCAAATGAGATATTAAGGCTAGGACCCAATACAATACTCTACAACATGGGATATAGATGTCGTAACCTAAATTGCAGAACATTTGAAGGTAAGTGAATGACGATTCACTAATTTTCCACCATGAAAAACGAAAAAGAGATTAAGTTTAAAATGTATTAAAAACTCCTAGATGCTTTGAGATTCATTGAACTTTTCAATGGCATGTTTAAATCTCGATATGCCCCTCGATTTGTGACTCGGATGCCGAGGATCACAAAACAGGGTGTGAATAACCATGCAAACTTACATGGTGCCCCCAATGTTATAGTAACCTATTTGATGTGCCGGTTAACCACACACGCTCCACCAAACTATGGAAAACATCGAGTCACCCTTCGCTACCTTTTCTTATAACCCATTTAGTGTGCCGGTTAACCACACACGCTCCACGAACGTCTTCACAAGGGTACAAAGTGTAATTTCATGGAATTGCATCAAATTTACTTTTGCCTAAAGTAACTACGATTGGGAATTTTGTAAAGACATTTAGTTACTTTATAATTCATTATACTTTTAATTGAAAGGGTTTGCCCTATCCTACCCATTCGGCTAAAGACCCTCCACTAATCAAAAGTGCGGTGGGTAAGAGTGGATACCCAATGATGGTCGTTTTACAGGCCGCTTCCTTAAACACCCCTTATAGACAAGCTTCATGAACGAGGCCTATTAATGGTAAGGCTGACATTTAAGTTATACATATATAATATTAGACTTTTAATTTTATATATAGTATAAGAGTGCATTTTACATTTTTTAAAAATACTATGTGGTCTAATTTAACAGATTACACTTTTAATCTAATTAAATGTAAACCATATCGTTATGGATTTAGTAACTCTCTTTTAATTATACACTTAATTAATTTAATAAAATCATAAGGGTGCAATTTGAACTTTTCAAAAATTAGCATTTTAGAATTTAACATTTTAAAATTAAACTTTTAATTAAATTTTAAATTCCAAAACTTGAGGGCAAGTTTTGAAACTTTTCAAAACTATCAAGATCAAATTACAAAAAATTAAAATTAATCAAATAATTAGTAATTATCTAAATTTGACCTAATTCAATTTCTTACTAGATAATTCAACACAAAATTACAAATAATTAATATTTATCTTATAAACAAGTAATTATCTTAATTTTGACAATTATCTTCTATTTCAGTAAGGATGATCACCAAATATTGATAAAATCTGGATTTTATTAATGATTAACGTTTTGGTAATTATGCTTTAGAAAAAAAATAGCAAAAATCTCAATTTTCCCTCTATCTGACTCCTGGACTCGCCGAGTTACTGTCTGGACTCATCGAGTTGGGCAGACTCGCCGAGTCCAGCAAGTGACTCGACGAGTTCAGTCGGGCAGAGGGCATAAATCGATTTTTCAAGCAGTGGATGAACATGTAAACATCAAATAAAACATAAATCAATCAAGGCTCTGATAGCACTGATAGGTTTTTTTTTTACAAAAGAACATCCTATGTGCTCATGCAAACCCTAAAGCTTGGATCTAGGTTTCTCTATTGTACATGCAATTTATCCAAGACTTATAAAACCTAGATCTAGCATACTAATTTCGAAATTGACATGTAATAATAGATCTAGATGATTACCTCTTGTAGAATGGCTTAAATCTCTTCAATCTTCTTTCCTTGGAGCTTAGAGTCACAAATGTGCTCCTCTAATGGTTTACAAACACCAAGAGCAAAAGAATGACTAACGAGAAGAAGGAGGAGCACCAAAAGCGTCCTAGGGTTCTTCCAAAAGAGTTCACCACGTTTTTGGGGCCATAGGGGTCTTTATATAGTGAGCCATTAGGGTTATCAAACAAAGGAACCCTAATTCGACTGCTTAGGCTCCAAGCAGCCCATAGACTCCCTTTAGAACACCCCTTGGACGAATTCCTTATGGGCTTCCCATAGAATTCATCCATCCTATGTTCCAAGGTGATTCATAGCCCAATTGCGATTATTTTATAATTACAATTCCAGTCCCCTAAGTTTAATTAATGTAATTTAGTCACAAAACTAATTCTCAATTAATTTTTGACTAATATTAATTAAACAATATGATTTCTCCTTTAATATATTATTCATATAATGTATTAATAAATCATAATTAATCTTCTTTCTCCATAAATCATCCTATCAAGTTGCTTTGGTGAAGGCAACCCAAATGGACCATGCACAACTGGGTCAAGTACATACGAAATATAGTTACGGGCTTAGACAATAATCCAACAGTTGGAAGTAACAAATGTTTCATTAGGATCCCGGGTCGTATGGTATTATTCTCTTGGAGTCGTACCCCAGGTGGGAACAGAGGCCGATATTGAGGATCCTATCTCGCGGCGAATCGCTAAGGATCCCATGTTAAAATTTTAGGATCTTGGGCTACAAGATCAAGAGTGCTGCTTCTTGAGGCTTGTGGATTTCTATCCTTTTACTCTTGAATTCCTTGAGAATTGTCCTGTTATTCTCTTGTTGTTAGGCGACTTGTCGTTCTATTCTGTTCATCATCGCGAAGATTTTATTGTTGGAAATCAGCACAGGAGGATCCTGGAGACCTTGGGTAACGATTAGAGAGGTGTTTTACTTCGGTGCTTCTGAGGCTTTCTTGGGAGCTCCATCTACAGGTAGTGGAAGGTTTTCGGAGGAAATGGGAGGAATTGAGGAAGAGGGCGGGCTCAGTTATGTAAACATGAATTTTTGAAAGATTTTGAACACCATGGCCCCACGGTGGGCGCCAAATTGCTTTGGTGAAAAAAATGAACAATCAATACTCAAGTAAATTGTATGAAAGGTTGTGATGTTCAGGGTAAAGCAATTATAAGATGATAATGAAAGTGACACAAGTGATTTACAAGGAAAGCCTGTGATCCTTGTTGGGATCTCTGGCATAAAACCTGATAATGATCACCTGCCTTGATGATTTTATTGATTGAAGAAGTTGATTACAGAGTAATGTAAAGAATGTAAGTACAAAATCATAGGTAAGCTAAGTGTCCCCATAGTGTGAAGAATACAGGTGTTATTTATAGTCTAAAACTACTACCTATATCTCTGATAATCCCGGGATCCTTCGAGATCAGCTCATAGATGTTATTTGACTTGGTATTCCGGGTCTTTTGCATGGTTAAGATGATTCTTCGTTGAGAATAATTCTTTAGCTGACTATTTCTGCACATGTGAGAAAAAAAAAAAGAAGCATATACTTGTTATACATGTTAGTCAAATAAATTATAATAATCAGGATCCTAAAGTATGTTTAAGGATCCTGAGCTTTGAGGATCCTGAATGTAATTCTAGGATCCTGGCCCTAACACCTATTATAAGATATAAGAGGATAATGTATCTTTGCTTGTGGATTTCTGTACTCATTCTTTCCACTTCTTTGAGTATTGTCCTGCTATCATTTTGATGTTTAGTGACTTGTCATTCCAGTCTCTTCATCATAGTGAAGATTTCATTATTGAAAATCAACACAGGAGGATCCTAAAGTCCTTAGGTAGCGACCAGAGAGGTGTTTTTCTTGAGGGCTTCAGAGGCTTTCTTGGGAGCTCCCTATGGGGGTGGAGGAAGGTTTTAATAGGAAATGGGAGGAATGGAGGAGGAAGATATGGTTGGTTGTGTAGACATGATTTTCCGAAAAGTTTTGAACACCACGACCCCACGGTGGGCACCAAATTGTTTTGGTCAAAAATCAACTAAGTAGAATCTAACCAAATTACATGAGAGGTTGTGATGTCTGTGGTAAATCAAGTAAGGAATGTTAATCAAATGGCACAAGTGAGTTGCAAGGAAAGCCCTTGTTCCTTGATATGATCTCCTACATAAAACCTTGAGAGGTGATAATGATCACCTGCCTTGTTGATTTTATTGATGTAAAATGTTGAATACTGAGATGAATGCGTAAATGTAAGTAGAATATTCATGGATGAACTAAGAATGTCCCTAGTGTGGTATTTACATGTGCTATTTATAGTCTAATGCTAATAACCAAAAGTCTGATAATTCCAAGATCCTCCAAAATCAGCATATGAACGTTATTTGACTTGGTATTCTGAGTCTTTTGCCTAGTTGAGATGACTCTCCGTTGAGAATGGGTCTTGTGTTAACTCGTTCTTCACATGTGAGAAAAATAAAGAAAATTTAATTGTTGAATGTGTTAAAAATATTAGCGGTAATAGTCAAGATCTTAAGATATTTTAAGAATCCTAAGACTTCAGAAGTATTTGAGGATCCTAAATATGAGTCCAGGATCCTGCCCCTAACACTAAGGTTGTATGCTGAAGATCATAAAAAGGATCAAGGACTTTCCTTGTAACTCACTTATCTCACTTTGATTACTATTTGGTATTTGCATTACCTTAAACACCACAACCTCTCATGCAATTTGGTTGAATAATACTTGATTAATTTTTGACCAAAACAATTTGGCACCCACTGTGGGGCCATGGTGTTCACGATCGTTCAAGAATCATGTATACCCAACCAACCATATCCTCTTCCTCCATTACTCCTATTCCCTCTAAAAACCTTCCACCACCACCAAACGGAGCTCCTAAGAAGACTTTTGAGGCACTAGAGAAAAATACTTCTTCGATCGCTACCCAAGGATTTCACGATCCTCGTAGAGTGATTTCCAACAATGAGCTCTTTCCTATGATGAAGAGACTGGAATAACAAGTTAGTCAGTAGTAGGAGGAGGACAACAAGACATTGATAAAGGAAATAGAATGAATGAATATGGAGATACATAAACCCCAAGAAGCAACACCCTCGGTCTTGCAACCCAAGATCCTAAGCTCTGACGATATATGATCCCCAAGAAACAGCCGAAAGACATGATCCTCAACACCCACACATGCTCCTACTTAGGGTGTAACTCCAAACGAGTGATCCCATGTGATCCAGGATCCTAGTGAAACCTTCATCACTCCCAACAACAAGGATTCCAGTTGCTTCGTGAATAATAATACTTTTGATACTAACTCTATAGACCTTGATGCAGGAATGATCACGGTCAAGGCGAAGGAACTTCAACAGTTAAGGCAGATGATCTAGAGTGTGCCTGGAGCGGTCCAACCAATACCAGAAGTATCTCCTACGAGCCACAATATCTCGAGATTTGCTCCTGCGATAGTTAAAACTGAAGTCCCAAAGCGCTTCCAAACTTCCAACATGAAACTCTACGATGGAACTACGGATCCTGAAGAACATGTGACACAATACATGGAAAGAATGGAGATCATCCCCATTCCCTCACATTTGAAGGAAGCTTGTCTATGCATGGGTTTCGATTCAACCCTCACAATATCAGCTTTAAAATGGCTTCTTACTGTTCCTCCTTACTCTGTTACTTCATTTGTTCACTTAGTTTTAATAATCAATTTTCTTGTAGCAGAATAAGAGGTACCACAAATGTAAGATCCTCACAAGATCAGTTCTCAGGAATCCCATAGGGATTTTATGAACAGGTGTCGTAGGGAGTCTATGAGTATCCCCAACATCAATATGGCAACTGTCGTAAAAGCCTTCAAAATGGGCTTAAAGAAAGACTCTCCTTTCTACTAAGACCTTGTAATGACTCCATGCAAAACAATGGACGAAGTAAGAAACGGAGCACTAAGGTTCATAAGGCTCGAAGAAGACAATGAGATCCAAAAGAGAAGCAACCTACCAATGTTATAAGACAACCCTAAGAGGAAGGCCAACTCCTTGGTCTAGAGATTCTATAAGTCCATACCATATTCCAAACCTGATCATCGTAGGGTTAATGCCCTTGAATATGAATGGGAGGAAGAAGAATTTTTCAAGATAACTGACTATTGCTTTTCTATGGAGTTTTCAGGTTTAATATTTGCTATGCAGGATCTTGCAAACAAGGAAAGACGGACAAGAAAGAGAGAAAAGTCCACCGCCTAGAAAGATAAAATCCCAATGGTTTACATACCACGAGGACTTTAGTTACATTACGAAAGACTCCATAGCCATCATGAACGAGATCAGTTAGCTACTCAGTAAGGGATACCTCAAAGAGATCCTTGGAAGGAGACGAGAAAGATCCAAAGAAAAGGATCACGATCCTCATAAGATCTTAGAGAAACCAGGATCCCCTCATACGGACGCCAAGGTAATCAGTGTTATCTCTAGAGGATCTTAAATTTGTGGTACCTCTTATTCTGCAAGAAAAAAGGGATGCCAAAGTGTCGAAAATGGAGAAAGAAGAAAGGCCTCAAAAGAATATGTCAATCACAATTGAGATGGAGACCACCATCGATTAAGTAGATAGAGTAGATGTTCAGGATCCCCACCATGATGGATTGGTGATCACTCTTTACATTGCCAACCATCTCACCAGAAGGATCCTTGTCGGCGGAGGATCCTCGGTAAACACTATAATCCTGGATGCCTTAAAAGGAATGAACATCCTAAATTCTGAAATAGTCAAAAGACCCTCAGTAGCAATAGGATTTAGTGGCGAAACAAAGCATACAGTTGACGAAATAAGGTTGCCTATCTACATAGATGGGGTAAACTCTATGCAACGGTTTTGCGTAATTGATACATTATCCTCCTTTAATTTTATATTACGAAGACCATGGATCCACGACATGAAAGTGGGCCCATCAACATACCATCAATGTGGGAAGATGCCCATCCTATGGGGGACAATGAAGATCATAGGTGACCAACAAGAATCCAAAAAGTGCTACAAGACCTCGATGATGACTTCCACAGCCCCACAACAAGCATACCATTTAAATTAAAAGGAACGTGATGTAGTAGAAGCCGGAGAACAGGATACAAAAGAAGTTCCCCTTCACCTTAAGGATCCTGATATGAAAAATACCCATAGGATCCTCATTGCTAGAAAACATATAAGAAGATATAAAAAAGTTCCCAAAAGAAATAAGGAAAACCTTCACATGGAAGCATGAAGACATGACATGTACATACAATAATATAATAACTTACAAACTAAACATTGATCATTCTTTCAGAACCATACATCAAAAAAGAAGAAATTTGCATCAAAAGGAATTAGATCATCCAAGAAGAAGTAGAAAAACTTATAAAAACAGGGATGATCAAGGAGGTCAAGTTCCCAAGGTAGGTAGCCAACATGATCGTCATATAGAAGAATAATGGTAAATGGAGAGTATGTGTGGACTATAATGATCTTAACAAGGCTTGACCTAAGGATCCTTTCCCCCTACCACACATAGATTCCTTGATAGATGCTACGGCTGGCCACAAGCTATTAACATTGATGGATACATCACCAGAGTTCCAACAAATTCAAATGGAACCATCGTTCAAGGAGGATACCACATTCATAACCCCAACAGGTATATATTGATATATTGCTATGCCTTTTGGTCTTAAAAATACTGGTGAAACATACCAAAAACTAGTTAACCGAATGTTCAAGGATAAACTACAGGACACCATGGAATTCTACGTCGATGATATGGTGGTCAAGTCAAAGAAAGCTGAAGATCACCTCAAGGATCATGAAGGATCCTTCAACATACTAGACAAATACAACATGAAGTTGAATCCTTCCAAATGCTATTTTGGAATCAGATAAGGGAAGTTCCTTGTAAACATGGTGACTAAAATAGGAATAAAAGCAAGTCTGAAGCATATAAAGGCCATCATTGATTTAAGATCCCATCCTCGACAAAGGATATTCAAAGACTAACAAGAAGAGTGGAAGTCATGTACAGGTTCATCTCAAGATCCTCAGAGAGGTGTAAACCTTTCTATGACATCTTGAAGAAGAACAAAAAGTTTGAACGGACTAAAGAGCCCAAAGTTGCTTTTCAGGAACTTAAAATTTATTTATTTTGATCACCGTTATTGGTGAAACCATTAGATGGGGAACCAATCCTACTATACCTTCTAGTATCCTCTAATGTTGTAAGTGCAGTTTTAGCCAATGATCTTACGAGGACCAACATCCCATCTATTATGTAAATAAAAGTCTCTTGGATCCTGAGACCAGGTACTCTCATCTTGAAGAACTAATACCTGCATTGGTAACCACTTCCACAAAATTAAGACACTATTTTGGAACATATTCTATACATGTAAGAACTAATTACCCCATTAAGAATGTTATATGAAAATTTGAGATGTTAGGTAGGATGGAAAAGTGGTCCATGAAGCTAAGCACGTATAACATCAAATATGAACCGATATCAGTGATAAATTCACAAGCACTAGCAAACTCTGTGGCTGATTTCAGTGATGATCTACAAGCTAAAGCAGAATTTGAAAGTAAAGAACTCCAAAAATAATAAAGCATGGGAGGATGGAAATTCTTCATTGCTTGAGCTTCTAACATTATAGGAACATTCCTAGGGATCATATTAAAATCACCACAGGGGGACATCATACACCAGGCAGTCAAATATGAATTCGATGCAACCAACAATGAGGTTAAGTATGAAGCACTTATCATGGGATTACAATTGGCCAAGGATATTCAAATGAAGGATCTTCTGGTATTCGTTGTTTTCTTATTATTAACAAATCATTTTAACGGATCCTATATAGCAAAAAGGCGAAAGACTAGCACTATACCTCCAGATGCTTAAAAAATTAGCCTTTAAATTTGATGCTTTTAGCATAAGTGTAACACCCATGATATTCATGACAATTTAAAACTTTCTCAAAACATTTAAAACCAGTAGTTATTACAAATTTGTTTTCAAAATAGTCCAATATCAGATTCTTCCCATAAACATAAATAAAACATGAGGAGCTGTACGATCACGCCTTCACCTTGCCGCGGTCCCCTGATGTACCTGAAACAATAAACTAAAACTGTAAGCCTGAAAGATTAGTGAGTTCCCCCAAAAGACCAACCTCATATAACCATAATCATATCATATCAACAAATTCAGAGCATCCATGCTTCTCGAGTCTACAGTGTGACTGGTCTGCCTGCCCCGGGCCTTCAGTCCACCTTGTCCACTCTCTGAGTCTACAGTATGAACGGACCACCCACACCGGGCCTTCAGTCTATCTGGCCCACTCTCCAAGCCTCGGCACGTCTGGACCGTCCTCTCGGGGCCTTTAGCCTATCCGGACCGCTCGTCGGGCCTTCGGCCTAACTACATGCCCTCCCGGGTTTGCAGTCTATCTTGTCCGCCCTAGGTGTGTCGGTCTACAGCACGAAGCAAGACCCGCCTCAACCTAACCCCCGATCAAACAACCATGTGCACATATTAGAGATAATCACATAACAGTCTATGGAGAAACCAACCGATCTAATAGATCATATAGCATAGCAGCATCCTACAACCAGGATACCGACCTAACTGGTCACTAACATAGCATCATCCTATAGATCAGGGTACCGACCTAAACCAGGTCACTATACATAGCATCATCCTATATATTTGGATACCGAGCTAAACCATGTCACTAAACATAATACCATCCTAATTACCAGAACGCCGATCTATCATATCAATAAACATATCAAACAAACCAGCATACAATCCGAGAAAGGGTCGGCCTTGGTGCCTTAGACCTTATTGATATAGTGAGGATGACTCACATCACACTGCCGACTCGAAGATAAAATCAAGCTCTCTAATTGCTAGCACAACCTCCACCACCTATATTCACCATAGAGCCGTACTTGTAAATTTCCAATTTCCCAAAATACCCCCAGAGTCCATTGGTCCACCCTTGGTCGAAGTCAAAGTCATTGGTCGAGGTTAACAGTCCATGTTGACCACAACTCGGCGAGTACCATCAGCTACTCGCCGAGTTCCTAGCATAACTCGCCAACTCACCGGGTCACTAGAGTGACTCGTCAAGTTCCTAAGGTTTGCGGCCATAACCTCTTTGGCCAGCTTGTCGAGTTCCTATTGAAACTCGCCAAGTCCATACGTGTCCAAAGGTTTGGAAAACCCTAGCCGACTCGCCGAGTCACTCATCTGACTCACCGAGTCACCATGCCACTCGCTGAGTCCCGTCACTCCTTCATCCATACAGACGCTTTTTAACCCATGCAAAAGCTCCATATTGCAGATCCAACTTCCTAAGTCATGCTTATCACTTAAAGTTGCAAACTTTACATGCATGCAAAGCTCTAAAGACTTAAAATGACAAAACTAAGCTTGCATAGAAGTCTAACACATGAGGGAAGGTTCATACTTGTCAAAGCTGGTTACTTTATGGACTTAGAGACCAAGGAGAGTCCAGATCTGAATTTACAACTTCAGATCCTGCCTTATACTCAAGAATGGCTTCTTATTATGCTAGAAAAGCCCTAAAATCCACCCAAAAGAGATCTAGAATGAAATGGGGTTGAGATAATAGATTAATACCTTCCAAAATATGCCAACTAAAGTAGATCTTGATTCCCACGAGTTCCTTGCTTCAATCCACTTGTTTTCCCCAAGTTTTTCCTCACCAAGATCCTTCTTCCAAGCTTAAACACACCAATGAAGTACACACACACGATCTAGGGTTTTAGAGTGTCAAGGGGATGTAAAAGGGAGGCTGGGGGAGGCCAATGATCCTTTAAATGGGGTGCAAAACCCTGAAATTTAGGGTTTCATCTGCCAGCACCTACTCATCGAGTCCCTCTTTGGACTCGGCGAGTAGGTCACTTAAACACGTGGACCAACCCACTGCTACTCGTCGAGTAGACCATGAAACCACAAAGATCTTAAAACAACTTAAATCAATACCTGGGAATCGGGGCGTTACGCTAAGTCAAGTTCCCATAGAAGAAAACACTTAGGCAAATGCATTGGCCAACCTAGAACTTTCCTTTAGGATCCCACTAGAAATCAGGATCCTTATAACTCACATACTAATCCCAGTGATAGAAGATCCCTCTAAACAAACCAAACAATCTCAATGACCATAACCAAACAACCAATGTAGCAACAATCGAAGATCCTGATCCCAATCACTTACTCAAAAACCTAATTGTCAGGATCCAGATATCCAAGATCCTCCGCAAAGCTCAAAATCCTGGATTTAGCCTATTATGGAATATCTCCAGAATGGCACGATTCCAAGAGAAGAGAAAAGCGATTGAGCATTCCAGATGAGGGTCTCACGCTTTGTGATGATCCAAGTTGTCACACCCCCAGCCGAGGCGGCAGAACACGTTGGGCTATGTGACTAAGTTCATGGATCATAGATAAATTGAATATACAGCACAAGTATAACAATAAACAAAGCAATGGTTATATGACAAATTTATGTTCTCACACAAGGTTCTTACATATAATAATAATAATAACAAGACGAGCATGAGTTTGCCTTCACAGTACAAAAGTAGAAAGTTAAAGTACTTGCAAGCGAAGTTATCCGAAGTATGAGTGTGCCCGAAATTTCACTGATTTCCTGAGAATACATGTATTTGGAAAGTCAACACGAGGTTGGTGAGAGTCACAGGTTTTCTGCTAGTCGCAGTTATAATACTTTTATAAAGTCCAAAAGTATTTTCTTTGTATGAATAACAATAGTTGAAATAGTGTTTTCCGTGAGTCTTTAAAAGCCGAAATGTATCTTTGTATAAGTAAATCTAAGCTTTTAAATTGTGCTTGAAATAATTTCTTAAAAGTCAAAATGTACCCATTGTATAAGTAATTCCCATACTTAACATAGTTTTGAAAGCAACCAAACCTACAGTTGTAGTGAGAAAGAGAGATATCCGCATAAATAATTATAGTGAAATCTATAATCGAGATATTGACGAAAAGTACCCCTCCCTACAACACTTCATTGGACGTTGTAGTAGTGATTGTAGACACATATCACCTGCTACGATTGATCAGTCATAGGTTGTATCTAACAACTACAGGTGGGGTTGTCGACCCCATATACATATATACATATGTACCTTGCTCTAAAGATTAACGATTATAGTAGTGTGGGGCAGGCTAAGTGGTTAGACTTAGCTAACGAATAAGTATCGTCTCACTAAAAGCCATTAACTAAAAGTTTGTAGAAAATCTCTCAGCCCTAACTTAGTTATAATTAAGTATCGGGCATAATGAATTTTGTAGTATAACGTTCATAAAAGCTGAGTATGGTTGACGTATTTATAAAACTATAAATTACTTGCTTTTATAAAAAAAAATCTATTTCAACGTAATGATCTTGTATATGTGTGTAAAGCCGTACACATAAAAGAATTCATGAGTAGTAGTCTTTGAAACTCTAAAATACTTTAAACTTGTAGCATGCATGTCATATAAGACTTATGTATTTTTATCATAAATACTATTTAGCACATGTATTCTCCCCCAACCGAATTAGCATAAAAGAGGGGTCGTAACTCTCACCACGATATGCAGTTAACGAGTTGTTTTTAAGTATCTGATTGTGAGAACCAAGGTGTGTTGTTGTGATTTTAAACTTCCAAGATTAGCTCAGCCTTGCAGAATAAAGAGACTATAGAATCCTTTAATGATTATTTAAGATACCCAAAGTCGTAAAAATTTCGAGGTGTAGAAGTTCCAAGATGAAAAGGTTTTCAGGCTTGTTGAAGCTCCGAGACTAGAATAATCCGAAACTATAAAAGTTCCTTGATGGATGTAAATTCCGAAGGTAGAAGGTCCAAGATGAGAAAATACGAAACTGACCAAGGTTCCGAAGTCGACACTCCGAGTTGGGAAAATTCGAAACTGACAAAAGTTCCGAAGTCGAAACTCTGAAACTGGCAAAAAAAATCCGAAGTCAGAAGGGTCTGAAGTCAGAATTCCGAAACTAAAGAGAAAAATTCCAAAATTGGCTAAAATTCTAAGATTGACTTGTTGATTTCGATTTTCTACTCCTGCATTGAGCTGATTTGAACAAAAGGACGGTTTGGGATGGTATGGGTGTTTAAGGGAGAGATTGTAAGTGTGGTAAAGAGTGATTTAGGATAGTGGAATCATTTTGTGGGTTGGTTACTGAAAGAAATTAGGGAGAGATTTACAAGAGATTTCGGAGAGATTTGTAAGAGGCTTGAGAGGTTTGAGAGAAGATATGAAAGTGTTGAGTGGTGAGGAATGAATGAGCAGATGAGCTCTATTTATAGTGGGAGGAAACACTCCCTGGCCAAGGAGGCCATACTCCTCAAATCCCATCAGCTACTATTCTTGTACCTTTGGATGGAGTGTAAGCCAAATGAAAAAGAGGGATGAGGGAAGGTTACATGGGATAATATCAAGGAAAAGACTGAAGATTTTTCCTTCCAAATCTAGTGGGCCCCATTAAAGGGTTACACCATTATTAATAGCTTATTAGTACCCATAGTCGAGTGCATCGGGATCTGGGTGTCGAGAAAAATTTTCTAATATATCGAAGGATTGGGTTTAATTCAAGGATTTCAAAAACTCAAACGGATTAATTTTGGGGTTACAGAACTCCGGGAAATCGCGTTTGAAGTTTTGCATCTAAACGGCTCACGGTTTCCGTTTCGCGACTTTTGTAAATATTTTTACTAAAAATACTTCGAGTATGAAATTAAATAATAGACTATAGTTTGATTCCAAAAATGCTCTTAGAAATCTCGTCGGCAATGCATAAGTGCTTTAACGATGTGAAATAGTTTACTTAAAATAGGTAAAACCAATGTTATATTGGTTTGGTTTCTTAAAATCGTCGTATCTTTTGCATACAAACTCCGTTTTGGACGTTCTTTATATTTTCAGAAACAGGAAAACATAATCTATCATAGTTTAATGCTTTCTTTTCTAAAACCAGTTAATGAAAATTTTCAGTTTTCAGATGCATTAGTTAGCATTGTAGTTTAAGAAATTTGATCCGTTTGTTGATTCATAAATTTGGAAGCAAATTATCAGATGATACCAAATAAAATGGAATTGAAATTGTTTATATTTCCTTAGACAAAATAAAAATGAAACGAGTTAGATCACAAACATATTTTTTTGTAATTTAGTCGTTCATAGTTTATGTCCTAAATTCCAAGATGTCACTAGTGGAGGGAGCATCACCGAATAAGTGTGGGTACTTCAGTTTCATTTGATCGTCGCGTTCCCACATAAACTCCAGCCCTCTACGACAATCCCATCAGAATTTTACAATAGTAATGTGATTTTGCTTGAGTCTTTTGATTTCCCGATCCATGAACGTCCAATGGTTCCTCCACAAAGTGAAGCTTTAGGTTTACCTGGATTTCATAGAGTGGTACAACTAAGTTTTCATTGAGTAAGCACTTTTTGAGATTACATACGTGGAAGGTGTCGTGAACATTGTTGAGCTCTTGAGGTAGTCTGAGCTTATAAGCTGCCAGACCGACACTTTCCAAGATCTCGAAGGGTCTGATGTATCGGGGGTTTAACTTTCCTATTTTTCCAAATCTAAAGACACCCTTCCATGGATAAACCTTTAGTAGGACACGATCTGCTACTTTTAATTCCAATGGTTTGCATCTATTGTCAGAATAGCTCTTCTGCCGACTACGTGAGGATTTTAACCGTTCTTTTATCTGTGCAATCTTTCTGTTGTCTCCTGAATGGATCGACCATTATGCTAGTATGATAGTTTTTGTTAAAGGAAAAATCGACTATTGGTGGGTATCCCATGCGTTACCGAAATCTATCACACAAGTGCGGAGCATATCTTCCAGAGTTTTTATTGTCCTTTCGCTCTGGCCATCCGTTTGAGGATGAGGTGTTGTACTCATGTTGAATTTTGTGCCTAGGGACCTTTACAGTGATAGCCAAAATCTGGAAGTGAATCTACTATCTTAGTCCAAGATGATAGATGTTGGCACACCGTGTAGTTTGACTATCTCCTTGAGATAAGTTTTGGTGAGTTTTTCCATCTTCTCACTTTCCTTGATAGCTAAGAAGTGAGCGGACTTGGTCAAACGGTCAACCATTACCCATATGGTATCATAACCTCTTGATGTCTTGGGTAACTTCGTTATGAAGTCTATTCTTATGTGTTCCCACTTCCATGCTGGAATTGATGGTTCTTGTAGTAGGCCAGACTGCTTATGATACTCTACTTTGACCTTGGAGCAGGCCAAACACTTACCAACATAGGTGGCAATTTCTGCCTTCATTTTGGGCCACCAATAAAGCTTTTTGAGATCGAGATACATCTTTTCTGATCCAGGATGTATTGAGTATCTTGATTTGTGAGCTTCGACTAGAACCAAACTCCTAACTTCTCCAAATCTTGGAGTCCAAATCCGGTTCATGAAGTATCGCGTTCCGTCTTCCCTGAGGTCGAACTGTTTGTCCATGTCGCATAGTTTTTCTACCGTGATATTCTCAAGTTTGAGTGCTTCTACTTGGGTATCACGAATTCGCGTAGTTTTGCTCGCTCTTTTCTGCTTAAAGCATCTGCCACAATGTTTACTTTACTGGGATGATAACGAATTTCAAATTCGTAATCATTTAGCAATTCGACCCATCTTCGTTGTCTCATATTGAGCTCTCTTTGATCAAAGATGTTTTGGAGGATATTTTGATTGGTTAATACTATTAACTTGGTTCGATAAAGGTATTGCCTCCAAATTTTCAAGGCAAACACTACAGCTTCGAACTCTAGGTCATGGGAATTGTAGTTCTCATTTGGCTTTAGTTGCTGGGACACATATGCAATAACCTTATTCTTATGCATCAGTATGCATCCTAAACCTTGATGTGAGGCATTATAGTATACCACAAATACTTTTGTTCCCTCGGGAAGAGACAAAATCGATGCACTGCACAACAACTACTTTGACTGTCTCCCCAATCGAACTTTTTGTCCTTCTGAGATAGTGTGGAGAGAGGCCTTGTTATCTTGGAAAAGTTCTCGATGAATCTCCGATAATAGCCTGCAAGCCCTAAGAATTGATGTACTTCGGTTAGTGTTGGTGACTTCCAATTCTTGACCACTTCAATCTTCACGGAATCGGCGTGAAGCACTTTACTAGCTGACCATATGACCGAGGAAATGAACTACATTAATCCAGAACTCCCATTTAGAAAACTTTGCATAAAGTTTCTCTTTTTTAGCAGTTCCAGAATCAAACACAAGTGCTGGCCATGTTCTTCCTTGGTTCGTGAGTATATCAACATGTCATCGACGAAGAGAATCATGAATTTGTCCAAATAAGGTTTACACACCTGATTCATAAGGTCAATGAATATGAGTGGTGTGTTGGTTAGTCCAAATGGCATAACTAGAAACTCATAGTGATTGTATCTAGTTCAAAATGCCATCTTTGGAATATCTGTTTCTTAAACTCTAAGTTGATGATTTCTGGATCGTAGGTCGATCTTTAAGTAGTAGCAGGATCCTTGCAGTTGGTCGAACAGGTCATCGATCCTCGGGAGTGGATACCAGTTCTTGATAGTGAGCTTGTTCAACTCTCGATAGTCGATGCACATCTTGAACGATCCATCCTTCTTTTTGACAAATAATACCAAGGCTCCCCATGGAGAGAAGCTTGGCCGAATAAAGCCTTTGTCGAGAAGTTCTTGAAGTTGACTGGATAGTTTTTGCATTTCCGATGACACCAAACGATAAAGAGATCACACCACTGGAGCTGCACCCAGGATAAGGTCGATTCGAAACTCAACCTGCCTGACAGGAGGTACTCTGGGTAGATCTTCTAGAAATACGTCTGGGTAGTCTCACACTTGTGGTATGTCTTTGATTTCCTCACCCTTGTCTTGCATATCCACCATGTGGGTCAAGAAATTATAACATCTCTTCTACAAATACTTCCTTGCCTTCATGCAAGTAATGACTCTTAGGTACTTCCCTGCCTTGTCTCCGTAAATCACAAGGGCTTCATTATTTGGTAACAGTAATCGCACAACCTTTTCGTAACATAGAATCTCCACTCGATGGGTTGATAACCAATCCATTCTAATGATCACATCGTAACTTCCAATGATCATGGGCATTAGGTTGACAGGGAACACGTGGTTATTCAGAGTGAGAAGACACTTGGTGAGTATTTCTAAGGTGCTTTCTATTTGACCATATTCTGCTTCTACCGTGTAAGCATCATTAAGTTTGTATGACTCGTTATTTATCCATTTTCTAAACTTGTAGGAAATAAAGCTCTTATCGACACCACTGTCAAATAATACAGAAGCATAAATATTGTCGATAGGAAATGTACCAGTAACCATAATTATTTCTTTGTGTGTGTCTCCCGCACCTATCACAAATGCCCTTCCTTGACCACCTTGATTCTTCAGTTTAGTACAGTCTTTCCTGAAATGTCCTGGTTGGTTGCACTCAAACCAAGTTCGACTTCCTCCTGCAACAGTAGCTGAGGCTGTGTTGTTTAGGGTCTTTCTGCAAAACCTAGCAGTGTTACCCTTAATTTGTAGTTGCTACAGATCATGCAGTTTTCAACATGATGATAGTTGCACTTTGGGCAGCGAGGTAGGGTTCCAGCATAGAGCTTTGTCGGAATGGGATTGTTTGAGATTGTAGCATATAATGTTTCAGGTTTTGGATTTGGCATGCGACATTCAAAGTTCCCCTTCGACTTTCCTTGGAACTTCCTTTTAGTACTTCCAACTCTATCCTTCTCTTTCGATGGGTTCATGGTACCCCGTCGGGTGCATTGCTCATTCAACTGATAGGCAATTTGTTTGGCGCGGTCAAAAGTAGAGGGTCTGGATGCAGTAACCAGACCTTGGACTAGCGATGCTAGTCCCTAAATGTATCTCTCCATCTTCTTGTCTTTGGAGGGAACCATTACAGGGCAAAGAGTTGCAAGATCTTTGAATCAGGAGGTGTAAGCAGCTACCTCTGATCCCCGCATGGTTAGATTACAGAGCTCTTGTTCCACTGCCTGAATCTCCTGTCATGGGCAATACTTCTTGGTTATCATCTCCTTCAACTGTTCCCATCCCATGGCATAGGCTTCATGATGTGTGTTAAATGAACTAGTTTTAATCCTACTTATAAAATTTAAATGAATCACACAAAAGGCAGTGGACCTGTCTATTCGTGGTATAGTTCTAGTAAGCAGGGTATCGAACTCAGGGAACGACAATTTAAACTAATTACTAAAATTATCTAATAGCAACTAACAGATAATAAAAGAGAGGGTTTTCTCTAGTTTTACAATACTAGAAACTTTCTAACTAATTCTTAAACTAATTAACTAAAATCTAGATAAGCAAAGATTCGACTAAATTCAATAATGAAGGAGACTTCTGTTTAGGTTCAACTCAATTGATCCTATAGTTGATTTTATGGTAATAGTGCAACGGATTAATTCTTCAATTGGCTACCGATTCAGGTGATTAGGTTCACATTCGCTACACTAATCCTTAGAAAACAAACTAACTCAAACAGTGGCCAGTTGTCTAAATTAATTTAATTCCCTAGGTTATTTATTCGGGTTAATTAAGACTTGTAATGGTTAACTAATTTGGCCCTTTAGTTAACCTCTTGTTGATGGTTCATCACACAAGCTCACACGTAAATTTACCTATTTTCTTATTAATTCTAGTTTCACATTCGCTAATCCTAGTCATATAATAAAGTGTTCACATAAATTATACGAGGTAAACAATTTAGAGATGTTCATGCAACTTAATTATCTTCTTATTAACAGAAACATAGTTATCATTCACACATAAGGTTCTTTAACAAGCTTAAATTAGCAAAATCACCAATATTAAACTAATCCTACCATAAATCAAACCATAGTCTCAACATTGTCTCCCCAAACAGAAGTTAAAAGGTTTTAGCTTGTGATTGAGGCAACTGAAAGCATAAAAACGAAATCTATATGTATATACATGATGAAAAACAATAGACTGAATTGAGAATAATGAAAATTGCCTCTAATCTCCTTCAGAATCGGATTTAGGGTTGGATCTTCATTCTTTAGGTATTCTCTGACTTTAATTCGCAGCTTTTCTCCCCCAAGGGTTCTCTAGATCTCGTTGTATCGATCTGAAAAGACGTATTTATAAATTCGACCCGACTCGTCGAGTCCATCACTTAATCCCCGTGTACGGCAAGTTAAGGATTCCTCAGCTTTGCGAATCTTCGTAGCGACTCGTCGAGTCGATGCCAGACTCGCCGAGTTCCTTCCATTTTTTGGTCTTTTCTTCTTTTGATCATTCCAAAACTTCCCGATGGTTACTCTTGCTTCTTTTTGCTTCCAAGCATTCCTTTTTGGACTGAAAACACAATTCAAACACTTTTAAGTATCTTTTGTCCATAATATGAAAATAAATAGCTAATAAATGATAAAAATCAATATTAAATAAGGGCTAAATATGCACATATCACTTCAACAGTTCCCATGGACTTGGCACGGTTGTTCCACCATGTTAAGGTGGAATCCATCAATGTGCAGGTAGTGCACTTAACCCTGTAGTCATCTGGGCAAGAGCTGATATGAAAGACGGCCTCAATATTTTCTATCCAACAGGATAGGCCAACAACTCCATTAGAGTCGTAGAAGGATTGATGTTTATAACCCATGAATTCTTTGTAGGAGCAGTGTCTGGGATTGTTTTGGGTAACTACATGAGTACCACTTCCACTATTTCCAGTATTTTCATTTCAGGCAGTCTCATATGTCACAAAGGCTGTAGCAATCCCTTATGCATAGTGGGATTCATCTGGGACGTTGGATTGGTATTTTTCGCACTTGGGCCTTCTTTAGGGTATGGATTTCCTTTCATTGTTTGAGTTATTTCTTGAACAACTCTCCTGTTAGCTCGGTCACTCGGTGTTGATGAACTCATGGTTCTTTTCATCGAGGAATTGTCCTAATATGTTGGATAAGTAATTTGATTATTTTACGCTACGTAGTATAAAAAGCATGCGTGTATTTTGTAACAATTTAATTTGTTTTTCTCAATAGCAGGCCGGTTTTTTTATCACAAGTTGGAATTTCTACCTGATATAGAGTTTTGCAAGTAATAAATGTATAAACATGTTACAAAATATGGAAATATTTCATTAGAACCACTTGTTTTGGTTACAAAGTTTTAACCATATAAGGTTAGAAATGGAAAATCGTTACAAAAGATCTAATACAAATTAGGCAGTGATAAACACTTGCAAAAAAAAGCTATTCCTCAAAAGTTATAACCCTATCCTAGGGCACAAGTTTCCCTAGATACAATACCTACCTCCCACAGTGGAAAAATTCCTCAAATTGATCCAAGATGTAACGGTATTCTCGAGTAGCGACAACTTCCTGATGTCTGGCGGCAGCCATCTCTCTCTCCAAAATCTGGATCTTGTACTCATGTGCCCTAACCTGAGCACTCAGTGCATTCATTGTAGTGTGATCAGCACCGGAGCGATGATATAAGGTCTAAATGTTATCAGAATCTTCCTTCTTCCCCTTTTCGAGTTCCTCGACTCGATGTGAAAGGGAAGTAGAACTTGAGTCTCTCATGAAACAATGTAGGGATCCAACTCGGTCCTCGGTCCGATCAGCTCGTAACATGAGGGGTGGTATCGGGTCGTTTTCAAGGCTAAACCTAAGTGATGTTCGTGAAGATTCGCCGACCTCGAAACGTGGTGGCAAATCAGTGAGGTTCTTCCTGTGAAGATGGTCCGTGAGCCATGACAGTGATGGGTTTTGAGCATTTTAACACTCCTATGGTGTACATGCAACCCTATAAACCTTGGATCTATGTTTTCTCTCTTATGCATGCAAATATTCAATATTCCAAGGTTTCATCCTAACTAGCATAATATGAAGCAACTATACTACAAAATTCTAGTTAGATAACATACCTTTTGATGAAGTTTGAAGTCTTGAACTTTAAGAGCTTAGCCCCAATAGTGTGGAAGCCTCAAGTGGAATCACAAATCATGAAAACACCTTGAAAACTTAAGAGAATAGTAAGCACACTAGAAATTGGCCCACTCTTGTATCCTCACACACTAGTGCCATTTCATGTGTCAAAGACCTCTTTATATATTATGGAGGATTAGGGTTTCATCCTTGTAAACCCTAATACCCATGACCTTTCATTTTCATAGGATCCATGGGTTAAAAACTCCATGGACTACCCATGCAAGCTTAGCCCAACCTAAATGAACTTGGCCCATACGACATATAAGAGTCCATATTTAATTAGTTTCTTTTGATCACTAAATTAATTCTAAATTAATTCTTGATCAATACTATTTAAATCATATGATTCCATATTAATATATTAGAACTTATAATATATTAATATAAATCATAAACATACTATTGTCAAAAGACTATCCATATAAATTGTTTTGGTGAAGTGCAACCCAAATGGACCACGCCAAATTGGGTCAAGTACATACCAATTATAGTTATGGACTTAGACACTAATCCAACAGACAGCTCACTGGGCATCTTCTGTTTCCCTATCTAACCACATGTGGGTCAGGGAATGGATGCAACTGGGTCTAAATGGTAAATGGGGGATGCACTAGTCCCCGGGGTCCTCGTCAGCCAAAGACCCTTCCTACAAAGGCGGTATGTATGATAATGTTGTCGTGGTGGAGAGACTGGTGGAGTCCAAGGATCAGGTTCCTCCTCAGCAATATCCACCTCGTCCTCGGAGGGACCATCGTCATCAATCTCTTGGGCCTCATGTGGTATGTCCTCCTCATCCATTTCTTCGTCCTCCTCGGGTTCGTCTTTTTCCTCATCCTCAGATGGGTCCTCTTCCGGATCATCCTCCTTAGGGTCAGCTAGAGCGTTGTGGGGAAAATATGGATCTCTAGTAAAATGCAACGACACTTCCTATAGCTCCTCAGGATCCTCGATGCAAAACTAGTCCTTCGGGTCTTCGGGTAGTCCTGCCATCTACATGAAAGGGTTTTAAATGGATGAGTAAAATTGTATAACTATTTCATAAGTTTTTTAAGGTTGATATAAGGGTTCTAGGGTACTAAGCTTCAGCAACGAGTCTTGAGAACATCCTTCAACTTCTAAAACTCTCAACCATTGTCGTTATTCAAAATCCTTGCTCCAGGTTGGTTGTGCACTGGCCTAACCATAAATAACCTAGGTGCGCGTTCCATGTTTATTTGTGGTATGGCTTATGTACGATACTAACCTTTAATTGAGGCGTCTGACCTAAAGGGTTGAGTTAGTATTGTTAGTTAAAGGGATGTTTAGAATTTTATTAAGTGTTCTCATCGCGGGTCGGAGTATTTTTAAACTCTTATGTATTATGGTTTGTGGGGTTTTTAGTATTATTAATTTTTGTTTTGTACTTCCCAACTACCAAGCACAGACTGGGGCCAAACATGAAACACCAGAGGGCAGGACCATTTGGCATTGAAGCACTTCTAAAATCCAGCAACCCTATGCGGACCTTCAAACTAGATTCTCTATACCGTAAGCAGTCGAGAAGTAGTGTTATTGTTAATAATACTTTTAATAGAAGCTAGGTGCTATAGTTGTATTCCTCTTTCGAGGATACGAGTACTCTATAACCAATTTAAGCTCTGATACCAATATGTCAGACCCCGGCTGTAACACCGTAAATTTTCAAACAAAATTTTCATTTTTAAATTATGTAATTCTCATCAACACATTTCATGAAAATCCCAAAGTATCAAATTAACAAAACGCAACTCCATAATTGGTTGATTAATAATCGAGGATCCTCGAAACATGACTCTTTCTCTTGTGTGTACAATCAAATCGGTGCCTTCCCGCAATCCTGAGAAGTACCTGAAACACATATCACATAACACGGTAACCACTAAGCTTAGCGAGTTCTCAAAATACCACACATATCTCATTTGCCTCTCATGGTTATGCTCGAATAAGACCCTCCGGTCAATGTGTCTCAGTGGGACCCTCCTATCCTACAACTCGGGTGGACCCTCTGGTCCTAACTCGGTAACTCAGAATAATACGCAACATAAATCACAAAGACATAATGCAGGATATCACAATACTCAATATAAGCACATAAGAGCCTCCGGTCACACGAAGATTACCACTCTAAGTAAGTATTGTAAGAAGACGCACCTTGGATGATGAACAACTCCTATAAACGTTGTTGTTGCGCACCGGCCTTTATCTATGAGCCAAACCTACAGTTAACCCAATTAGGATCTAAGTCCAAACCCTCACTCATTAGGTCTAAAGATAGTCCACTAACCAGTCCATCAATAACCCAAAACCAATTGGTCCCACCAAGGCCCAAATAATAAATGGGCACGACCAAGGCCTAACTCTCAAGTCCAAGTGGCATGCCCCACATAAGGGCCCAAGGCACACACACACACACGCATATATATATATATATATATATATATATATATATATATATATATATATATATATATATATATATATATATATATATATCCCTCTGATCAAAATCTCTAGTACAATAAGCCCAAAATCCAGGCCCAACACTTAGGGCCCAATATGAGGTTTAGCCCAAAAATCCCACAACTAGGTTATGTGGGGCGTACCTCCCTTAGTACGCTCAGTGTACACAAGCATTCACACGAAACCTGATCAAGGACACCAGGCCAGTACACGGGGCGTACTTGGATTGCACTCGGTGTACATCCAATCTTGCTTTTCCCACTCTCTTGGTCTTAGCCCATTAAGACCATAGCTACACTGTCAGATCTGGAGTTCTTAAAGGCTCATATTTCATAAAGTTCATGACTTTAAGCCTTTGCATGGCTGATAAAGTCCCAAACACAAAAACTCTCACTCTTTACTCCCAAAGATGCTCATATCTCATGCATGAGATGGTTCTCACGTCCAAGACCTCATTTTTATGAATCCTCTCCACTAGAAACACTTAAAAGGACAAATATTAGGCTCTGGAGTTCATCAACTCATAAAGCTTCATGCTTTGGGACCAAAAACCCTAAAATGGACCATATCATGCACAAATCAAAAAGGATGGGAAAGCTTTGAGCTTTATACCTTCAAATGATGGTCCAACCACATAAAAGCTCAGATCCAAAGCCTGGACTCCAACTCTATTCTCTTCCATGCTCCTTCTTCACTCCAAAAATCCCAAAATAACGCTTATAAGCTCACAATGGTCACTCAAGCTCAAGGGATGGAAATTAGGGTTTGAGAGAGAGTTGAAATTTGGAAATGGTGGCCGAAAATGAGGCCATCTTATTCTTTATATAGGGACACCCCCTCATTTAGGGTTTTCACTCTGTGCCTAGTACGCCCAGCGTACTAGGTGGCTCTGCTTCAATTTCACGCACATGATTATGCTAAGCGTACACACACATACACCCAACGTACTCAGCTACCACTTTTCTTCAAATAAAGGACTATCTTGCCAAAACTTCAAACTTTCATAGCTTTCTCGTTATAAGTCCATTTGCAATGAACCTCATATCCACGGAAGTGTGATGAGAAGCCCTACGCTTCTAGCAACTCGTCGCCTCCTCGAGGCTTACTCATGCCTGGGTTGCAGCCCACGAACACTAAATCACGGACGATCCGAAATAGGATGTTACAATTCTCCCCCACTTGAATTAGATTTCGCCCTCAAAATCGCTCCTTATCATTACTCAGATCCCAACTACTAGATTAAAAAGCGCAACCGAGTATTCTGAACATGACCGATCTACTCAAGACAACCAAAACCATATTGAACCCTATGACTCGAAGAAGAACGAAACCTTCACTGCTTCCAAACCAACTCTGCCTCTCCAAAACTTGGAATCAATAGAGGAACGTCACCCCGAATGACCGCCCATTCGGTGTATCCCCATGTCATTCGCTCATCGAATAACATAATCGATACACATTTCCAACTCTGATTACTTGTTGCGACTGATGAAACAAGTCATTAACCATAGATTGCTACTTAACACTTATGCCTGACTCACTAGTCGATTCCGACTGAAACCCAAAGAAATGAGGTCATCTCACACCAATGACCAACCTCAGATAATGCTATCATAACCCATCTGAAATGTGAACCTTGATACCCGGTCTCAACACTAAATGAAGACCTGCCAATTCTACCAAAAATCAAAACTCTACTCTAGGTCCGACCTCCCGTCAGACGGAATCATTTCACTGCCGACCCCAGGATGATTGAGCTCTAGCCCCAAAATCTACGTCCAAGCCTGACCGAACTATCCACTGATAGCCGGGAACATAACTCTAGATGTCTCTCAATGCTAGACGTCGAATCTGAATACAAGATCGACTCCTGACCAAAAGTTGAATCTCTGAGGCTACCCTAGCCCATTTGGCAACAGAACTTCACAGTAGTCTACTCAACCGAGCTGACACGTCCATTCAAACTGAACTCCACAATCATGAATCTCGATTTATCCTAAACGATTTCTACACTCGTTTTGAAATCATATCCCACACAGGACCTCGGTCGATTACCACATGTCACCTCATGCATGTCGTGGTCCTCCTCAAACCAATGAACAGGTTCACCCAGGTCTAAAACATTAAATGGGAATCACATCCCTCTCAGAATGTAATCCACCAGAAATCCCCACCTGTTCATTCTCCACACAGATAGAGCCAAACTCACCCATCGGAGTCTTGTCTGCCACAGAGTTGGAACCATTCGTCCCAACCTAGCACTCAACTCATGACCTATGTACCACGAACATACGCACGCATTACACCTCGATCCTTCCGACTCGCGACACCCCTCTCTAACTCAAAACACCACAGGTTCCGAACATTGCTGAGAACCCTGTCTCGCCCTTGGTTTAGCTACCAGGTTCCCACATACCCATTTGGCACGGCTACCCAGGCCTAAGAGCCCCTCTGCGTCATACCCTGACTAGTAAGGCTACGACTCCCTGCATTCTAACAATACTCTCTCTTTCTTTCTCTGATTCACGATTGCTACGGCTCCTCGTAGACCTACGATACCACTCTCTCTGACTCATGTATGTTATGGTACCTCATAATCATACGATACTTCTCTCTCTCTGACTTATATGTGTTACAACGCCCCGTAATCATACGATACCTCTCTCTCTCTCTCTCTCTGACATATATATGTTACAGCTCCCCAAAATCTTACTATACTCTCTCTCTCTCTCTGACTCATGTATGTTACGGCTCCCCGTAATCATACGATACTCTCTGTTGATCTCCATAGGCTCCCTCCATGGTCTCCCCTGACAATCCTAAGTGATTACTCCCACTCGGATCTGTTCATTCTCCTAACACCCAATAATCTCATCCTCAAGTCGCCACCACACTAAGTCCGCTATTGAATACTCCAAGGTCCAACATAGATAGTTGCTCTCACCCACCCATATCATGCATCATTATTGTTGTCTTAAGTCCTCGTAGACAAGACACTTACCTTAGTATAGTCACAGTCTCGAACAATTCCACCTTTGGTGACAATTAACTAATGGGTTCCCATGGAACAACAATCACTCGGTACTCCACCTGATGCAACTCGAGTCTTAGAATAATCCAAATGTTAAGGCATCATACTCGGATACGTTGATACACCATCACAAATCTCACGATGTCTTTGCTTCAACCACTAATCTTCCTCTTGCACATCTCGAAACCTTGAAGCATTCCAACTCATAATTGGAAGCACGGAGGAATCACCACGATTAAGAACACACTGATGACCATCCTAAGCCTCATCTGCTACTGGTCAAGTCCATACGAACTACTCATATCGAACCTGTAGTTGAATTCCAAATCATTTGCTGCATCTCCCCGAGTGCAAATAACAATTCATGTGCCAAACTATTAGTTATCTGAAATTGAATCTTGACCTTGGCAACCCAGCCATTTTGAAACACGTACATTGGTATCCCTGAAGAAACACAAACTAATATCAAATTCCAGTCTATCGGCAACCTGCCGGGAAGTTACTCGTTTTCTCCTGAGAATGTGCGCCATGCATCATCTCATGTTTGTACATTGTCTCGACTGCCACATGACTCCCGTCTCCTATACTCGCACCGCAAATACTCATAACCCAAACTTTTGTTCCACATTAGTGCGAGGATCCTCCCCCACAAAATACCCAGTTCTCCCCCACTTAGCGTTTAAACCATCGTCCATTGACATACCAAACAGACCATTCTACAGACTGGCTCGCCAGATGTACCAATTCTGCCTCATAGATTGTACCACACAATGCTCAATGATCTTCCAAATAATGACCAGATAACTCTATGTATCCTGTAACTCAGAAAAAAAATCTCACAATCCACCCAACGTGAATACCTCTATTCATCTCGAAGTCTCAAACCGACACACCGTCGGATATCCCACCTATCCCGAACTAGTCTTGACTCTCAATCTAGAAATAATGGACTATCACACACCTCATCTCTGAATGCTTGACCAACCTCCCATCGCAGGAATCATCATAGGAGCAAGATACATCACTCTCACAGTCGATACACAACGTAGACAGCGAGGGCTGCCGCCCCGGTATACTCCTCTTGATCGCCTATAACTGCTGCTAAAAAGTATGCCTCACTCATATGGCATCTCATTAACTCCTCCATCTTAGTCCCCACTGCTGACTCTCCCACGGTATAAGAAATACCTCGTAACAAACATACCACAATTACTCTGGTGAAAATATCGCAACCATATGCTACTCCATGGAGTTTATATCCACACTATGAAACCGGAAACTCGTTATCTCTTTTACTTTTCCCAAGAAACAGGAACAATGCAACTCTTGTCACAAAAAGTGACATCTCAACTATCGGAAGATTTCCCAAATCAGACCGCCATCCTCCATAAGCATTGTCTCTACTCATCCCTGAGTCTTGCGATTCCAACTGGCATCTCACCAATAAAATCTCTCGGAAACTAACTCGATTTCCCTCTCAAGGTATGCTCCACTGAATCTCATTCGACATCATCCTCTGACTCGACACTCTATCATATCCGCTCTCAATCTAAACAAACTCAACAAGTTTACCGGTAAAGTCAGAAGCACTATCCGCTATGAATCATGGTACTCGAACCATGTTATCTCTTCTCATTTTGCTGCAAATCATGGTGCTCGAACCATGTTATCACCTCTCACTCTGCTACTTAGAACCTTTGGAATTCTCCTTGTTTCGAGTATGTTCCCGTTTCTTTCAGTAGTACGGGCCCAAACTACCTCCCACATCTACACATACTTTCTACACGGATCATCCCAGATTTCCTAAGTAGCTGCTCAACCTTCTCGATCACCAATCTCATTATACCTAGTCGCTAACCAGTGAATACTCTCCTCTATCAGCATACCCATCTAACTAAATACACTTCCTAGGCTCTTCCTAGGTTCTCACACTTCTCTGCCATCAGCTGTTGAAGAGCTCCTTATGATGCCAGCCATCTATCTCCTGAATATCGTCATATTCACTTAGTAGTTGACTCCCATCATCAAGAGTTCCACAAAGCACAAAGCAAGAAACATTCGGGCATCGAATAATCTCCGCCAACACGTAAAACCACTCTGGGTTACAACTTTACTAGCTCTATTTACACTCAAAAGGTATCACCGGACTCAAGCAACCCTACCTCTCATGGGTATCTAACTACTCTCTCGGTAGGTTCTTCCAATGCTCATCTAGGTATCTATCCTAGATTATTTCTCTATTCAAAGCTCTCTCAAAACAATTCATGCTAGGTACTTCTACTCAGCACATACATAGAGCAAATAGTAGATAATAACAATCAATAGCATCCCCTAGGCTAAGGCATCACAAATCAGGCAACTCTAGCCGTAGAATATGAAATAGCTAGCATATCCTCTATCATGCATTTCTAATGTCTCGTAAATATCTCATGAATGTCTCATAAATATCTCATAAATTAAACAAATAAGGGTATTTTGGGAAATCACCGTTCGGTCTCTGGCTGATTGTACACACTGCTCCAACTCGTTTTCTCTTAAAACTCTTGCTTATTTTTAGAAAAATCATTTCCTTTTGAAATTTTTTTCTCAAATCCTCAGTTTGAGTCCATACACACCCGAAGGTACATCCGAATCCCTCAAACCAAGGCTATGATACCAACTTGTAACACCGTAAATTTTCAAACAAATTTTTCATTTTTAAATCACATAATTCTCATTAACACGTTTCACAAAAATCCCAAAGCATCAAATTAACAAAACGCAACTCCATAATTGCTTGATTAATAATCAAGGATCCTCGAAACATGACTCTTTCTCTTGTGCGTACAATCAAACCGGCACCTTCCCGCAATCCCGAAAAGTACCCGAAACACATATCACAAAAGACGGTAAGCACGAAGCTTAGTGAGTTCCCCAAAATACCACACATATCTCATTAGCCTCTCATGGATATGCTCGAATAAGACCCTCCAGTCAATGTGTTTCAGTGGGACCCTCCAGTCCCACAACTCAAGTGGACCCTCTGGTCCTAACTCAGTAAACTCAGAATAATACACAACATAAATCACTAAGACATAATGCATGATATAACAATACTCAATATAGGCACACAAGACCGTCCAATCACACAAAGATTACCACTCTAGGTTAGTATACTAAGAAGACTCACCTCGGATGATGAACAGCTCTTATAAATGCTGATGTTGGGCATCGGCCACTATCTCTAAGCCAAACCCACAATTAACCCATTTAGGATCTAAGTCCAAACCTTCACTCATTAGGTCTAAAGGACATATATTAGGCTCTGGTGTTCATCAACTCATAAAGCTTCAAGCTTTGGGACCAAAAACCCTAGAATGGATCATATCATGCACAAATAAAAAAGGATGGGAATGCTTTGAGCTTTATACCTTTAAATGATCCTCTAATCACAGAAAAGCTCAGATCCAATGCATGGACTCCAACTCTATTCTCTTCCATGCTCCTTCTTCACTCCAAAAATCCTACAAGAACACTTATAAGCTCACAAATGTCACTCAAGCTCAAGGTGCGGAAATTAGGGTTTGAGAGAGAGTTGAGATCTCGAAATGGTGGCCAGAAATGAGGCCATCTTATTCTTTATATAGGAACCCCCCCCCCTCATATAGGGTTTTCACTCTGTGACTAGTACGCCCAGCGTATCCTCTGGTACGTCCAACGTACTAGGTGGCTCTGTTTCAATTTCACGCACATGAGTACGCTAAGCGTATACACACGTACGCCCATCATACTTAGCTGCCACTTTTCTTCAACTAAGGGACCTATCTTACCAAAACTTCAAACTTTCATAGCTTCCACGTTATAATTTCATTTCCAATGAACCTCATATCCACGGAAGGGTGATGAGAAGCCCTATGCTTCTAGAAACTCGTCGCAGCCTCAAGGCTTACTCATTCTCGGGTTGCAGCCCATGAACCCTAAATCACGGATGATCCGAAACAGGATGTTACACCGGCCGAGGCGGAGGAACACGTCGGGTTGTGTGACTTAGTTCATGGATCACATATAAATTGAATATACATCACAAGTACAACAATAAACAAAGCAGTAGTTATATTACAAATTTATGTTCTCATACAAGGTTTTTACAAATAGTAATAATAATAACAATACGAGCACGAGTTTTCCTTAACAATACAAAAGTAGAAAGTTAAAGTACTTGTTAGCGAAGTTATCTAAAGTCTGAGTGTGCCCTAAATTTCACTGATTTCCTGAGAATACATATATTTTGAAAGTCAACATGAGTTTGGTGAGAGTCACTGGTTTTCAGCTAGTTTCATTAATAATTCTTTTATAAAGTCCAAAAGTATTTTCTTTGTATGAATAACAATAGCTGAAAAAGTCTTTTCTATGAGTCTTTAAAAGCCAAAATGTATCTTTGTATAAGTAAATCCATGCTTTTAAATTATGCTTGAAAGTCAAAATGTACCCATTGTATAAGTAATTCCCATACTTAAAATAGTTATGAAAGCAGCCAAACCTACGCTTGTAGTGAGATAGAGAGATATCCATGTTAATGCTTAGAGTGAGTTCTATAATCAAGTTATTGACTAAAAGTACCCCTCCCTACAACACTTCATTCGACATTGTAGTAACAATCGTATACATATATCACCTGCTACGATTGATCAGTCGTAAGTTGTAGCTAGCAACCGCAGGTGGGGTTGTCGACCCTATATAGATCTATACATATGTACCTTGCTCTGAAGATTAACGATTATAGTAGTGTAGGGAAGGCTAAGTGGTTAGACTTAGCTAATGAATAAGAATGTCTCACTAAAATCCATTAACTAAAAGTTTGTGAAAAATATCTTAGCCCTAACATAATTATAATTAAGTACCAGGCATAATGAATTTCGTAGTATAACATTCATAAAAGTCGAGTATGGCTGACGTATTTATACAACTATAATTACTCGCTTTTATAAAGAAATGTATTTCAATGTAATGATGTTATATATGTGTGTAAAGCCTTATGCATAAAAGTATTCATGGGTAGTAGTCTTTGCTTCTCTGAAATACTTCAAACTTGTAGCATGCATATCATATAAGACTTATGTATTTGTATCGTAAATACTATTTAGCACGTGTATTCTCACCTAAAACGAATAAATATAAAAGAGAGGTCGTAACTCTCACCACGATATGCGCTTAACTAGTTTTTTAGTATCGGATTGTGATAACCGAGGTGTGTTGTTGTAAATTTGAACTTCCGAGATTAGCACAGCCTTGTAGAATAAAGAGACTATAGAAGCATTTGATGATGATGATGAAAGATACCCAAAGTGGTTAAAATTCTGAGTTGCAGAAGTTTCGAGATGAAAACATTTCGAGGCTTGTTGAAACTCTGAGGCCAGAAAAATCTGAAACTATAAAACTTCTGAGATGGATGTAAAATCCAAAGGTAGAAGGTCCGAGATGAGAAAATCCAAAACTGACCAAGGTTCCGAAGTCGACAAACCGAGATGTGAAAATCCGAAACTGACCAAAGTTCCAAAGTTGAAACTCCGAAACTGGTAGGATCCGAAGCTGGCAAAAAAATTCCAAAGTCAGAGTTCTGAAACTGAAGAAAGAAATTCCGAAATTGGCTAAAATTCCAATATTTACTTGCTGTTTTTGGTTTTCTACTCCTGCTTTGTGCTAATTTCAACAAAAGGACGGTTTGGGATGGTATGGGTGTTTGTCACACCCCAAAACCGAGAACGACGGAAACGTTCTGGGGCGGAGGACGTCTTGTAAAGTATCACAACATGTAAAATAGTAAACAAGCAACAACATCATCCATTGCATTAATAGTGTAATTTTAATTACAAGTGTGTTCTTTCATAGCAATAAACAACATAATGAATAATCAAAATAAAAGACGAGTCTAGACTGCTCCGTCTTCACAAAACTTGATCGTCGTACCTGTCTATTTGTGACCTGAGAATACAATTTATTTTGAAAGCGAGTATCAGCCAAAAAGCTGGTGAATTCATAAGTATTTTAGTGTCATTAATTTATAAAACTTGTAATGAAAGACTTGAAATTGTTTTGAACGGAAGTTTGTATAAGTATGAAAATGTTTGTAAGTAATTGTAATCATTTAAAAACCCTAGAAAATCCCATATTTCCTACTAGTATAAAAAGTAATCTTCTACGATGACCTAATTGGTTTGAAAGTCTTCTACCAAGACCTGACTGTTTTGTATGTTTGTTTCTTGTAAAAGTGTGTAATTTTCCCAAGTGTAACTATCATTATCAAAATATAGTTTGTACATTAATGTTTAAGTGAAATGATCACTAAATAACTGTAAAGGGTAAATTAATGTAGTATTGTAGTGTTGTATTGTAGGAACTACTGTTGGACTAACTACCTTAAACCGAATTTATATTAAGGTATTATGTGATTAATTGTACCATACTATTGACTACTAAATACGACATTGTAGGTCGTAATAAAAAGGTATGACGTTTGGCACCCGTAGACCTACTGGTCCGGCTATAGCTAGCAGCAAGGTGTAGGATAGTCAATCCAGTATAGATCTATACGCAAACTCATGCTCTCCCTCCAAGAGACTCTGGCTACAATTCGGGCCATGACATTGAAAGCATGCTCCGATATAGTGGATCATATTTATGTTAACGTATTCATGTATATGTAATGTATTGTTACTCATCATAGTATCGTTGTATATGTTTTCTTTCTAGTATAGTTGTATATGTTCTTATTCTAGTATAGTTGTATATGTTCTCGTAGAAATAAGTAATGAATCATGAATGAACTAACTCTTGTGGGATTTCTTGTACTTGGAATTGTAAGTAGTATCTCCTAACTATACCTATAATAGTTACTAATGATGTACGTATATGACCGAAAGTATGCCTTTGCTACCCAAAGGTACTGAACTGACCGAAGGAACTTTTATGTCTATATATGTATACATGATATATAACTAATATTTAGATGACATTCGGACGACTAACCGATACCCTAAGGCCACATCCAAACGAGGAAAAGGAAATAAAGTGAGCTAGCCTTCCTAAGTCCTTTAAACATTACTTATATAACTGTAAATGTATGGGCATGCAATTGATAATATAAAAGCATAAAGAAGTTTTGTAAAACCTTTGAAAAGATTAATAACTAAGAAAAGATTGACTTGAGGTCAGTTTATAAAATGGTTTGAAAGTAGTTTGTTTGATAAGGGCAGTTTTAAGTATAAGAAAACCTTTGTTTGAAACACAATTGTAAAAGAGTTTTAAATGAAACCTATAGTATATAAGGCAGTTTGATGAAGAGTTTTAAACATATAAAAACGTTTAATAAAATCATTTGTAGAAATATGTTTTCTAAAACAATTAACGTATAGTAAATCCATTTGCAGTCTAGTTATTAATCACATGTGAGTGATATAATAACTAAACATGATTCAACTTGTATTCCCCTAATAAAGCATTTATAAACATTTAAAAGGTTAATTAAGGGGTATGAACTCACCTGTAGTGAGTGGTTTGTTCGGAAGTGTCGGACAAGGTGCTAGGTGTCAAGTGAGGACTTGAACACACACAATGGTCCTAATTATCATATAATAAACATATATGTAATCTAATTAGTCAATTAATAACTAATTAATCAAGTTAAGTCATCCTAGGTCATGGAAACACTTTGATTAAGTGCTACAGGTACCAAAGGGTTGCTCCTAAGGGTTGTATGACATGACATTGGAGTTTATGGCCCATGAACCACCCATTTATGGATTTTACGGCCCATGACCATTTCTCCATGATTTTAGGGCTGTAAACTCATGGTACTAAGTGCCAAATTGTGTTTTGAGGTCTTACAAGTCATGATTGGGCATCAAATGATCAAGTCCAAGCCTTAGGAAAGCATTAGGGCATAATAAGACCACCTTGTGGAGTTTACGGCCAAATGACCATATTCTTATGTGTTCAGGGCTGTAAACTCTCTTAGGTACATGTTTTGATTGTTTTTTAAGGTCTTAAACACTTCTAGGAAGGTTCAAGGTTGACATCCAAGGCTTAGGAAGGGACTAATGTCCATTTTACCACTTAAAAAGGGGTTTACGGACCAAGAACATCCTTGGCCGTAAAATCCTTTGTTCTTGTGTTATTTGATGATTTTCAAGTGTTATCAAGTTCATATTAAGCACCCAAGAAGCTAGGGCAAGTGTACTTACAAGATAGAAGCTTGATTTGGTGTTTAAGGTCCAAGAACACTAGTGTGTGTTCTTGGTGTTTTAAAGATCTAAGTAAAACACAAAACTGAATGGATGAAATGTTGTATAAACACTAGGTGTTATGTCATAACAACAAATCAAGTCGAGAAATACTTAAATTTTCGGGAGATCAGGTGAAAGACGGGATGATAGTTGAGAGAGAATGGGGAGTAAACTTGAGGGTAGAAGTTGGAAATGGAGAGTTTGGGGAGTAAACTCCTATCTAAGCCAATGAGATTTCGGCCCTAAGGGAGTTCACGGCCCAAAATCACTTAGTTTGGCCGTGAACACTAATCCAAGGCATTGATTGTTCCATTGTTACCCCGATGTCCTAGAATTTAATTCCTTTATACCCGTTCGTTTCGAGAATAATTATTAAAAATACTCAAACGGACTTTTAAATTGGCTAACAATTATTAGAAGGGTAATTGACTTTTAATTGAAGTGATTGTCTGAACTGGATGGAAAATTTCGGGTTGTCACAGTGTTTAAGGGAGAGATTCTAAGTGTGGTCACGAGTGATTTAGGATAGTTAAATCATTTTGTGGGTTGGTTACTAAAAGAGATTCGGGAGAGATTTATAAGAGACTTGGGAGAGATTTGTAAAAGGCTTTAGAGGTTTGAGAGAAGAGATGAAAGAGTTGAGTGGTGAGGAATGAATGAGGAGATGAGCTGTATTTTTAGTGGGAGGAAACACTCCCTAGCCAAGGCTGCCATACTCCTCAAATCCCATCAGGTATTATTCTTGTACCTTTGGATGGAGTGTGAGCCAAATGGAAAAGAAGGATGGGGGAAGGTTACGTGGGATAATCTCAGGGAAAAGTTGAAGATTTGTCCTTCCCAAATCTAGTGGGTCCCATTCAAGGGTTACACCCTTTTTAATGTCTTATTAGTACCCCTAGTCGAGTGCATTGGGATCCGGGTGTTGAGAAAAATTTTCGAATATATTAATGGATTGGATTTAATTCAAGGATTTCAAAAACTCAAACGGATTGATTTTTGGGGTTATGGAACTCCGGGAAATCATGTCAGTTTTCGTGAGTTTTGTACCCAAAGTATTTTTGAACTTTTGTACGGAACAAACAGATTAATGGCTTATTAGTACCCAAAGTATTTTTCAAGTTTTGCATCTAAACGGCTTACGGCATCCGTTTACGCGACTTTTGTAAATATTTTTATTAATAATATTTCGAGTATGTAATTAAATAATAGACTATAGTCTGATTCAAAAAACGCTCTTAGAAATCTCGTCAGTGATGCATAAGTGCTTTAACGGTGTGAAATAGTTACTTAAAACAGGTAAAACCAATGTTATACTGGTTTGGTTTCTTAAAACCATCATATATTTTGCATACGAACTCTGTTTTGAACGTTCTTTATATTTTCATAAACAGGAAAACATGCTCTATAATATTTTAATGTTTTCTTCGCTAAAACCGCTTAATGAAAATTTTCAGTTTTTCAGACGCATTAATTTGCATTGTAGTTTAAGTAGTTTGATTCGTTTGTCGATTCATACATTTGGAAACAAAGTATCGGATGATACCATATAAAATGGAATTGAATTTTTTTGTATTTCCTTAAAAGAAATAAAAACCAAACGATTAGATCACAAACATATTTTTCCGTAATTTAGTCATTCATATTTTATGTCCTAAATACTGGGATGTCACACAAGGGAAGCTATACAAGAAATCTATGGTTGGTCCATACTTGAGATGCTTGGAAAGTCATGAAGCTACTGAAGTACTAAAGGACATACTTGAAGGAGATTGTGGTAATCATGATGGGGGCAGATCCTTATGCTCCAATGTGTTAAGGATTGGGTACTACTGGACAATAATGAAGAGAGATGACTTATTATAATCACAAATATCTTATGGTTGTCAAAGTCATAGAAACATCCTTCGTCAATATGCATAACCATTACATCCTATCATTTCCCCTTAGTCATTCTTGAAATGGGGAATGGATATAGTTGGCAAGTTACCAAAGGCTCCTGATGGAAAGGTATTCATGTTAGTAATGCCAGACTATTTCTCGAAATGGATAGAGGCTGGAGCCTTTGTTCAAATACGAGACAAGGAATTAGTCTCAATTATCAAACGTAATATCCTGAACAGGTTTGGGATCCCTGCGGAGATCATATGCGACAGTGGATCCTAATTTATAATCAAAAGGACTAGAGTCTTTTGCACGAGTTGGGGAATTAAAATAATAATGTCAACTCTTGTTCATCCTCAACATAATGGTCAAGCTGAATCCAACAACAAAATCATAGTCAACAATTTAAAGAAAAGGTTAGACAAGAAGAAATTAAGATGGTCAGAAGAACTCCCTTTCGTCCTATAGGAAGATAGGACCACTTCAAAAACAGTCACGGGCCAAACTCCATACTCCCTGGTGTTTGGAACAAAAGTCGTGATCCGAACTGAAATGGTGATCCTAACGGCAAGATACCAACTACAGGATCAAGAGAACAACAATAGGATCCTAGACCAAGATCGTGACACTATCGTTGAACTCGGGGATCTTGCTAGGATCCACATTGTTGCTCATTAATAAATGATCAGTAAAGCATACAATAAGAACATTAAAGTAAGAAGATTCCAAATAGGTGACTTGGTCTTTAGGAAGACATTCTAAAATACCAAGGATCCTAATGCATGTAAATTGACAGCTAAGTGGGAAGGACCATATCTCATCGATTCAGAAGAAGAAAACGGGGGATATTGGCTAGCTACCCTTGAAGGAAACATCTTTCCAAGATCCTAGAATATTATACATCAAAAAACATACTTCATGTAAGTTGTATTAATCATTTTCCAACAAAATCAAGGTACCCAATCTCTACCCGTTACTTTGATCTAATTATTTCATTTAATTTTCAAAGACCATTACTGACTTAAGCATTAGAGGGGCGTTAGCAAGTTAATGTTTGCAACGTTCAGGAATCTAAGGATCCTAATAACCACACATAAAGATTGTTCATCCTTCCTACGAATAAGGGTACTTAAACCCCTCTAAGGTTAAAAGAGTTAATGACCTCTTTCACACGAGTAAAGGTTTCTACATCTCACTTAAACTCCTTATATCTAACTATGGGGTGTGGATAAGGCAATCATTTCAGGCTTTAGTTACTTGGCAACCCTCTTATTTTTTAACACATGTTAAGATCATGCAGTTTGAATCTAAGGTTTATAACATTATCATGTTATCATAAGTTGGGATCCTCTTCCCAGTAAAATTATAAGATTTATAATATCATCATGTTATCCTAAGTTGGGATCCTCCTCAATAAAATTCCAAGGTTTATAACATTATCATGTTATCCTAAGATTAGGACTTTCCCAAGTTATTTTGGGATTTTCCCCAGTTATAGTGGGATTTTCCCAAGTTGTTAGTTAAAGTGGGATCTTCTACAGTAGGGATCTTCCCTAGTTATTTGCTAACCAATATTTCTCTTAGTTGAAAATAAAAGTAAGGATCTTCAAAGATCTTCTAACAGGGATCCTTCTCTATACAAACTCCAAATATCATATGGATCTAAAGGGATCATAACTCAAGACTTCTCCTAAATCATAAGATTGTGAATCCTAAAGATCATCAGGTTCTATTTATCTTTAAAATTGTTTTTCCTACATAATGATGAAGGATTTATTCTCTTGAAGATCTTAACTATTTTAAGATCCCAAATCAATAACTAACTATTTCAAGTTATTCAGATCTTAAGATTTCTTGTAAAACCTGAACTCTTCAGGATCCTGATTGCATAAGGATCCTTAGCAAAAAAATTAACTATTGCATGTTATTAAGGATCCTAACAACCTAAAGATCCTCAAAAGTCCTACCGCTACAATCATATCAACCACGCAAGAAAAGAAGATATAAACATCGAAAAACCAAAGTGCTTAAAATAAAAAGGGGTTTCCCACCAACCCCCAAAAGAGTGAAATATTGTCTACAAACCAAAATATTTAAAATGGTTTTTAATACATCAAACCTACACTTTGGTTTGATCATCCCCATATGGGGGCATCTATGTATCTCCCTCTTCTCCCTTCTTCTTCTCTACAGGACCCTAACCAGCATCAACATAAATTCCAATCAACTTAGACTGGGCTTCACGCCACTCAGCTACGTTCCAGGATCCTACATTCTCCACATCTTCTGCCAACTTGAGCTTAGCCTTCCAGACGTCCATGATAGCACTAACCTTCATTTTACCAATCACCTCATCCATCTCAGTCGTTTGCTCATCCTCCTTCTCAGCCTTCTCCTTGCTTAGCAGCTCCACCCTCCTCAAGAGATCCTTATTAGTCACCCTCCACAACGTTGCTTGTTTTTTGAACCAAATCTTGATTTTGTTTTGCTTCTCCCAAAGGAATTCTCCACTTAATTAAGGAAGGTTTCAGAGATAGAGAATCTCTGAAGCTAAAGCAAGAGCCATCTGTTTCAATCCAAGGAAGGTTTGGAAGGTAATACCCTATAAGGTTTTAGAAAGAGGCCACTAAAAGTCAAATTTCCATTTCCTTACATACATGGGAGGTGAGGTGAGGGAGGTAAGCACTCATAGTAATGCCTAAGGCTTATTAAGCCCTCTCATCCCAGATCTTTAGAATAGCAGAGACATGATCGGAGACCTAAAATGAGAATGAAAAAAAAGTAAAAGGTAAAATATGAAAACCAAAGTTACGCTGACACTTATAACATGAGAAAAAAATCCAACTTCAGGAGTGCATCCTCAGCCCCAAGGTTTTCCAATCTTAAGTTTGTGACCTCAGTAGTTTTTCTCTTTTGAGATCCCAGAGTCTTCACTGTCAAATCTATGGAGGTTCTCTTGGGAGACAAAGAAGATGAGGTTTTCTCCTTCTTCACTACCAGCTGGCCACTAGACATAGTCGTTTCAATATCGGTAAGGGTAAAGGGAGAATCGTAGTGTGTGACCTTAGATCCTAAACATAAAGAATAAGCCCCATGAGTTCATGATCCTTCATATTAGAAAAGAAATGAACTAAGGATCCTTACCTGAAGACTAGGCAGTTCGAATCGAAAAGATCTAACGGCCTCAGAAAAAGCTAGAAAGCTTGTTATCTTATCTTCCATTTCTTCAACAGAAGGGGCAAGATCCTCAAACTTTAACTCATCTCTTTGGAAAAGAACATCCATTAGGAATGGAAACACGTCTTACGAAGAAAAACCTTTCCTTCTAAGGACCATCGATATGTTTGGACATTAGAACAACAAGTGGTTTGTCTGGTTTGACCTTGAACAAGAAACGAGAAGAACCAAAGGTGAAAAGATCATAAATAGAAGCCAACTCAGCTAAACTAATGTCCAAATCCTTAGACTGATTTAGATGATTGACCCAATAAAGGATCCTCCAAACCGATGGCATAACCGGGACGTATGAGAGTTGGGTGGCCTCATAGAAATCAAAGATGATACCGAAGAAAGGATAAGTTAGACCTAGAGAAAAAAGGTATTCTGGGAAGCAAACCCAGGTAGGTGAGACAAAATCTGACTAGACCGAGGCATCGAAGGGTTTGAAGACAACAACTTCAAGCAAGAGTCCATTTATTCTTCAAAGATTGAATATCCTCATTTTCGAAAGAACATGACTCATTGTAAGCCAAGAACATTTGATCAGTAAAATCATCATCGGAAGGAGGAAGTATGCTAGCACGAGAACGAGCAATTTTCTTTCCCATAATCAGAAAAGAAGGAAAACGAAAGGAAAAAGGAAAAAGAAAGTTCCATTGAAAGTAACCGGAGTTGATCAAGAGTAAATCTGAGAAGGTAAAGGAAATATTGAACCGATCACCCTATTTATTCTGGTAATAGAGGAAAGAGAATACGATTTAACTGCATAATGATGGTTATGGAACGGATAAATTTTATCTGTTTGGGTTCGAAATTCAAATTCCTTATCTTTATTTACTTAAAAGTATACCTTTAATATTTAAGAATAACCTAAATATCATAAAGGTATTGTAGCACCCAGTTCTTGGTACGTATTTCTTTTTATTTTATCTAAGTGTTTTACATTTTTGGCCTTGGACTCGGCGAGTTGAAGAACCAACTTGCCGAGTAGAAGCGGGACGAAACGTGGGACTTAAGTGATGGACTCGGCGAGTCGGGTCCCGGACTCAACGAGTAGGTCCTAGCTGGACAAAAACCCTAATCTGAGGGTTTGCACCCTATTTAAACATCTCATTCAGTCACCCATCACCCCATTTGCTCCCAGAAGACCCCCATAGCGAACCCTAATCATGTGAGTGAAGATCTAAGGCCTTTTGAGTGATTTTGGACCTTTTGTGATCTAAGAAAGGAAGGAAAAGCTTGAAGAAACAAGGAGAGGTTAGAGGGATCCGAGTTTGAGCATCTTCCTCAGTGTATTTGAGGTATCAAGCTTATACCTTGCTCTTTATTATTATAGATCTACTCTTAAAGGAAGTTAGGGCTTCTAAGAGCCATTTTGGCTACCAACCATGATTGCAAGCATGGTTGAGGGTAGGGTTTCAGATCTAGGGTTCTTGAGGGACCCTAAGGCAGAAAGCAACTGTTTTAGAACCCACGGAAAGCCTCATGCATGTTGGGAGTTCCTTTTTGATCCATTTAGGCTCATTCTTCCATGAATACACGTAAAGCTTGTAACTTTACGTGCTAGATCGAGTCTAGGGGCTTGGATCTACCTTTTGATCAAAGGTTGTACATCATAAATCGAGGATTTAGAGTGTGGACGTGACCGACTCGGCGAGTCCATTCTTGGGACTCGATGAGTCCAAGGCTTTGAGTCCCATATATGTTGAGGGACAAAAGAGCTCAGTTGGGTGTTAGAAGGGTTGTAGAAGGACATAAATAGTGACCCAACGCATTGGAATTAGTTTTAGACTCGGAGTTTATGGGAATCGACGAGTGCTAGAACAGACTCGGCGAGTCCAAGGCAATCTCCTTAAGATTGAAGATGAACTTGACGAGTTGTTGATACAACTCGGCGAGTCGAGGTCTGACTTATTCATCAGATGAAGGTGAACTCGACAAGTCGGATGAAGGATCATTCGATGTTCTTATAGAAGAGGAACTCGTCGAGTCATCACCAAACGCGACGAGTCGAGTCGGGGATGAGGGCGTGTAAGGGGTTAGGGACTCGACGAGTTGACGGCCCAACTCGGCTAGTCGGGTTAACATGAAGTTGACTTTGACTTGGACTGGACTGAGGGTAATATGGTCATTTTACCCTAAGAGTGGATGTCAGTTTCTGACTAAGTGCTTTGTGGGGATTGTAGTCGGAGGATTTCCGGAGCAGCAACAGGCAGAGACTTCCCACACGGATTATCAGCAGCTACTTGTTCGAGGTGAGTTGCCTTCCAGTAGCGGTGGGTCTAGCCACAATGCCGGCCCACCAGTAGGATTTGTATGTTAGATGATTGTCTTTGTGATATCATCTAGGTTTGCTACTACCTGATATGTTATATGCCGACATGATATGTTATATGTGATAGTAGTAGAGTTCGGTTGTTAGGACCGAAGGGTAGGTCAGACACCCCAGATATGTTTGATAATATGTGTTGATATGTTTATATGCTGGCATGATATGTTATATGTTATAGCAGTAGTAGGAGGGGAATAGTCCCCAAGTTCGGTTGTTAGGACCGAAGGGTAGTTGAACACCCTAGATTTATCTGATAGTATATTTATGTTATGATAGTAGCAGTAAGAGGTGGAATAGTCCCCGAAGGTCGGTTGTTAGGACCGACGGGTAGGTCAGCACCCCAGAATGGCTTGACATGGGTAGGACGGCACCCCAGAATGGCCGCATGGGTAGTTCGGCACCCCAAAATAGCCGTACGGGTAGGTCGGCACCCCAGAATGGTCGTACCGGGTAGGCTGGGCACCCCAGAATTGCCCGGCAGTATGTATGCTATGTGATTGTGTGGTATGTGGTACGATGGGGGAACTCACTAAGCTTCATGCTTACAGTTTACAGTTTGGGTTTCAGGTACCTCTTTAGCGAAGGGGAAGGAGCTGGTGCGGTAGCGGCATATCACACACACATGTTTGGTTTTCCGCACTAGAGTTTCTTGGGATTGTACTCTAACATTGTTCTTACTTTCGTGAATGGTTTCAGACATGAGTTGTGGTTTATGAAAAGTTATGTTTAGATGGTGTTTCCTTATAAATAATTTTACTAGTTGATTAATTAAAAACGAAATTTTTGGACTTGAAATTTGGGTCGTTACAGGTATAATTTGGGGGCAATTATTAAGGCGAAGATCCTAAACCCTATTCAAGATCCTGGATGTTTCTCAGGATCTTGACCATTGTTATTTTTATTTCCTAACACTCTTAACAATCATACTTCAATTTTTTTCTCAGATGTGTAGAAATGGTCAATATAAGACTTATTCTCATTGCATAATCGTTTCAACTAGGCTTAAGACTCGGGAACACCAAGTCAAACAACGTGAATATGCTTATTCAAGAGGATCCTGGAAATATCAGACTTAATGTTATTTAGTCTAGACTATAAATACACCTGTAATACACACACAAGTAGCACTATTACTACATTTGTACTCGTATTATCTTCAATATTTATGTAACTTCTCATTCAAATCAATAAAAACAACAAGGCAGGTGATCATTATCATCTCTCAAGGTTTTATGTCGAAGATCCTAAAAAGGATCAAGGACTTTCCTTGTAACTCACTTGTCTCACTTTGATTACTATTTGATATTTGCATTACCTTAAACACCACATCCTCTCATAAAATTTGGTTGAATAATACTTCAACAATTTTTGACCAAAACAGTGACATATTGCTAAGATTTCACCATACGAAATTACAGGGTTTCATGGTGTTCTCGGTTTGCCATAATTAAGAGAGATATAACACTTACAAGAAAAAAACACACTACTAGAAAAACAGCCTTTTACGACGCTCATCGCGTGTCGTAAAAGGCTCAGACGACGCGCAAATGCACGTCAAGGAAGGCCCTGTCATAAAGAGAGAAGACGCGCTTTTGTGTATCGTCTATAGACAACGCGCATTTACGACGCTCATTTACGATGCGCAATTACAACGTGTGTTTACGACACACAATGCGTATCAAGGAAGGCCCTGTCATAAAGGGAGACGACATGCATTCGCGTGTCGTAACCTTACGACGCGCGTGTTAAGGACACGCAATGCGTATCAAGAAAGCCCCTGTCAAGAAAGGTCATGTCATAAATGAAGATGACACACATTTTTGCGTATCATAATTTTAAATGTTAAAAAAAATATCATTTATAGATTTACTAATTTTCAAATTAAATAATACATTAAAAATCTCATAATACAAAATAAAATACCATAAATAACAAAGATAATTCATTTCACTAATATGTCAAATACAAATAATTATTCCAAAAGTGAGTAAATGTTATAAAAAAATGAACTCATTTATATACAATTGCATCATCTAGCTTACAATTGCCAACAACTCTCTGTGTGTTTACTTTGGTTGAGTCTCATTTCCTCCAAAGCTTCTAGCCATGCCAAAATATGATATCTTGACTCTGGTTTCAAGAACCAAAATCACCTTCAATCACCCAATTAAACTCTAATGTTGGTAGACTGAGAGTTCCATAATCAAGTTTACATCCATCACCTTCAATCACCTTCAACCAAACGCATCACCATTTTCCCTGAAAGAGATCCTTTCAAGCAGCTTGTCCAGTAGATTTTATATGCATCAGCAACATAAACACAGCCCTAGGAACATCCAATAAAGTCAAGATCACTTTGATTCATCCAAATCAATCAATCGCTTAATTTCTTTTATTATCTTAATAATTTATTAGAAAAAAATGTTAATTAAAAAGCTTCTCACCACATGGGTCAGCAATCCGCAAGGTCAAAGAAACCGAATTGTCATCATTCTTTATCCCTTTCAACCTGAACTCGTTTTGCTGATGAATATAAAGCTTATTAGGTTAGGGGCAAAACTGTCATAAAAAGAAATCAAGTCGGAAAGATATAATATTGCCGTATACCTACTATGATGACTCTGGAATTTTACACTCAAATCTATATGTGCAGAATATGTTATCTTAAGAGAACATCGTCCATGCTTTGGAATCAAATACCTACAAATCCATAGGGGCAAAAACATCAATTTAAACATTAAAGAGCTCTTCTTGAGACAAAAGAACACGAGGTTCCACAACAACTGGAGCCAGAGTGGGCTCCACAATGGATATATGTGTAAGACAAGGTTCAAGATCAATTGTCCCACCACCTTTCTGAATTTTTTTAAAGAAAAAAAATTATGGATGATAGCTAGCACCTCCTCCTACACACTTATCGAAATCAATAGAGATGCTAATTAATTAATTAATATTCATATATCTTCAAAAGTTTTTCAACTTACCAAGGGTAATTTTGGTATTTTTTACGACAAAAAGTCCTCATCTATCAAATCATTTAGTTGGTCGACATCTCGTTCTCATTTCTTGAGGTCGGTTTTGGTATTTCCTCATTAGAGTCTAGAGACTCCAAGTCATCACCTAACAAAAAACTGAGATGGTTCACCGGATTCTTGATCTGTCAAGGGTATTTTTAGTATTTCATGGCTACATTTTGACGTAAGGCGTTCGTGATCACTTTTTACTGTTGGTTTTGGGTGTAAGGTTTCATCCTGAAAGAGAAAGGCAGGATTTGAGGCATCTTTTTCATTGTGATATAATAGAGAAAGGAAGTATATATAATGTACCCTTTCATGCTCTCCTCAAGTTTCCTCACATTGGAAATAGCGGGTGGCAATTGATCCTGATAAGATATAAAGTTACCAGTGCAATGAGATATAATTATTTACTGAATGGTTGAATATAGTCAATCTAATAAGATTCAAAGTACCATGTAAGCAGATAAGAAACTAATAGTTGTATTTACAAAATATACTTCATGATCCTACAATTGATCACTTCAACATGCCAAAATATGTCATAAGCACAAAGTTCATCAAATGATAAATGATTGAATAAGAGAATTTATATTATCCAATAATAATAATTTGACATACTTGACCAGTTTGTCCCTTTCTTCCACATATGAGGACTGGAAAGCCCAAGTAACTTCTAGAAAGTTAACAAATGAATAAGAGAATTTATACCATCAATGATGCAGTGCTTGTTGCCTCAGAAGAATTGTCACTGGCTTCATGTGCAGATTGTTGGCATTTCATTCTATTCAATCGTTGATGTGTTTGTGAGATTTCAAAATCTATTCCGAGGGCAGATCACACAACAAAGAATAGATATAAAATTAGCTTAAAAACAAGAAATTCAGCAGATTTTTTTACAGTTTTAGACTCTTGCCTCACCTACCGTGCTATGTCACCAGTTTCTTTAAGCCCAGTGATTGCAGTTTGAGCAAACTAAAGTAATTCTTCCCTTCTTACCTGAAACAAGTTGTGGGGCATACAAAAGTCAACCCTGTAGATTCTCCAAAGTCAAAAGTTTTGAAGTGATGATATTATTATTATTATTATTATTATTATTATTATTAATTACCAGCATTTCAATATCATAAAGTGAGAATGCTTTTGCTAGATCTTGAATATTTTTCACAACTACATCATGGACTTCCCTCCCTCCTGCTAGACACGATCTACATAATATGAAGAAAAATGATAACATGAAAAAGGAAAAAAAGAAAATAATCAGAATACTGAGAGAATTGTTACCCGAATATTTCGTGAATTAACAAAATTTCCTCCTCATTTGGTGCTCCAAGAATCTGCTTCAGACAAAAGAGTGAACCTGCGGTTAAACTCCATGAATCAACAAATACAAAACAATTGATATGGTGTTGAAATAAAATTTAACTACCTACATATTTCCTAATTTATTTTATAGAAAATAAAACTTCAACAAAAATTTATCAGCTAAAGACTTATCACTAGAAACAACACCCTTCAACTCTTCCAACCTTCTCTTCATTCCCATACGAAGCTTACAATCTTTTACTTCATCTTCTTTTTCAACTTGAGAAACAATAGCCTTTAGTTCACAATGCTTTCTCAGATAATCTCCAACAAGACAATTGGAGTTATAGTATTCATCTCTTGCAATCCAAGCATAGATCTTATCATCTTTGCACTTGTAACTGACCAGGGTGTTTTTGGCACTGTAACTCACCTATAAATTCATCATATCATTAAATAGATCATGAGATATATATATATATATATATATATATATATATATATATATATATATATATCATTTGAACCAAGAACACTTCCAATGCAAGAACAGGGCTAACCCCGGGAGGGGTACCTTGGTAATATGGTGTAGTTGAAATAGTAAGAGCCTTAGCTACTAGGAATCCTACAGTGGACTGCATCATACATGAATGATCAATTAGATGATTTCAAAAAAATCAACAATCAACAATTCAACATTATTAGATTGAGTGATCAATTCAACTCAAGTATTCAAATAGAAACTGATAATCGGCATCTAATTGAGTGATTTTTATATCTGATAAATGATAATCGACTTTCAATTAAAAACTGATAAGTGATAACCGAGGTTCAATATTTCAATTACAAACTGAAGATTCAACTCAACAATCGATATTCTGATTTCAGCATTCAATTACAATCTGATCCAACGCATGGGTTGAAGACTTGGATAACATCAATTAATCGATTACTTACCTGATTAGCAGTCAGCAGAATAGAAAAACTGTAGAAATGCATAAATTGATCCTTCACAGAATCACATCAACCCTGGGACCTCGCTAGTCGATGTTGTCGTTGAAGGGTGAATCGTAGATGAACTATGTGTTCTGCTGCGATCGATCAATGCCGCCTTCTCGCATGACTAAGTGAAAAACTGGACTATCTTTGTTTCGAGGCCCCCTGAAAATAATGGGCCGCCCTTCTTGCCCCTCCTTGTCACCGGTCATGACCCTTCCAATATATTTGACTCGTATGATCCAAATACCCATGACTTCTCATCACTTCAGTTATTGGGTTTCATATCATGATAAAATTCCAGAAACCCTATATCTCCCTTCCAAAATCAGAGGTTACAAATCCATATTACTGAAGATGAACTGAAGATAACGGAGTTTTCCCCCTAAATCAACGGTGTTAGAGGAAGAAACAAAGGAAAAGGTAGCGAGTGTGGATGGAAACTTTGAATAGATTAACCATTCTATGAAACAAAGAAATGAGAATAGAAATTCAAATGATATACTTGAAGAAAGTTAGTGTGATTAAACTTTCTCGGGTGGAGCACCACCAGTCGATGATGAAGTTGGGGGAATCGTGGGAGCCAAAGGTGGAATCACCACTCACCAGTACCACAGGTGGGATTCCAACGACAGGTGCATGTGATCAAGCAATTGATGTAGAGATCGAACTCGAGGATGGAACAGATATGGATGGCAACGAATTGCGCGTCGTAAAAGGTTGGGGCTCAAATTTTTGGGATCCAATAGGCGGGTGAAATCCCGCTTAAAACGCGTGTTTCATTAAAAAATTATAAAGCGACACACTTAGACGACACACATTTTATGAAAGGCGCCTCCGCATTTCCATTTTTTTTTCTTTTTTGACACTAGTTTTAGGGCACGCATAAATCCGTGTCCTTTATTCTTCATATTTTGCAAAACTGACATTATCTTTTAGGGCACGGACAAATGTGCGTCCTCTATCAGTGTGTGTCATTAATTACGCGTCGTAAAAGCTGTTTTTCTAGTAGTGACAATCCAAACACCTATGCCACTTCCTTCATTCTTCCTCTAGTCGATGTCTCTTCTCTCTTTTTCTTTTTACAAAAACTCGACACGCACGCGCACACACACAAAAAGAAAGGAGGCAACTAGGCTTTAGTGTGTGTGTGTGTATTTGTGTTTAAGGGTCGATCACCTTAAGTGGGTGGCCAAATTCGACCCTAAGGCCCCTAATTCAAACCAAAACATTTCCCATTAAATCCTTAGGTTTGATACATTAACTCCGTTCACCCCTTTTACTATATTATATCATGACATCTAAGTCCCCAACACTCATTTTGGTTCCTTATAGTTCAAATTTTCATTGATTTGACCTTCAAGTAATTATAATTTTATTCTATACTCCCCTATACTTAGTATTGAATTATAAAATAAACTATTAAAATTAAAGGATCCGAATTTATATCCTCACACTTTAATTCTATGACCAATAATTATAACCATTTAAATTTAAATTTTGAGGTGTTACAATAGTGTAGTATAAATTAATAAGAGTCTTTATATACTTGTTAATTATACAAAAATAGAATAATTGGTATGAATATATAAAAGAATGTTTTCAATGTAATTACATAAGTGTTGTGAGCAGATGCTCATCTCTAACTAAGAGATGATTACCATAATAATGCCTAATGAGTCTTTAGGTTAATAGACTATAAAGAGGGGATTTTGTAATAACCACTACTTATAATTATATCCAACCAAAAAACGGTTGGCATAATAGTTCTCAATGAGTATTTTGTTTAATAGGCCACAAAGAGGGGAGTTGGTAACGGACAATCCTCATAGTTATCTGTAACTAGGAGATAGTGACAGAATACTGCATAATGAATATTTGGGTTAATATGCCGCAAAAGGGAATTTGGTAATAACCAATCCTCATAGTTATTTCTAATTAGATAATGTAATAATAGTGTCTAATGAGTCTCTAGGGTTAATAGACCACAAAGAAGTAATGGGATAATGGCCAGATACCAATTGCAATGGACTTGACAAATGGGTATGTATATAGTCGTTTTACTTAATAGTGTAACATATTAATTGCAGTAATGGAAGAATAAAATGGAATCGTGGAATAATGCTTCTAAATTAGGTTGGATATTTGACATAATACTCTTATGATTAAATGAAGTATATAAGTAATACTTTAATATAATAGTTTCAACTATTGATACTATTTAATAATATTATGTTAATTTTAGTGGTAAAACCTATCTCACAAGACGAAAGTTTTACATATCTTGTTTTATGACATGTACTTTTGGTCATGACCTTTTGTAATTTTAAGTTGTTTGCTATGGTTTGGTTTGATATGAATTTAATAAAAACACATCATATAACTTTAAACAACGGTTTTTGTTGAACCATATTTTTGTAAAAATATTACTAATGCCATGAAATGTTTTAACCCATAACCTAAAAATGTCTTATAAAATGACGCGTTACATAAACCTTACAATCTGAAATCATTAAACAAACACAACTTCTTGAAAATAAAAACATCAAGACCATTCTCTATTTCAACCAGTGTTGTAAAACTCGGTCAACTCGGACGAGTACCAGACTTGGGCTTTTAGTGAGGTGGGTTTAGCTAATTTGGCCAAATAACTCGGAATTCGTTCAACCTCAGTCAAAATCGGTCAAACTCAATAAAACTCGACCAACTCGGTCAAACTCGGTTAACTGAGTAAACTCGGTCAAATGGTTAAAATTGACTTAAAAGAGAAAAAAATGAAGAATTTCAAGATTAATATTAATAGTTTATAGTTTATCTAAGAAACTAACCTTAAAACTAAAGTAAGATAATGGATAGAAGAATTGTATATGTTTTCATCTATCTCATTCTCATCTTTAAAATTTTTATGATTAAAATCTTTACTTTTTTAATGTAGTATAACATTCAAACATATATCTTTTTTTTTATTGATATTTCACATACTTTATTATGAATTTTAATAAACTTTTGATTTTTCATATATATAATTTCTCCATAATTAATTTATTTATAAAATAAAATATCCGAGTACTTCTTGCCTAGGTCGAGTACTCGCTACTACACAGTCAGGGGCGGACCTAGGGGTGGTCCACGGTGACACCGACAACCCCTAACTTTTCTAGACGTGTGAAAATCTTTTTGAAAATTTTCAAAATTTTTATTTTTTCTACTACCATGCAACCCTTAACTCTACGTACAACCCCTACTGTAAAATCTTGCGTCCGCTCCTGTACACAGTCGACCAAATGAATACCAAATAACAAATTCTGCAACATTGATTCTAATACATGCCTTCCAATAATCCTTAGGTTCAACATCATTGAGAAAATCCATAATGTAGATTGAATGAGCAACAGAATTTACGTGTTGATATTTAGCCCTAACATCTTTTTAAGAGTCCGAATATGAATCCCTTTGTTTTGCGTCATGTTTGAGCTTCATTGCGTACTTACTTCGATGCTATTAAGTAACATGAATCTATCACACATTAACACGTACATAAATTTTTTTAAACAGTTCATAAAGTGGGTCAAAAATGAGTTTAGTATATGTGACGACAATTCGACTCCACCTCATAAGTAGTCAATTTTCAAAACGCATGATTATTTATTCATCAAATTTTAAAGTAATATTTATTTTATAATAATTGGTTTCACCTTTTCGTATATTTGTGATTAGTAAAGATTAAATATAATTTAAAACATAAAATCCGTAAATTACTAAATGATTGAAAAGGTAAAAAAAAAAAAAAAGGAATGAATGGACGAATTTACCCTTGCGCGTCCCTGTCCGCGGGATTATTTAATGCTGTACGATTCTGTCCCTAGAGATATGAATCAGCCTTTATGGAATAATATCCTTCCTCAATAATCCAATATATCTTTTATAAAAAAAAATGTAATTGCATATGTTGTTAAATTATATAACTAATTAACTACTGTTTTATCCCGACAATATAGTATAAACTAGGTGCGAGATATGTATTACATGAGTTTATTTAAAAGAAACGTTAAATATAAAATTTAAAATATTTGAGAAGTTTGAATTTATAAAAAAAAATGAGAAAAATATTGAATTATAAAATTAAAATGTTTTTTTCTCTTTTAAATTTAAATTTAAATAAATAAATAAAGAAAATTAATGAAACTTTAATTTTAAAAATTTGAAATTAAAAGGAAAGCCTATTAATGAAATTGATATATATTTATTATTAGATTTAAATAATATTTGACATACATGTAGTATAAAAATTAATTTAAAATAATCCTAAAATTACATGTGGCAATTGAATGAAAATGTGACAAGTGACAAAAAAAACCTTCATTTATTAGAATAGATTCCAAATGCTAAAAATGATAAAATTAGTAAATTAGTAACATAATTTTCTAACTATTATAAAATTTGATTGAGAACCAGAATTTGGGTCTTTATCCATAAATTTATGTAAAAGACATTTGGGATTTTATATGGATAATTTTTTTTTTTTGTTGAATTTTGTATTGTAGTGATTTTTGTGTTAGAGATAAATTTTAAAAAACTTACTGTTGAGCTTAATGGTTTATTACGATTAGAACGGTGTAATTATATTTGAAATCGAACATATATTTACGGTATATGGTTCAATTTATAATGATATAAGAAAAATAAATTTTAAAACCAAATAGATGTCATCTTTGATATATGTTGTAATGAGACAAATTTATATGAAAATAAAAATAAAACAGTCTCAATAATCAAATACTATATCTTATATAAAAGAAAATGTAATTGCATATGTTGCTAAACTAAGTATGGTTGTATCCCGGCGATATAGTGTAAATTCCAAATGGTAAAAAGATAAAATTAGTAACATAATTTTCTAACTATTGTAAAATTTGATTAAGGACCCAGAATTTTGGGTCTTTACCCATAAATTTATATAAAGACATTTGAGATTTTATATGGATAAAATTTTTTTGTCGAATTTTGTATTATAGTGATTTTTATGTTGAGGTATATTTTGAAAAACTTATTGTTGAACTCAATGATTACGATTACAACGGTGTGATACATTTGAAATTGAACATATATTTATGGTAAAAGGTTCAATTTATAGTGATATAAGAAAAATAGATTTTATAAATGAATAAATGTCATTTTTAGTATATGTTGTAATGAGACAGATTTATATGAAAATAAAAATAAAACGGTATCAATGATATATTATATTAATGTTTATATCAAACCTTTTGTAATAAATGTTATAACAAAAGACTCAAACGGAAAAACCACAAAAAATGATGATTAATCATGGAGATTTCCAGAGAAATGCCCATTGGTTCTCGAAATCGTATCTAAGGCTCACCATTGAGCAAGCTCCTATTTCATTTAAAAGTTTTGATATTATATGATATCATATCATATGTTAAAAATATATTTTTATTTTCATTACATTTATTTGAAACCTCAATGTTTTAATTTTCCACTTTATATGTTATTTTTATTAATTTAAATATGTAATTAAATATATTATATTTATTTTTTTTTAATTTAAATATGATGTTAAATCTAAAACCTAAATTAAAATTTTAAATAAAATTAAAAAATAATCAAAGATTTCTTTTAAAGAGCTAAAAGAGGTTTAAATATTTAGATATAAATCTGAATATGTATTTATTTGAAACTTTATAATTTTACAAACAATTATAGATATTTCTAGTAATCATATATAATTAAAATTAAAAAATAAAAATCATATGTAATTTTTAAATTAATTGATCATAAGAATAATTAAAAGTAACACAAAATTAATATTTATCTCAAGTAATGGTTATTATATCCGTGATAATCAATTTAATATAAAAATTAATTAAAAGTAACATAATATATTTGTTGGAATTTTTATTACATAATTGACATAAATATTTGCCTACTAGGCTACTACTATTATAACAATTAACAAAATATTATTAATTATGTAAAATCAATGTTGCAAAGTTATGCAGAAAGTTATACGAGATATATAACGCGTAAAATGATATTTTCGATACTAAATTCAAATGTATATATAAGATTGTAAAATACACAAGACAAATTATATTTGCAAATGGTGCGACAGATGTGTTTGTGTGATTAATATGTGATTATCATAGTCATCATACTCTTTGCAAAATCAAATATCATGGTCTAAGGAGTGGTTCTTTTTCAACTTATTCAATCTACTGTTACATTAACTCTATACCATTTTTTTTATGACATATCACTTCCATATTTCCTAAGAGACACTGAAATGATATATTTTTCAACCCATTTGCTACATCACTATTTTTAATTAAACTAAATTAGAAAATGTAAAATTAAATAAAACATAATACTTTTTAATTCTACCACAAATAGAAAAAAAAACATGAAAATTTTTAAAATAGACAATATTAAAAAAAAAAAAAAACATGGTAATTCTAAATCTTTCAACCATATTTTTGTAACAACCATAAAAAATCGTGTCAAATTTAAAGTTTTAAAACCAATGATTATTACAAAAAACTTGTTTTCAAAATAGTTTAAACATCGGAGTTTCCCCAGAATCAAATCATGAAAATATAAGGAGGTGTATGATCACGTCTTCGCCTTCCCGCGATCATCAGAAGTTTCTGAAATAACAATCGATAAATGTAAGCTCGATGACTTAGTGAGTTACCCCCAAAATATCAACACCATGCAATCATAATCATATAATATAGCAAATACAACATGCATAATGAGCCATCGATCTAACTGGACTGAATCCCGGTCCTCAGTCTATCTGGACCACTCTCTGAGCCCTCGGCACGTCTGGACCGCCCTCCTCGAGGCCTTTAGCCTATCTGGACCTCGTTGGGCCTTCGTACTGACTAATTTGCCCTACCAGGGCCTGCAGTCTATCCGGTCCGCCCTAAGTGTCTTGGCCTACTGCACACAACATTACATGCCTCAACCTATTCCCCAAACCAACAAACATGTGCACATAAGTAGCATACGCTAGCTAGCATGTACATATAATCATACATATCTAACCAATCATTAACATGGAAACCATCCTATAACCAGGATACCGATCTAACAGATCACTAACATAGCATAGTCCTATAAACCAGGATACCAACCTGCCGGGTCCTAAGCATATCGACATCATAACTACCAGGATGTAAATCAATATGCATAACATGCCATAACCCAGATACAAATCCGATAAGGACCGACATTGGTGCTATAGACCCTGTCAGTATAGTGAGGAGAACTCACCTCGTAAGTAGCTCTAAATGATACTATCAACTCCTCCAAATGTAGCTCCGAATGCCAACACCAACAATCACCAATGGTCCACTTCATAAATTCCAATCTACCAAAATGCCCTCAAAAGTCAACTAGTAAACCCTTGGTCAAAGTCAAAGTCAACGGTCAAGGTCAACAATCCATGTTGACCTAACTCGTCGAGTACAATATACAGACTCGTCGAGTTCCTCCAGAACTCACAGAGTCATAAAACCTTAGTCGACTCGCCGAGTTTCCAGGCAACTCGTCGAGTCCAAACGTGTCTAAAAGTCGGGAAAACCCCATCTGACTCGTCGAGTCGAATCACTAACTTGTCGAGTCCATGTAGAAACCATCCTCATGCAATCTTCATCTGACTCGTCGAGTTGACCATGCAACTCATTGAGTCCCTTCAATCCATTACTCATTCAGACGATTTTTAAGCCACCCCAAAGCTCCAAATTATAGATCTAGCTTCCTAAGACATGTTTATCACGTAAAGTTGCAAACTTTACATGCATGCAAGGCTCTAAAAGCTTAGAATACCAAATCCGAGCTTAAAATGTGTTGGATTGGTGTCTAAGTCCATAACTATTTTGGTATGTACTTGACCCGATGGTGCATGGTCCTTTTGGGTTGCCTTCACCAAAGCAACATGATAGGATGAATTATGGAGAGAAAGGATTAAATATGATTTATTAATATATTATGGGAATAATATATTAAAGGAGAAATAATATTGTTTAATTAATATTAGTCAATAATTAATTGGTAATTAGTTTTGTGACTAAAAGAGATTAATTAAACTTAAGGGACTGGAATTGTAATTATAAGATAATTGCAATTTGGGCCATGGATTGTCTTGAATCAAGAGGTGGACGAATTCTTATAGGAAGCCCATAAGGAAATCGTCCAAGGGGCTTGATTAAAGGAGTCTATGGGTTGCTTAGGGCTTAAGCAACCAAATTAGGGTTTCCTTGTTACATAACCCTAATAGCCTCACTATATATAGAACCCTTAAGGCTCAAAAACGTGGACACACAACCTTCTAGGGTTTTCACATGGGTTTGGCAGCCTCCATCCTCTCTCCTCTTCATCCTCTTGCTTATGGTGTTTGTGAACCATTAGAGGAGTGACAATTGTGACTCTAAGCCTTCCAAAGTCAATTCAAGGAGGAATTGGGATTGTTATTGCTACATAACAATCAAGGTAATATCATAAACCTAATTATATGTTAATATTGATTTCCATATGCTAGAATTAGGGTTTATAGTCTTGGATTCAAAGCGTGTACAATAGAGAAACCTAGATCCAAGCATTAGGGTTTGTATGAGCACATAGGATGTCTTATGACCAAAAACCCATCAGTGGTATCAGAGCCTAGCTTGGTTTCAATTGTATTGATGCATTGTATAACTGGAAAATTCGTTTTTTGGGTTTCTGGAAGCTGGACTCGCCGAGTCCATAGCTGAACTCGCCGAGTCCAAGCAGACTCGACGAGTCCAAGCCTGACTCGCCGAGTCAACTCGTCAGATGGAGGGTATTTCGCGATTTCTTGTTGTTTTTGCATATGGATAGTTACCTTATCATGTTAGATCAATATTAATCCGATTATATGATATATTTGACTATAATTTTGATCTAATTGAAGATATTTATCAATTAATAAGATAATTGTTTCCTTATGTGATAATTGATTAATTATTTTGAGTAAATTGATAAATTGTTTTGCAAGAAATCATTAAATAAATCAAATATGGATAATTATGTGATTAAATGTTAATTTGAATTATTTGTTATTTGATCCTTGTTGTTATGAAAAGTTTCATATTTTGCCCTTTAGGTTTTATAGTTTAAATTTGAACACAAAAGTTTTGTTGTTTTGAAATTTAAATAGTTGAAACCCTAATGTTTTGAAAAAAGTTTCAAAACTTGCCCTCAAGTTTTGGAATTTAAATTTTGATTAAATAGTTTAATTTTGATGTATATTTAAATTCTAAACCCTAATGTGTTGAAATGTTTCAAAACTTGCCTTCAAGTTTTCGAATTTAAAAGTTGATTAAAAGTTTAATTAGGAATGTTAAATTCTAAAACTCTAGTATAGTTTTGAAAAAAGTTCAAATCACACCCTTATGGTTTTATTAATTAATTAAGGTGTATAATTAAAAGAAGTTTAATAAATCCATAAAAGTTTAGGTTTACAATTTAATTGAATTAAAAGTATAATTGTTAAATTAGACCACCTAGTATTTTAAAAGTATAAAATACACCCTATACTATGTATATAACATTAAAAGTATAACATTATATACATATGTATGAGTAAAAGTCAGTCTTACCGTTAGTAGGCCTCATTCACGAAGCTGGTCTATAAGGGGTGTTTAAGGAAATTGCCTATAAAATGGCGATTGAATGGGTATCCACTCTTACCCACCGCACTCTTGACTAGTGGAGGGTCGTTAGCCGAACGGGTAGGATAGGACAAAACCTTCCATTATAAGTATAATGAAGTATAAAAGTAACTAAATGTTTTCATAAAATTCCCAATCTTAGTTACTTAGGCAAAAGTGAATTGATGCAATTCCATGAAATTACACTTTGTGCCCTTGCGAAGACGTTAGTGGAGCGTGTGTGGTTTACCGGCACACTAAATGGTTCTAAGCAAAGGTAGCAAAGGGTGACTCAATGTTTATCATAGTTCGGTGGAGCGTGTGTGGTTTACCGGCACATCGAATATGTGACTGTAACATGTGAGGGCACCATGTAGTTTGCATGGTTATTCACACCCGCTTTGTGATCCTCGGCATCCCAGTCACAAACTAGAGGGGCATATCGAGATTTAAACATGCCATTGAAAGTTCAATGAATCTCAAAGGATCTAGGAGTTTTCATAGATTTAAAACTTAAATTTCTTTTTCGTTTTTGATGGTGGAAATTAGTGAATCGTCATTCACTTACCTTAAAATATTCTGCAATTAGGGTTACGGCATCCCTCTCCCGACTTGTAGAATATTGTGTTGGGTCCTAGCCTTAGTATTTCATTTGGGTGATTTACTAAGGACTCAATCTATCAACTAACTTGATTTCGTTTTTTTCTCCCGTTTCGTAGATGTCAAAGTTCGACAACTATGGTCTTCTCAAATCCCGTGGAACAAGCATTCCACATGAAGATGATATTCCACGATTCGATCGAGGAACAAGAAATCATGCTTCACTTCCTCTACCTCCTCCAATTATTCTCCCTAACCCACAAGTTCAAAGGCTTGAAAATTTCAAGATCACTCAAGCCCTTTTGGCAAGTAAACATAACGAAGGAAAGTTCGTGTGTGCACACGTCCTAGGGATGAACTCACACATTGATAGGTTAAGAATGTTGGGATCCGTTGTCTGTGAGGAAATGACTGTTGATTGGGTTCTTCAGTCACTTCCCAACTCATATAGTGAGTCCGTAAGAGCGTACTATATGATGAACTATGACGTGACCCTTATAGATCTCACCTATATGCTTATTGCTGTTGAATCAGCAATGATTTGGCGCAATAGGAAAGCAAAGTTGATTGGTAAATCTGTCTTTGAGACCTCTATGGATATAGACAATGGCAACGAAAGACATGCAATGATCGAAAAGTTTGATCATAAGAGAAAGGCGATCTCTGAAGTAGTTCCATGTGTTGTTCCAAAAGAGTCAATTTGCTTTTATTGCCAAGAGAAGGGGCATTGGAGACGAAGTTGCCCTATTTACCTAAGAGATCTAAGAGATGGGAGAGTCAATCCGTATGGCTTTTCTTTAGGTAAAATCCATTGACTAACTCTTTTAAGCTTCATTCTAGATTTTGAATACATAATGTGATAAGATTACAATTGATGTTTTGTAGGATCGAAGAAAAGAAAGGAAGCTTAAGGGAAGAAGTGAGCAGAATCTAACCGTGAAGGAATGGATTTCGATCACGTTTCTCGAAGATTAGATTCTTGAGCTACTACTTAGAGTCAGAATTAGATTGCTAAGAAAGATGTATTAGCATAAGTTTTTCAATGAGTTGCATTGTAAGGACAAATTTTTCCGCAATAAAATAAATTTTGATTTTAAATTTTATTTATTTATCCTTACAATGGCGTGTATGAAAAATTGATGTTAAAATTTTTCTATTATTAGCAATAATGGATTTGGTTCTTATTATGTTATTTATGGAAAGTTGAGAATTTACCAAATAGGGAGAGTTTCTCATCGCCCAAGTTTCAATTGGACGGAAACTTGGAATCATGCAACTTGGTTGCACGATGAATGAGAAATTTCATATTTGGAAATTAGACTAATTCATTGACAAAGTGTCAAGTGAAGGACTAGGAGATCGAATACACAAAGTTGCGTGTTGATCAAGTCTACCATAAGAGTAACAAAGATATTCGTCATGATTTACTAAAAGTTTAATAAACATGATTATACTTACAAGATTAAGTGTAATTCTAAATTGATTGAAAAAGTTCAAATCAATAGCAGAACGAATAAGAAGAATCAAGAAGGCAGAAAGATAAAAGTTTCTCCATTCTAAGAAGATGGGAGAGTACCTTTTATGCTTTATGATAGGGCTTAATGATTAAGAACCATACCTCAAATGATCCTCTAAATGAGTCTTAGTACAATTGTATATCCAAGAAGAGGAATCAAAGATTGAAGAAATGGTAAAATCAAGAAGTCAATCATACTTCGTTCCAAAACAAGTCTTAAAGTTAAGATTGTGACATTGAGTGAAAAGTATTAAGAAGGTTTATAACATTCATCAATTATGGAAAGTTGTGATGTCTTGGATAAGACAAAGACCAACTAGGACCAAAGTTATGAAGTGTTGATAAAAGCTACACTAGCTCTTGAATATTAGTTTGTCAAGAAATGTTTTGACAAGAGAATCTTATATGTCAAGGAGTCAGTGGGAGTCTTAATGGTCTTGAAAGGTTTCAAGAACAAATCAAATAAACCTTATCGATTATCACTAGCACACGAGTTGAGGTTTACAACCTATCGTGTTGACATTATTATGTTTCTGTGCTATTCCAATTGAGTTAATTATGCATGTGAGTTCTATGAGTTCTCATTTTGAACACATAAATGGAAAAGCACCTTAATCGATGAAAGGTACATTGATAGGAAAGGGTGAGCTGCTTAACTACTTGGAAGACATGGTGGGCAACTGTGCTACCATAAAGGCAAGAAATCAAGATTGAGAAAGTTTGGTCCATATGAGTTTGAATTTGTCGTAAACTTTGGTTTTAAAAAATTCACATGGATAGGAACACATACACCGTTTAAATCTAAGTGTCATAAGATTTCCTCCTTCATGAAAATGATTCTAAGGAAATGCTTTCACTAAGAAAGATTTTAAGAAGATAGTAATTGTAAAATTGCATTCTCGAATTCGATCATGGTTACGGTATCCCTTTCCATAAATTGAATTGTGAAGTTTGGCAATTAGTCTTAATTGTTTAGACACACATATGAACTATCTAAGGCAAAGGTGTATAAGTTTAAGAGGCCTTGATAAAAGATTATCAAAGCATTAAGTATTAGAAACATGGACTTAAGAAATTCAATAGGTATTGCTTTTCTGAAAGTTAAGATGTTCATAAATACATGTCGAAGCTAGTGGGAGCATAAGTGTTATGTTTTATAGTAATCATCATGATAGTGGGAGCATAAAAGTTATGATTGTATGATTATTAAGGAAATTATTGCAAGGTTAGCAATATTAATTATAGAAAACAAGAGTCATACTTTGCAAAGTTGTAAGAGTTGAAAGGTTGTTTTGCTATAATTAAGGGAGAGAATATTATGCTTCATTTCAAATCTAAAGGATTAGGTTGAGAAATGTTAATAAACTTAGTCAAAGGTACATAGTGTGTTCTTAAAATTTTGATTATGATTACGACATTCCTCTTCACAATTCGAATTTTGAGAACATAGCAAATAAAACATTATGCGTCGTGTCCCATACGCTTCAGGTATAGGATCGATTGCAAATGCTTTAATGTTTGACCATTCTAAAATTTTCCAAATGTATAACACATTTAGAGGGAAAAAGGACTAGAATCAGTTTTGACTAAAATAATTAAACAACTATCAAAGGACAATCCAAAGTTCGACAAGGATTGGGCGCTTGTGAGTAGTTGGAAGCATGGTATTGGATGGACCATATCGACATTATTACGAATAGAAAAGATTCTATTAAGAATGAGTTGTCATATGGAAATTATGGAAATGTTTCCATACCGGATGGACCATATTGACATCATTACGAATAGATAAGATTCTATTAAGAATGAGTTGTCATATGGAAAATATGGAAGCGTGTCCATATTGGGAATTGAATATTGAAAATCTATGTCTAGATTAGAAACTTTTATGCAAAAGGATGTTCAAAGGAATGTACTTTGAGTGAGAGACATCATATCTAAGGAATTGTCTTGTAACAATCTCCGATAGAGGACTTTGTAATATCATTGGCAATAGTCTTTGTGACTTTGGTGCAGTGACATTACGAAAGGATAGTTGCAAAGAATGTTAGAATCTAGCATATTCTATAAGTAACAAGAATTTGATATTCTTTAACTTATGAAAAACGGATTTGGAGTTGTGAAATGAGAAGGATTGTAAATGTGTTCAATGTGATCTATTTCACAAAGTAAGAACCATAGGTAAACATTGTGTGCATGCTAGGAGCATGGGACAAGTGTTGGAATTCAAGTAAGAAGTTGATTACCCGAAACGACAAATAATGAGTAATCGATATGGTGATAAATAGAAGGTGTTTTATTTATACTCAAAGGTTTGAGGCCATATGGGATTAGTATTATTCTTGTGTTTCACTTTGCATGTTTTGACTTCCAGAATAATTGAGTTTATTAAGAATAATCGAATTATTCAAATGGGCCACAGTCATTCATATGTTGGAAGTAGATATGAATGAAGACTGTCGTGAATTGGTGTGTGGAATGTCTAGAAAAGTATTAGACATAAGCAAATGTTTGCTGCAACGTTCATGAGTGCTTATGAATATGATTTGAGCATTGGATTAAACCCATGCTCACTTGGATCACTCCATGAATTGTATCGCGAGTGATTGGTGAGACGATAACATCTTATATTCTTGAAACCGAGATGTGTGAGTTGTATCTTGCGAATCGGTTGCACATTGATAATATGTAAACACACTAGTAACTTGGTGTTATAAAACATATTGTTGTGTGTGATTCGGTGCGTGAGTGCAAGCGAGCATTGTATCAAAGTTTATCCATTCCTTTTATTCAAAGTAGGATAAAGGTGATATCTTTGGGCCCCTCGATGGTTTAGTGATGACAAACGTAAATGCTCGGCCGGGCTAGGGCTAATTTGATTTGTTCAATTAGTCTGTCGTCATAAATCAGAAATCGAGAAGTAGTACAAAGAGAATTATTTGAAATCATATCTCATATGATATCTAGAATGGAGGAATATATGATCCCTTATCTAAGGACACGCATATCTGATAGGATCAGAGTTGACAGCGGCTTTGGAAAGCTACGATTGAAGATCAGGATCCGAAGTCATATGCATAGTAGTTATTAGACTTATCCAAGTGGGAGACTGTTGGATTAGTGTCTAAGTCCATAACTATTTTGGTATGTACTTGACCCGATGGTGCATGGTACTTTTGGGTTGCCTTCACCAAAGCAACTTGATAGGATGAATTATGGAGAGAAAGGATTAAATATGATTTATTAATATATTATGGGAATAATATATTAAAGGAGAAATAATATTGTTTAATTAATATTAGTCAATAATTAATTGGTAATTAGTTTTGTGACTAAAAGAGATTAATTAAACTTAAGGGAATGGAATTGTAATTATAAGATAATTGCAATTTGGGCCATGGATTGTCTTGAATCAAGAGGTGGACGAATTCTTATGGGAAGCCCATAAGGAAATCGTCCAAGGGGCTTGATTAAAGGAGTCTATGGGTTGCTTAGGGCTTAAGCAACCAAATTAGGGTTTCCTTGTTAGATAACCCTAGTAGTCTCACTATATATAGAACCCTTAAGGCTCAAAAACGTGGACAAGCAACCTTCTAGGGTTTTCACATGGTTTTGACAGCCTCCATCCTCTCTCCTCTTCATCCTCTTGCTTATGGTGTTTGTGAACCATTAGAGGAGTGACAATTGTGACTCTAAGCCTTCCAAAGTCAATTCAAGGAGGAATTGGGATTGTTATTGCTACATAACAATCAAGGTAATATCATAAACCTAGTTATATGTTAATATTGATTTCCATATGCTAGAATTAGGGTTTATAGTCTTGGATTCAAAGCATGTACAATAGAGAAACCTAGATCCAATCATTAGGGTTTGTATGATCACATAGGATGTCTTATGACCGAAAACCTATCAAAATGGAGTTTAACTCAAAGGGAAAAGCTTATGCTTGCTAAAGCTAGAGACTTTATAGCTATAGAGTCCAAGATAAGTTCAGATCTGAAGCCTTGTCCTTGTGACAAGCTCAAACCCAAGGTGCCTCCCTTAAACCCTAAGTGTCCAAAGAAGAGATCTAAGTATGAAAGAGTCAAGGAACAAGCTTTTTACCTCAGGCTAGCTCCCATAACGATGTAGATGGCAGATCCACTTCCTCTTCATCATTCCCAGCATCAAAATCTTTGAGTTCTCTCTATGAAAGCACTAAAAACACACTTAGCTCCTCACACACTCAAGAATAGGGTCTAGATCGATTAGGGTTTCCTCTTGGCCGTCACAAGTGATAAGGGGGCTGAAGGAAGGGACTTCAGGTCCTTTAAATAGGACGCAAACCCTAAAATTAGGGTTTTCTCATTCCAGCTCCAACTCGTCGTGTTGGGTCCTCCAACTCATCGAGTTGGTCACTTAAAACCCGCGGCCAAAATTGTTCCTACTCGATGAGTCAGGACATCCAACTCGTCGAGTAGACCTTTCAAAATCAATTAAATACTGAGAAGTTTATACCTAGGATTCGAGGCGTTATAATTCTCCCCTAGTTGAACTAGACTTCATCCTCGAAGTCTGCTATGGTGAACAACTCCAGGTAATGCTCCCGCATCTCAGCCTCCGGCTCCCAAGTCCACTCAGACCCCTTCTTGTGCTCCCACTATACCTTTACCAAAGGTACTTCCTTGTTTTGTAGAACCTTTAGCTTTCTTTCCAAAACCGCCACTGGTCTCTCCACGTAAAATCCATAAAAAATCGTGCCAAATTTAAACTTTTAAAACATTTCAAAACCAATGATTATTACAAAAACTTGTTTTCAAAATAGTTTAAACATCACAGTTTGCCCATGATCAAATCATGAAAATATCAGTAGGTGCAAGATCACGCCTTCGCCTTCTCGCGATCATCAGAAGTACCTGAAACAATAATCGATAAATGTAAGCTCGAAGGCTTAGTGAGTTACCCCCAAAATACCAACATCATACAATCATAATCGTATAATATAACAAATACAACATGCATAATGAGCCATCAGTCTGAATAAGCCGAATCCCGATCCTCAGTTTATCTGGACCGCTCTCTGAGCCCTCGACATGTCTAGACCGCCCTCCTCGGGGCCTTCAGCCTATCCGGACCACTCACCAGGTCTGTAGTCTATCCGGTCTTCCCTGGGTGTCTTGGCCTACTGCACACATCAGGACCTGCCTCAACCCATTCCCCAAACCAACAAACATGTGCACATAAATAACATACGCTAGCTAGCATGTACAAATAATTATACATATATAATCGATCACTAACATGACAACCATCCTATAACCAGGATATCGATCTACCAGATCACTGACATAGCATAGTCCTATAAACCAGGATACCGAACTACCAGGTCCTAAGCATATCACCATCCTAACTACAAGGATGTAAATCAATAAGCATAACATGCCATAACCCGGATACAAATTCGATAAGGGTCGACATTGGTGTCGTAGACCCTGTCACCATAGTGAGGAGAACTCACCTCGCAAGTACCTCAGAATGATACTGTCAACTCCTCCAAATGTAGATCTAAACACCAACACCTATAATCACCAATGGTCCATTCCATAAATTCCAATTTACCAAAATCCCCTCAAAAGTCAACTGGTCAACCCTTGGTCAAAGTAAAAGTCAACGGTCAAGGTCAGCAGTCCATGTTGACCTAACTCGTCGAGTACAATATACTGACTCGTCGGGTTCCTTCAAAACTCACAGAGTCATAAAACTCTAGTCGACTCGCTAAGTTTCCAGGAAACTCGTCAAATCCAAGCGTGTCCAAAAGTTGGGAAAACCCCATCTAACTCGTCGAGTCGACTCACTGACTTGTCGAGTCCATGCAGAAACCATCCTCGGGCAATCTGCATCCGACTCGTCTAGTTGAACATTCAACTCGTCGATTCCCTTCAATCCATTACTCATTTAGACGATTTTTAAGCCACCCCAAACCTCCAAATTGTAGAATTAGCTTCCTAAGGCATGTTTATCACATAAAGTTGCAAACTTTATGTGCATGCAAGGCTCCAAAGGCTTATAATACAAAATCCAAGCTTAGAATGGGGTTTAACTTAAAGGTAAAGGCTTATGCTTGCTAAGGCTAGAGACTTTATAGCTATAGAGTCCAATATAAGTTCAGATTTGAAGCCTCGTACTTGTGACGAGCTCAAACCCAAGGTGTCTCCTTTAAACCCTAAGTGTCCAAAGAAGAGATCTAAGTATGAAAGAGTCAAGGCATAAGCTTTTTACCTCAGGCTAGCTCCCAAAACGATGTAGATGGTAGATCCACTTCCTCTTCTTCAATCCCAGCCTCGAAATCTTTGACCCTTTTAGCCCCTTATCCTTTTTTCATGACTTTATGAGGGAACAAACTCCTTTGAAACTTATATTTTTAGTCCTCTATACTTTTTTCCCCGGTGTTGATTACATGTAGACAATAATCGCCACATCAGCCATGGCTTGGAACCTCAAGCAACTAACTAAGTGTTACGCCTAGAAAAACAATTTCGTTTCCTATATGAATTTTAGTCTCCAAGTTTGTGACGTTTGGTTACCGCCTCCAAATATATACTAATAGCTGGTTCCCTAAAATAACACAAACTTGAAACATTGATACCCTTTTGTCGTACAAAAGTTCCTACCCTAATACCTTTCAAGATGCTGACAATACCTTCCCCCTCCAACAACTAGTCAATTAATGATCGTCATCACCTAGAAAGAAACAATTCTAACGGTGTCCAGGATCATGATTTTGACATCACCTTGCTCAAAACTCAACTAGAGATATCACTGATACGCAAAGAAGTAGCCGTTCAACTAGTCCAATTGCAAGACAGGGTGAAAAGAGATATGGGTACTCTTAACCTGGAGGTAGACGACGTTAGGGCTGGACAAATGGACTTGTACAAGATGGTTGGTGATCTAAGGAATCATTTCTACTCTCTGCAGGCATGTTATATGATGTTTTTGGTTAACAAGAAGGGTGTGAGAAACCTTAACTATTTTTTTGGTTTTCTGCATGTCGTTGCTCTAGGGGTTGCTAGCTACAAGACCTTCAATTGATGGAAGATCTTGTGGTTCTACCATTTCATTCATCGGTTTGTCATTTTGTTAATCTGAAGTATAGTTATGTTGACGATTTTCTGGGTCGATCATTTGCTGGTTATTTTGGTGGTCAATTTGATTGTGGATGACATTACTGATAATAGGTAGTAACATTTTATTTTGTATCTACTATTATATATGTTAGTTGATGGCACTGTAATAAACAAACCTCGATGTAATGGAATCAATTATGTTTAACTTTACCATTTGCGTTATAATCTTATTTGTGCACGAAATATGAATAATAATAATGATAATAATAATAATAATAATAATAATAATAATAATAATAATAATAATAATAATAATAATAATAATTTGCATAACACACTCCCAACATATTTGGACTTGGAAGACAGGGCCACATGCCAAAGTCAATGAACTTTTTACCTAAAAAAAAGGAGAAAAATCTTCAATTATAAAAGGGACAAAAAAGAACATGCAACCACAGTGATGCACATTATGGGACCACATTCATACCCTTTTTCCCTTTACATAAATCGAGGAAAATATAAAATTAAACTTTGTTTTTTCGAGGCCCTCCTTTATTTGTCATGGAAGTGGGATGAGTGAATGTATATAAATAGCAATTTACTCTTATGGTACTCAATATCAAAGTACCAACATGTAAAATATTAACAATCTAAATTCATGTCAATTAATATCATTATACTTTCCTAAAATTCTCCTAAAATGCCTAAACTACCCTTATGGTCTAAAATACCAAAACTGCCCCTAATTGCTAAAATACCAAAATTGTCCCAACATAGTTGTTAGGGCAGGATCCTAGAATCATATTCAAGATCCTTAATATTCCTGAAGGTGTTGGATCCTTAAACATATCTCAAGAACCTGATTATTATCATTAATATTTCCTAACACTTTATTATTCTTTCTTTTTCTCACATGTGTAGAAATAGTGTTGGGTTTTAAGCATTCTAACACTCCTATGGTGTACATGCAACCCTAAATACCTTGGATCTATGTTTTCTCTAATATGCATGCAAATACTAATATTCCAAGGTATTACCCTATCTAGCATACAATCATAGATATTTGGGTAATAATATAGATAGAATACATACCTCTTGTAGTGTAGCTTGACTTCATGGGGCTTGAGTGCCTAGTGCCTCAAATGTGACACCTTAAATGGCTCACACAACATCAAATGCTCTTGGAATAACTTAGAGAGAAATCCACACTGTATGAAATCGGCTAGCCCTTCTTTTTCACATTCTAGTGGCCAATTTTGGTGAATAATATGATGCTTATATAGTGTGTTACAATTAGGGTTACACCATGTAAAACCTAATTGTCATGACCTTTGATTTCCATGACCCATGGGTTATGTAACCTCCATGGAACATCCTATGGGTTTAACCCAACTTGATTATCCATGGAGTTTTGGCCCACTATATAAGTTATGGATGATTTACACAATCAACCCATATATTTAATTAGTCTTCTTTTGATCACATAATTAATTCTAAATTAATTCTTGATCAATACTAATTAAATATTATTATTCTTATTATTAATATATTAGAACTTATAATATATTAATAACCATAAGTGTCTTATTTCTCTCATTTAGTCTATCCAAGTGCATGATGCCATGCAACCCAAATGGACCATGTCGGGTCGGGTCAAGTACATGCCAAATATAGTTATGGACTTAGACATTAATCCAACAGTCTCCCACTTAGATAAGTCTAAAACTATTATTGTGTATGACTTCGATACCCAACTAGCAATCGTAGCTCTCAAAAGCCATTGTCGAACTGTGACCTTGTAACTGAACTGTGACCTTGTCAATGACTTGTCCATTAGATAAGGGATCATATATTCCTCCATTCTAGATATCATATGGACTGAGACATGGATTAATAATCATTCTCTCTATCTATTTGTTGTTTCCCTATTTCCGATTCATGATGATTGACTGATTGAACAGATCAAATCAGTCCTCGCTTGGCCAAGCACTCACATGTATCATCATTAAATCATCGAGGGGCCCACATATATCGCTTTTATCCCGAAGGTAAAAGGAATGGAAAAACTTCGACTCATATGGCTTGTTCTACTACTTGTTTAATCATACACAAAGGCACGTTTTATAACATCGAGTTACCAATGCGTTTTTGTGCAATCAATGTACTATCAACTCATAGTAACAACTCATATCTCTAGGTTTGAAGAATATAAGATATTATTGTCTCATGATCACTCGTGATAAAATCCATGAAGTGATTCAAATGAGCGCGGGTTGAATCCAATACTCAGAACTTATGAGCACTCATGAGTATTGTAGCACAACTTTGTCCACCAACTTGGACCTCTACAAGCCAACCCATGACAGTCTTGATTCATATCTACTTCCAACATATGACCGACTGTGGATGGTTTGAATAACTTAGTCATTCCGAAAGAATAACCTAGTTATTATGGAAGTCAAAACATGCAAAGTGAAACACAAGAATAAATGAATCTAATATGGTATGAAAACCTATGAATATAAATAAAACACTTTCTATTTATCACCACACTGATTACTCATTATTCATTGTTTCGGTTTTATCAACTATATACTTGAATTAAAACACTAATTATCCCATGCTCCAAGCATGTACACTATGTTTTTCTAAACAATAGTTTTGCCATACACCAAGTATGCACTCTATGTTTGTCTATGATCCTTACTTTTGTGAAATAAACCAATTGACCAAACTTTCAATGATTCTAATTTCACACTCCTAATTCCTTGTCTTAAATGTAAGAATTCCAAATTCCTATCATTTATCGAAATCTTTTTAGATTTTAAACTTATATGCAGTGTTCCTCTTGTAATGATTTTGCAAAAAGCCACAAAGGCTTGGCAACAATCATTATAAGATATTCCAATGGAGATCAACTCCTTGGAAACTAAGTCTCATATTCAAAGTACATTGCTTTGAAAATGCTTCTTGCATTAGGTTTTCTAATCTTACACAGATAACTTCCACCTATGGAGACAACTCCATACTCTCATTTTGATTATCACTTCTGAACAAGAGATGCCTCTTTTCAGAATATGTCAATATGGTCCTTCCAAAATTAGCAATATACTTCTAAGTGTCCCTGAGCAACCAATCTTTGGTAAACCTTAGATTGTCCTCGACAATTGCTTAATCACTTTAGTTATATCCAATTGATCCAATATCCGAAGCATATGGGACACGATTCATGATGTCTCACATAAAGATATGATACTAGACCAGTCTTTTTGCTACAATATTTCTATGTTTGCCATATTCTCAAAATTTGACTATGAAAAGGGATGCCGTAATCATAATGCAATATATAAAATTTTCTTAAGTTGAACCAATCCAACATGAAATTCATATATATATTCTTGACTAAAGGTGATTAAAATCTCAATATAATCTCTTTAGAATGATTATAAACTCAATCTAATCTTTTCATAATTGAAATGAAGTATAATTTCCTCTCCCTTAATTATAACAAAACAACTTTTTCAACCCCTGCAACCTCACGAATTGAAACTTTTGTTTTCTATAATCAACATTGCCAACTTGCAATACATATCATAATTATCATGCTCCCACTAACATGATGATTATTAGCATAACACTTATGCTCCCACTAGCTTTGACATGTATCTAGAAAACAGCTGGACCTCTAGAAGTCAATACTTTATTGACTTTCTTACCAAAGTTCAGATTTCTGATACTAGATTGCCTTGATAAGACTTTATCAAAATCATACACCTCTCTTAGATAGCTCACAAGCGTGTCTAAACAATTTCAGAACTATGAAAAGGGATGTCGTAATCATAGTCTCAATTGTTTAGACTTTTTACCATTTCTCATAAGTCAATGTTAATGTACCGATTAACCATGCACACTCCATTAACGACTTTGAGAACTGCAAATATCACAATTGCTATCTACTTAAAATCTACTTAGTGAAAGAATTTCCTCACCATCATTTTCATGAATCGGAGAGAAACCTTATGACACTTAGATTTTATGGTGTATATGTTCTTATCCATGTGAATTTGTCAAACTATAATCTCAAGACTAGGTTAGTGACAAATCCTAACTCCTATGGATTAAACTTGTGCAATCTTAACTTCTTTCTACTTGGCAGCTCAAGGGCCTACCATTGCTTCCAAGTAGCTATGTAAGCAATTGAAAACATGTAGAACTCAAATGTATAGCCAACTTAGCTGGAGTGGGCACAAAAATGTCAACACGATAGGTTATAAACCTCTAATTGTGTGCTAGTGATGAAATACAGGTTTTATTCTTGATTACTTCTTGAATCCCTTTCAGGATCTTTTAGACTCCTACTGTCTCCTTGACCTATAAGACTTTCTTGCCAAATATTCAAGAAATAGTGTGGATTCTAATCAAGACAGACACTTAACCCAATTGGCCTTAGTTGGCCTTTGTTTTATCCAAAACATCACAACTTACCAATTTCAAATGTACAAGAGTAGAAAACTTTTACTCTTAAATTTGACAAGTGTTTTAAACCTTCTTTAAGACATGTCACTCAAGTTACAATCTTAGAGTATAACTCTAAGAATTGTTTTTTTTTTGGAACAAAGTATGAATCATTTTCTTGATTTAACCACTTCAACAATTCATAACTCCTCTTCTTAACTATCATAATACACTTAGAGGATGAATTATGATAAGGTCTCAAAATCATAAAGATAGTCTTAAAACATGACACTAAAGTACTCTCCCATCTTTTCAGATTTGAGAAACTTTTATCCTTCTGCCTAATTTGATTCTTCTTATTCGTTCTGTCATACATTGAAACTTTTCCAATGTTTCAGAATTATACTTAAGCTTGTAAGTATAATCATATTTACTAAACCTTAGTAAATCGTAACGAATATTCTTATCCATTTTTTGTGGTGAACTTTGGCTAGTGCAAAAGAATGTGTACTTGATCCCTTAGTCCTTCTCTTGAGTCACATATTCATGTGAACACGGAACTAGTCTTAATTTTCCACAGTTGAAAATTCTAATACATCACACTAAACGCCTTGTATGATTCCAAGTTTCGGTCCAATTGAAACTTGGGTGATGAGAATCTTTCGTTATTTGGTAAATTTTGACACTACCACAAATGAAAGAATTAAATTCATATTTCCAATATTGCTATAAACATACAAACATCAAGTTTTCATGAATGCCATTGTAAGGAGATAAAAATAAAGTAAAACAAAATTTTATTTATTTTAAAATGCGGAAAAAACTTTTCCTTACAATGCAACATAAAATAAAAACTATGCTATTACATGTTTCCTAGCAATCTATCATAACTCCTAAGGTGTAGCTCAAGAATCCGATCTTCAACCAAGCGATAGAAATCCATCTTCGCAATCAGATTCAACATACTCTTCTTTTAAGTTTCTTCACTTTTCTTTGATTCTTAAAACATCAACATGTGTCACATCATGTAACAAGAATCTCAGAATAGAAACTTAACAAAGTCAGATAGTGGACTTTACCTAAAGTAGAGTCAAACTTATTGACTTTAACATCCTTAAGTAAATAGGCTGCTTCGCAATCAATGTCCCTTACTTTGGCAATATAACCATATGGACTCTTTGGTAATGGTACATGGGACTATCTCAGACTTAGCCTTTCTCTTTACCATTTTGTCAACTGAATTGACTATGACCGATCCCTTTCCATTGGGAAGAGAATGCTTTTTTTGGATTTCCAGTGTCATCATTGTCAATGTCCATAAAGTTTTGGGAAGTTGATCTTAGCAAATAGATAAGATCATTAAGGGTCTTGTCAAAGTCTGTTTCATAGGAGTCCCAAAGGAACTCACTATGTGGCTTAGAAAGTGATTGGACATCCAACTTCCTTAAGACTTTGACACCCAACTCTCCCGGCTTGTTAATATGTGGATTTATCTCCAAGATGCAATCACACATAGACTTTGCTTTCCAATAGGGCTAGAGTGACCTTGAACTTGTGGGATAGGGAGAATAATTGGAGGAGGTGGAGGAAGTGAAGTTCCAAGAGATTTGGGAGGATCATAGATGTCTGAACTAGACATCTTTTGGGAGATATTCAAGATAGTTGATCTAATGTCCTTAATATAACACCCAATATGAAATATTAAGGCTAGGACCCAACACAATATTTTATAACTTGGAAGAGGGATGCCATAATCCAAGCTATAGAATATTTGAAGGTAGGTGAATGACGATTCACCGATTTCCACCATGAAAAACGAAATAATTTATTAGGTTTTAATTAGATTTGAAACTCCTAGATCTTTGAGATTCATTGAACTTTCAATGACATGTTTCAATCTCGAGTGTGCCCTTCAGGTTTTGTGACTGGGACGCCGAGGATCACAAAAAAGGTGTGAAGTAACCATGCAAATTACTTGGTACCCTTAAGTGTTTACCCCTCAATCGATGTGCCAGTTAACCACACACGCTCCATCGATACTATGATAAACATTAAGTTACCCTTTGCCAACCTGGTTAAATACGAGTTAGTGTGCCGGTTAACCACACATGCTCCACTAACCGACTTAAACAAAGCGCAAAGTGTAATTTCATGGATTAGCACCTTGTTCACATTTTCCTAAGTAACTAAGATTGGGTATTTATAAAAGGTTTAGTTACTTAGTATTTATCACTAACACTTTTAATGAAAGGAGAATTTATAGTCTTTGTCCTACCCGTTCGGCTAACGACCTCCACCTGTCAAGGAAGCAGTAGGTGAGAGTGGACACCCATTAAACTGCAATTTTATATGCAGTAACCTTATAGCCTCCTTATAGACCGGCTTCGTGAATGAGGCCTACTAACGGTAAGACTGACTTGCTCTTATACATATATATTATAATTAGCTTATAATATTATAAAGTATAAGGGTTGAATTTTAACTTTTAAAATTCTAAGGGCTAACTTGGAATTAAAGTATTCATAAGAGAAAACTTTTCAAATTCCAAAACTTGAGGGCAAGTTTTGTACCTTTCAAAACTTTTCTATTCATAACTTATGTGTTTAAAGTAGTTTTAATTAAAAAACTCTTCGAGTTCCATAACTTGAGGACAAGTTATGAAAGACTTTAAACTAATTAAGAAAGTGACTCTTCATAATTCATAACTTATGGAAGCTTTATGAGTTTAACTAAGGTTACACATATTTTTTATTATTATTTAATGAAGAGACTCTTGAACCTCCATAACTTGAGGACAAGTTATGGAGTCATAAAACCATTTAATGAGGACAAGACTCTTCATTTTGTAACCTTTGACAACTTTTATGAGTTTTAAGAAACTTAAATGTGACTTTTCATGTAACTTGAGGACAAGTTAAAAAAACACATTTTAGAAACAACTCTTCGATTAATTAGGATTGAAAACAACCAAAACACAATTTTTTTCCATTAATCTAAACTAACTCATAAATCAAGGAAACACAAAAAAATAACTTTTGGATTCCATAACTTATGGAGTTTAATGTTTTGTTTTATGATGAAACTTTTCATGTTCCATAACTTAAGAACAAGTTATTGAATTATTTAAAACATTAAGACCAAGTTTTGTAACTCCATCAAAAATTTTGAATCAATTTTTTTAAACCTTTTCATATCCATAACTTATGGAGGTTTCAAAAAAAAAAACTCTTTAGATCAAACTTTTAAAACTAATAAAATAATCATATCATTTTATCTTTTACTAAATTTGACTATAGCAAATGATTCAAATTTTACAAATAATTAGTTTTTCACAAAAACAAGTAATTATCTTAAAATTTGAAAAACGTTACGTTTTTTTTCCTTTTTTTTCAACTTTGAAAATAAAACATTTGCATCAATATAACAGAAAACAACCCATGTCTCTGATACCACTGTTGGGTTTTAAGCATTTTAACACTCCTATGGTGTACATGCAACCCTAAATACCTTGGATCTATGTTTTCTCTAATATACATGAAAATACTAATACTCCAAGGTATTACCCTATCTAGCATACCCTCATAGATACTTAAGTAATAATATAGATAGAATACATACCTCTTGTAATGTAGCTTGACTCCATGGGGCTTGAGTGCCTAGTGCCTCAAATGGCTCACACAACATCAAATGCTCTTGGAATAACTTAGAGAGAAATCCACACTCCATGAAATCGGCTAGCCCTTCTTTTTCACATTCTAGTGTCAAATTTTGGTGAATAATATGATGCTTATATAGTGTGTTACAATTAGGGTTACACCATGTAAACCCTAATTGTCATGACCTTTCATTTCCATGACCCATGGGTTATGTAACCTCCATGGAGAATCCATGGAGCGTCCTATGGGTTTAACCCAACTTGATTATCCATGGAGCTTTGGCCCACTATATAAGTTATGGATGATTTACACAATCAACCCATATATTTAATTAGTCTTCTTTTGATCACATAATTAATTCTAAATTAATTCTTGATCAATACTAATTAAATAGTATTATTCTTATTATTAATATATTAGAAATTATAATATATTAATAACCATAAGTGTCTTATTTCTCTCATTTAGTCTATCCAAGTGCATGATGCCATGCAACCCAAATGGACCAATCCGGGTCGGTTCAAGTACATACCAAATATAGTTATGGACTTAGACATAAATCCAACAATTAGTCAACACAAGACTCATTCTCACCGAAGAATCACTTCAACTAAGGTTAAGACCCATGAATACCAAGTCAAACAACGTGTAAATACTTGTTCAAGGAGGATCCCAGAAATACCGGACTTCTTGTTATTTAGCTTAGACTATAAATAACACCCGTAAACCACACAATACACACACAATTAGCTGACACCTTAGACACCTTGAGCTACTAAAACACTTGTACTCGTTTCTTCATCATTTTTTCTATAATTTATTCTTCCATCAATGAAATCAAACAAGGCAGGTGATCATTATCACCTCCCAAGGTTTTATGTTAGAGATTTTATCAGGTATCAAGGGCTTTCCTAGTAAACCACTTGTGTCACTTCAATCTCAATCTAATACTTACATTAATCACAACACCACAACCTCTCATACAGTTTGGTTGATATATCTTTTATCAAATTTTAATCAAAAACAATTTGGCGCCCACCGTGGGGCCGTGGTGTTCGCAATCATTCAAAAATCATGTCTACCCAATCAATCTTATCCTCTTCCTCCATTCCTTGTATTTCCTATAGTGATTTCCAATAACGAGCTCTTCGCTATGATGAAAAGACTGGAACGCCAGGTTACTCGGCAGCAAGAGGACAACAGGATGGTGCTCAAGGAAATAGAGAGGATGAGGATGGAGATCCACAAACACCAAGAAGTTGTAACCTCGATCTTGCAGTCCAAGATCCTGAACTTTAACAATCCAGGAACCTCCAGGAGATAGGATCCTCAACGACAACCCTAGCTCTCGCTTGGGGTACATCTACAAACGAGCGAGCTCATGTGATTCAGGATCCCGACAAAACCTTCATCACTCCTAATAACAAGGATCATGGTAACTTTGTAAATAATAATACTTTTACTACTAACTCTATGTATATTGATGTAGGAATGAGCCCGATCATGGCCAAGGAGCTTCAATAATTAAGACAAATGATCTTAAGTGTGGCTAGAGTAGTCCAACGTATACCAAAAATTTCCCGAACAAGCCATAAGATTTCAAGATTTTCTACGACCATTGTTGACACTGAAATCCTAATGCGCTTCCAAACTCCTAGTTTGAAGCCTTACGACGAGACTACGGATCTTGAAGAACACGTGGCACTATATAGGGAAAGAATAGAGATCATCTTCATTCCCACGCATTTGAAAGAAGCTTGACTATGCAAGGATTTTGGTTCAACCCTCACAGGATCAGCCTTGAAGTGTCTGCTTAATGTTCCTCCTTACTCCATTACTTCGTTTACACGGTTAGTTAATATTTTTAACAATCAATTTTCTTGTTGCATAATGTTCGAAAAAATTACTAGTGATATTTGTTGGGTGATTCAGGATCGTAAGGAATCCGTCAAGGATTACGTGAATAGGTTTGGCATGGAAGCTTTGAGTATCCCCAACATTGATATGGCGACTGTCATAGAAGCCTTCAAGACGGGCTTTAAGAAGGACCCTCCTTTTATGAAGACCATGCAATGACTCCATGCAAGAGAATGGATGAAGTAAGGAGAAGAGCATTGAGATTCATAAGGCTCAAAGAAGACAATGAGATCCAAAAGAGGAGCAACCCCCTAAACTCATATGATAATCCCAATAGGAAGGTCGACTCCTCGATCCAAAGATCCTATAATTTGAAACCATATTCTAAACGTGATCATCATATGTTTAATGCCCTAGAAGATGAAGGAGAGGAAGAATAATTTCCTAAGATCACTGACTACTGCTTTTCTGTGGATATTTTAGGTTTAATATTTTCCATGCAAGATCTTGGAGACAAAGCAGGATGACCAAGAAAGGGAGAAAAGTCCATCACCTCAAAAGACAAGTCCAAATGGTTTGCATACCATGAGGACTTCGGTCACATTACAGAAGACTACATAGCCCTTAGGAAGGAGATCAATTACCTACTCAACAAGGGATACCTCAAAGAGATCCTTGGAAGAAGAAAAGATAAATCCGTTGAAAAGGATCGGATTCCTCAGAAGATCTTTGATAAACTAAGATCCCTTCCTGTGGATACCAAGGTAATTAATGTGATCTCTGAAGAATCAGACATTTGTGGTACCTTTTCTTTGGAACAAAAATGCATGCCAAAGTGTCGAAAATAGAGAAAGAAGAAAGGCCTCAGAAGAACACATCAGTCACTAACAAGAAGGATATCACTTTCAACGAAACAAATAGAGCAAATGTCCAGGATCCCACCATGATGAATTGGTGATCAATCTTTACATTGCCAACCATTTCGTCAGAAGGATCTTTGTTGACGGAGGATCCTCAGTCAACATTATACTCTTGGATGCTTTAAAAAGAATGAACATCCCAAAGTCCGAAATAGTTAAAAGACCCTTAGTGTTGATTAGATTTAGTGACGAAACAAAACATACGGTCGACAAGATAAAGCTACCTATGTACATAGAGGGGGTAAACTTTATGCAACGCTTTTTTGTAATTGATATGTTATCCTCCTATAATGTTATACTAGGTAGACCATAGATCCACAATATGAAGGTTGCCCCCTCAGCATACCCTCGGTATGAAAAGATTCCCACTCCATGGGGATAGCAAAAGTCACAGGTGATCAACAAGAATCCAAAGAGTGCTATAAGTCTTTGTTGAAATCTTCAACGGTGCCATGAAAAGCATAGCAGTTAAAGTAGGGGCACGAGGTGTGATAGAAACAAGAGAGCATGGTGTAAAGGAGGTGCCCCTGAACCTTGAGGATCTTGAAGCCAGAGTCCTCATAGGATCCTCAATACCAAAACATATTGATCAAAAACTAATAATTTTCCTAAAAGAGAAAAGAAAAACATTCACCTTGAAGCACGAAGATATGACATGTATAGACAAAAATATTATAACTCATAAACTTAGCATTGATCCTTCTTTTAGAACAATACACCAAAAAAGAAGAAAGTTTGCACCCGAAAGAAATCAGATCATCCAAGAAGAAGTAGAAAACTTCTTAAAACAAGGATGATCAAGGAGGTTAAGTTCCCAAGATGGCAGGAAAATGTGGTTGTATTACAAAAGAAGAATGGAAAATGCAGAGTATGTGTGGATTATACAGATCTTAACTAGGCTTTCCCTAAAGACCCTTCCCCCCGCCACACATAGTTTCCAAGATAGTTGCGACGGCTGGTCATGAATTATTAACATTCATGGATGCATCAACAGGGTTCCAACAAATTCAAATGGAACCATCTGACCAGGAGGAAATTGCATTCATAACCCCAATAGGTATATATTGCTATATTGCTATGTCGTTTGGTCTTAAAAACACATGTGAAACATACCAAAGGCTTGTTAATCAGATGTTCAAGGATAAACTATGGGACACCATGGAAGTCTACATCGATGACATGGTGGTAAGTCAAAGAAAGCTGAAGATCACCTCAAGGATCTTGAAGACGCCTTCAACATACTAGACGAATGCAACATGAAGCTAAATCCTTCCAAATGTCATTTTGGAATGAGATCAAGCAAGTTCCTTGGATACATGGTGACTAAAAGAAGAATAAAAGAAATTCTAGAGCAAATAAAGGCTATCCTCGATTTAAGATCCCCATCCTCAACAAGGATATTCATAGACTAACAGGAAGAATAGCCGCACTAAACAGGTTCATCTTAAGATCCTCAGAGAGGTGTAAACCTTTCCATTACATCTTGAAGAATAAGAAAAGATTTGAGTGGACTAAAGAGCACGAAGATGCTTTTTAGGAACTTAAAAATTATTTAAGTTCTACACCCTTTCTGGTGAAACCACTAGATGGGGAACCACTCTTCATATACCTTTCAGTATCCTCTAACGTTGTAAGTGTTGTTTTTGCCAAGGATCTCAACGGGGACCAACATCCTAACTATCGTTTTTTTCCACACATAAAACCCCCCAAGCACTCAGGAATATTCCATTGTTAGCATCCATACCCACATCACAAATCAACTCACCTTAGCAAAGAAAATTTAGGAAACAACCATCCAAGTTAATGATCCTTCTACACCCTCCCCTTCATATCTCTTTGATTCTAGCAAAACAAATGTAAATCTTGTTGAAGTATGTCTTATCATCAGGCATTGCATCCACAAAAATTTTAACTGCGGATCATATATTTGATATTTTAATCTCCTCCCTATATGACCATATTCTAAAATAATTTTTTGAAATTATGCCTTACCTAGATTCAAACCATACTTATTGGATATCTTACACTGATGCATAGTCACATCAATGCCAAAAGTGTTTTTAACCCCCTATCTAAGCAATCTGACACTCATTTTTTTTATTGTTAAAAAATTCTAGAGTAAAATGGGTACATATTCATTTATAAATGTCAATTGATCCTAATTTGAAATTCTTTGCACAATTATGGTCACTTATAAGAAACTTGCTCTCGAAAGACTTATCATCACTCATCCATGAACCCTAAACCCTAAAAGTGAATTTTCCATCACAACATTTGGCAAACAACCATCTACTATAATTTTTGACAAAACATAATTGATAATAATTCATGACAACCTAGTTATAGAGCATGTGTTTCAATTGTTTAGGATTCTAAAGTCTCAGACCTAACACATGTACTTGCTCCTTCTAGTGTAGCTTTTTGTTGAAAATATTCTACAACCTGAAGTAGAATTAGAAAATAAGGAATTCCAAAAAGAAGAAATCATGGGAAGATGGAAAATCTTAACCGATGGATCTTCCAACTTTAGAGGAACAAACCTAGGGATCATCCTAAAATCGCCACAATGGGACATCAAATGCAACCAACAACAAGGATGAATAGGAAGCATTGATCATGGGATTACAGTTGGCTAAGGATCTTCAGGTAGTCGTTGATTCCTTTTTATTAACTAACCATTTTAATGGATCCGATGCAGTAAAAGGAGTAAGACTAGCATTATACATCCAGATCTTCAAAAAAATGGCCTTCGAATTCGAAGCTTTCAGCATAAGCAAAGTTCCCAGAGAAGAAAATGTTGAGGCAGACGCACTAGCCAACCTATGATCTACCTTTAGGATCCCGCCAGAAGTTAGGATCCCTATAACCAATATATTGATCCCAACAATAGAAGAACCCTCCAACAAACCATATAATCCTAATGAACATGAGCAAACAACCAATGTACCCTCAATCACTTACTCAAGATCCTAACCGTCACAATCCCAACATGCAGGATCCTCTTCGAAACTCGAAATCTTGGATCCATCCCATTATGGAATATCTCTAGAATGGCACAATTCCAAGAGAAGAGAAAAGTGACAGAGCATTTAGGATTAGGGTCTCATGTTTTGTAATGATCCAATGAAAACTATATTAAAAATCCAAGGAAGGCCCATACCTTAGATGCTTAGATGTTAATGAGGTTGCAGAAGGAGATTATGGCAACCACACTGGGAGTAGATCCTTATACCCCAAGGTGTTAAGGACATGATATTATTGGCCAATAATGAAAAATGATGCTTTCTTTCATGCTCAAAGATGTGATGTTTTTCAAAGACATAACAACATCTTACATCAACCGGAGGCACCTCTGCATCCTATCATCTCCCCTAAGCTATTGATGAAGTGGTGGATGGACATAGTGGGAAAATTACCTAAGGCGTCATGAGGAAAGGGCTTCATGCTAGCAATGACAGACTATTTCTCGAAATGGATCGAGGCTAAGTATTTTGTTCAAGTAAGTGATAAGGAAATGGTCTCATTTATCAAACGTAATATCCTAACCAGGTTTCCGAACCCTGCCAAATTATATGTGAGAATGGATCCCAGTTCATAAGCAAGAGGACTATAGACTTTTTCATGAGTTAGGGAATGAAAATGATAATGTACACTCATGTCTGTCCTCAAGCTAATGATCAAGCTCAATCCAAAAACAAGATCATAGTCAACAATTTGAAGAAAAGGTTATACAAGAAGAAAGGAAGATGGGTAGAGGAACTCCCTTTCATCATATGGGTAGATAGAACCACTTCAAAAATAGCCACTGGCCAAACTCCATACTCCTTGGTGTTTGGAAAAAAAGTCATAATCCCCACCAAAGTGGTGATCCCGACAGACATATATCAACTACAAGATCAAGAGAACAACGATGGGATCCCTGCCCAAGATCTTGACATTGTCGATGAGCTCAATGATGTTGCTAGGATCCGCGTTGCTGCTCATCAACAAAGCATCACTAAAGCATATAATAATAACATTAAAGTAAGAAGATTCCAAACAGGTGACTTGGTCCTTAGGAAGACATTCCAAAATACCAAGGATCCTAATGTAGGAAAATTGCCACCTAAATGGGAAATGTTAGGGCTAGGATCCTAAAACTACTATAGGATCCTCAAGCCTAAGGATCCTTGAACCTTAGGATCCCGAATATACTCCAGGATACTGACTAATATTTTTTATTTATTATAACGGCTATATGTTCTTTGTTCTTTCTAACATGTGCAGAAATAACTAGTCAAAGTCACATTCTCAACGTATAGTCATGACAACAATGCAAAACACCCGGAGGACCAAGTCAAGAAACGATTATAAGTAATCTCGGAGGATCCCAGAATTTTCGGAGTTCTAGTTGTTTGTTTTTGACTATATAAAACACTTCTATGCATCACACTACACACGGCTTACTGGCAGAATACTGACACTTGTTCTTGTACACATTACATTCACCTTATAATCATTCATTTTGTTCAATAGAAACATCAAGGCATGTGATCGTTATCACCACCCAAGGTTTTATGTCGGTGATCCTAGCAAGGATCAAGGGCTTTCCTTTTAAACAAATTGTGTTGCTTTGAGCTATATTACATACTTGTTTTATACTAAATATCACATTCTCTCATACAATTTGGTCTATTTTTGTTCTTTTTTTTACCAAAACAATTTGGCGCCCACCGTTGGGCTGTGGTGTTCAAAATCCTTCATAAAATCATGTCTAATCAATCGACTCTCTCCTCCTCCTCGATTCCTCCCATTTCCTCTAATAACCTTCCACCACCACTGGCTGGAGCCCGCAAGAAAGTATCTGAAACTCCAAAGAAGAACACCTCTCCTGTCATTCCTGGAGCAACAAGTCGCCTAATAGCAGGATCTTTTCTATAATGAAGAGGCTGGAGCGATAAGTCGCCCAATAGCAGGAGGATAACAGGACAATTCTCAAGGAAGTTGAGAGAATAAGGAGGGAAATGCACAAGCCTCAGGAGGCAGCACCCTCGGTCTTGCAATCAAGATCCTGAACTTTGACAGCCTAGGATCCTTAGCAATCCGTTGCCATATTCAGGATCCTAACGAAACCTTTGTCACTCCTAATAACTGGGATCTTGGTAACTCTATCAATAATAATAATTTTACAACTAACTGTAACAGCCCGGAATTTCAGGTATTACTTTAAATTAATTTGGGGAATATTTAGGGGGGGGACTCGGCGAGTTGATGCCTGACTCGCCGAGTAGGACCACGGTTTTGGTCACAGATTCGCGACTGGACTCGACGAGTCCATTAGGGACTCGGCGAGTCGACGCTGTCCAGCTGAAACCCTAGCCGTTTTGATTCTGGATCGTATATAATGTCTTTAGGGCCGTCATGTCTCGTCTTTTGGCCGATTGAAGATAACCTAAACGGCTGTGGGCATCTGGAGCAAGGGTGAAGGCTAGTGGAAGCTTAAAGAGGTTGTTAGGCAAGGAGAGGCAAGGTGGTGATCAAAGGAGGATCAAGGGGTTGAGCTCTGAAGGTTGGGGACGCAGGGATCACGTTTTCCAGGTAATCCTCGGATCATTTCTGTAGTTTTGGTGTTGTACACGAATCTAGGGTTTAGGAAAACCCATTTAAGGATTTGATAGATTATAGAGTTGTTACAAGTGTTTAAATCCTAGTAATAGTATATGTAAAGGTCCAGGAAGTCCCATATCTATATATTTCGGAATCATGCGAATTACAGGAGGCAGTTGATTGACTGCATGGCGAGGACTCGCCGAGTCCAATGATCAGACTCGGCGAGTAGCTTGAAGATTCACTAGGACTCACCGAGTTGTTCTTCAGACTCGGCGAGTAGCTTGAAGACTTACTGGAACTCGTCGAGTCGTTCTTCAGACTCGGCGAGTGGTGTCAGGATGTCTATACTCGTCGAGTTACCCTTTGTACTCGACGAGTCCGGTCCAGATTGACCGTTGACCTGTATATATCTTAGAGGGGTCAGTTGTCTTGTTTGGTAAGATCATTAACTAGGGCTGTGGTATTATAGGGAACCTGCGGACTAGCGGATTGTGTGCGAGTAGCTCGAAGAGGTTATAGCCTGCGTACTACGAGGTGAGTCTTCTCACTATACTTCACCCGGAAGGGTTTGACTGTTAGACCGGAAGGTCGTGTGTGTTATATTCATACTATGTCTAGAGAGGTAGATGCTTTATATGTGATGTGTGCTTATATGCGATATATATATTATGTGGATCGAAAGATCCGGGCCGGAAGGCAATGTTATGTGGATCGAAAGATCCGGGCCGGAAGGCAATGTTATGTGGATCGAAAGATCCGGGCCGGAAGGCAATGTTATGTGGATCGAAAGATCCGGGCCGGAAGGCAATGTTATGTGGATCGAAAGATCCGGGCCGGAAGGCAATGTTATGTGGATCGAAAGATCCGGGCCGGAAGGCAATGTGATGTGGATCGAAAGGTCCGGGCCGGAAGGCGTATGTGGGTAAGTCGTATACTGGGGAACTCACTAAGCATTTATGCTTACCAGTTGTTTATGTTTTTCAGGTACTAGTGATGACCGTGGAAAGGCGCCGGCGTGACACATACACACTGCCACTGTTGAAGATCCTGGAGATTTATTATTTATATTTTGAAACAAACTTGGAATAAACCGTTTTGTCGAATAATGATGTTTTGTTTTAAATGAAAAATTTATTTGAAAATTTGAGTTGTTACAATTGGTATCAGAGCCTTGGTTTGAAGGATTCGGGGGTACTTTTGGGTGCAACTGAACTCAGACCGGGGATTTGAGGAAAAACTTTTTCTTAAAAATGATAAAGACGTAACATTTTATAAAGGGCAAGGCGGTAAAAACAAGGGTGGAACAGTGTGTACGAGCAGCCAGCGTCCGAACGGTAAAGATCCCCAGAATACCTTACGATGTTATGTTATGCACTGAATTATGAATTGTTATGCATGCTAGAAGACTAGGTATACATGATAGGAATAGAATTGCCTGTTTTGTGATGCCTTAGTCTAGGAAGATTGCTTATATGAGATATTTGGTAGCGTGCAAGTAATTAGTGCATACTAGAAGTAGAGTACTCGTTATTCGGGATTTGGGGAGGAGGATTTGGGACGAATACTGATACGGTGTGGTCGGTAGTATTGGGCCCGTACTACCGAAGGCACCGGATCAGTGGAAGACTCAAATAAGAATCCCTGGAAATCGGAGACTGGGTAGGGCGCGTATCGAGTACAATTGTACTTGGTGGAGTCTCTGATGATTTTATGTTGTATTTCAGAGACATCATGGTTATCACACGCAATGGGGCGAGTTCGAGCGGTGCGAGTGACGAGGAAATTCGTCAGATTATTCAGGAAGAGGTAGCTGCGGCGGTCTGGGCTGAGATCCCGGAGATGTTTGGGTCTATTAAGACCACGTTGATGGAGGAGTTTGAGGAGCGGTGCGCCGCAATTTCTGAAGCTGCAGTTGCTGCCGCTACCGCAGCGGTGGCTGCTGCCAGGCCGCAAGGGGGTGATTCATTACTATTCAGGGAATTCAGCAACACGAAACCCCCTGAATTTGATGGGACGCAGGATCCGATTGCAGCTATGAGGTGGGTCGCCGACATCGAGGGGTGTTTCTATACTTGCTCATGCCCGGAGCACTTGAGGGTACGGTTCGCCTTGAACCAGCTCCGTCTGGGAGCGAAGGATTGGTGGAAGTTCGTGACAGCGAACTTCACTCAGGCAGAGATTTCGGCGGTGACATGGGAGAGGTTTACAGAGATGTTTAGGGATGAGTACGTTCCCCCGGTAGAGAGGGAGCGATTGATTCAGGAGTTCTTGACCGTTAAGCAGGGTACCGATTCCGTGGCAGTGATCACACGGAAGTTTCATGAGAGGGCAATGTTCTGCCCCGAGCTGGTATCTACGGAGCAGTCGCGAATGAGCCGCTATTTGGGTGTTTTGAAGAGGGAGATTCGGGAGTTTGTGTCAAACTCCACCTATCGTACTTTCACTGAGCTTCAGGCGAACGCCAGGAAGCGCGAGATTGAGTTGGAGACTCAAGCGAGGGAGGAGGCTGAGTCTCGGCAGGTGGATCGATGGCCGGCCCAGTCTCAGCCGGCTGCCAAGCGGACTAAGTTCGCTGATTCGAGGATGGGAGGTTCGAAGGGTCGCACTTGCGCGAAGTGCGGCAAGAGTCACGAGGGGGCGTGTCGAGCTAGTGGTTGCTACAAGTGTGGCAAGGACGGACATATTGCCAGGGATTGCCCTAAGGGGTTTATGGTTTGCTTTCACTGCAACCAGACAGGCCATCGGAAGGCCGAGTGCCCGCAACTTCGTCAGGGAGCTACACCTACTACCCGGACTACTGAGACCCGACCAGTGAAGGCCGAGGCCCCGAGGGCTCGCGGGAGAGCCTTTCAGCTGACTGCGGAGGAGGTCCGCGATGCGCCCGATGTTGTGGCAGGTATGTTATCTTTCATGTATTTAATTAAAGGTCGAAATGTTATGCTTATGTTAATATATGTGTAGGTACTTTCCTTGTGAACTCTATGCCTGCTCTAGTATTATTTGATTCGGGTGCGAGTAGATCGTTTGTATCGTTAGCTTTTAGTCAGCACATCGGCATTAGTCGTGAGCCGTTAAGTCGGCCTTTGAGCGTTTCCATTGCGGCTGAGAGGGTGATTTGTGCTACGGAGGTTTTTCGGGGATGTGTGCTAGAAATCTTTGGGGTCGCATTTCCGATTGACCTAATTCCTATTGCGATGGGTGATGTCTGTGTCATTGTAGGCATGGACTGGTTGAGCCGATTCAGCGCTGTCATCGACTGCGAGCGTCAGTTGGTGACTATACGAGACCCTAGTGGGGGAGTTCTTACGGTGTACGGCGAGGGTACCCGTTCGAGATTAGTTTTTTGTTCGGCTGCTAGGGCGAGGCAATGCCTACAGCGGGGATGTAACGGTTTTGTGGCGTATGTGATGGATACGCAGGAGAGTTCCGAGAGACCGAAGACATTGAAGGAGGTTCCAGTGGTGCGCGAGTTTCCAGATGTTTTCCCCGAGGATTTGCCGGGAATACCTCCTGCGAGGCAAGTGGAGTTTGGTATCGACCTAGTTCCAGGGGCGGCGCCTATTGCGAAGGTGCCTTATCGTCTTGCACCTCCAGAGATGCAAGAATTGTCCTCGCAACTTCAAGAGTTGTTGGGAAAGGGATTTATTCGGCCGAGTAGCTCGCCGTGGGGAGCACCGATACTGTTCGTCAAGAAGAAGGATGGTTCACACCGGATGTGTATCGATTACCGGGAACTGAACAAGGTGACAGTTAAGAACCGCTATCCGTTACCAAGAATCGATGATCTATTCGATCAGTTGCAAGGGGCATCTTGGTTTTCCAAGATTGATTTGAGATCAGGGTACCATCAGGTAAGGGTGCGGGATGAGGACGTCCAGAAGACAGCCTTTAGGACGCGGTATGGGCATTACGAGTTCGTGGTGATGCCTTTTGGGCTCACCAATGCCCCCGCAGTGTTCATGGATCTCATGAACAGGGTATGCAGGCCGATGCTGGATCAGTCTGTGATTGTATTCATCGACGACATTCTGGTGTATTCGCGGTCTAGGGAGCAGCATGAGGGACATTTGAGGGAGGTCCTTGAGGTACTGAGGTCGGAGAAGCTATATGCAAAATTCTCCAAATGTGACTTCTGGTTACGGGAGGTTCAATTTCTGGGGCACGTTGTAAATCAGGCAGGGATATTGGTCGATCCGGCCAAGGTGGAGGCGGTGATGAGATGGGAGGCACCAAAGTCACCTTCGGAGATCAGGAGTTTCCTTGGGTTGGCAGGGTACTATCGAAGGTTCATTAGGGACTTCTCCAAGATCGCAGTGCCACTTACCAAATTGACCCGAAAGGGTGTTACATTCTCATGGGGACCCGAGCAGCAGACTTCCTTCGAGACACTTCGTCAGAGACTGTGCGAAGCACCAGTATTAGCCCTTCCTGAAGGGATGGAGGACTTCGTCGTATATTGCGACGCATCGATTTCAGGACTGGGTGCAGTGTTGATGCAGAGGGGCCATGTAATAGCCTATGCATCGAGGCAGCTGAAGCCTCACGAAGCGAGATATCCCACGCATGACTTAGAGTTGGGGGCAGTAGTGTTCGCCCTCAAAATTTGGCGTCACTACCTGTACGGGGTTCGTTGTACCATATACACGGACCATAAGAGTTTGAAGTATTTGATGGATCAACCCAACCTAAACATGCGCCAGAGGAGATGGTTAGACGTGGTTAAGGATTATGATTGTGAGATCCTATATCACCCAGGCAAGGCTAATGTGGTAGCCGATGCATTGAGTCGTAGGGCGGAGGGTACTCCATTGCGGGATGTATGTTTGAGATTGACAGTGGTGACTCCGGTATTAGATACTATTCGTGGGGCACAGGCCGAGGTTGTGAAGTCTGGGATGCAGAAACAGGAGCGGGTCGTCGGGTTAATTTCAGAGTTCGTTATGGATGGGCGGGGACTTCTGACATTTCAGGGTCGGATCTGGGTGCCATTCGTGGGCGGTACGCGTGTCATTTTGATGGAGGAGGCACATAGATCGAAATTCTCGATCCATCCCGGTGCTACGAAAATGTATCTGGATTTGAAAAAGGAGTACTGGTGGCCTTGCATGAAGAGAGACGTGGCTTGGTTCGTGGAGAGGTGTTTGACCTGCCGTAAAGTTAAGGCCGAGCACCAGAGACCGCACGGTAAGTTGCAACCTTTGGAGATCCCTGAGTGGAAGTGGGATCAGATCACGATGGATTTCATCACTAAATTGCCGAAAACTGCCAGGGGAGTCGATGCGATTTGGGTGATTGTGGATAGACTAACAAAGAGTGCACATTTCCTTGCCATTAGTGAAAGTTCATCAGCAGAGAAGTTGGCGGAGTTGTACGTGAGAGAGGTAGTATCTCGGCATGGAGTGCCGACCTCGATTGTTTCGGACCGCGATGTGCGTTTCACTTCCAGGTTCTGGAAGAAATTCCATGAGGAGTTGGGTACTAAACTGCATTTTAGTACCGCATACCATCCCCAGACCGACGGTCAAAGCGAGCGGACGATCCAGACATTGGAAGATATGCTTAGAGCGTGTGTGTTAGACTTCGGGGGCAGCTGGGATGCGCATCTGCCGCTGGCTGAATTTTCCTACAACAACAGCCATCATTCGAGCATTGGTATGCCACCTTTTGAGTTGTTGTATGGTAGGAAGTGTCGGACTCCCATTTGCTGGGGAGAAGTGGGACAGAGAGTGATGGGCAGTACAGAGATCGTACTTCAAACGACTGAACAGATCCAACGGGTGAGGCAGAGGTTATTGACCGCCCAGAGCCGACAGAAGAGTTATGCGGACAGACGCCGGTCCGAGCTCGAATTCCAGGTCGGCGACTTCGTTCTTCTAAAGGTTTCTCCTTGGAAAGGGGTGATTCGGTTCAGGAAGAGGGGCAAATTGGGGCCCCGGTTCATAGGTCCATTTCGGGTAATTGCAAGGGTAGGTCGGGTAGCTTATCGGTTGGAGTTGCCAGCGGAGCTGAATCAGATTCACAATACCTTCCACGTATCACAGTTGAGGAAGTGTATAGCCGATGAATCGGCAGTGGTTCCGCTGGAAGATATTCAGGTGGATGCGAGCTTGAATTACGCCGAGAGACCAGTAGCTATCAGGGATCGGAAGATCAAGGTTTTACGGAACAAGGAGATACCTCTGGTGTTGGTTCAGTGGCAACATCGGAAGGGATCGGAGATGACTTGGGAGCCGGAGAGTGAAATGCGGGAGCAACATCCGGAGTTATTCGCAGAAGGAGACTTCGAGGGCGAAGTCTAGTTCTAGTGGGGGAGAGTTGTAACAGCCCGGAATTTCAGGTATTACTTTAAATTAATTTGGGGAATATTTAGGGGGGGGACTCGGCGAGTTGATGCCTGACTCGCCGAGTAGGACCACGGTTTTGGTCACAGATTCGCGACTGGACTCGACGAGTCCATTAGGGACTCGGCGAGTCGACGCTGTCCAGCTGAAACCCTAGCCGTTTTGATTCTGGATCGTATATAATGTCTTTAGGGCCGTCATGTCTCGTCTTTTGGCCGATTGAAGATAACCTAAACGGCTGTGGGCATCTGGAGCAAGGGTGAAGGCTAGTGGAAGCTTAAAGAGGTTGTTAGGCAAGGAGAGGCAAGGTGGTGATCAAAGGAGGATCAAGGGGTTGAGCTCTGAAGGTTGGGGACGCAGGGATCACGTTTTCCAGGTAATCCTCGGATCATTTCTGTAGTTTTGGTGTTGTACACGAATCTAGGGTTTAGGAAAACCCATTTAAGGATTTGATAGATTATAGAGTTGTTACAAGTGTTTAAATCCCAGTAATAGTATATGTAAAGGTCCAGGAAGTCCCATATCTATATATTTCGGAATCATGCGAATTACAGGAGGCAGTTGATTGACTGCATGGCGAGGACTCGCCGAGTCCAATGATCAGACTCGGCGAGTAGCTTGAAGATTCACTAGGACTCGCCGAGTTGTTCTTCAGACTCGGCGAGTAGCTTGAAGACTTACTGGAACTCGTCGAGTCGTTCTTCAGACTCGGCGAGTGGTGTCAGGATGTCTATACTCGTCGAGTTACCCTTTGTACTCGACGAGTCCGGTCCAGATTGACCGTTGACCTGTATATATCTTAGAGGGGTCAGTTGTCTTGTTTGGTAAGATCATTAACTAGGGCTGTGGTATTATAGGGAACCTGCGGACTAGCGGATTGTGTGCGAGTAGCTCGAAGAGGTTATAGCCTGCGTACTACGAGGTGAGTCTTCTCACTATACTTCACCCGGAAGGGTTTGACTGTTAGACCGGAAGGTCGTGTGTGTTATATTCATACTATGTCTAGAGAGGTAGATGCTTTATATGTGATGTGTGCTTATATGCGATATATATATTATGTGGATCGAAAGATCCGGGCCGGAAGGCAATGTTATGTGGATCGAAAGATCCGGGCCGGAAGGCAATGTTATGTGGATCGAAAGATCCGGGCCGGAAGGCAATGTTATGTGGATCGAAAGATCCGGGCTGGAAGGCAATGTTATGTGGATCGAAAGATCCGGGCCGGAAGGCAATGTTATGTGGATCGAAAGGTCCGGGCCGGAAGGCGTATGTGGGTAAGTCGTATACTGGGGAACTCACTAAGCATTTATGCTTACCAGTTGTTTATGTTTTTCAGGTACTAGTGATGACTGTGGAAAGGCGCCGGCGTGACACGTACACACTGCCACTGTTGAAGATCCTGGAGATTTATTATTTATATTTTGAAACAAACTTGGAATAAACCCTTTTGTCGAATAATGATGTTTTGTTTTAAATGAAAAATTTATTTGAAAATTTGAGTTGTTACACTAACTCAATGGATCTTGACATAGGTTTAAGCCCGATCATGGCTAAGGAGCTAGAAAAACTGAGACAGATGATCTCAAGCATACCCGAAGTAGTTTAACCTATACCCGAAGTATCCCCTACAAGTCACATGATCTCTAGATTCATTCTAGTGATAGCTGATACTGAAGTTCCAAAACACTTCCAGACCTCTAACATAAATCCCTACGACGGAACTAAAGATCCTAAGGAACACATGGCACAATGTAGCGAGACGATGAAGATTATTCCTATCCCCACTCAATTGAAAGAAGCAAGCTTGTGCAAGGGCTTTGGTTCCACCCTCACATGATCTTCTCTAAAATGGCTCCTTAATGTTCCTCCTTATTTGATCACATCATCTGCTCATTTGATTAATTTACTTAACAATCAATTTTCTTGTAGTAGAACATTCGAGAAGATCACTAGAGATCTCTATCGAGTGGTTCAGGATCCTAAGGAATCCCTTAGGACTTTTATGAACCATTTTGGCATGGAAGCTCTGAGTATCCCTAACATCGACATGGAAACTACAATTGAAGCCTTCAAAATGGTCTTAAATAAGGATTCTCCCTTCTATGAAGATCTCGTAATGACCCTAAGGAATCCCTTTTAGCGATCTCTATCGAGTGGTTCATGATCCATTAGGACTTCTATTCAAAATGGGCAAAAAGAAGGATTCTCCCATCTAATGATCTCTATAAAGTGGTTCAAGATCTCGTAATGAAACTTCTATTCAAAATCTACTCATTTGATTAATTTATTTAACAATCGATTTTCTTGTAGTAGAACATCCGAGAAGATCACCAGCAATCTCTATCGAGTGGTTAAGGATCCTAATGAATCCCTTAGGACTTTTGTGAATAGGTTTGGTGGGGAAGCTCTGAGTATTCCCAACATCAACATGGAAAATGCAGTCGAAGCCTTCAAAATGGGCTTAAAGACAGATTCTCCCTTCTACGAAGATCTCATAATGACCCCATGCAGGAGAACGGATGAAGTTAGGAGCACGACATTGAGATTCGTCAGACTCGAAGAAGAAAAGAAGATCCAAAAAAGGAGCAAACCACCAAGCTCTTATTATCACCCAAATAGAAAAGGCTGACTCCTCGGCCCAAAGATCCTATAAGTCAAGGCCTTACTCCAAACCCGACCATCACATGGTTAACACCCTTAAAGATGAGGGGGAGGAATAAGATTTCCCTAAAATTACTGAGTACTATTTTTTTGTGGACATTTATGGTGTAATCTTTGCTATGTTGGATCTTGGAGACAAATCAGGTGGCCAAGGAAAGGAGAAAATCCACTGCTTGGAAGGACAAGTCCATATGGTGTGCATATCATGAGGACTTTGGTCACATCAAGGAGGATTGCATAGCCCTCAGAAAAGAAATCAGCTACCTCCTGGGCAAAGGACACCTCAAAAAATCCTTGGGAGAAGAAAGTAAAAATCCAAAGAAAAAGATAAGGATCATTAGAAGACCCTCGAAAGACCAGGACCCTCCCCCCCCCCCCCCCTCGGGCTGACACCAAGATGATCAATATTATCTTTTGAGGATTTAGAAATTATGGTACCTCCTACTCTACAGCAAAAACGCATGCCAAAGTATCCAAAATGGAGAAGTAAAATGGACCACAAAAGAACATGACGATCACTAACCAAAAGCAGATGACCTTCGATGAAGCAGATAGTCAAGACATCCAGGATCCTCACCATGATGGACTAGTTCCATCGACGTATTGTCAATGTGTAAAGATGCCCACCCCATGCAGGACGGTGAAGATCATGGTAGACCAAGAAGAATCCAAGGAATGCTACAAGACTTCGATGAAGTCCTCAACAACAACACGACAAGCATAACAATTAAGGCATGGGGCATGAGGCGTGCTGGAAGCAAGAGAGCATGACATAAAAGAAGTGCCCTTGAACCTTTAGGATCCTGAAGCCAAAGTTCTCATAGGATCCTCAATGTCTGAACAAATCGAATAAGATCTCATAAAGTTCCTCAAGGCCAGAAGCAAATATTTTGCGTGGAGACTTGAGGGCATGACAGGTATTGAAAAAACATAATAACCCATAAACCTAACGTTGACCCATCTTTCAGGCCATTACACCAAAAGAGAATGAAATTTGCACCTGAAAGAAACCAAGTTATACAAGAAGAAGTGGAAAAACTTCTCAAAACTGGTATGGTCAAGGAAGTGAAGTTCCCAAGATGGCTAGCTAATATGGTATTGGTACAAAAGAAGAACGGTATCTAGCACACGACATACTACTTACTCTTAGCCTACACTAGAAAATTTTTCGATTGTTCTTACTGAAATACTCTCTGTAATCATTATTTTTTATTAATAAAATCATCAAGGCAGGTGATCATTATCACCTCCTAAAGTTTTGTGTCGGAGATCCTAGCAAGGATCCAGGGCTTTCCTTGTAAACACTTGTGTCATTCTCTTTTCCTTTCTGTATTACATAATCCGAACACCAAATCCTCTCATTCAATTTATTTGAACAATACTTGTGTCATTTTTTACGATAACAATTTGGCGCCCACCGTTGTGACAACCCGGACCTTTTTCCGTTAACGATAGCCGATTCCGTTAAATGAATTTTTAGTTTTTATTTAGTTATGTCAAATTCTTATGGTTTGAAAAATCATGTAAGTTACATAATTGAATTTTATATATAAGTCGGAACCAAAATCATGCGAAAACCCGAGTTCCTTCGAAAATCAACGAAAAACCGGCCTGACTAGTGTTCACAGCCATGAACCCGATCACGGCAGTAAACCCGTTCACGGCTGGTGGCCCCACCACCGACCATGAAACCCCCTATATATACGTCACTCCTACCCCTCATTTACACTTTTCTGACCGTGAACACCCTTTTTCTCTCTAAAAAGCATCACCCGAAAACACAAGAAAACACAAAATTTCTCTTTATCTATCACTCTATCCACATTGGAACTCATTTTGGAGCATCAAAACATCCGTTTTTCATCAAGATCGAACATTGTTGTTCTTGAGTTCACAGCCGAGAACCTTTCAAACCTTCATAGACCGTGAACCATTTAAAGGCAGTGAATCATTCACATCTGAGATCAGATCACGGCCGAGACCAGTTCACGGTTGTAATCCCCTTTACGGCCGCAAACCCTCCTTAAATAGTGAACTTGGCTGAAAACCCGCTTTTTCCCGATTCAATGGAGTCTCGGTAACATTCCTAAACCAAAAGCAAGTGTTTTTCTAACACTATAAATAATGGTTTTGCTAATAAAATGCTTATATGTATTTAATTGTTATTAGGATCCTGTTAAGTGTCGCGTACATCAACCCGAGTGTCTTCATTCCCAGTTTCGTTGTCCGACGCTTTCACGCAACTAACGGTGAGTTCATGCCCCTATGCTTTTATAATTTTTAATGTTTTCAGGGGGAGAATACAAGCCAAGCGCAAATGATATTGTGAATTTATATAAAATGATTTCAACACGTTTAAAACTGATGCAATTGATATAACCATACGGTTTCCATATTTTTATAAAATATTTTGATATTTTATCCCTTTTTGTAACATGCTGAGCATAAAGGACATTTTTAACTTACAAGCATAATTGCATAGTTTTCAGATCAATACGTAACTCAACATACATACAAACTATAATAGGTATCGTTTGGGATTTCAATACATGGCTTTACATATACAAGCATATAAACTATTATAAGTATATAGTTTAGGGAACGAAAGTATATGCTTATAAACTTAACTATTATTTATAAAAAGGGTTTTCGTATTATTACTTGTAAAGTCGGTGATCTAGTTTGAGAGACACATCTTTGGGTACATAAATATGTACTATTCGAAGACTACCCTTATGAACCAGAGTCTCCTTGAGGGAGAGCGTGAGTTTGTGTATAGATCTATACGGGATTGAGAATCCCGCACCTTGTTGTTAGCTACAGTAGGACCGGCAAGTCTACGGGTGACAAAGTCATAAAGGATATTGGCTTTCGATTCATGTCGTATCAGTTAGTATGGTCATAAAACTCGCAAGTAGATAAAAACGATATATTTACGTATCAATATACTTTTCATGAACAACACCTTAATAACATAAGTATGGAAAATACATGCTTTTATTTTAAGTAATGAAACTACTATACATACCGGAGGTAACCATCGTTTTCCAACAGAACATTCTATACATATTGGTGATAGCCAGGGTTTTCTTTCAAAAGGGATTTTACATCCAAAACAATGCTACCTCCGTCCCAAATTGATAGTCCATTTTTGACTTTTGAAGTCTTTTTTATTCAACTTTGACTTTAATTATTTTTGTTTTTGATAGATAATACTTGATCCAAAATATATGAATGGATTGTATTTTAAATGTTTTGTTTTTCATTTTTATAAGTTTTATCAAGTAATATATAACACAAATAAAAATATTCAAGGTCAAAGTTGAAGAAAAAAGACTTAAAAAGTTAAAAATGGACTATCAATTTGGGACGGAGGGAGTATTATACAAGTCATCAGATGGTAAACAGGCAATCCGAACTCATACTTTATAGAACACTGTAACAACTCATCTATTAGAAAATATTGGATTTTCTTTGAAACATCCAAACTTTTTCACTGATTCATTAACAGGTTTTCATTACAAAAACCTGTTACTCACCAGCTTAGTGCTAATCTACTCTTTCAAAATAACTTGTATTCTTAGGAAATCAGTAGACAGGTACTCCCGCAACTTTTGAGAAGACGGAGCATATAAAGTCACATCTTTATATTTTGTTATACTTTTGATGTATATGAATATGAATCAAACAGATGTAAATACCTTATATATATATATATATATATATATATATATATATATATATATATATATATATATATATATATATTTAATGTAATGGTTGTGTTTACTTTAATTACTATGATGCAATTATTGTGATACTACGCATGATGTCATCCGCCCCCGAACGTTTCCGCTGTTTCGGTTTATGGGTGTGACAGATATGTATCAACGCTATTGTTTATAGTGAATTAAGTATACCGAACCTTACATTTTATACAACTATAAACACTAAAGGGGCTGAAGCGCTCTGAAACTAAAAGTATACTTTAAAATATAAGTATTTTACAAGAAGTATAGAAGTATACATACGTACAAGAAGCTATAACATAGTAAGAATTGATGGGTTTTGAACATAAGAACATCCTATGTGCTCATACAAACCCTAATGCTTGGATCTAGGTTTCTCCATTGTACATGCAATTTATCCAAGACTATAAACCCTAGATCTAGCATATGATAATCAATACAACATATAATTAGGGTTTAGACCATACCTTGATTGTTATGTAGCAATATCAATCTCAAATCCTCCTTGTAATGACTTTAGAAAGCTTAGAGTCACAAATGTCACTCCTCTAATGGTTCACAAACACCAAGAGCAAGAGGATGAAGAAGAGAAGGAGGCTCTCAAAAATGTGTGGAAACCCTAGATAATTAGTTCACCACGTTTTTGGAGCATAAGGGTTCTATATATAGTGAGGCTATTAGGGTTATCTAACAAGGAAACCCTAATTTGGATGCTTAAGACCTAAGCAACCCATGGACTCCTTTCCTTAAAGACCTTGGACGATTTCCAATGGGTTTCCCCATAGAATTCGTCCAACCTTATTATATAAGGCAACCCATAGCCCAATTGCAATCATCTTATAATTACAATTCCAGTCCCTTATGTTTAATTAATCTCTTTTAGTCACAAACTTAATTCTAATTAATTCTTGACTAATATTAATTAAACAATATGATTTCTCCTTTAATATATTATTCCCATAATATATTAATAAATCATATTTAATCCTTTCTCTCCATAATTCATCGTATCAAGTTGCTTTGGTGAAGGCAACCCAAAAGGACCATGCACCATCGGGTCAAGTACATACCAAAATAGTTATGGACTTAGACACTAATCCAACAGTCTCCCACTTGGATAAGTCTAATAACTATTGTGCGTATGACTTCAGATCCTGATCTGCAGTCGTAGCTTTCCAAAGCCGCTGTCAACTCTGATCCTATCAGATACGCATGTCCTTTAGATATGGGATCATATATTCCTCCATTCTAGATATCGTATAAGACATGATTTCTAATCATTCTCTCTGTACCATTTCTCGACTTCCGATTTATGACGACTGACTAATTGAACAAATCAAATTAGCCCTAGCCCGCCCGAGCATTTATGTTTGTCATCACTAAATCATCGAGGGGCCCAAAGATATCGCTTTTATCCTACTTTGGATAAAAGGAACGGATAAACTTTGATTCAATGCTCGCTTGCACTCACTCACCGAATCACACACAACAATATGTTTTTTGACACCAAGTTACTGGTGCGTTTACATATTATCAATGTGCAACCGATTTGCAAGATACAACTCACACATCTCGGTTTCTAGAATATAAGATATTATCGTCTCACCAATCACTTGTGATACAATTCATGGAGTGATCCAAGTGAGCGTGGGTTTAATTCAATACTCAAATCATATTCATAAGCACTCATGAAGGTTGCAGCAAACATTTGCTTATGTCTAATACTCTTTACATAATCCACACACCAATTCATGACAATCTTTATTCATACCTACTTCCAACATATGAACGGCTGTGGCCCGTTCGAATAATTTGACTGTTCTAAACCAATTAAATTATTCAGGAAGTCAAAACATGCAAAGTGAAACACAAGGATAATACTAATCCTATATGGCCTCAAACCTTTGAGTATAAATAAAACACCTTTTATTTATCACCATATCGATTACTCATTATTTGTTGTTTTGGGTAATCAACTTTTTACTTAAATTATTACAACACTTGTCCCATGCTCTTAGCATGCACACAATGTTTACCTATGATTCTTACTTTGTGAAATAGATCAAATGAACACATTTCAAATCATACTCATTTCACAACTCCAAATCCTTTTTCATAAGTGAAAGAATATCAAATTCTTGCCACTTATAGAATATGTTAGATTCTAACATTTTATGCAATGATCCTTTTCGTAATGTCATAGCACAAAAAGTCACAAAGACTATTGCCAACGCTATTACAAAGTCCTCTATCGGACATTGTTACAATACAATTCCTTAGATATGATGTCTCTCACTCAAAGTACATTCCTTTGAACATCCTTTTGCATAAAAGTTTCTAATCTAGACATAGATTTTCAATATTTAATTCCCAATATGGACACATTTCCATATTTTCCATATGACAACTCATTCTTAATAGAATCTTATCTATTCATAATAATGTCGATATGGTCCATTCAATACTATACTTCCAACTACTCACAAGTGACCAGTCCTCGGCGAACTTTGGTTTGTCCTTTGATAGTTGTTTAATTATCTTAGTCAAAACCGATTCTTGTCCTTCTTCCCTCTAAATGTGCTAGACATTTGGAAAATTTTAGAATGGTCAAATATTATAGCATTTGCAATCGATCCTATACCCGAAGCGTATGGGACACGATGCATAACGTCTTACATAAAGATTTGATACTTTATCAATCTTCTGCCATAATATTTTATGTGCTACGTTCTCTAAATTTGAACTATGAAGAGGAATGCCGTAATCATAATCGAAATTTGTGAACACACTATGTTTCCTTGACTAAATTATTAACATTCCACAACCTAAGCCTTTAGATTTGAAATGAAGCATAAGATTCTCTCCCTTAATTATAGAAAAACAACTTTTCAACTATTGCGACCTTGCAAAGTATAACTCTTGTTTTCTATAATTAATATTGCTAACTTGCAATACTTTCCATAATAATCATACTCTATCATTACATTTATGCTCCCACTATCATGATGATTATTATAAACATAACACTTATGCTCCCACTAGCTTTGACATGTATTCAGAAACCAGCTTAACTTCCAGAAAAACAATACTTGTTGAATTTCTTAAGTTCATGTTTCTAATACCTAATGCTTTGATAATCCTTTATCTAAGCTTATACACCTTTTCTTTAGATAGCTCACATGTGTGTCTAAACAATTCAGACTAATTGCCAAATCTCACAATTCGAATCATGGAAAGGGATACCGTAACCATAATCGAATTCAAGAATTCAATTTCACAATCACTATCTTCTTAAAATCTTTCTTAGTGAAAGCATTTCCTCACAGTCACTTTCATGAAGGAGGGAATCTTATGACACTTAGATTTTAATGGTGTATGTGTTCCTATCCATGTGAATAAAACAAAAGTTTACGACAAATTCAAACTCATATGGACCGAACTTTCTTAATCTTGATTTCTTGCCTTATGGTAGCACGATTGCCCACCATGTCTTCCAAGTAGTCAGGCAGCTCACCTTTTCCTATTAATATACCTTTCATTAATCAAGGTCCTTGCCTTTTATGCATTCAAATGAGAACTCATAGGGCTCACATGCATAATTAGCTTAATTGGAATGGCACAGAAACAATATAGTGTCAACACGATAGGTTGTAAACCTCAACTCGTGTGCTAGTGATGATCAATGAGGTCTAATTTGATTAAGACTTCCACTGACTCCTCGACATATAAGATTCTCTTGTCAATAAACATTTCTTGACAAACAAATATTTAGGAGTTAGTGCAATTTTTATCAAAACACATCATAAATAGGTCCTAGTTGGTCTTTGTCTTATCCAAAACATCACAACTTTCCTCATTTGATGAATGTTATAAACCTTCTTAATACTTATCACTCAATGTCACAATCTTAACTCTAAGACTTGTTTTGGAACGAAGTATGATTGACTTCTTGATTTAAGCATTTCTTCAATTCTTGATTCCTCTTCTTAGACATACAATTGTACTAAGACTCACTTAGAGGATCAATTGAGATATGGTTCTTAATCATTAAGACCTATCATAAAGTGTAAAAGGTACTCTCCTTTCTTCGTAGAATGGAGAAACTTTTATCTTTCTACCTACTTTATTCTTCTTATTCGTTCTGCTATTGATTTAAACCTTTTCAATAAATTCAGAATTACGCTTAATCTTATAAGTATAATCATATTTACTAAACCTTTACTAAATCATGACGAATATCTTTGTTACTTTTATGGTGGACTTTGATCAACACATAACTTTGTGTACTCGATCTCCTAGTCCTTCACTTGACACTTTGTCAACGAATTAGTCTAATTTCCAAATATGAAATTTCTCATTCATCATGCAACCAAGTTGCGTGATTCCAAATTTCTGTCCAACTGAAACTTGGGCGATGAGAAACTCTCCTTATTTGGTAAATTATCGACATTTCCATAATTAAGAATCAAATCCATTATTGCTAATAATAGAAACATTCAAACATCAATTTTTTTTCATACATGCCATTGCAAGGATAAATAAATAATGTAAAATCAAAATTTAATTTATTACGGAAAATTTTTTTGTCCTTACAATGCAATTCATTGAAAAACTATGCTAATACATATTTCTTAGCAGTCTAATTCTAACTCTAAGTAGTAGCTCAAGAATCTAATCTTCAAGTAATGCGATCGAAATCCATTTCTTCACGGTTAGATTCTGCTCACTTATACCCTTAAGCTTCCTCTCTTTTCTTCGATCCTACAAAACATCAATTGTAATCTTATCACATTATGTATTAAGAATCTAGAATAGGAGCTTAAAAGAGTTAGTTAATGGATTTTACCTAAAGCAGAGCCATACGTTTTGACTCTCCCATCTCTTAGATCTCTTAGGTAAATAGGGATGCTTCGTCTCCAATGCCCCTTCTCTTGGCAATAAAAGCAAATTTACTCTTTTGGAACAGGACATGGAACTACTTCAGACATTGCCTTTCTCTTATGATCAAACTTTTCGATCATAGCATGTCTTTCATTGCCATTGTCTATATCCATAGAGGTCGTAAAGGCAGATTCACCAATCAACTTTGCTTTTTCTATTGCGCCAAACCATTGTTGATTCTGCAGCAATAAGCATATAGGTGAGATCTATAAGGGTTACGTCGCAATTCATCATATAGTACTCTCTTACGAACTCACTATACGAGTTAGGAAGTGACTGAAGAACCCAATCAGCAGTCATCTCCTCACAGACAACGGATCCCAACATTCTTAACCTATCAATGTGTGACTTCATCCCTAGGACGTGTGCACACACCGACTTTCCCTCTTCATGTTTACTTGCCAAAAGGGCTTGAGTGAGCTTGAACTTTTCAAGCCTTCGAACTTGTAGGTTAGGGAGAATAATTGGAGGAGATGGAGGAAGTGAAGCATGATTTCTTGTTCCTCGATTGAATCATGGAATATCATCTTCATGTGGAAAGCTTGTTCCACGGGATTTGGGAAGACCATAGTTGTCGTACTTTGACATCTACAAAACGGGAGAAAACAAATTCAAGTTAGTTGATTGATTGAGTCCTTAGTAAATCACCCAAATGAGATACTAAGGCTAGGACCCAACACAATACGCTACAACCTAGAAAAGGGATGCCGTAATCTAGTTGCAGAATATTTGACGGTAAGTGAATGACGATTCACTAATTTCCACCACAAAAAACGAAAAAGAAATTTAAGTTTTAAATTTATGAAAACTCCTAGATCCTTTGAGATTCATTGAACATTTATATGGCATGTTTAAATCTCGATATGCACTCTAGTTTGTGACTGGGATGCCGAGGATCACAAAGCGGGTGTGAATAACTATGCAAACTTACATGGTGCCCTCACATGTTACAGTCACCTATTCGATGTGCCGGTAAACCACACACGCTCCACCGAACTATGACAAACATTGAGTCACCCTTTGCTACCTTTGCTTAGAACCATTTAGTGTGCCGGTAAACCACACACTCTCCACTAACGTCTTCGCAAGGGCACAAAGTGTAATTTCATGGAATTGCATCAATTCACTTTTGCCTAAGTAACTAAGATTGGGAATTTGTAAAACATTTAGTTACTTTTGTACTTCATTATACTTATAATGGAAGGTTTTGTCCTATCCTACCCGTTCGGCTAACGACCCTCCACTAGTCAAGAGTGCGGTGGGTAAGAGTGGATACCCATTCAATCGCCATTTTATAGGCAATTTCCTTAAACACCCCTTATAGACCAGCTTCGTGAATGAGGCCTACTAACGGTAAGACTGACTTTTACTCATACATATATATAATGTTAGACTTTTAATGTTATATATAGTATAGGGTGTATTTTACACTTTTAAAATAATAGGTTGTCAAATTTAACAATTATACTTTTAATTCAATTAAACTGTAAACCAAAACTTTTATGGATTTATTAAACCTCTTTTAATTATACACCTTAATTAATAAATAAAACCATAAGGGTGTGATTTGAACTTTTCAAAACAATATTAGGGTTTTAGAATTTAACATTCCTAGATTAAACTTTTAATCAACATTTAAATTCCAAAACTTGAGGGAAAGTTTTGAAACATTTCAAAACATTTAGGTTTAGAATTTAAATATACATTAAACTTTTAATCAAAATTTAAATTCAAAAACTTCAGGGCAAGTTTTGAAACCTTTTCAAAATATTAGGGTTTCAACTATTTAAATTTCAAAACTAAACCTTTGAGTTCATTTTTAAACTATAAAACCTAAAGGGGAAAATTGAAACTTTTCATAACACCATGATCAAATAACAAATAATATAAATTAAACAATTAATTTCATCATTATCTACATTTGACCTAATTTGAATTTCTTGCAAAATAAGTTACCCAATTAATACAAATAATCCAATCTTTATCATATAAGGAAGTTATTATCTAATCAATTGGTAATTATCTTGTGTTTTGGAAAGGATATTCTTTAAGAAACAATAAAATTCGTATTGTTTAAAACGAATATGGTAATTATCCTTAAGCAAAACAACAACAAAATCCGAAATTTCCTCTATCTGACGCTCCGACTCGCCGAGTCACACTCTGGAACTCGCCGAGTAGGGCTAACTCGCCGAGTCCAAGAGTGACTCGCCGAGTCAGGTCGAACAGTAAGCCAGATTTCGATTTTCAGCAACATAATGCATCAATACAATAGAAACCAATCTAGGCTCTGATACCACTGATGGGTTTTGAACATAAGAACATCCTATGTGCTCATACAAACCCTAATGCTTGGATCTAGGTTTCTCTATTGTACATGAAATTTATCCAAGACTATAAACCCTAGATCTAGCATATGATAATCAATACAACATATAATTAGGGTTTAGACTATACCTTGATTGTTATATAGCAATAACAATCTCAAATCCTCCTTGTAATGACTTTAGAAAGCTTAGAGCCACAAATGTCACTCCTCTAATGGTTCACAAACACCAAGAGCAAAAGGATGAAGAAGAGAAGGAGGCTCTCAAAAACGTGTGGAAACCCTAGATAATTAGTTCACCACGTTTTTGGAGCATAAGGGTTCTATATATAGTGAGGCTATTAGGGTTATCTAACAAGGGAACCCTAATTTGGATGCTTAAGCCCTAAGCAACCCATTGACTCCTTTCCTTAAAGACCTTGGACGATTTCCAATGGGTTTCCCCATAGAATTCGTCCAACCTTATAATATAAGGCAATCCATAGCCCAATTGCAATTATCTTATAATTACAATTCCAGTCCCTTAAGTTTAATTAATCTCTTTTAGTCACAAACTTAATTCTTATTAATTCTTGACTAATATTAATTAAACAATATGATTTCTCCTTTAATATATTATTCTCATAATATATTAATAAATCATATTTAATCCTTTCTCTCCATAATTCATCCTATCAAGTTGCTTTGGTGAAGTCAACCCAAAAGGACCATGCACCATCGGGTCAAGTACATACCAAAATAGTTATGGACTTAGACACTAATTCAACAAGAATTACATAAAAGTATTTAGGGCGAGTTGGGCACTATGGTTAAACCTGAATAGTTATGTAGTCATATGTGGGGCCAATATAACCTGATCAACTATATTTGTCTGATATATGACCAACATGTGTTTGGGAGTGACTGTGGTGTTGCGACAAGTCTAAAACTCACCAAATCCTATACTAATGAAGCATAGTTAAAATACTATAGGAGTATTTTGGTTGGTGCCTCACGCCAATCGTCCATTTGGTTGGTGCCTCACGCCAACCGTCCATGTCCCACGAACCTGCACTCTCAAGATCCTTCGTGAGACGAATCTTGGCCTCCCAAACAACCATTGCAACACTAACCTTCGCATCAGAGATCACTTCCTCCATCTCGTGCAAGTGCTCCTCCTCCATCTCGACCTTCTCCTTGCTGAGCTGCTCTACTCTCTTCAGCAGATCCTCGTTGAAGGTTCGGTTTTAGGTCAAAACTAACCCATGCTCACCTATAGTTTTAAGACAATTCAATAACTAATTGTAAAAGTACATTGTTATTGTGTTATTTTTATATATGGACTGTTCTTGTATTTTTTTTTCTCGCGAGAACAATTCATGTTGTGTGATTGTTGTTATATGTCTTTTATTTTTGACGTGTGTACGTTATATGATAATCCCTAATATTTTTCATAGTGGTATATGTTTTCTTGTTTCATCTAAGTACATTGTTATTCTTTTATTCTTTATACAAGGATTATTCATGTATATTTTTTTTTGCTTTATAGAGACAATTCTTGTTGTGTGATTTTGGTTGTGTTTTGGTTACTGTTTTTCATTTTAAATAAACTAATATATCTATTTATAACATTTTACTTAAGATTCTTTTCAAATATTAGCAACTTAATTCCATTTGTGTGGTTGTGGTTGTGTGTTTATTATCGCTGATGTGTGTATGAAAAAAAATATATAATTTTTATACAATGTTTTATTTATTATTGATAATATATATTTACTCATCATTTTGATTTGTAATTTATTTTATCAATTTGTGTATATTTCTTACATAACATTACTTTCTAATTTTTTTAAAAAAAAAAGCTATTTCGAAGATTAATTGTTTTTATTTTTTTGAAACTCTTAAAATTTATATTTCATTGTACAACATGGTCATTTTATCATTACTCTATAAATAACTAATGTTGATCATATATTGAAATTATTTTTCATATAAATTTTAAATGAACGGTTATACACCACACTTAACTATAAAGAGGAGGAAGGCTCCATGAAAGAAGACCATTCGATCAACCACCTCCAAATCTCCACAATAAAGCTATAGGAAAAGAACATGTGGTCGGTGCTCTCCTCCAAAGAACAATAGAATGGGTATATATTTTTAATAAGATTTTGAAAACTAAGAATCCTATCTTGAAGTAATCTAAAAAAAACTGTTAATCTTCAATGGAATCCAATTAACACATTTATACTTCGTTACCGAGAAAGAACCTGCATCATCAATAATTTACCCGAAGGATTTTAACGAAAATACCACTATAGAGTTATTAGTCCACAACCATATATCTCCTCCTCTGTTAAATTGAAAAATTCTCAACCAACTTTTTTAAGATTAGCAACTCAGGCGACTCTCATACTCTTTTTAATTGTCAGCTCAATCCCAAGTCCACTGATGCGATGAACCAGCCACACCACCATATCTATTCAAAACCAATAATCTTTGTTTTACTCGATCAAATATAAATTAGGACAAAGTGATTTTAAAGGAACATCACCACACTACTTGTCCTTCTAAAAAATAGTTTTGCCCCCAACTCCAACCATTCTTTTGAACAGATTTGAGAAAGCAATCCCACGATCCTCCAAATCATCCCCAATTTTAGATATGTTATGCTAAACCCCCTTTATTGAACATTTTACAAGCAGTTTGCCATCAACAAGATTAAGACTATGAATCGACTTAATACAAGAAGACCAAAATGAATTACCACCATATTTAAGACGTCACCATCATTTTGCAAGCAAAGCCAAATTAGTGGAATCAAAACCACCTAGCTAGACCAAGACCTCATTTTCTCTTAGGTTTACTGACCACCTCACAAGCCAACCAATTGATCTTTTTATTGCAATTATCACCATCCCAAAGAAATCTCCGCATTATGCTTTCAAGTAGGTTGATGATCTTAGGTGAAGTAGACATGTTGGGCTAAAAGGAGTTATATATGCTTGCTATGTACATCTTACCTTCACATAGGATTTATCAATGCATCTCACTCTTAGTTATGGAAGTGTGGGATGTTGATGACTAATGATAAGAGAAAGAATAGTGTGGGGGGTGTGTGTGTGTGTGTGGAGAGAGAGAGAGAGAGAGAGAGAGAGAGAGAGAGAGAGAGAGAGAGAGAGAGAGAGAGAGAGAGAGAGAGAGAGAGAGAGAGAGAGAGAGAGAGAGAGAGAGAGAGAGAGAGAGAGAGAGAGAGAGAGAGAGAGAGAGAGGGAAAGGAGGACAAATAAAATAGAGAAAAAAGGAAGATGACGACAAACAGATGTCGATTTTTTGGCTATGTTGTCCCTATAAAATAGTGTTTCCATTTTGTCATCCATGTTATCCTCATTATGAAACCACACTCTATTCAACATTATAACCTAGTAAAACAAATATACATGTGGTAAAATCTAAAATTAAATTACATGATGCTATATTCAAAGTTAATGTAAAATACATTAATTAATATTCTTCATAATTTACGTTACAAATATCCAAAGATATTCATAATGTGCATTTGACCCAAAAAAAAAAATATGTAAATAATTATATTACTATAGTTATTATTGTAGTGCATTTACCAACCTTATATATATATCAGAACTTTACAAAGGAGAAGGCCCCTACCCACTTTCTCATTTTGAGCGACACAATAATTAATAAGAGACCAATGTTTGAACTGTCCTTGTGATTATATATATATATATATATATATATATATATATATATATATATATATATATATATATATATATATATATATATATATATATATATATATATATATATATATATATATATAAAAACCCTAAATATCCTAAAAAAGTAATAGAAATACATAAAAAATACTTTGAAATATCTAATCTTTTCTGGAACTTTATAAATATAAAAATAACATATATATATATATATATATATATATATATATATATATATATATGTATTTTTTGCTGAATTAAAAAAAAATATATTTTTTATTTTTTCTAAATTTTGTTTTCTTATAAAAGAAAATTTAAGCGAAGTTATATATATATATATATATATATATATATATATATATATATATATATATATATATGTGTGTGTGTGAGAGAGATTTTAAGGTTTATAAAGTCAAAAACAATTTATATATATATATATATATATATATATATATATATATATATATATAGAGAGAGAGAGAGAGAGAGAGAGAGAGAGAGACAGAGAGAGACAGAGAGAGAGAGAGAGAGAGAGTAGGGAATGCTCGCGCGTTGCGGCGAAACACGTATATAGTTGAAATTTTTATAAATATACGTTCTTTCTTAAATATAACAATAAAAATGCTGTTAAATTTGATATAATAATTCGTATACTAAATTAATATAATATATTGATTATTTTGAAGTATATGTTAATATATACATCTATTATAACTGCATAATGTCAACCGCTTAAATGACTTTTACCCATGAATTACTCATGAATAAAATTAAATATAAAATATTGGTTTAAAGTTACTTATAGTTGTTGTTATTTTTTAAAATTTATTTGCTTAACATTTTAATTTGCTATAATTATAATTATTTAAAACATCAAACATTGTTTTTTGATTTTAAATGTAACAATATAATCATTTATATAGACTTATTTTTAGCTATTGTTAATGTAAGTTAGTTTATGCTACTTATTTGAAAACTTTTAGCGATTATAAAAATATCTTTATGAAATATTTTAGTTAAATTGAGATTATAATTTAGTTTTTACATTTAGCACTACAATTTATCACTTTTAACTATTCACAAAATACTAATTGGGTTTTTTTAAGTGGAACTGAAATTTATATTTAAGCTGAAAGTGTAATTTTATATTTGAATTAACAATTTAAGTATTTTGTCCAAACTGTTCAAAAGTTGTAGCTTTAAACTGATAATGGTTTACATACAACAACATATTAAATATAATAAATTAAGTATAATATGTTAAAATTTAAAGACATAACTTTATAAGTAAAAGTAAAGATATTATTTTAATATTGAAATTTATTTTATTTATGATTACACTTTAAGTTTTATATTTACTTAACCTTATTAACCAACTTATTATCATTATTAGAAAGACGTTACAATTTATCACTTTTAACTATTTACAAAATATTCTTTGGGTTGTTTAAGTTAAACTAAAATTTATATTTAAGTTGATCCTGCAATATTATATTTAAATTTATAATTTAAGTATTTAATACAAATTGTTCAAAATTTGTAGCTTTAAAATGATAATGATTTACATCCAACAATATATTAAAACTAATAAACTAATTATAATATGTTAAAAGTTAAAAAACATAACTTTATAAGTAGAACTAAATATATTCTATTAATATTGATATTTAGTTTAGATATGATTACACTTTAGGTTTGATATTTATTTAATCTTATTACATAACTTATAATCATTATTAGAAAGAAATTGAAAAGTAATGGGAGTTTCAAATGAATGTGGTGAAAGGAAAAATGCTTTATTTATAAGTACCTAAAAAATACTGATAAAAATTTTCATTTTTAAAAGCGTCAAATACATGCATCATGTGTTTCAAAACCAGTCATAATACAAATGTATCTAAACCACTAAAGTGAGATAACAATCATCGGTGCGGAAAATCATAAAGGCGATGTTGTGCAGTCAAACCAGACTCTTCCCTTTGGAACTTGAAGTACCTAAAACATGTTTAAATCATAAACCGTCAGCATAAAGCTTAGCGAGCTCTCCAAAATATCACATACCATACATAACCTTGAGCCTCGTCCACATATAGGGCCTTCCCATCATAACGGATCCCACCCAACATACGAACGGGCCCCGCCCAACATACATAATTTATGCAAGAGTCACAAAGACAACTAGCAATCCTACATAGTATAGTGAGAAGAGTCACCTAACAATGCCGACAAAAGTCAACAGCTATCAAAATCCGAGAACATGTGCTAAACACCACCTATATATCCACACAAGGTAAACTCTTAGGCTACCCTTCTAAAACTAGAAATTTGACTAAATGTCAATGAGTCAGAAGTCAACCCTCAAAGTTAACGGTCAAAGTTAAGGTCAAAATTGTAAACAACAAACCTCCGCATTGTGACCTCCCTTTAGCTACGTTGTGGGAACAAAATGTCAAAATCAGTGGACTAATCCCTAGTCGCCACACCATGACAACCTAAAGGTCACGTCGTAGGAACTAGTTTGAATAGCTTAATCGTTTTAAGTTGTTTTCTTCTAACTCTAAGGGCTCCAAAGTTCAGATCTGATCCTTCCCAAGGTCTTCATGGATAAAGTTTCCAACTTTATCCCTTAAGACATTCCATTAAGACAAGAACTCTAAACCTACGTCCTTAAAGACATCAAAAAGCATGACTTAACCAGTAAGCTCTTAATCATCAAGGCCACTCACCTTTGTAGAAAGCTTTCTTACACCAAAAGGATCATAAAAGTTGGTGCTTTATGGACATGGATGTCTCTTCCAGTTTTAGGTCAAAACATGGGAGACAAATAATTTAAACTTGTGTGGGACCAAAAGCTTCCAGGAACTCTAGATCTACAACATGTTTCTAACAAAGGGACCTCAAGGATCCATAAAGTTGCTGACTTTATGGAATCCTTCCACTCCAACAAGCTTATTCAAGAAGAAAATGGGACAATACCATGGATCTAGCAATATATAAAAATAAAGTTTGCATCTTGCCACATGCCCAAGGTCCAGAGAATCCTCAAGTGAAATTCCAAAGCTTGCCAAGATGCTAACAAAACCTCCAAAGCCTTATTCTTCCTTCACAATCAACAACATGCACCAAGATGAGCTTAATAATCACCAAGAGGCTTTAGGTTTAGGGTTTTTGATGTTTGAGAGTGATAAAGGATGAGCCTATACAACCCTAGCCTATACTTTCCTTTAAACACCCAAAAACTTAGGGTTTTACCATCATGTGGTTGCCATGTCATGGCCAATATACGACCACATCATGGAGATCAGGAATCGATGTCCGCAATCCTTCCAGCCTTACCACATTGTGGTGGTACCTCCACTACGTCGTGGCAATCCAAAATCAAGAATTTTAATTAAAATAAAATACCTCAACGATCTGGGTGTTACGACTCTCCCCTACCTGAATCAGACTTCGTCCTCGTCTGTCACCTCAAATAACTCAGGGTAATATTCTCATAGCTCCTCCTCGGGTTTCCATGTCCATTCAGAACTCTTCCAGTGTTGATATTATACCTTTACTAATCCCACCACCTTATTGTGGAAGGTCTTCGTATTCCTGTTAAGGATCGCAACTGGTCTCTCCACATACTTCCGGCGTTCATCCACCTGTATATCATCCATCAATACTACTACAGAATCGTTAGCTAAACACTTTCGCTGCTAAGAGACATAGAACATGTTGTGAATATGAATAAGCTCGAATGGTTGATCTAACTGATATTCAATCTTGCACACTCGAAAGATAATCCTAAAAGGATCAATATACATGGGTTTTTAACTTGCTCCGCTATTTCATCCCATAGAGCATCTCAAAAGGAAATCAATAAATATTTGCATGTTAATTTTTATTATAGGAGAACTCGACCAATGGAAGATACGTGTCCTAACTCCCATGAAAATCTAACACAAATGCCCTGAGCATATCCTCGAGCATCTGAATGGTCCGTTCATTATGTCTTTCATTCTGGGGGGGGGGGGGGGTAATGGGTGCTGAAATGCAGCTAAGTACCTAAATCTTCATGAAATTTCCCCTAGAATCTAGAGGTGGAGCAAACATCTCGACCAGAAACCACCAATATTGGAACCCCGTGCCGAACCACCACCTCCCTGATGTAAATGTCATCTAATTTCTCGATGGATATGCTCTCAACAATAGGTATAAAATAGGCACTCTTGATCAATCTGTCAGCAATCACCTAGATAGAATCAACCCTTTCACATGGGAATGGGTAATGATTGCATTTTGTCGTGGGGTCTCTGATGTTTGTCCTTGACTTTCTAGCAAGTCAAACACCCCTCCACGAACCTTTATATCTCCCTCCTCATACATGGCCTATAGTAACTAAGTCTCAGATCTCTATACATCTTCGTGGCTCCTGGATAGATCGAAAAATTCGATTTATGAGCCTCCTCTAGTAATGTCTGCCTAACCCCACTAACAAACGGGACCCAAACCCTGCCACACATAGTCAATAACCCAGATTATCCCTGATAACTAATGAAATCTAATCCATGATCCTTTCTTCCTTCTAATTTTCCTTCTTTAACCCTTCCAATATCCAATAATGATGAAAAAATAACCATCCTCAAACACAAATCACATATGGATGCACTCGCAACCTTGTAACTCAAGGCGTCAGCCATAATATTGGCCTTCCCAGGGTGGTACAAGATCTTATATTCATAATCTTTCACCACATCCAACTATTGCCGCTGTCTCATGTTCAAGTTCAGATGATCCATCAGGCATCTCAGGCTCTTGTGATTAGTATAAATAATGTACCTGACCCTACATAAGTAATGCCTCCAAATACTAAGGGGAAAAACCAAAACTCCCAGCTCCAAATCATGAGTCAAGTAATTTGCCTCGAGAGGCTTTAACTGTCTCGAAGCGTATGTAATCACATGACCCCTCTACATAATTACTGCTCCCAATACTAAAACCAATGCATCACAATAAACCACAAAATCATCCATACCCTCAAGAAGAGTGAGAATCAGAGCCTCACATAATCTTTGTTTGAAAGTCTTAAAAGTTTCCTGCTGATCAGGCCCCTACCGAAAAGTAACATTCTTCTTCGTCAAGTGGGTCAAAGGTACAACAATCTTGGAGAAATCATGAATAAATCTCTAATAACAACCCGCTAGACCAAGTAAACTATGGATCTTATATGGTGTCCTTGGAACTTCCTACTTCATCACCACATCAATCTTGGTCAGGTCGACCAATATACCCTTTTGTTTGATGATGTTCCCAACAAACTGCACCTCGTGCAACTAGAAATCACACTTAGAGAACTTGACATACAACCTCTCCCTCCTCAAAGTCACTAAAATATCTCTCAAGTGCTTCTCATGCTACTCCTTGGCCTTTGAATAAACCAAGATGTCATCAATGAATATAATCGCTGACCGATCCGACGTCAACCTACTTACTCAATCCATGAGATCCATGAACATTGTTGGTGCATTGGTAAGCCCAAAAGGCACCACCACAAACTCATAATGGCCATAGTGAGTCCTGAAGCTTGGCTTCTGTACATCCTCCTACCAAACGCTCATTTGATGGTATCCCGAATGCAACTCGATCTTGGAAAACCAAGATGCACCCTGAAGCTGATCAAACAAATCATCATTCCTCGACAGTGGGTAACGGTTCTTCACCGTTAACTTATTCAACTCTCGATCGTCAATGCACATCCTATATGAACCGTCCTTTTACACGAACATGATCAGTGCTCCTCATAGAGAACTACTTGGCCTGATAAATCCCTTATCTAACAACTCCTACAACTGTGTAGACAACTCCTGCATCTCTAGAGGTGCTAAACGATACGGTGCCTCGACTATCGGATCCGCACTAGGAACCAAATCAATCTGAAACTCAACCTGCCTCTCGAGAGGCACTCATAGAAAATCCTCTGGAAATACATCAGGAAAATCCCAACATCGCCAAAGTTCGTCATCCCCTCAACTCGAGTATCCGTCACATAGGCCAGAAATCTAGAACATCCCTGCTAAAGATATCTTCTAGTTCTCACAGCTGAACATAGATTTGGTCCATGATAAGCACCCTCACCGTGGATAACCATCTCTCCCCTTCTTGGGGTTTGAACTCTCACCAACTGATGCCCGCAATCAATCATAGCCCCATTTGGATCCTAACAATAACCTTCGACCCTCGTAGATAAATCAGTACCACATCAATCGGCTATATCATATTGAACATATTCAAAACATAACCTCGATGCACCTTCGAAGAACTTACTAAACGATCATCAATAATCTTCACCTCCAATGGAAAATCCAGAGTCTGTGAAGCATCACTAAACTTCTTGTTAAGCGCAAAAGATACGAAAGATCGAGTAGCACCCCAATCGAACAGAATACGAGCAGTCATACCATAGACTAAAAACGTCCCTATACAAGATTAGATAAACATAAGCATAAATAAGGAGAACAGTAAAAAGATATGGTAAGGATACATACTGGTGACCACATCAGGGTCCGTTGCCTTACCCAAGCAGCCATTGGTAATCCTTAAAGTGGTTAGTGCAGGCATCGCTGCTGCTCCTCTTGTCAATCTCAGGCAGTCAGCCTTTTATGTCTCCTCTGATTACAATGGAAACATATCAATGCTCCACGAGTGCAATTCCAACTGAATTGACCCGACTGGCTACAATTAAAGCATCTTCCTCCCTTTTCACGACAACTCCCTTCGTGAGACCTCTTGCACTTGACACAAAGGTCATAACCCTGATGGCCTCTTGATCGCGAGATAACAGTCTCGGTCCTCTATGTTTGGCCCTCTGATGTTTGTGTCTGTACTAGTCTCTGCTTCCTTAGAAGCTCCAAATTTATCTCCCATTCCTAGGCCCTATCCTCCAGGGTCTTGCAACCTGAAAAGCTCACAAACTCCCTAATATCATCCCTTAATATACCGTGGTACCTTGTCTTATTCATTTCCTCATCTGTTGCACCTCAATAGTCTAGTCAAAGTCCTGAAACTCCTTCACTAGTTGTTACACCTCAATAGACAGTGGAAAATTTGCTTAGAACCTCATCAAGAAATCATCCCAATTCATGGTTGCCGATCCTAAAGCATGACCAATCTTCTCCCACCAGTCACGAGATCGGTCCCTCAGAAGGCAAGATATGAATCCCACCTTCAACTGACCGGGGAAAAATCTCGTCCACTAAGCATTCTCTATATCAATGATCCATCATCGGCTAGCAATTGGATCCTTCGCCTCAAAGAACTCTGGGGCTCCACATGCCTTCAACTCCCGAAAAGGGGGAGTGTTAGCTGCCAACTGTTTTGTGGAAATCTCGACTAAAACGCCCCGAGACGCTCATCCAAAAGTTCCATGATCCCCTCATTGATGGTACCGAATATCACAGGGGTGGCCTTCATAATACCGTGAGTGATTGCAAACTTGATGAACTTGTGTATCCTCTTATCAATCGGTTCTGCACTAGAGCCAGAACTGGAACCATAACCAGAACCAGAACCTCCCCCTCGAGTTCTCACCATATTGAAATACAAACATACAAACGATTAGAATATACTCCAGGAAAATATCACACTACGAGCTCCTTAGAATCTCTGGTACCTTGACTCAAGTACATATCCTATTCTTTCAGTAGTATGAGCCCGATACAACCTTCCACACATATCCGTACTTTCCTCAAGAACCATCCCAAGTCCTCTAAGTCAATCCACTAAGAAAAAGTATACTAATCCTATGCTAAGTAGCATACATAACCCCATTGCAGTACTGTAGCACCTGGTTTCTGGTACGTAAATCTTATTTGGGTATTCTCTTTTCTTTTAGCCTTGGACTCGGCGAGTCATAGGTCCGACTCGCCGAGTAGGTACGGGACACGTGACACGTTTAAGTTGGAGACTCGGCGAGTCCATATCCTGGACTCGGCGAGTCACCGCTGTTGGATGAAACCCAAAGTTTCAGGGGTTTTCACCCTATTTAAACACCATATCCGCCCTAGGCCAGCCCCCATTCACCCTTAGAGCTCCCAACCCTCGTTCTAAGCTTGTTCATAGAGAGTTTGAAGAAATTGTTGTGTATTCTTGAAGGTTTTGAGGCAAAAGGGGAGTAGATCAAGAGGAAGGGAAGGATTCCAAGCATCTTTGTGCTCTCTCAATAGTTCCTTTGAGGTATAACCCGTTTTCCCCTTGTTTCTATGCTTATTACTTCATTTAAGTCAATCTTGAGCCAATCCCCAAGCTTGTATGTGCAATATAAGTCGTAATAAGTTGATTGGCCTTTAGATCTAGGTAAGATTGAGCTCCAGGAGCTCATATCTATTACCTTTATGGACCCATGTTGCTTGTTAACCCTAGATCTACCCTTTTGAGACATTTTGAGCCCTAAATCCCTCATTGGTGAGTATCTACACGTAAAGTTGGAAACTTTACGTGTCATTCATGCTCTAGGAACCCAGATCTGTAAATGGCATGGACTGGAATCGAGCAAAATCGCGTATATAGTGAATGCATGGCGACGACTCGGCGAGTCGTTCATCAGACTCGGCGAGTCTGCTCGCGAGTCTCCGAGTTGTCCCCGTTTCGTTGTGTCGAGTGGGTGTAGTGAGTCACGGGGTGTTACTCAGTGAGTTGGAAGCCAAACTCATCCATGGAGGAACTCGGCGAGTTCAAGGCAATCTCCTTAGATCAAGAACAGACTCAACGAGTTGTTCATACAACTCGGCGAGTCACAACATAAAGTGTTCTTCGGATGAAGATGAACTCGGCGAGTTGTTCATACAACTCGGCGAGTAGGATGAAGGACTTAAACCTCAATTAAGAAGAAGAACTCGTTGAGGAAACGCCTAACTCGACGAGTAGGGTCGGGACCCAGGACAGTCGTTTGGATAGGGACTCGGCGAGTTGGAGAGCCAACTCGGCGAGTCGGGTCAACTGAAAGTTGACTCTGACTTTGACTTATGACATGATCAGGGGTAAAATGGTCATTTTACCCAATGGACAGTTAGCAGTGATTGACTGAGTATGTTGTGGGATTTGCAGCCGGAGGATTTCCGGAGCAGCAGTAGGCAGTCAGTCCTCGACCAGATTAGCAGCTATTTCGAGGTGAGTTTCCTTTTCAGTAGAAACGGGTCTAAGGCACCAAGGCCGACCCGTGTAGACGAGATGTTAGCACTAGAGTGTGGCCCGAGCCCGTATCTTTGGGTTTTGTCAAGTATGATATATGTGTCAATACGATAGAGTTGCTTATACTTGTTGTCTGTGTGATACTTGTATTTTATAGGTTAGCGGTAGAGTATGGGCAGGGCCCGTATCTCTCCGAGGTTGGAGTCTGGGCTAGGCCCGTATCTCCCAGATAGTAGAGTGTGGGCAAGGCCCGTATCTCCTGGCTAGCGAAGTGTGGGCAGGGCCCGTGTCTTCACAAGTGTGGGCGAGGCTCGTATCTTCCGGCTAGCGAAGTGTGGGCAGGGCCGGTATCTTCCCGAGTGTGGGTGAGGCCCATAACTCCTAGCTAAACATGGTTTGTTATATGCTTGCATGGTATGAGGTATTATGGGGGAACTCACTAAGCTTCGTGCTTACGATTTTCAGTTTTGGTTTCAGGTACCTCCTCAGCTAGGGGAAAGGAGCCGGCGCGGTAGCAGCATGTCAGACACACACACTCTCTTGTTTCCACAATTACGAGTTTATTCTGGGATTGATACTCTGATATTTTGATTGATTGAATGTTGTGGTTTTTAATTTGGTTTTCGATGTGAAGTGGTTCAACTAAACAATGTTTTAATTGTTAACGTTTTCTATGTAATGCTTTATAAACAAAATTTTGGACGTGAAATTTTGGGTTGTTACAAGTTGGTATCAGAGCCCTGGTTTGAGGGATTCGGACACACCTTCGGGGGTGTCTGAACTCAAATCGAGGGATTAAAAGATTTTCTAAAAGAAAATGTTTTCAGAAATTGAGAAAAGAGTTTTGAGAAAGAACGAAGTGTGTGACGTGCGCGACCGGCCGAGCTCAAGTAAGTATTCCCCAAAGTACCCATACAAGTTTATGTTATGTTTATCAGCTTTTGTAGAACAGCATGCTAGAATAGGACTAAGGATCTAGGAGTGATGCCTTATGTGCCTGCTTTATGTGTTCCAGTTGTATGAGATTTGCATGCTAGTATCGAGTAGACAACAGTAGGGTAGCCTGTTTAGGTTATGCCTGATAGTGCGAGTTTAGCGCTGTGTGATAGTTCAGTTTCTCTCTATGAGAGCGGAGTTGCTTGAGGTTGTTTCCCTTGTCTGAATGCTGCTTGCTTCGTGCTATGTGGGACTCTAAATAATGAGAATTAGCCACTAGGCGAATACGTCACGTCACATGTGATCAGGGTTGAATAATCTTAGAGTACCGGATTTGATCCTACTGCGCAGCTCTTGTTTGAGTCCAACCGTTGTAGGGATGAGTCGGGTACTCGAAGGATTATCTGAGCCTCGTCATGTGCGATGGTATTCGGGTAATGGCTAGTTGGCATTACAAGGAGGCGTACAGCAGCTGGGGACTGGATCGAGTAGAGTAGGAGATTTCCCTAGGACGAGCCTAGGATGAGTAAAGTAGTGATCAGCCGCAGTGAAAGGGACCTGGTGGAGTCGAGGCAGTCCTTGAAGAAGGTACGGATAGATGTGGAAGGTAGTATGGGCCCGTACTACTGAAAGCAGAGGATCCGTACCCGAACCAAGGAAGGCCAAGATAAGACCAGGGAACTTGTACGTAGTTGTGATCCCTCAGGAAATATCAGTATCGCTAATGTGTGTTATTATGTATTGCAGAATGGTGGTACTTCGATCGAGGCCGGTAGATGGCAGTTCAGGAGAGGGGTCAGGTTCGGGATCAGGTTCCGAGCCGATAGATGAGGGACTACGCGAGTTCATCGCGTCAGGGATCACCAGAGGCATCCTTGAGTCGACCCCCATCCTCTTTGGGTCGATCAAGGAAGGGATCATGGAGTTGATGGAGGATCGCCTTCGGGCATTCAGGAGTAATATGACATCTAGCCAGTCGGGATCTCGCACACTGTCCTTCAAGGACTTCAGGGGCAGTGGTGCGCCGGATTTCCATGGGGTGAAAGACCCTATTGCTGCTAGGCGATGGATTGCGGACATCGAGTCTGCACAATTGACTAGCTTCTGCCCCGAGGGGTCGAAGGTGAGGTATGCAGCCGGGTGTTTACGGGACCGAGCTCGTGATTGGTGGGAGTCAGTGGGTGACTCGTTGGGAGCCTCAGCTATCGAGGCTATTACCTGGTCGGACTTTATGACCAGGTTCAGGGCAGAGTTTGCGCCGGCTGTCGTGCTTCAGCAGCTGGCCAGGGAGTTTTTGGACATGAGGCAGACGACGGAGACTATGGCGGAGATCACCGCCAAGTTCCGGGAGAGGGCTTTGTTGGTGCCACAGTATGCAGGTGATGAGGATATGAAGAGAACCCGTTATCATGATATGCTACAGGCTGACATCCGGGAGCATGTCAGTTTTTCAGCTTGCCCTACCCTGGAGTCCATGATCGCCAGGGCGAGGGAAAGGGAGATTGATTTGGAGCACATTCGGAAGAGGAAGGCAGAGGCGGGGCAGGTGGTTGGGGCTTCAGGAAAGAAGCCCAGAGGATCAGATGGGAGGCCGAAAGGCCAAGGAGGACCCGGCTGCTGCGGGAAATGCGGTAGGACACATGAGGGAGCATGTAGGATGGGATCAGCAGGCTGCTACAAGTGCGGCAAGGCGGGGCACTTTAGCAGGGATTGTACTACTCCAGTTTCGGCTATTCAGACGTCTGAGTTGTTGTGTTTCCACTGCAACCAGAGGGGCCACAAGAAGGCCAATTGCCCCCAGTTGATAGTCTCAGTGCCGGTGAAGGCGCCAGCTCCAGCGACCCTGCAGATCATGGATGGCCGGAAGGGCAAGGCAGAGGCTCCGATGGTGAGGAGCCGAGCATTCCAGTTGAATACCGAGGAGGCACGCGCCGCACCCGATGTGGTGATGGGTATGATTCTTTCCCTGTATTTTTATTTTATGATGTTATGTTATTGATATGTGCTCTGTATGTACATGTACGCATTAGGATCGTTCCATGTGAACGAACTTCCAGTTCAGGTGTTGTTCGACTCAGGTGCGTCCCGATCATTTGTTTCTCTTGCGCTTAGCAAGAAGTTTCATGAGTCATCGGGCGAGTTAGACTGCCCTTTGGAGGTGGAGATTGCTGATGATCGATCGGTGCGAGCATCAATGGTATTTCAAGATTGCGTGTTGCGTTTGTTTGAGGAGAGCTATTTAGTAGACTTGGTTCCCATTCCGTTGCGCGGGAACAAGGTGATTATAGGCATGGATTGGTTGAGCCCTAATGGGGCGGTGATAGATTGCGCGCAGCAGCTAGTGCGGGTCAGGACCCCAAGCGGGGGAGAGTTAGTGATTCATGGCGAGAGACCGCAGTGTGGACCCACTGTATGTTCAGCAGCGAGGGCTAGGCGCTATCTTTAGCAGGGATGTGGAGGATATGTCGCGTATGTGATGGATACCCGGGAGGCGGGTAAGGCGATAGTGAGCGAGGTTCCGGTGGTTCAAGATTTTGCAGATGTCTTTCCAGAGGAGCTACCTGGGATACCTCCGGAGCGACAGGTGGAGTTCAGGATTGACCTTGTTCTTGGTGCGGCTCCGATAGCCAAGGCACCGTATCGGTTGGCTCCTCCCGAGATGCAGGAGTTGTCTATGCAGCTGCAGGAGCTGCTAGACAAGGGATTTATTCGTCCGAGCAGTTCACCTTGGGGAGCCCCGATCCTGTTTGTGAAGAAGAAGGATGGGTCGCACTGGATGTGCATAGATTATCGGGAGCTGAATAAGGTAACGGTGAAGAACCGTTACCCACTCCCGAGGATTGATGATCTCTTTGACCAGCTTCAGGGAGCATCTTGGTTTTCAAAGATTGATTTGCGTTCGGGATACCATCAGATGAGGGTCAGGGAGGAGGATACGTAGAAGACCGCGTTCCGGACGCGCTATGGCCATTATGAGTTCGTGGTGATGCCGTTTGGGCTCACCAATGCTCCTGCCGCATTCATGGACCTCATGAACCGCGTATGCGGACCGATGCTAGATCGGTCTGTGATAGTCTTTATCGATGACATCTTGGTTTATTCCAAGACTCAGGAGGAGCATGAGGAACATCTGAGGGAGGTGTTGGAGATCCTAAGGAGGGAGAGCTTGTATGCCAAGTTCTCCAAGTGTGAGTTCTGGTTGCGTGAGGTGCAATTTCTTGGACACCTCGTCAACCAGAACGGGATTCATGGACCTCATGAACCGCGTATGCGGACCGATGCTGGATCGGTCTGTGATAGTCTTTATGGATGACATCTTGGTTTATTCCAAGACTCAGGAGGAGCATGAGGAACATCTGAGGGAGGTGTTGGAGACCCTGAGGAGGGAGAGCTTGTATGCCAAGTTCTCCAAGTGTGAGTTCTGGTTGCGCGAGGTGCAATTTCTTGGACACCTCGTCAACCAGAACGGGATTCTGGTCGATCCGGCCAAGGTCGAGGCTGTGATGAGATGGGAGGTTCTGAAGTCTCCATCTAAGATTCGGAGTTTCCTGGGATTAGCAGGCTACTATCGGAGATTTATTCAGGATTTCTCCAAGATAGTCGTACCCCTGACGCGGCTGACGAAGAAAGTCGTGGTCTTTCGGTTGGGACCCGAGCAGCAGGCTGCATTTGAGACACTGAGACAGAGATTGTGCGAGGCGCCGATCTTAGCCCTGCCAGAGGGCGTAGAGGATTTTGTGGTTTACTGTGACGCGTCCATTTCAGGGTTGGGCATGGTATTGAAGCAGAGGGGGCATGTCATTGCCTACGCCTCGAGGCAGCTCAAGCCTCACGAGGCTAACTACCCGACGCATGATTTGGAGTTGGGGGCGGTGGTTTTTGCCCTCAAGATTTGGCGACATTACCTCTACGGGGTTCGATGTACCATTTACACGGACCACAAGAGTTTGAGGTACCTCATGGATCAGCCAATCTGAACATGAGGCAGCGTCGATGGTTGGACGTGGTGAAGGATTATGATTGTGAGATCCTCTACCACCCGGGGAAGGCCAACGTGGTGGCCGATGCACTTAGCCGCAAGGCGGCACCGATCAGGGATATGTGCATGAGGATGATCGTAGTGACTCCCTTGTTGGAGCAGATTCGGGAGGCCCAACAGGAGGCTATCAAGGAGGAACATCGGAAGAGTGAGCATGTGGTGGGTCAGGTTTCCTCCTTTGATTATGATAGCCGAGGACTTTTGTCACTACACCGTAGGGTGTGGGTGCCGTATCACAGAGGCGTGCGCCAGATTTTGATGGAGGAGGCACACAAGTCCCGATTCTCCATTCATCCCGGGGCAACGAAGATGTATAGGGATCTTCGTCTGGATTATTGGCGGCCCTGCATGAAGCGGGATGTGGCATGGTACGTTGAGCGGTGCTTGACCTGCAGGAAGGTCAAGGCCGAACATCAGAGACCGCATGGAAAGATGCAGCCGTTGGATATTCCACTATGGAAATGGGAAGATATCACGATGGATTTTATCACAAAGCTTCCCAGGACCACGCGTGGAGTGGATTCGATTTGGGTCATCGTGGATCGATTGACCAAGAGTGCACACTTTATTCCGATTCAGGAGAGTATATCGGCCGATAAATTGGCCGACATCTATATCAGGGAGATCGTGGCGCGGCCCGGGGTGCCAGTATCGGTGATCTCGGACAGGGATGTGCGTTTTACTTCCAGATTTTGGAAGAGATTTCATGACGAGTTGGGCACTCGTTTGCATTTTAGCAACGCTTTTCACCCGCATACGGATGGTCAAAGCGAGCGGACCATCCAGACTTTGGAGGATATGTTGCGGGCATACGTGTTGGATTTCAGTGGTAGCTGGGATACCTATCTTCCCCTGGCCGAGTTCTCATACAACAACAGCTACCACGCGAGTATTGACCGTCCCTCATTTGAGATGTTGTATAGTCAGAGGTGCAGGACCCTGATATGTTGGGGTGAGGTTGGCTAGAGAGTCATGGGGAGCACCGAAGTGGTGCTCAAGACGACCAAGAGGATCCAACAGGTCCGGAGCAGGCTTCAGACTGCTCAGAGTCGGCAGAAAAGTTACGCCGACAAGCGTCGATCCGACTTGGAATTCCAAGTCAGGGATATGGTTCTCCTGAAGGTGTTGCCTTGGAAGGGCGTCATTCGATTCAGGAAGCGGGACAAGTTGGGCCCGAGATTCATCGGACCGTTCAGGGTTGTAGCCCGGGTGGGCAAGGTGGCGTATAGACTAGATCTGCCAGTCGAGCTCAACCAAATCCACAACACTTTCCATGTTTTCCAGCTGCGGAAGTGCCTAGTGGACGATTCAGCAGTAGTGCCTTTGGAGGATATTCAGGTTGATGACAGCCTGAATTACATCGAGCGCCCAGTTGCAATCCTTGACAGGAAGTCGAAGGATTTGAGGAACAAGAGGGTGGAGCTAGTGAAGGTGCAATGGCAGCACCACAAGGGTTCGGAATGGACTTGGGAGCCGGTGGACGAGATGTTGGAGCATTATCCTGAGCTGTTTCAGGATCGAGTAGCAGACTTCGAAGACGAAGTCTAAAATAAGTGGGGGAGATTTGTAGCACCTGGTTTCTGGTACGTAAATCTTATTTGGGTATTCTCTTTTCTTTTAGCCTTGGACTCGGCGAGTCATAGGTCCAACTCGCCGAGTAGGTACGGGACACGTGACACGTTTAAGTTGGAGACTCGGCGAGTCCATATCCTGGACTCGGCGAGTCACCGCTGTTGGATGAAACCCAAAGTTTCAGGGGTTTTCACCCTATTTAAACACCATATCCGCCCTAGGCCAGCCCCCATTCACCCTTAGAGCTCCCAACCCTCGTTCTAAGCTTGTTCATAGAGAGTTTGAAGAAATTGTTGTGTATTCTTGAAGGTTTTGAGGCAAAAGGGGAGTAGATCAAGAGGAAGGGAAGGATTCCAAGCATCTTTGTGCTCTCTCAACAGTTCCTTTGAGGTATAACCCGTTTTCCCCTTGTTTCTATGCTTATTACTTCATTTAAGTTAATCTTGAGCCAATCCCCAAGCTTGTATGTGCAATATAAGTCGTAATAAGTTGATTGGCCTTTAGATCTAGGCAAGATTGAGCTCCAGGAGCTCAGATCTGTTACCTTTATGGACCCATGTTGCTTGTTCACCCTAGATCTACCCTTTTGAGGCATTTTGAGCCCTAAATCCCTCATTGGTGATGAAGAGGCCTTTAGATCAATCAATTTATCAAACAATGACAGTAAATGAGAATAAGGAGAGTTCACGAAGAAAAACTTTCACTAAGAAAGATAATCTCACAAAGAAATTATCGTGTGCACAAAGCAGCGTTTAGGGTTTGTGAAAGGCGTGACCATTCACAAACCTATACAAAAGATTATATACTGCTATTGTAGACAATCCCTACAAATCAGGGATATGCCAGTTAACTAATTTACGCTAACTATGGAAATAAGATAAATACAAAATCTGTTACAATGCACTGAACAAACTAAACATGCTGAGCTGCTCAAACGCTGATGCTGATACTGAGATATACGCTGATGCTGAGATTTATTTCAAACATCATCATATTTCAAGGTTTGACCTTACAATCTCCCCCAATATGATGATGTTCAAAACTAACTAAGTTAAAACACCTCTGGACAAGAACTCTTCATACTCAGCTTCAACCTCTATTTTTACTAGCCAGTAAGGACTATCCAGCAACTCCTGTCTTCTATTCAGCAGCTCCATAGCAATAAGAATGTGAAACTCTCCTGAGAGATCTTGATGACTCATGCACATTTGCCTTAAGCCAATGAGATGAGAGGTTGGAGCCTTTGGGATCTCAACAGTTCACTGAAAACACATCTTTCTATTTTTATCGAGATAGAACATCCCGTGTTCAGGAACTGAGATAAATTTATGCTGAACCGGGTCAACACTGACAGGAAGAGAATTGTTTATTCCACCAGCACCAAAGTCCAGAACCAACACATCTTCACTATCAACTTGAAATTTGGTTCTTCGAGTTCTAGGAACAGATGACCTTTGGCCTTGATGCTGAGGTCGTTCTTTAGGATCAAGATCCAAACGCTGAACTTTCTTGATCAGCAGATGAAGAGCACATGTCTGTTCAGAGGAGTGAGCTGAGGTTTGCTTGGATGCCAATTCGAGTAATTCCATCCATTCAGAATATCCATATTTGATCAGCTCATCCCTCTTGACAACTTCAGTGTATGAATGCTGAGGACCTTGACGAGTGATCAGCAACATAAGAATTTTCTCATTGCGTGGTTTGGAAGCTTTAACTTTGATGATCTTATCACCACACACTCGTCGATTAAAAACGTCTTCAAACCTCTTTCGATCAATCCGGTCAAGAACACTGTCAGTCTTAGGCTTACAGCTGCTAGGAGAAGGCTGAGAAGATTGAGATTTGGACTGAAATTCCAAGAATTTCTGCATCTGAGCTTCAAAAGATCCTTTGGCCTAAAGTTTATGTTGAATAAGAGTTTCATCAGCTTGAGCAATGTTCTTCAGAAGCTGAGCTTGATTAGCTTCATCAAGAATTTGCTTAACTTGATCAGGAGACATGTTCCATTCAGCCGCAAGATTTGATATACTGACTATGGACTTGGGTTTCTTGCCAGGCAGAGAAGTATCAGTTTGAGAATGAGCCAAGTCAGTATCTGCTACCTTACGATTTCGAGATAGCGGATGAGAATCTTCACTGGCAACGTCCGAATCTTCTCCTTGGACCGGAATAATGGGATCAGCAACAGGATCGACTAATTTCATGTCTGGTCTTTGAGATTCATTATCAAGATCATCTGAATCTTCTTCTCGAACTGGAATAAGAGGATTAATGAAGTTCATATCCAGTATTTGACATTCATCATCTGGTTCATCATCATGCTCACTATCTTCAACCAGCTTTTCAGTAGCTGCTGGAGTATTATGCCCCGCAGAGTCAGACTCATGCGTCGGCTTTGGTGATTCAGGCTGAACAATGGTGTTGTCAATAGGTTCGGTGTCTCTCTCTTTTGGTTCATCATCAGCATTATCATCAACATCAGCATCATCATCAGTATCTCCCCCTTTTTGAGCATCATCAGATTAGGGACTAGAGGGAAGAGTATGCAGGAGAACTTCCTTTAGCTGATGAACATCAGCCTCAATGCGTAGAAGACGCTGACTCATGTCCCGACTAAGAGTCAGAAGTTCAGTAAATGCTGAGGCCGAAATTTGAATAAATGAAGTAGCTGGAGCTGCTGGTGAGCTAGGAGGCATTGTTGGAGAATATCGGTCCCCCTGGGGTGGATTCTCCCCCTGTGAGGGATGCTCCCCCTGGGATGGTTGCTCCCCATGAAATTGTTGCTCCCCTTGACTCAATGAATCCTTTTGAGCTGAGGGAACTTTATCCGTAACAGAGACGATATGATGAGAAAGTTGAGGAGAGAAATGACCACCATCATGTGGTTCATCCTCTTGACCGACATGATCTTCATGGTTACCATCAGCGCCTCCTTCATCAGTATCAGCGGTGAGAGAAGGAACAGTGTATGGATTTGCAATCCATTCTCTCATCCTATTAGAGATTCCGATGTCAGTATCTAGGGGATCATCTTGATACATTCGAATAGACATGCGAGGGCATTGGATGTGATTTCCAGGGTGTGAAAAGTAGTCTGCAGCGAAAAATTTATCAAGCACGAGGGCAATCCAGCGTGGAAAGGGAACGTGATCAGCGCGTACATTTGCATGAAGAAGCTGAACAAGTTGATCAAAGAATAGGGCTCCATAATCAAGTCTTTTGTTGAGAAGAAGTAAGCAGACGACTTGTTGCTCATAATTACTCAGTTGATCACCACTTCGAGACTTGTGAGCCACACACTTGCACAGAGCACTGGTGAAGAATTTCCATCCTGGGGTCATACATTGGCACAGAATAAGAGCCAATCGAGCACCAGCCTTTGAGTGATCATATCCCAGTTGATCGAATAGACGTCTACACCGTTCAATAGAAGGAAGTTCAGAGAAAGGTTCAAAGATAGGTAACCTGAGTGCAGCACTGAGAAGTTCTGCTGTAATAAAGACAGAATGTCTTCCACGACCAATGGTACCGGTGATGACATTGTTCTCATCATTGACTGTGGCTGTGTAGTAGAATTCACAGACTTGTTCAGGGAAGAACTCAGATGGAGTGTCACTGATGGCGTAACGAAGACGGAAAGAGGCTAAGAAGTTAACAAAATCATCGAGTCCAAGACCTCTATGAACATCTGGAATATCAGGGTTAAAAACAACGTTGGTGGCTTTGATGTATATTGGGAGAGGAGGAGAGTTTGGGGCAGGGATTACTCTTCGTGAAGTAGAGGAGAAGGTGAACAAAGAAGCAGCCATTAGAGAGTTTTTAGGGTTTTAGGGTTTTGAGTATAAGTGAAAGAAGTTTAGATTGTGGAAGGAGAGTTTGAAATAAGGGTGAGAAGAGGTTTAAATATGGAATTAAACGGGCCTTTTAAAAAGGTAATGATTATCTTCTTCAAAAATAACGGCGTATCGTAACAACCTGTCAGATAAAAAATAGCCGTTGGGTAAAAGAGCCGTTGACTGAAGATGAAACGTCAATCAGTGTTTGCGGAAGTGCTGAGATCAGTGTCACAAAAATTACATGCTGAAAGTATTTCTCCGTCAATTCAAGGTACAACTTGCTCAATTGAGGCTAGCAATGAGATTGGTGCGTGTGATAGATACTAGTTGCATTATCTAACCATCGGCACAGAGTGTTGTGACTTTATCAATGAGTGGTTTATCTTACTGAATCATTAGAAACTGAATGAGAAGAAGGTAAAGAAAGGATTGTTGCGTGTGATAAACCTTGGTGTTTTGGTCTAACCATCGGCAAAGATTTTTAGATTCTCATCAGCATGTGGTTTGTCACACTGAATCATAGAATCAGTGTAAGATTGGTAAGAAGAGATAGTTGCGTGTGATAGATCATGGTGTTTTGATCTAACCATCGGCAAAGATTTTTAGATTCTCATCAGCGTGTGTTTTGTCACACTGAATCACAGAATCAGTGTAAGATTGGTAAGAAGAGATAGTTGCGTGTGATAGATCTTGGTGTTTTGATCTAACCATCGGCAAAGAGTTTCAAGTTGTTATCAGTGTATGGTTTTTAGTACAGTGAATCATTCAACTTTAGTTTAGAAGACTAGAAGAAGAGAGAAAGATAGGAGATCAAACCAAGTACTCAGTATGCAAATATCACCAACATGTCATCATCAGCACAATGTACATCGGCTTATAAGACAATACCAAACATTAGCACAATTAATCAGCAAAATTAATTACAAAGAAATCATTCCAAGTTCTCCAATAATGTAAGCAGTTGTTTGAGAATCCAGTGCCTTGGTGAAGATATCAGCAAGTTGCTCTGAAGTCTTGACATGTTCGAGAACAACTTTTCCCTTCTCAACATTATCTCTGATGAAATGATGTCTGATTTCGATATGCTTCGTCTTTGAGTGTTGAACAGGGTTTTGTGTGATTTGAATGGCACTGGTGTTATCACAATATATGGGAGTCTTTGAGAACTTAATCCCATAGTCTAGAAGCTGATTTTGAATCCATAAGAGTTGAGCACAACATCTCCCAGCTCCAACATACTCAGCTTCTGCAGTCGAGATGGCTACTGATGTTTGCTTCTTGCTAGAACAGCTGATGAGACGATTTCCAAGGAAATGACATCCACCAGACGTACTCTTTTTGTCTAAGTTGCATCCTGCATAGTCTGAATCAGTGTATCCAAAAAGTTCAAATGATGAGTCGCAAGGATACCACAGTACTAAGTTTTGAGTCCCTTTCAAGTATCGAAAGATACGTTTGACGGCCATGAGATGGGATTCCTTGGGATTAGCTTGGAATCGAGCACAGAGAATGGTTCCAAACATGATATCAGGATGACTTGCCGTGAGATATAAAAGAGATCCAATCATTCCTTGATACAAAGAGTGATTGACATCAGTTCCAGTTGGATCAGCGTGCATCTTATCAATCTTGGACACTGGAGTAGAGGCTGGTTTGCAGTCACTGAGAGAATACTTAACAAGCAAGTCAGAAATATATTTACTTGGCAAATAGAAATACCTGATTTTTGTTGCTGCACTTCAAGACCTAAGAAAAAGGTCATCTACCCCATCATGCTCATTTCGAACCTTTGAGACATGATTTCTGCAAATTCCTTGCTCAGTTTCTCGTTTGGAGAGCCAAAAATGATGTCATCAACATAGATTTGAACAAGAACCATGCCTGAGCCTTTGTTTTTGATGAAGAGAGTATTGTCGATTGCTCCTCGTCTGTATTCATTTTCAATAAGATACGATGTCAGCGTTTCATACCAAGCCCTGGGGGCTTGCTTCAGTCCATAAACAGCTTTGTCTAATCGGTACACATAATCAGGGTGATCTTTGTCAACAAAGCCTGGGGGCTGATTGAAGAATACTTCTTCTTCTAACACACCATGGAGAAATGTTGTTTTCACATCTATCTGATAGACAATGAAATTCATGTAGGATGCGTATGCGAGAAACAGTTTGATTACTTCAATGCGAGCAACTGGAGCAAAAGTTTCCCCGTAGTCGATGGATTCAATTTGAGTAAACCCTTGAGCGACAAGCCTTGCCTTGTTGCGAGTAATGATTCCATATTTATCAACCTTGTTGCGATAGACCCAGCGAGTTCCGGTGATAGTCTTTCCTGATGGTCTTGGGACAAGAGTCCAAACTTTGTGCCTTTCAAACTCATTCAGTTCTTCTTGCATGGCTTTGATCCACTCAGCATCTTGAAGAGCTATGTGTATCTTGTCAGGTAAGATCATTGAAACGAAACTAACATACATGCAAAAGTTATTAGATACACGAGATCTGGTTCAGACACCATCATGAATATTCCCAATAATTTGATCAACAGGATGATATCGATGTTCAGAAACTGATGCTGATTCCGGAGAGTTTGACACTGACAAGTTATCAGTTGCAGGAGAGTCTTCAGCTTCAAGGATTTCATCAGCACCTAATGAATTATCTGCTGATCTGGCTGCAGTATCTTGATTCAAGGAACATGGAACTGGAACGATAGAATCAGAAGAATCAACATCATCTCCAGCAGGAGGGACTTCGTCAAATGGACAAGAGAGAAGCTCTTGAAAAATAGAAGAGGAATGAGTGACTTTTTCATCAGTGTATGATTCCTCATCAAACTTCACATGAATGGATTCTTCAATGCATTGCCTGTTCACATGAAAAACACGAAAAGCCTTTGAAATAGATGAGTACCCAACAAAAATACCTTTGTTAGCCTTAGGTTCAAATTTAGATCTTGGGTCACGCTGATTTAGAATATAACAAATACATCCGAACACGTGAAAGAAGGATACGTCTGGCTTTTGATTTTTCAGCATTTCATATGGTGTCTTCTTGTGAATCCTGTGAATTAGAGACCGATTCTGAGTAAAGCACGCTGTATTGACAGCTTCAACCCAAAACGACATAGGAAGACCAACATGGATCATCAGGGTCCTTCCTGCCTCAATCTGTGTTCTATTTCTTCGTTCAGCAACTCCATTTTGTTGAGGAGTACGAGGAGCTGAGAAGTTTTGCCCAATGCCTTTATGATCACAAAATTCTTCAAGAGTTGGATTCCGAAACTCAGTACCATGATCACTTCTTAATTGTTTAACCTTGAGACATGTCAGTGTCTCATTCTTACGAATCAGTGAGATAATTTCCTGTGCAACATGACTTTTCTTCTTCAGGAAAACCATCCATGTAAATCGAGTAAACTCATCCACAATCACTAGAGTATACTTATTTCCACCTAGAGAGCGGACAGGAATAGGTCCAAACAAGTCCATGTGGAGCAAATGTAGAGGGACAGATATACTGGAACATGACTTTGGTTTGAAGGATGATTTGGTTTGTTTTCCTTGCTCATAAGCTGAGCACATCTTGTCTTTAACAACGCTGAATTTTGGGAGCCCTCTAACTAGATCTTGATTGGATATTTTGGATAGGTTCTTGAAGTTCAGATGAGAGAACCTTTTGTGCCAAATCCAGCTAAGATTGGTCTGAGACTTTGTAAAGAACCATTGCATCATCGCCTTGTCACATGAGAACATATCAAGAACATATATATCATCCATTCTACTTGCTGAAAGTACGATGTTCTTGTCAGTGTTGACAACTCTACCTTCCTTCTTTGTAAAGTGAACTTCATAGTCAGCATCACACAATTGGCTGATGGAGATAAGGTTGTGTTTAAGACCCTTTACATATGAAACATTTTGAAAAACCACATTATTGCATTTGATATTTCCATATCCTTTAGTGAACCCTTTTCCATTGTCTCCATAAGTTACCGCAGGTCCAGTTTTCTTGACATAGTCTTCCAGGAGAGACTTGGATCCTGTCATATGCCTTGAGCAACCACTATCTAAGTACCAAAGATGCTCCTGACCCTGCAGTGCTGAGAAACTAGTTAGAACACACTGACCCATTCGAGGATGGGTCATTCACAAAGTTATTTGATAATAGATTATAACACTCCTTAGGAAGACAGTTTACAGAATTTGACTTAAGAGTCCATTTTTCATTTCTAACTTTAATATTATCAGCTCTTGAGGATGATTTATCAAATGAACATTCACTGATCTTGTGAGAGGTATCACCACATCTGTAACAAACTCTAGTACCAAAGTTCTTCTTGGTGAGCAAATTTTTGGACTTAACACATTTCGACATGCAAGATTCACCAAGAGAGCTTTGAATCCTTTTGTTTATCATTAAGTCACAACTGAATTCAGCGTCAGAAAGAATTTGATCAGTGATAGATGATGAGCTATCAGTGTCTGATTTGGACTTATTCACAGATGTATTGCAATCAGGAAAATGCTTAAGTTGTTCATGAACGGCATGAAACACTCCGTTTGAGATAGGGAAGGCAATAATATTCTCAGTGAGGGGAGTTGGTCTTACAAGATATGCAGGATAAGAGGTTGGATCAATTCCGGTAATTTCAACATTACACTCAGTAACACCATTAGAGTTAGTAACACAGTATTCATCAATTAGACTCTGATTAGTAAAAGAGTTTCTGACAAACTTATTTTTGAAATTGTTTTTCATCTCATTCATGGAATAAAATTCAGATTCCTTTTCTCGTGATTTAAAAACTTTTTCAGCTTCTGCAAAATTGCCCCCATGAATTTTCTCGCATGAATGTGGAATTTGAGTAGAAATAATATAATTAGCATTTTTGTGAGATTTTGCCCAAGTATGAAGCACAATTTGTTCTTTGATCAAAAGATCTTTAACATTGTCAATTTCAGTAGACAAAAATGAGTTTGACAAACTAGTGATTCTAAGATCTTCCTGAGTGGACTCAATAATATTATTTTTCATGGATATATCAGTTTCAAGAAGATCAATTTGATTTTGCAAATCTCTTATTGTTTGATTCTTCTTAGAATTAATGACACCCAAATACTCAAACATTTTGATTTTTTCATTCATTGAATAGGAAACAAAGTTTTTAACCTGGTACATTGAAGAAGAGTCAGTGTTGTGCTTCTTGGAATTTTCAATAGCATCAGACATATCAGCATCAAATGTACTTTTGCCTTTTTCAGAAACATCCGTGTCTTCTATCTTTACCATTAGACACTTGACTTCATCATCTGATGACTCCTCATCAGTCTTCCATTTTTCTTCTTCAGCAACAAAAACTTTATGTTCCAAGTTCTCTGCTTTCAGCTTCTCAATCAGCTTATTGTATTTATGCTTCCAGTATTCATCCGAGCCTTGTTTTTTTTGTTTACATTCCTTTGCAAAATGATCAGTGCTCCCACAGTTAAAGCACTAAGCCTTCTCTTTCTTATCAGTACCATGCTTTTTATCAGCTTCTGATCTTTTTAAAAACTTTCCACCCATCTTCTTCTGAAACTTTGAGAAGTTTCGGCCTGATTTCTCAAAGGTCTTTACAATCAAAGCTGCACTAGCCACAACCTTTTCAAGATCATCAGTGTCAGTTTTAGAGGAATCAGTGTCTGAATGGCTATCAGTGTCTGAATCTGACACTAGCTTTTTGTTTGAGAACAAGGCTACAAATGATTCACGCTGAGAATCTTTCATCAGCTCCTTTCTTTGAAGCTTGGATTCCTCATAGTATCAAAGATTTCCATACAGACTTTGTAAGTCCATAGAGTTGATCTTCTCACTATTTTTCAGCACATCAACATGGTTCTCCCAACTTGCACCCAGAGAATCCAAAAACTTTTGCACTAGAACAGTTCTATGCTTCAACTGATCTAATATCCGAAGATCATTAACAAGAGTATTGAATCTGTTAAAGGTTTGAGTCAAGGTTTCACCTTTCCTAGCAAAAAAATGTTCATACCTTCGGTTAAGATCATTTATTTGAGTAGCCTTGACTTCTTCAGTGCCTTCAAAAGATACAATCAGAGTATCCATCATCTCTTTTGCTGAGATGCAATTTTGAACTAGCCCAAAAATGTTATATGGCAGAGCGTAGCTGATTGCGGCACGAGCACGAACATCTAGACCATTTTTTCTTTTGTCATCTACCGTCCAGTTTTCTCTAGGTGTTTTCTTCATTGCACCATCAGGAACGTTGTTTTTCAGAGGCTGATACATTGGGACATATGGACCCTTTTCGACAATGTCCAACATGTCTTCATCTACTGACTCTAAAGCATATAGAGCCTTTATTTTCCACATAGCAAAATTTGTTTAATCAAAAGGAGGAATTTTAGCGGAGGGATGATTTGATGAGTTCGACGAAGAAGAAGATGAAGCCATTTGTTTGATAAGAGAAACCCGCTCTGATACCAATTGAAGAGGCCTTTAGATCAATCAATTTATCAAACAATGACAGTAAATGAGAATAAGAAGAATTCACGAAGAAAAACTTTCACTAAGAAAGATAATCTCACAAAGAAATTATCGTGTGCACAAAGCAGCGATTAGGGTTTGTGAAAGGCGTGACCATTCACAAACCTATACAAAAGATTATATACTACTATTCTAGACAATCCCTATAAATCAGGGATATGCCAGCTAACTAATTTACGCTAACTATGGAAACAAGATAAATACAAAATCTATTACAATGCACTGAACAAACTAAACACGCTGAGCTACTCAAACGCTGATGCTGATATTGAGATATACGTTGATGTTGAGATTTATTTCAAACATCATCATATTTCAAGGTTTGACCTTACAGGTGAGTATCTACACGTAAAGTTGGAAACTTTACGTGTCATTCATGCTCTAGGAACCCAGATCTGTAAATGGCATGGATTGGAATCGAGCAAAATCGCGTATATAGTGAATGCATGGCGACGACTCGGCGAGTCTGCTCGCGAGTCTCCGAGTTGTCCCCGTTTCGTTGTGTCGAGTGGGTGTAGTGAGTCACGGGGTGTGACTCAGTAAGTTGGAAGCCAAACTCATCCATGGAGGAACTCGGCGAGTCCATGCCCTGACTCGGCGAGTTCAAGGCAATCTCCTTAGATCAAGAACATACTCGACGAGTTGTTCATACAACTCGGCGAGTTGCTCATACAACTCGACGAGTAGGATGAAGGACTTAAACCTCAATTAAGAAGAAGAACTCATCGAGCCAACGCCTAACTCGACGAGTAGGGTCGGCACCCAGGAAAATCGTTTGGATAGGGACTCGGCGAGTTGAAGAGCCAACTCGGCGAGTCGGGTCAATTGAAAGTTGACTCTGACTTTGACTTATGACATGATCAGGGGTAAAATGGTCATTTTACCCAAAGGACAGTTAGCAGTGATTGACTGAGTATGTTGTGGGATTTGCAGCCGGAGGATTTCTAGAGCAGCAGTAGGGAGTCAGTCCTCGACCAGATTAGCAGCTATTTCGAGGTGAGTTTCCTTTTCAGTAGAAACGGGTCTAAGGCACCAAGGCCGACCCGTGTAGACGAGATGTTAGCACTAGAGTGTGGGCCGAGCCCGTATCTCTGGGTTTAGTCAAGTATGATATATGTGTCAATACGATAGAGTTGCTTATACTTGTTGTCTGTGTGATACTTGTATTTTATGGGTTAGCGGTATAGTGTGGGCAGGGCCCGTATCTCTCCGAGGTTGGAGTGTGGGCTAGGCCCGTATCTCCCAGATAGTAGAGTGTGGGCGAGGCCCGTATCTCCTGGCTAGCGAAGTGTGGACAGGGCCCGTATCTTCACAAGTGTGGGCGAGGCCCATATCTTGCGGCTAGCGAAGTGTGGGCAGGGCCCGTATCTTCCCGAGTGTGGGCGAGGCCCGTAACTCCTAGCTGAATGTGGTTTGTTATATGCTTGCATGGTATGAGGTATTATGGGGGAACTCACTAAGCTTCGTGCTTACGGTTTTCAGTTTTGGTTTCAGGTACCTCCTCAGCTAGGGGAAAGGAGCCAGCGCGGTAGCAGCATGTCACACACACACACACTCTCTTGTTTCCGCAATTACGAGTTTATTCTGGGATTGATACTCTGATATTTTGATTGATCGAATGTTGTGGTTTTTAATTTGGTTTTCAATGTGAAGTGGTTCAACTAAACAATGTTTTAATTGTTAACGTTTTCTATGTAATGTTTTATAAACGAAATTTTTGGACGTGAAATTTTGGGTTGTTACAAGTACTCCCTATGCTCTCCTAGGAATCCTCTCCTCAAAAGCCTCTGAAATACTAGGAATTACTACCAAAATCGTTGGTTTCCTTATGCACGCAAATTGTATGCAATATGTGATCATATAGACAGTCAAATAATGATTCTACCCAAAGACCACAACCAAACAAGGAACAAGAAACTAGGCTAAGTCAATCATTCTAAGGCTATATGGTCCTAACCATACACAATTTTTGAACATACACCTAGCAATTGAATTTACCGATACAATCCTAAGTACTACATAGTATCCAATCCCTTTAGGCTCTAAGGCATCAAACAAATCAAGAAACTCTAGCATGCTATTCCTGAAGGTATCCTTAGCCCTACTCTACCATGCAATTCACATAATAGCATACTAAAAATAATACATATGCACGGGTATTTTGGGAATCACTTACTTGAACTCGACTGATTGTATGCATCACATCCCTTTCTTTGTAAAAATATTTTTAGAAAACTTGTTTTCCTTTTCAAAAAGATTACCAATTTCTCAGTTTAAGTTCAAACACACCTGAGAATATGACTGAATCCCTCAAACCAATACTATGATACCAACTTGTAAAATCCCAAAAAGAATGAGAAAAATTTTAAATTTTAAAATCGTCAGATCTATACATCATGTGTTTCAAAACCAGTTATAGTGAAAATGTATCGAAAAAATCATCGATGCGGAAAATCATAAAGGGGGATGTTGTGCAATCAAGTTGGGCCCTTCCCTTTGGAACTTGAAGTACCTGAAACATGTTTAAACCATAAACCATAAGCACAAAGCATAGTGAATTCCACAAAATACCACATACCCTACATAACCTTGAGCATCACCCACATATCAGTCCCCACCCATCATAACGGGTCCCATTCAACACACAAATGGGCCCCGCCTAGCATACTTAATGATCCCCACCCCAACATAAAAATGGGCCCCACCCAACATATATAATGGGCCCATCCCATCATACGAACGGGCTCCACCCACCACATAATGCAAGAGTCACTAAAACAGTTAGCATAATACACAGTATAGTGAAAAGACTCACCTTATAGTGCTGACAAAATTCAATAGCTATCAAACTCCAAGAATAGGTACTAAACGTCACTTAGATATCCACACATGGTAAAGTCATAGGCTACCATTCTAAAACTAGCAATTTGACTAAAAGTCAATGAGTCAAAAGTCAACCCTTAAAGTCAACGGTCAAGATTAAGGTCAAAATTATCAACAACAAACCTCCACGTTGTGGCCTCCCTTAGTCCTTTTGGCCATATCGTGGCCAGAAGATGCCAACACAGCCGACTGATCCCCAGTCGCAACGTCGTGGCAGCCTAAAGGCTACATCATGGGAACTGGGTTGAACAACTTAATCGAGTTAGGCTGTTTTCTTCCAACTCCAAGGACTCGAATGATCACATCTGATCCTTCCTAAGGACTTCATGAATAAAGTTTCCAACTTTATCCCTTAAGACATTCCATTAAGACAAGAACTTTAAACCTAAGTCCTTAAAAACATCAAGGAGCATGACTTAACCAATTAGCTCTTAATCGTCAAGGTTACTCACCTATGTTTTCCATAAATGTTTCTTAAACCAAAAGGGACATAAAAGTTAGTGTTTTTTGGACATGTATTCCAATGCATGTCTCTTCCATTTTTAGGTTAAAACATAGGAGAAAAAGAATTTAAACTTTCATGGGGCCAAAAGCATCCAAGAAAATCCAGTTCTACAACATATGTCCTAAAAAGGACCTCAATGATCCATAAATTTACTGACTTTATGGAATCCTTCCACTCTAACAAGCTTATTCAAGAATAAAATGGAAGAATACCTTAGATCTAGCAATACAGAAGCGTAAAGTTTGGATCTTGGCACATATCAAATGTCCAAATAATCCTCAAGTGAAATCCTAAAGTTTTAACATCAGGTGGTTGCCATGTCGTGGCCAACATACGACCACATCATGGAAACTAGGAATCAACGTTCATGATCCTTCTAGCCTTTCCACATCGTGGTGGTACCTCCATCACATCGTGGCAATCCAAAATCAAGAATATTAATTAAAATAAAATACCTTAATGATCCGGGTGTTACAGACACACACACACACACACACACACACACATATATATATATATATATATATATGGGTAGGTTCAACATATAACCAAATAATATGACCTAACCACATACCTACCATAAAGATCGTGAGATTAGATTTGTTCATTAAGGGTATTATGGTAGAATGATAATAATATTTAAGTGTGAAAGGAATCATAAAATATATTAAATATATCCATGGGATGATCCATGAAAGTAGAAGTACAATTAAATTCAATCCAAATTAAAATGCATGTGAACAAATCCATTTTCCCTCAAATTAAAATTAAATAATTCCAAATTCAAATGCATGTGAACAAATCCATTTGTTCATAAATTGAACTTAAACAAACTGATTAAAATTTAAAGATTCGACTTTCTTTCAGAACTGATATATGTTAATAAATGACCATATATGTTCATAAATGAACATAAACTTATATTTTATAGAAAATGAAGAGAAAATGGAAAAAACACTAAAAAGAAAAAGAAAGTAAACATATGTTCATAAATAAACATATCATACATGAGAAGATATTTTAGATTCATTGTATGTTCATATATGAACATATGTTCATAAATGAACATAATTTCACCAAATTTCATATCTAATTATGTTTCTTGTCTACATCTCACCATTATCTTCAATTTAACCTCTAAATTCATTAATTTTCAATTCTACCATAGTTGCGTTTTGGTATTAGTCCTATTCAATTATTACTTTGGGTGTTGGAATCACATCGGTTTCTTGATAACCTCCATCCTGCAAATCAAACCAAAATTTGATGTATATAAAGTTAGAAATCAAACAAATCTTCAAAGAAAAGCATTAAAATGGTCTAATACCATTGCTTAATTGAGTCCTCTGAACAAAGATAAACATATTTTCATAGATGAACATATGATATATCTTTTCTATTTTGCAGCTTCATCTCAATTCCTAGGAGTTGAATCTCCAAAGGCTGCATACCCGGATGCACCACATCAGATGTATAAGGAAAAAATTGTAAGGACTACAATAGTATATGTATTCTTCATGGTATCTTTCGAAGCGGAGGTGACTTTAAAGTCTTATGCAACACACACATACACACACACACATATCTATATATATATATATATATATATATATATATGTCACACCCCCACCAGAACAGCGGAAACGTCCGGAGGCGGGTGACGTCATTGTGCAATATCATAACAATTGAATATAACTGAAACATAGAAAATCCAAACATCATACATTAAGATAACAAACTTACAGTTTTTTACATCATGTTTAAGTTCTCAAATTACACAGAAGAGACATTAATAAGTAAATTCCAAACTACGGCAAAATAATCCTGAATCCGCGTCCCATTAACCTGCTTATTGATTTCCTGAGAATACAAGTCGTTTGAAAAGCGTCAACATAAAATATGTAGGTGAGTTCATAAGCATTTTGTATGAAAATATGTGATAGTTAGAAAACCAGAAAATCCAATATTTTCTTGTCAAAATAGTTGTAAGTCTTGTTTCCAATCAAGTATAGTTGCATGTGTGTTTTAGTTTATCGTTTTCGAAATCGTATAAAATCGTTTTCTCCAGAAAATCCTATATTTTCTGATGTACAAATTAGTAGTCTTAAAACCCTAAGACTTGTGTGGTAAAAATTTCGTTTAAAGTATCCAAACAATAGTTGTTCATAATCGAAAGGTGTAACTTGCGTAAATTTCTAAATAATACTGTTTTATTCTAAGTGAGTCGTTATAACCATACTAATATGATGGAGTGCATGTCCTAACGTTCTTCAGGCGTCGGTTTCGTTTAATACATTTGTCACCCTAAACTAGCCGGTCTAGTTGTAGTGAAAAACGAAGGTGCTGGGTGTCAACCCCGTATAGATCTATACACAAGTTCTCGCTCTCCCTCTAGGAGACTCTGTTATAACTCTTACAGGACTTTGAACGTACACTAATATATATAAGTACAGTGAAGATGGGCCTGACTAGAATACTAACAGATATTTGTGCAAATAGTTGAAATCCGTTATTTATTAAATAAATAACAATAATTGTACTCGTTGACCAGATATTTCATTTTTGTAACATACTAGTTCTTGTTTCTATACATAGTTTGTTAAATATGGTTCAAACTCTTGAGGCTTGCTCAAGATTTTGAGTTCTTGGACTAATTTATATGGAGTTTTCATAACTTTAACACGCATAACTTAGCATACATGCATAACAAGCAAATATACAAGATTTAAACAAGGCTTTGACTTGTATCCTCCCCCAAAAACAATGAAAACTCAAAAATAGGGGTATGAAGGTCACCTTGGGTAGAAGACGGTGTAGTGGGAGAGATGAGGTGAGAAATTTGGAGTCTAGAACACTTGAAGTGTTGGATAAACTTCTTGAGGATTTTTGCTAGCAAAAGGTTATGGAGGCATAAATTTATGTGTGAGTAGAAGATTTAAAATAACTAAATGTATGAATTTACTATGCATGAATTACTTACCAAATACTAGGAAAAATTGTGAAGCAATGGATTTTAGAGCTAAGCCTTGAGTTCTTGAGAGAATTCACTGATAGTGAAATGAGGTTGTAGAATGAGAAATGGGGTTTACGCCCCCCTCATATGGGATAGAGAAATTGATTTGATATTTGCTTGGTTTACTGCTGGGTAATTCCTTATCACTGGTGGTTAATTCATGGATTACCAACGTTTGCATTGAAAATTGATCGAATACAGCTCACACTCCGTAAAAACCTTTGAATTAAAAAGGATTTCACGGTCTAAATGGGCTTTTACAGTGAGTTTACGCTCTAAAAGGAGTCCCCTAAGGGGATATGGCCAAAAGGGGTGGTCCACCATGGTGGTTACGCCCTAGATGTTGCCTAGGATGGTGTACATGAACTTAAATGTTTTGGTTTTATGTTGATAAGATCAATATCTTGACGTAACGTAAATTTCTTATTTTCTTGCATTGACTTAGGATAGTTTAGTGTAGTATAATTCTCAAAAAATATTACATTACCAAAGCATAATAATAGTATAGCTATAACTATTACATATACGGTACTCCTTTGGCTTGGTTTTTGGACTTGAAATTTCCAGTTGTGGCATCATCCCCCCGTTATAGGGATTCTCGTCCCGAAATTATTTAAGAGTTATCCTTATGAACTAGCGAAAAGGTGAGAGTATTTTTGCATCATTTGATCCTCGCGTTCCCATGTGAATTCAGGTTTGTGCTTGGCATTCCATCTAATCTTCACAATGGGGATGCAGATTTCTTTCGTGCGCTTGACTTCTCTATCCATAATCTCGATAGGCTGCTCAACAAAGAGAAGGTTCTCATTCACCTCAATCTCATCTAGTGGAACTGTGATGGTTTCGCCTGATAGACACTTCTTTAGGTTTGACACATGGAATACGGGGTGTACATTACTAATTTATGAAATTATTTCTCCACTGGAAGGTGGAATCTTGTTGGATCTATACTTGAATCCTTCTTCTATAAACTTTGCCAGCACCTTGTTCTTCAAGATTCCACCTTTCCAATGGAGAAATAATTTCATGAATGATGAAAAGGCTCAAAACAAGAGAGAGGAGGCTAGGATTTCAAGTTAGAGGATTATGAGGGTGGATGTTCATGATAGGAAGGACCCTAAGGGGTTAGAGACCTTAAATAGGGCTCAAAACCCTCAAATTAGGGTTTTTACACTGCGTAATTATGTCTTGTGTAACTTTGAGTACGCCCTACATACTTCAATAAAATCGCATCCCACCCTTAGCATGTACTCCCTTGTATATGCCCCGCGTACTACCATACTCCCTTTGTATAACTTCAAACAGCCATAACTTCTTCGTTTTAACTCCATTTTCGATGATCTTTATATCCACAAAAAGGTATTGACGAGCCCCATAACAATATATAGTTATTTATGACTAAGAATATATCGAACTAAAATCCATAATTTATGCAAGAAGCCTGAAACATTATGTTTCACATTTTACCCATCAGCTTCTAATGAACAATCCAAGGTTTAAATCACTTATCCAACATCATCAACATGCAATAGAGTTTAAACTTCATTCCTTTGAAACCCATGTCCTTTACATGGTCGAATTACGGTCCACAAACCTCGAATTAAAAAACGTCCTGAAATAGGATTTTAGAACTCTCCCCCACTTAAATTAGATTTTGTCCACAAAATCATTCCTTGCTGCTTCATCTACCACCCTATTAGATCCTTCCTGAACTTCATAAATTCCATTTAAGACTGAAGATTCATCGCATATAGATGACCCCTTTCCAACCTTGCCCTCCAAACCCCATCTTAGAAGAAATCACTTAGCCCTACGAAAAAATGAACCTCCACACTTTTCCCTCAGCCAATGAAAGAAACCCAAATGCTCTGCCTAAGAACTGAAACAACTACCTTACTCAACCGGAATACCTCCAATCACAGCGATAAGCATGAAACTTCTCGAAAATTGGAACCTAACGATTTAAACCCCATAAATTATTCCCTAAGACTTCTGATCCTTCAATCGTCGTACCCGCCCTAGTCTCTATCTAGGAACACCACTCAACCATGTAGAAGGAAATACTAAAAATATATTGATCGTGGATTTCACCGAATCCTAATCCGGAGAGTATACTCTACAACCTTAAATACGTACTTGAATTCCTAACAAGTCAGCACCAACCCGCTGATCCCGCAAGTATAATGATGATCAATCCAAGAATCTCATTTTACATCCAAATCCCTTATCAGCTCAGGTGTACCTCCACCTGACAAGACACTCGAGATATTTACAACGACCTCCATGACTTGAGATTTATGAACCGATACTCGACATTTGTAACCAGGCTCCTAGTACGTGGCTATCAAGAAAAACATGGTTCATAATGCAAACATTCAACAAGAGACTCCTGATGCTCATTTAATACTCCCTACAAACTTTTATTGTCCCTATAATCCAAATCGACTGGTCACTAAGTGAATCAACTCCCAATCAATGCACTAACACCCAAACATTCTAATAAGACTAACTATCTAAGACCTAAGAGTCTCAATCAAATGACTACCATGTCCCACCCATATGAATCATATAGCTATTGGTTCACGATACATTGTGACACCTTCTAACCAATAAAACGATTGGCTCAAGGTACTATGCCGATCTATCGTCATTCCATCGTTGACCTGAAGCTCACGACCAGCACCATAGGGGGCTAAAGATATGTAACCATCAACCCGCCAAATTGTAGGAACCTAATAAACATCCCTCTCAACATTAACCAAACACCCCATGAGTCATACCCTTCTGTAATGCACAATTCATTTCACAGAACAGGTTGCAACCAATGTAAAATCAAACGAAAACATGATCACACATAACCAGAGAATGGAATAGGCTATTATACTCTTGTTCCAATTCAAAGGCTATAACCCAAATAAGAACCATTCCTATAATTCGAACCAAGTGCTTCTTTGTTAACTCGTTCAGTCCACATATACCCCTCACGACAATATCTAATGAACTTACCACAATATACACTATCAAGAGAACCTATAACTAACCTTGGATCTACTGCATCCCTTTTTCCTTACAACCTACCCAAAGGGTGAAGTACCAAATGATGAACCTCAATTGTTAACATAAACATCCTCATAATGATTGAAATAAGATCCTACCCTCTGACTGAAATTGAACAGATTCCATCACTACGTAAGTAGCTCGATAAGACTTCTAAATTAACCCATAGATATAGGTATGACCCTATTCGGATCAATCTAATTACCAACTACATCGACACAAACATGCCAACATTAGATTCTGCATAGATCTAAAGTCACACTTGAAAAACTAAACAGTAGCACTCCGACGGGCGAACTCCCAATAACCAAGGAAAACTGCCAAATCGAAGCTCACTTTGAATAATACTTCCATAATCATCAACTGAGGGTACCTATAACCAAAACTCAAAAGTTACAATCTACAGATTGATGATAGGTTGGCACATTCATTGAGCTTCCATTGATACAACTCTAAACTTTCATAGAACCTCAACTATTGACGATGAGCAAAATTGCCAATGATCGAGAATGCATTGACAACTATTCCACTGATCCAATACACTACCGTACAAAGCCCATGAGGAACTACACATACCAACTCTAATGTTGATTGATAGATCTTCAATTGCTTATCAAAGACTATAGATAGTAATCTATACAACGAGCTAACAAATCCCACAACAACTGATACTCAACACAAGCTGCCCATACGCCTCCTGACCTAATCATTAACGACCCTGAAAGAACCACTAGATTCAACGATCTCGTTTTCAAACAACTTCATGCCACGAATACAACTCCTGCGTTCTTGAGCATATACATTTGATAGAAACTTACCTTGTACCTCGTTTTCACCAAATATTGAACCAAAATCTCACACACCCAAACCGCAGATATCTGCGACCTATTATGTCGGAACCATAAACTCAAATAGATTGATGACCCTCTCAACAGAACTCCCAATTCTACCCCACTTAGGGTTCAAACTTCCACCAACTAGTATTGCAACAGACAATATTCCAAACCGGCTCAACCAGATTCATAACATCCCTACTCTTAGAATGTGTAACACAATGAAAACTCAAAGGCATTCTGAATCTTAGATGGAGACCTCAAAAAATTCCCAACAAAAGCCGCTTCTAACATCAAGGACCCAATGCATGTACACAAGTAATAATTCTGACAATCCATTCATAGAACTGATCCTTGATCTGAAAATAAGTGGACTGCTACATACCTCCCCTACAAATCCCCATCCATCAATTTATTGAAAGAACCATTCATAAATAAAAAAGGCATCATCCTCATAGTCGGGATACATTAAAGATAACAAAATTTGTAGTTACCAATTCACTTCCCCTGGTCCCTGAAACAATCAACTAGCACCCGACCTAACTATATCTGAATAAAGCAGATCCTTGATCTCATCTCAAGGCAACGATACCACAAGAATCCTCTTGTGCATTCCCATACTGACACATTTGACCCCAAAAAACCGTATTATCTAGCCCCATTCTTGGTCTACACCCCAAATCTGAAAATAACATGTTTGCTCTCTCTTTCCTTCGAACACGGGAAGCTGGAAGAATATAACCTCTGATGAAAATAGTGACAACCAAATCCATCTGCCATAACTTAGTCTCCGACTGAAATCCTCGAGCCAATCATCACAATCGCTTCCTTCTTGTGTCCCTCGACTCGACTGAAACTACCATGATCAAGGACCGCCAGACGTTGAAATCAACTAACTCATATGGGTCTGTACCATTCAAAACCAAACAGACATGGCCACTACGACCCAATCAATCACCATAGCCATCCTCAGCTTGAGCGACCATAATCGATAAACAGATAAAGACGGAAACACACTGCAACAAATCATGGTGCCCAACCATGCCATCTTCCCTTAACCACTTCCTTATGTCCCCCTAAATTTTCCTCGAGTCGAGTATGGATCATATGTCTTCAGTATTACTGGCTCAATACTACCTTCTACACCTATATGTATTTTCCACAATAATCGTTTCTCTATGTAACTACTCATTTCTATTTCCGTTCTATCGAATCACATATACACGCTCTCAAATAAACATGCACCACTAAACAGTGCTCTAATTCCTCTAAGGCACTTCCTAGGCTCTCCTAGGATTCTCACCTGACCCTACCATCAGTTGCTAAAGATCCATGATATGTGCATATTTATACACATATTTATACGACATACATTAACATTTTGATTACTTTTATGCCCCTATTTGAACAAAAAATACTTAATTTGATATTAATTGTGTTGAAGGGACCAAAAGACATGCTTGGATAAAAAAGGAAGAAGGAAGTTGGATTAAGGAATCTGGAAGATGGAAGTTTGAACCAAAGTTTTAAAATGATGAAAAATATGCCCAACATATCGTGGCGATCTTACCACGTCGTGGTGACTTGAAGAATCCTGATCAGCTTCGAAGACATGGAAATCACTGAATAAGCACGATGACCATGACGTGGTTCCCTAATTTCACAAAAAGTATAAATAGTTTACATAAACCTCCGAATGGGGACTTTTGGCTCTGGAGAATTCGACACTTTAGGAGGCAAAACACAGGAATTGAGATTGGGAAGCAAGGATTTCATTCACACCCATTGGAAGGAAGAGCATTAAGGCAATTGAACTTACACTTCGATTTTTCTAAGAATTAGCCATGTCTTACATTTTGAAATTCATTTCTGTGATTTCTTTTGCTGAAATCATGAGCTAAATACTCATGACTTTCGTTTAGTCTGGGATGAGTTGAATATTTAGGGTTGATTTTCTGGTTTGGATTTAGATATTTTGTTATTTGTTGATTTAGCTTATTAAAGAACCTTGAGTACTTTTGATAACTACTTTTCTCTACTTATTGTTGAATTTGATTAAGTTAGTATGAACATCTCTCTTAGTTAGATTTGAATCTTATGATCATGTGATTTGCAAAATTGTTGGACTAGAGTTTTGAATAAAACCTAGGGTTAAGTAGAAAAGTGGGTAAAAGATTATAGGAGCTAATATATGACGAAAAATCATATATCAAATTGAATCAATAAATTAAATTGATCAATTAATTATAAGTCTAATCAATTCAAACTGAACACTAGTGAGCTGGTAAGTTTGTCCGCCTGATCACCGAATAAATAAGCTAGTTTGCTAAAGGATTTAATTAGTGAATACTAATTTGGTCATCTTAGGAATCGGCAACAAAAGAAACTAAATCCTTTGCACCTCCATAAATCAACCATAATAACAACAAATCCAAAGCTGAGCGAAAGTCTCTTTCTCACTTTGGTTAATTCATACTTGTTTGCTTGCTTAGTTTAGTGTTAGTTTAATTAAGTGAATTTTGAGTTAATTTGGTAATTTAAATATCTAGTCGTGCAAAACTAGGAAAACAAAACCTTTTATTATTTGATTATTAATTAGTTAAATTAGTAAAATAAAGTAGTTAAGACACCATTCCTTGGATTCGACACTCGTTCTTACCATTACTATAGTATTCCACGATTAGGTACACTGCCTAGTGAGTTTAACAGTCTAGTGAAGGGAATAAATTTTATAAATTAACTTGGATAAAAATATCAGCACACTAAATTCACATCAAGTTTTTTGCGCCGTTTCCTTGGATGTCCCAAGTCAATTTGCACTCAGATCTGCAACCTTAAAGGGGTCCTCATGGCATAAAGGTGCCATCTTTATGGCCATGAGAACCCCAAGCATGAAATAAACCTCATTTGTGGTCTCTTGAGCATAAAAGTCCCATGCATGAACGTAAAGTTCCTGGCTTTACGTGTTATACCGATCTTAGGAGCCTAAATCCACCTTCTGGATGAGTTTTGCCCATCAGAAATCGAATTATTAGTCTTGGACATGCATGGACTCGGCGAGTCGTTTTTGGGACTCGGCGAGTCGTGAGTTGGTTCCCAAAACTATTCTGACTCCAAGGAGCCCATTTTAGTTCAAAAGGGATTTGAATGAGTCCAGGGAGGGGACTCAATGAAATGGACAAACCCAAGGACGTGGAAACCATGGGACTCGGCGAGTGCAGGAACGTCTTCGGAGAGTCCAAGGCCATCTCCCAACTCATGAAGACGGACTCGACGAGTTGTTCATACAACTCGGCAAGTCACAGAATAGACACGTTCTTAATATGAAGATAAACTCGACGAGTTCAGGAAGAACTCGGCAAGTCAGATGAAGATTGTCTTGATGTTATGATTGAAGGAGAACTCGTCGAGTTCTTGCTAAACTCGATGAGTAGAGTCAGGTTTGGGGTAGTTGAGAATATTGGGACTCGGCGAGTAGTCGAGCCAACTCGGCGAGTCCGGTCAACTGGGAAGTTGATTTTGACCATGATGTTGACTTTAGCTAGGGGTAAAATGGTCGTTTTACCCTAAGAATAGTTATCATCTTTTGACTAAGTACCTTTGTGGGATTTTATTGTCGGAGAGTCGCCGGAGCAGCAAACAGAGATTTCTCACCCAGAGTTGCAGCAGTCCGTCACATGAGGTGAGTTTCCCTCTAATAGGAATGGGTCTAAGGCCATAATGCCGGCCTGTTTAAGTAGTTGTAGTATGTCGGGGTAAGCCCGATGCAATATATATGTTTCTGAATTTCAGTCTATTGTCGGGGCGGTCCCGAGAAGTAGTCATGTATGCTTGATGTCTTTGTGATTCATGCATGTTTATGTGTTATGTGTTATATGTTTCGGGCTCCAGTCCGATGTCATGGCAAGCCCGAGGCAGTGTATGTGATTATGTGTATGCTATGCGTTCCGGGGTAAGCCCGATGTCGGGGCAAGCCCGATGTATGTTAGTTATTATGCCATAAATTATATGTTCCGGGGTAAACCCGATGTTTTTTGGATTATATGTTTATGATATATGTTGTGTATGTGTCGGGGGTGAGCCCGATGTCGGGGTGAGCCCGATACCCTATGCGGTCGGATGTCAAGGTGAGCCCGATCTCGGGCAGGAGTCTGATGTCAGGATTCGTCCCGATGCAGTTGGGAGTAGTTCAAGAGTTATGTGAATGTTATATGTTATGAGTATGGTATGTGGTAGTTTGGGGGAGCTCACTAAGCTTCATGCTTACAGTTTCAGTTTGGTTTCAGGTACTTCCGGTAACAAAGGGAAGAGCTCGGCATGATCACATGTCACACACCACCTTCTTCAGCCTAGGAGTTTACTCTGATATGTTATATGAGATTGTGATATCATGACAGTTTTTATGAGACTTTGAGATACATGTTTTACTTTTTATGCTATGACAATGATATTTATGTTTGCTACATGATTTTGAGTACAAAATTTTTGGCTTGTATTTTTGGGATGTTTCAAGTTTGTATCAGAGCCTTGGTTTGAGGGATTCGGGCACACTTCCGAGTGTGTATGAACTCAAGCTAAGGTAATAGTATAAAGTTTTCAAAAGAAAAAGCGAAAAGAGTTTTTAAAAAGAAAAGAACTTTGAAAAGAGAAAAGGGTGTGGTGCATGCAATCAGCCGAGCTCAAGTAAGTACTCCCAAATTACCCATACAAGATCATGTTATGTTATGATTATCAACTTTATTAGAACAACATGCTAGATTAGGACTAAGGATCTTGGAAGGATGCCTTATGTGCCTGTTATATGTGTTCAACTTTATAAGAACTGCATGCTAGTACAGATTAGACAGTATGATAGTCAGAGTAGTATATGCTCGATTATGTGTACTTAATGCCCGAATGCTGCCTGCTTTGTGCTTTTAGGAGTTCTAGTTGTCTTTCATTAACTAGTAAATGAATATGTTAAGTTACATATTACAAGGACTAAATAATTTTAGAAGGTTAGGTCTAGCTCTATTTCGCAGCTCTTGTTTGAGTCCAACCGTTGTAGGGTAGGATCTCTCATTCGAAGAATTATCTAGTCTGAGTAATATGTAATAGTATTCGTGAGCTAGTTAGGGGAGGAAAGCAGGGACTTCTTACGCAACTGATGGCAGAGAGTGGGTTGGTGATTACCCTAGGGCAAGCCTAGGATGAGAGTAGCAGAGAGTAGTAGTAGTAGAAGGGACTTGGCGGAGTCGAGGCAGTTCTTGGGGAAAGTACGAATAGATGTGGAAGGTAGTTTGGGCCCGTACTACTGAAAGCAGAGGATCCGTACTCGAATCAAGGAAAGCTGAGACCAGACCAGGGAACTTGTAGTGTATATGATCCCTCCAGTTATATTAGTATTCTAACGTTTGATATCATATGTTTTTAGAATGGTGGTTTTACACCCGAGACCAGCAGTCGGCCGTTCAGGTGCCAGGGAGGGATCAGGTTCAGGCTCTGGAGATGAGCGCTTGGATGAGCAAACTAGGGAGTTTATCTCCTTAGAGATCATGCATAGTGTACTTGAGCAGACTCCTGTGATCTTCGGTTCGATCAAGGAGGGCATCTTTGAGCTTATGGATGAGAGGTTGGCTGTGTTTCTCACTGAGGTGGCGACCATGATGGGTCGCGCATGCTCACGTTCAGAGACTTCAGAGCATGTGGAGCTCCTAATTATGAGGGGGCTTGAGATCCCATTGCTAGTACCCGATGGTTGGCAGATGTTGCCAACCCCTTCCCCACCAGCAGATGTCCCGAGGGGTACAAGGTTAGGCTCGCATCCAGTCTTCTGAAGGGTCGGTCACGTGATTGGTGGGAGGAGGTCGGGAGAGCCATTGGAGATGACACTGTGTTGGATGCTATGACCTGGAGTGGTTATACGACCAGGTTCAGAGCCGAGTTCGCACCTGTTATTGAGGTGCGGCAGCTTGCCAGATATTCCAGGATCTCTCGCAGACGACAGAGATTGTGGCAGAGATTACCGCCAAGTTTAGGGAGAGGGCCCTCCTTGTTCCACAGTATGCGGCGGACGAGGAGATGAAGAAGGCCCGATATCATGAGATGCTGCAGAGTGACATCTACCAGTTTGTGAGTCGATCCAGATGCAAGATGTTGGAATATATGATAGCGAGGGCTCGAGAGAGGGAGTTGGAATTAGAGATGGAGAGGAAGAGGAAGCCAGAAGGGGTTTAGTCAGGAGGTTTGGGCAAGAATCCCAAAGTACCCGATCACAGATCTCAGAGCTAGCAGAGCCACGGTCGTTGTGGAAAATACGGCAGGATGCACGAGGGGGCGTGCAAGGCAGGGAGTTTGGGCTGCTACAACTGTGGCTGAGCGGGTCATTTGAGCCGAGATTGTACAGCTACCACCACCACACCAACATCAGACCTAATTTGCTTCTAGTGCAATCAGAGGGGACACAAGCGGTCCCAGTGCCCGAGTTTAGCAACAGCAGAGAAGGTGGTATCACCTTCTCCTGCCATCTTGAGGATTACAGATGGCCGTCAGGGCCGGGCTGAGGCACCTACGACGCGGAGTAGGGCTTTTCAGCTTACTGCAGAGGAGTTGGAATTAGTGACGGGTATGTATTTTCCTCTCATCTCTGTTTTATTTTGATATTGTTTGTTCCTCATATGTATGTGTTTGTGTATAGAGTCGTTCTTAGTGAACGACATTTCAGCTATGGTATTATTTGATTCAGGGGCTACCCGATCATTTGTGTCGCTCGCTCTTAGCAAGCGATTTAACAAAGCTCCGGGGGAGCTGGATTGCCCACTTGACATTGAGATAGCAGATGATAGGACCGTCAAGGTCGCGAGAGTTCGTAAAGGTTGCACACTACGGTTATTTGAGGAGCAGTTCCCAGTAGATTTGATCCCTATTCCCCTGCGAGGGAACAAGGTTATAGTGGGTATGGATTAGCTGAGTTCCAATGGAGAAGTGATTGATTATGAGCTACAGTTGGTGAGGGTTTTCACTCCTAGTGGGGGAGAGTAAGTGATTTAGGGCGAGAGGCCACAGCGCGGACCGATTCTTTGTTCAGCAGCGAGAGCGAGGCGCTATTTCCAGCCGGGTTGCGCAGGGTACGTCGCCTATGTTATGGATACCCGAGATAAGGGTAAGGCAACAGTTGATGATGTACCGGTGGTATGAGAGTACCCGAATGTATTCCCAGAGGATTTTCCAGGGATACCTCCTGAGAGACAGGTTGAGTTTCGGATTGACCTGGTTCCTGATGAGGCTCCGATAGCCAAGGCATCGTATCAGTTGGCTCCTCCCGAGATGCAGGAGTTGTCTACAAAGTTGAAAAAGCTGTTAGACAAGGGTTTTATTAGGCCGAGCAGTTCACCATGGGGAGCCCCGATCATGTTTGTGAAGAACAAGGATGGGTCGCACCGTATGTGCATAGACTACCGAGAGCTGAACAAGGTGACAATGAAGAACCGTTACCCACTCCCGAGGAGAGATGAATTGTCCGACCAACTTCAAGGAGCATTTTAGTTTTCCAAGATTGATCTACGGTCCAGATATCATCAGATGCGGGTCAGAGATGATGATATGCAGAAGACCGCTTTTAGGACCCTCTATGGTCATTATGAGTTTGTGGTAATGTTGTTTGGGCTCACCAATGCTCCAGCCATGTTCATGGACCTCATAAACCGCGTGTGCAGGCTGATGCTAGATCGGTCTATGATAGTATTCATTGAAGACATCTTGGTTTATTCCAAGAATCAGGAGCAGCATGAGGAGCACCTGAGAGAGGTGCTAGAGACCTTGAGGAGGGAGAGACTATTCGCAAAGTTCTCCAAGTGCGAGTTCTAGTTGAGCGAGGTACAATTTATGGGGCACCTTGTCAACTAGAATGGTATATTATCAGATTCGGCCAAGATAGAAGTTGTGACGTAGTGGGAGGTCCCGAGGTCTCCATCAGAGATTTGAAGCTTCCTGGGTTTGGTAGGGTATTACAGGAGATTTATCCAGGATTTCTCAAAGATAGCATCCGCTCACCCGACTGACCAAGAAATCGGTGGTGTTTCGCTGGGGTCCTGAGTAGTAGACAACCTTTCAGATGCTCAGGCAGCGACTATGCGAGGCACCGATTCTTACCTTTCCAGAGGGAATGGATGAGTTTGTAGTCTACTGTGATGCTTTGATCATAGGTATGGGAGAAGTGTTGATGCAGCGGGGGCATGTGATAGCTTATGCCTCGAGACAGTTGAAGCCTCACTAGGCTAAATTCCCGACGCATGATTTAGAGCTAGGGGCGGTAGTGTTCGCCCTCAAGATTTGGAGGCATTACCTCTATGGGTTTCGGTGTACGATTTACACGAACGACAAGAGTCTGAAGTGCCTCATGGATCAGCCAAGCTTGAACATGAGGCAGCGTCGGTGGTTAGATGTGGTAAAGGACTACGATTGTGAGATCCTTTACCAACCGAGCAAGGCCAACTTAGTGGTCGACGCCCTGAACCGCAAGGCAGTAGCGGCTCCAATTCAGGATATATGTGTGAGGATGACGATGATTACTCCACTGCTAGAGAAATTTAGGGCGGTGCAGGTTGAGGGCCTGAAGGAGGAGCACCATAAGTGCGAAAGAATAGTGGGTCGAGTGGCTTCGTTTGATTACGACAGTCGGGGATTATTGACCCTGCATGGGAGGGTCTGGGTACCGTATTGGGGTAGAGTACGACAAGTTTTGATGGATGAGGCCCATAAGTCTCGGTTGTCCATCCATCCGGGGGCGACAAAGATGTACAGAGATCTTCGACCCGATTACTGGTGGCCCTGCATGAAGCAGGACGTAGCTTGGTATGTGGAGAGATGCCTGACCTGCAGGAAGGTAAAGGCAGAGCACCAGAGGCCCCACGGCAAGATGCAGCCGCTAGGCATTCCCATATGGAAATGGTATGATGTCATCATGGACTTCATTACTAAGCTTCCCATGACCGCACGTGGGGTTGATTTGATATGGGTTATCGTGGATCGGTTGACCAAGAGCGCCCATTTTATAACGATCTAGGACAGCATCTCGGCCGAGAAGCTGGCCGAGATTTATGTGCGAGAGGTAGTGGCATATCATGGAGTGCATGTCTCGGTGGTGTCAGACCGAGACGTCCGGTTCACTTCCAAGTTTTGGAAGGGGTTTCATGACGAGATGTGTACTCGTCTCTATTTCAACACCGCTTTCCACCCTCAGACGGACGGACAGAGCGAGAGGACGATCCAGACTCTCGAGGACATGCTTCGAGCATGTGTGCTAGATTTTGGTGGCAGTTGGGATACGTATCTTTCGTTAGTGGAATTGTCATATAACAACAGCTATCACTCCAGTATAGACCGGCCTCCCTTCGAGATGCTCTATGGGAGGAGATGCAGGACCCCAATCTGTTGGGGTGAGGTCGGTCAGTGAGTCATGGGGAGTATAGAGGTGGTACTCAAGACTACGGAGCGGATTCAGCAAGTCCGGGGCAGACTCCAAACTGCTCAGAGTTGGCAGAAAAGTTACGCCGACAAGTGGCGTTCGGACTTGGAGTTTCAGGTGGGTGATATGGTCCTCCTGAAGGTGTCACCCTGGAAGGGTGTTATCAGATTTTAGAAGTGGGGCAAGCTGGGCCCCAGGTTCATTGGTCCGTTTAGGGTTTTGGCCCTGGTGGGTCGGGTTACCTATCGGTTAGATCTTCCAGCAGATCTCAGCCAGATCCATAGCACGTTCCATGTTTCTCAGTTACGGAAGTGCTTGGTGGATGATTCAGCAGTAGTACCCCTAGAGGACATTCAGTTTGATGATAGCCTAAACTATATTGAGAGACCAGTGGTGATTCTTGATCTCAAGGTGAAATAGTAGAAGAACAAGAGAGTAGAGTTAGTGAAGGTGCAGTGGCAGCACCGCAAGGGCTCAGAATGGACATGGGAGCCCGATGAGGAAATGAGAGAGCACTACCCCAAGTTGTTTCCTGATGCAACAGACTTCGAGGACGAAGACTAAGACAAGTGGGGGAGAATTGTAACGTCCCATTTCTGGTATGAATTTAATCCTTCTATTGTCATTTTATAAGACCTACTCGACGAGTTATGACCCTAAATCGTCGAGTAGATGCCAGGTTTGGGTGCGGGTTTTAAGTAATCTACTCGGTGAGTCCGCGCCTGGACTCGACGAGTAGGCCAGTCTGGGGGAAACCCTAATATTTAGGGTTTGCACCCTATTTAACCAACATTATGGGCCTCTTCTCTAACCTCCATCACCTCCTGAACAACAATCCCAAAACCCTAACCCTCCATAAGTGATCTTGAGCATTTTTTGTGATTTTGAGAGTTATTGGGTGTATTTGAAGCTTGTGAGAAGAATAGGAAGAAAGAGGACTTCAAGAGAAGATTGTAGATCCAAGAACAACATCATCTTCTCTTCACTTTCTGGTAATCAAGCCTCATACTTGACTTGTAGTTTCTTAGATCTCCTTGTGGTCATCTTTATGAGGTTTTGGGTCCAATGAGCTTGGCCTTTGAGACTTGGACGTCCCAAGTCGATTTGCACTCAGATCTGCAACCTTAGAGGGTCCTCATGTCATAAAGGTGCCGTCTTTATGGCCATGAGAACCCCAAGCATGAAATAAACCTCATTTGTGGTCTCTTGAGCATAAAATTCCCATGCATGAATGTAAAGTTCCTGGATTTACATGTTATACAGATCTTAGAAGCCTAGATCTACCTTTTGGATGAGTTTTACCCATCAGAAATCGAATTATTAGTCTTGGACATGCATGGACTCGGCCAGTCGTTTTTGGGACTCGGCATGTCGTGAGTTGGTTCCTAAAACTGTTATGAATCCAAGGAACCCATTTTAGTTCAGAATGGATTTTGATGAGTCCAGGGAGGGGATTCAATGAAATGGACAAAGCCAAGGACCTGGAAACCATGGGACTCGATAAGTGCAGGAACGTACTCGGCGAGTCCAAGGCCATCTCCCAACTCATGAAGACGGACTCGACGAGTTGTTCATACAACTCGGCGAGTCACAGATTGGACACATTCTTAATATGAAGATAAACTCGAAGAGTTCATGAAGAACTCAGTGAGACAGATGAAGATTGTCTCGATGTTATGATTGAAGGAGAACTCGTCGAGTTCTTGCTAAACTCGACGAGTAAAGTTGGGTTGGGGGTAGTTAAGAAGATTGGGACTCGGTGAGTTGTCAAGCCGACTCGGTGAGTTGTCGAGCCGACTCGGCGAGTAGGGTCAACTAAGAAGTTGACTTTCACCTTGATGTTGACTTTAGCTGGGGGTAAAATGGTCATTTTACCCTAAGAGTAGTTATCAGCTTTTGACTAAGTACCTTTGTGGGATTTTATAGTCGAAGAGTCGCCGGAGCAGCAGTTAGAGATTTCCCACCCAGAGTTGCAGCAGTCCGTCACACGAGGTGAGTTTCCCTCCAATAGGAATGGGTCTAAGGCCATAATGCCGGCCTGTTTAAGTAGTTGTAGTATGTCGGGGTAAGCGCGATGCAATATATATGTTTCCGAATTTCAGTCCGTTGTCGAGGCGGTCCCGAGAAGTAGTCATGTATGATTGATGTCTTTGTGATTCATGCATGTTTATGTGTTATGTGTTATATGTTCCGGACTCTAGTCCGATGTCATGGCAAGCCCGAGGTAGTGTATGTGATTATGTGTATGCTATGCGTTCTGGGGTAAGCCCGATGTCGGGGCAAGCCCGATGTATGTTAGTTATTATGCCATAAATTATATGTTCCGGGGTAAACCCGATGTATTTTGGATTATATGTTTATGATATATGTTGTGTATGTGCCGGGGGTGAGCCCGATGCCAGGGTGAGACTGATGGCCGATGCGGTCGGATGCCGGGGTGAGCCCGATGTCGGGCAGGAGTCCGATGCCGGGATTCGTCCCGATGCCGTTAGGAGTAGTTCCAGAGTTATGTGAATGTTATACGTTATGATTAGGGTATGTGGTTGTTTGGGGGAGCTCACTAAGCTTCGTGCTAACAATTTCAGTTTGGTTTCAGGTACTTCCGGTAGCAAAGGGAAGAGTTCGGGATGATCGCATGGCACACACCACCTTCTTTAGCCTAGGAGTTTACTCTGATATGTTATATGAGATTGTGATATGATGACAGTTTTTATGAGACTTTGAGATACATGTTTTATGATTTTATGCTATGACGATGATATTTATGTTTCCTACATGATTTTGAAAACGAAATTTTTGGCTTGTATTTTTCGGATGTTTCAATTCGAGACGATACCGGCCTAGGACACGTGCAACCCGTGATTCCTGCAACTGCCAACTTTGAGGTTAAGGGCCACATCCTTGCTCAACTTAGAGAACTCCCATTCTATGGGAAAGATCACGAAGATGCATACAAGCATCTACATGAGGTCAATGACATAGCCGACTACTTCAATGTTCCCAATGTGGCTCGCGATGCTATCTTGCTTTGTATGTTACCGGTCACATTTAAGGGGGCCGCAAAAGATTGGCTAAAATCACTTCCTCCAGGATCCATCACCACTTGGGCTAAGATGAAAGAGGAATTTATTGACCAATTTTTCCCTCCATCAAAGATAGCAAAGTTGAAAAATGCCATAGCAAACTTTGAACAACAAGTTATAGAGTCACTATATGAGGCATGGGAAAGATACAAGAGCTTATTAAGGAATTGCCCACATCATGATTTGAACAGTCAACAGGAAGTCTCCATTTTCTATGATGGAGTGAACGTGACAACCATACAGCTCCTTGATTCGCAAGGAACCCTCACAAAGAAGGCGCCCCCGGTGTTAAAGCAACTCATTGAAGAATTCTCTAAGCATTCTAGAGAATATCATAATCCAAGGAATGATGTAACTAGGGGAACGGCTAATGCGGCTTCAGAAGATATGTCGGCAGTTATGGCAATGTTGCAAAGCATGGATAGGAGGATGACTAAGATGGATCAAACAATCCATGTTATTCGGGTTGGGTGTGAAAATTGTAACAGGCCTCATTTGACTAGAGATTGTGACCTTGATGAAAATGGAAACCGGAAGGTTCAAGCTTTCTACTTAAGCAGTGATCGTTTTGATGAAGATTGGACAAAACCCAAGAAAAAATGGTTGCCTTATGATGAGTATAAAAAGGCAAAGGAAGAAAAGTATGAACAAAAAGGAAGAGGCTTCTATCAAAAGGAAGAACAGCCAGAGGAAAAGAAATCTGATTTGGAGACTATGCTTACCCAATTCGTAGCTACTTTTGAGAGAAGGCACAACGGCACTGAAGCAGCAATTAAAGAGCAACAAGAGTTAATGAAAGGCTAACAAATGATGATGAAAGAACAACAAGAGATGATGAGAAATACTCAAGCTCTCGTAAGGAATCAACAAGCATCAATCCTTACAATAAAAAAACAACTCGGGCAACTAGCAAGCAAATTGAATGAAAGATCATCGGGAGGACTTCCAGGAAATACCGAACAAAACCCAAGAGGAGCTCACATTCAAGCCATCACCACCAGAAGCGGAAAAATAATAACTCCTGTAACTCATATTGACAGAAACACACTAGAAGCGGAGCAGGAAGTTAAAGAGGAAATTAAATAAAAGGAGTATGGGCAATCACCATGACACGGTGATAATACCACGGTGTGGCAAGAAGCTAAAAAGAAAGTTGCCGAACCTGTAAAACCATATCCTCCACCACTGCCTTTCCCTAGTAGGGCTATTCAAGAGAAACATACTGAAGATTATCGAAGGTTTCTAGAACACATAAAATCTCTTGAAATCAACATTCATATCCTTGAGGCTTTAGCTGAAATGCCAAAATATGCCAAGTTTCTCAAGGACTTGTTAACAAACCACAAAAAGATGGAGGGGTTGTCAAAAGTTGTATTGAATGAAACTTGTTCTGCTGCAATGTTAAACATGCTACCAAAGAAGATGGGGGATCCAGGAAGCATAACCTTGCAATGCCAATTCGGGAATCTAGCAACAAGTCATGATCTAGCTAACTCGGGAGCAAGTGTCAACTTAATGCCCTATTCGTTCTTCAAGAAGCTCGACCATCCTAATCCAAGACCGGTCTGCATGGTTATCCATTTAGCCAATAAAACTATGATGTTCCCAAGGGGTATTTGTGAAGGTTTGCTAGTAAAAGTGGACAAGTTCATTTTTCCCGCAGATTTCATTGTATTTGATATGGAGGAAGATTAGCAAGTCCCAATCATTCTTGGAAGGCCATTTTTTAGTACCGCCCGAGCTTTAGTTGATATAAGAGAATCCAAGCTTACTCTACTAGTTGGAGAAGAAACGGTCACATTTAGAGTTAATCGGGCAATCAAAAATTCAAGGATAAGTGATGACACGACATTTTATGTCGATGTGTTGGATGAAGTACTGGAAAAAGAGCTAGCAGGTTGGAAAGAAAAAGAAATTAAGGGATTTATGGTGCTTGATGAAGTTAATTTTGATCCTGAAGTTGACCTACAAGAATTGGAGAAGTTATTGGAAGAAAGAGAGTACAATGAAGCAATAAAAGAGACAGGAGAGGCAACACGACGTGGTGAAGATACCACGCCGTGGCAAAAAAAAAAATTCGCGATCTGGAATAAAACGTTGCGACACCACGACATGGCAAAATGCCCACGTCATGGTAACTGGCGAACAAACAAAAATTAAGCTCAAAGCCCTCCCCGAACACCTAGATTATGCATTCTTGGAAGAAGAACAACAAAAGCTAGTAATCATTGCTTCCGATCTAGCAAACACGAGAAAGAAAGCCTAGTACTGAAAGTTCTAAAGAAAAGACAAAGTGCCATAGCATGGAAGATCACTGACATCAAGGGGATTAGTCCAGCCTATTGTTCTCATAAGATCAATCTTGAAGAAGGAGCTAAACCCATAGTGCGACGCCAAAGAAGACTGAACCCAAATATACAAGAAGTAGTTAAGAAAGAGGTGGTTAAACTATTAGATGTTGGTATCATTTATTCAATATCTGATAGCACATGAGTGAGTCCAGTACATGTTGTGCCAAAGAAAAGAGGAATGACAGTGGTTACCAATCCAGCTAACGAGTTGATCCCAACAAGAACAATGACCGGGTGGCGCGTTTGTATTGACTATAGAAAACTTAATGATGCTACATGAAAGAATCATTTCTCATTACCATTCATCGATCAAATGCTCGAGAGGTTATCCAGTCATCTTTATTATTGTTTCCTTGATGGTTTCTCGGGGTACTTTCAAATCCCAGTTGACCCACAAGATCAAGAGAAGACCACTTTCACATGCCCAAGTGGAACATTCGCATATAGACGCATTCCTTTTGGGTTATGCAATGCACCAGCTACTTTCCAAAGGTGCATGATGGCTATCTTTCACGACATGATCGAGAAATTTATGGAGGTTTTTATGGATGACTTCTCGGTTTTTGGATCATCTTTTGAAGATTGTTTGTCCAACTTGGATTTAATGCTAGCAAGATGTGAGAAGACCAACCTTGTCCTTAATTGGGAGAAGTGCCATTTTATGGTGAAGAAAGGAATTGTGCTGGGACACAAAGTCTCAAGGATGGGATAGAGGTGGATAAAGCGAAGGTTGACACTAAAGCCAAATTACCACCTCCAACAAATGTCAAAGGAGTGAGGAGCTTTCTAGGCCATGCATGATTTTACCGCTGTTTCATTAAAGACTTTCGAAGATCACAAGGCCCGTGACTCAACTTATTTTGAAGGATGCCCCATTTGACTTTTCTAAAGAATGTCTTGATGCATTTCACTTGTTGAAGGAAAATTTAACCACTACACCTATTATGATAGCCCCAAATAGGAATATTCCTTTTGAGCTTATGTGTGATGCTAGTGACTATGCGGTGGGATCAGTCTTGGAGCAAAGAATTGACAAGCATTTTCAAACGATCTACTATGCAAGCAAGACCTTGAACCCAACACAAGTGAACTACACTGCTACAGAAAAGGAGCTACTAGCGGTGGTGTATGCATTTGACAAATTCCGTCCATATTTGGTTTTGACAAAAAGAATAGTTTTTACCGACCATTCCACCCTTAAGTATTTTTTGCTAAACAAGATGCTAAACCAAGGTTAATACGTTGGGTGTTGCTGCTACAAGAATTTGACATTGAAATAAGAGATAAAAAGGGGATGAAAAATGTGGTTGCCGATCATTTATCAAGGTTGGAGAACCCGCAATTGGAAGAGTTAGAAGAAAACAAGCTTGGAGATGAATTTCCCGAAGAATATCTATTAGTTATAGCAGGTGAGGTTTCATGGTATGCAGATATCGCTAACTATTTAGCAAGTGAGTATATTCCAAAAGACTTGACCCGCCAACAAAAGAAGAATTTCTTTTCATAAATTAAGTATTACTTTTGGGATGAGCCATACCTTTTTTGTAGTTGTGTTGATGGTATGATAAGAAGATGTGTGTTCGGAAAGGAAAGTCTGGAAATCTTGAAGCATTGTCATAGCAGGCCCACCGAAGGACATCATGAAGCGCAATATACAGCTAAGAAGGTTTTTGATACCGGTTTTATTGCCCTACTATTTTAAAGATGCTACTAAATTTGTCAATGAATGTGATTCATGCCAAAGGTCGGGAAATATTTCATCACGAAATGAGATGCCCCAAAATAGCATTCAAGTTTGTGAGATATTTGATGTTTGAGGAATTGACTTCATGGGACCTTTTCCAATGTCAAAGGGTAATAAATACATATTGGTGTCAGTCGATTATGTATCAAAGTGGGTAGAAGCACAAGCATTTCCTACTAATGATGCTCGAGTAGTGGTACGTTTCCTTAAAAAGTTATTTTCAAGGTTTGGAGTAAGACTCTAATTAGTGATCGAGGCACCCACTTCGCAAATGATCAATTAGCTAAGGTGTAGCAAATATATGGTGTCCACCATAGATTCTCAACATCCTATTGTCCTCAAACGAGTGGGCAAACTGAAATTACAAATCGGGCATTGAAGAGAATTTTAGAAAGAACGGTTGGAAGCAATAGAAAGGAGTGGTCGGACAAGCTTGATGATGCACTTTGGGCATTTCGAACGGCTTTCAAGACTCCAATTGGTACTGCACCATATAGGTTGGTTTATGGGAAGAATTGTCACTTACCAGTTGAAATAGAGCATAAAGCATTTTGGGCTTTGAAGATATGTAATTTTGAGCTAACTGAACTTCATGCCAACCAGTTGATGCAAATGAATGCCCTTGAAGAACTTAGAAATGAAGCATACACAAGTTCCTTGATTTATAAAGACAAGACTAAGAAATGGCATGATATGAGGCTTAAGGGTAATAAAGACTTTCATGAAGGACAAAAGGTGTTGCTTTTCAATTTAAGGTTGAAACTTTTTCTGAGTAAATTGCAAACAAGGTGGGACGAGCCATTTGTTGTTAAACGAGTTTTCCGACATGGAGCTATCGATCTTATATGTAACATTCGGATTCCCAGACATAATATTTAAGGTATTTATTTTTGAGGATCATTGACCTACTCGACGAGTTGGTGCTATAACTCGCCGAGTAAAGACGGGATGGCCACATCGATTTAACGATCTACTAGACGAGTCCGAGAGGAGACTCGCCCAGTAGGCGCTAGGAGTGAAAACCCTAGATCCCTGGGTTTGAGACCTATTTAAAGGCACTTATAGCCTCCCTTGCATCCACCTTCCCTAGAGAGAGACCCTAACCTGCCCTTTTCGTGCATAGAGAGAGAGAGAGAGGCCATTTGGTGCATTCTTGAGTTTTTTTGGAGGAAAGATTGGAAGAGTTGGTGAATCTAATCAAGAGGAGATTGTCGATCTTGCATTCTTCTGTCATTTGCTGCTATTCAGAGGTATAAAGCTCACATCTTGACCTCTTGTTTGTTAGATCCCATTTTGTGAGCTTTTAGGGTTTTCTTCCAATCATCTTGTGTCTTATAGTTGTTTGGGCATGGGTTGAGGTTTGGACCTCAGATCTGGACTATAGGAGGCCTTGAGAGCCCAAAGAGTCAAGGTGTATTGAGCTAGACGCAAGCTCTTGTGCTTTCAACCTTCTTTGGAGCTTGTAATGGCATATTGGAGCAAATATGCCATGCATGAACGTAAAGATCAAACCTTTACGTGACATTCGAGCCTAGGGAACCTAGATCTAAAGTTTGGAGTGATAGATCTTCCCTAAAACGTCTAAATGGGAATATATACTAGATGTACTCGCCGAGTCCATGAGTTGACTAGACGAGTCGCATGGGGTTTGTCCCGATAAGTATGAGCACGCTGTGACTCGACGAGCAGGCGAGCCTACTCAACGTGTAGAATTGGTCTTCATAGTGTCCCTGAGGGAACCAAGGAACTCGACGATTCTCCCTAGTGCACTCGATGAGTCTGGTCAAAGTTGGACAGTTGACTAGAGTTGACTTTTGTTGACTTTAGGGTTTGGTCAAATTACTGAAAGAGGTCAGGAAGGGTAGAATTGTCTTCTAAGCACTTTTCAGAGATAAGAGTAGAAGATTAATTAGAATATTATTTCGTGATAGGCGGAGGCTAGACCGAGGATTTCGGGCACGAGACTTTTACTAGCTATCTTACGAGGTGAGTCTTCTCACTATACTTTACCTAGAGTGGTAGTTATATGTGACCAGAGGGTCTTATGTGCTTGCTTGAGATATGCATGATTGTGTGATACGTATTGTATGCTATATTAATTGTTGCTTAGACCAGATAGGATGGTCCAACGAACTATGAGGCTAGACGGTTCTCAATCAGACCGGACCGGAGGGTCCAATGAGCTAGACCGGACCAGAGGGTCCAACAAGCTACGGGACTGGAGGGTCCCGCTGAGACACATATACCGAGGGGTCTTACAGAGTATAGCCTCGAGTGGAGAATTTATGTATGTGGTATTTATGGGAACTCGCTAAGCATTCGTGCTTACCGTGTTATGTGTTATGTGTTTCAGGTACTTCCGAGGATCGCGGGAAGGCACCAGAGTGATTGTACACACACTCTTGATATGGAGCTATGTTTGTGGATCCTGGATTTGAAGAATTGTATTGAAAACTTGTTTGTTGCTTTTGAGAATTAACAATGAGACATATGATTTATGAGTTTTAAATTTGAAAATTTTGTTTTGAAAAATCATGTTGTTACAAGTTTGTATCAGAGCCTTGGTTTGAGGGATTCGGATACACCTTCAGGCATATCTAGACTCAAACTGAGGATTTGAGAAAAGTTTTCAAGACGAAACAATTTTTCAAAAAAAGTGTAAAATATTTCCAGAAAAAGCATAAAAGAGTAGTGTGAACAATCAGTCAGCGCCCGAATGGTGGTTTCCCAAAATACCCTTATGTTATGTGTTATGAGATGTGTTATGCATGCTAGAGTAGGCAAGGTATTCATATTTAGGTCTAGAGTGGGCCTGATTTGTGATGCCTTAGCCTAGGAGTTATTGCTACTGTGAATTTCTTCGAGTGTGAGTAGGTAGCAGAGAGGAACATATGAGAGGTCTACTAGGTGGTAGCCTACGCTCAACAAGATATAGGGTGCTTGTGAACTAGAATCCTAGGAGGAGGACTTAGGGTGAAAACTGATGTGGTGTGGAAGGTAGTATAAGGCTCGTACTACTGGAAACACTGGATCAGTGAGCAACCCAAGTAAGAATCCTTAGGGTACTAAGGAACAAGTAGGTTTGTGTGATTGAGTGCGAGAACACTCGAGCGAATCTCTTATTTCTTGTGTGCTGTGTTTCAGAGACATCATAGTGGGTACGCGCCACACTCCAGAGAATAGTGGTGTTAGTGATGATGAGATTCACAGGATGATTTATGATGAGGTGGTTGCATCCATTCGAGCTGAGATACCAGAGATGTTTGGGTCTATCAAGACCACGCTGATTGAGACATTTGACGAGCGGTACGCTGCTCTAACCGATGTTGTTGTTACTGCTAGGCCACAAGGGGTGACTCGTTGCTGTACCGGGAGTTCAGCAACACGAAGCCACCAGAGTTTGATAGGGCTCAGGATCTGATAGCCGCGATGAGATGGATCTATGACATTGAGGTATGCTTCTACACAAGTTCTTGTACGGAGCATCTAAGGGTACGGTTCGTGCGGAACCAGCTTCACTTAGGAGCGAAGGACTGGTAAAAATTTGTGACAGCTGACTTTTCTACTGCAGAGCTTACCGCGGTGACTTGGGAGAGGTTCACCGCTATGTTTCGAGACGAGTACGTTCCCCCGGTGGAGAGGGAACGGTTGGCCCAAGAGATCTTGCCCCTCAAGCAGGGGACGCAGTCTGTGACTGTGATCACACGGATGTTTCATGAGAGGGCGTTGTTTTGCCCTGAGCACGTGTCTACCGAGCAGGCATGTATGAGCCGATATCTGAGCATTATGAGGAGATGAATTCCTGAGTTCGTGGTGAACTCGACATACCGGACATTTGTTGAGCTCCAGGAAAATGCTCGGAAGAGGGCGATCGAGCTAGAGACTTAGGCCAGGGAGGAGGCGGAGTCTCAGAGGAGGGATAGGAGGTCGGCACAGTCTTAGCCGACGACCAAGCAGGCAAAGCCTGCTGATTCGAGATCAGGAGGTCAGAAAGGCCACACTTGTAGGAATTGCGGCAAGAGCCATGATGAAGAGTGTAGAGCAGGTGTGTGTTATAAGTGCGGGAAGGAGGGGCATATCGCGAGGGATTGCCCCAAGGTATTTGTCGTTTGCTTCCATTGCAACCAAACTCACCATAGGAAGGCCGAGTGCCCGCGGTTGCTTCAGGGATCAGCTTAGGGATCTGCTCCTTCTTCTATTCGAGCTACAAAGATTCGGCCCGTGAAGGCCAAGGCGTCGAAGGCTCATGGTAGAGCCTTCCAGTTGACAGCGGTGGAGGTCCGTGTAGCACCCGATGTTATGGCTGGTATGTGATCTTTTGCTTATTCCTTTGTTTATATATGGTGCTTATTTGTGATATGTTTAGGTACTTTTCTTGTGAGTTTTGTACCTGCTTTGCTGTTGTTTGACTCGGGTGCGAGTCGACCCTTTTTATCACTAGCGTTTAGTCGTCACATCAGTATCCGATGTGAGGCGCTGAGTCGACCTTTGAGAATTTTCATAGCTAATGAGCATGTTGTTTTTGCGACTGATGTGATCCAGGGATGTGTGCTTCAAATTTTTCGAGTTGAGTTTCCGATAGATTTGGTACATATCGTGATGGGGGATGTCTGTGTCATCGTGGGCATGGACTGGTTGAGCCGATTCGGAGTCATCATCAACTCTGAGCGGCAGCTGGTGACCATCCGAATCCCTAGTGGGGGAGTACTTATAGTATTTGGCGAGGGTACCCGATCTGGGTCAGAATTTTCTTCGGCTGCTCGAGCAAGGCAGAGCTTGCAGCAGGGTTTCATGGGTTTTCCTGCGTATGTGTCGGATACGCAAGATGATACGGAGAGACTGAGTACTGTCGTTGAGGTTCCGGTGGTTAGCGATTTTCCGGATGTTTTCCCCGAGGAGTTATCGGGTGTGCTTCCCGAGAGGCAGATGGAGTTTCATATTGATTTACTTCCAGGGGCGGCACCTATCGCCAAGGCGCCCTATCGTCTTGCACTGCCAAAGATGCATGAGTTATTCTCGCAGCTTCAGAAGCTATTGGGAAAGGGATTTATCCGGCCGAGCAGTTCGTCATGGGGAGCACCAATCCTTTTTGTCAAGAAAAATGATGGTTCACACCGGATGTGCATTGATTACTAGGAGTTGAACAAGCTGACGGTCAAGAACCGTTATCGACTCTCGAGGAACGACGATCTGTTCGATCAGTTGCAAGGTGCATCTTGGTTTTCCAAGATCAATTTGAGTTTTCGTTATCACCAGATGAGGGTTCGTGAGGGGGATATTTAGAAGACAACATTTAGGACTCGTTATGGGCATTACGAGTTCGTGGTGATGCCTTTCGGGCTCAATAATGCACCAGCAGCGTTCATGGATCTCATGAACAGGGTATGCAGGCCGATGTTGGGTCGTTCGGTGATCGTGTTCATCAACGATATTTTGGTGAATTCGAGGTCTAGAGAGCAGCATGAGGAGCATTTGAGAGAGGTTCTCGGGGTGTTGAGATCGAAGAGGCTTTATACCAATTTCTCCAAGTGTGATTTCTGGTTACAAGAGGTCCAGTTCCTGGGACACCTCATTAATCAGAATGGGATTTTGGTTGACCCGGCCAAGATTGAGGCAGTTATGAGTTGGGAGGTATCGAGATCCCCCACCGAGATCAGGAGTTTTCTGAGGTTAGCCGGCTATAATCGAAGGTTTATCATAGATTTCTCCAAGATTGTTGTTCCTCTCACCAAGTTGACCCGGAAGGGCATTGCTTTTACTTAAGGTCCCGAGCAGCAGACCTCGTTTGAGACTCTTCGCCAGAGATTGTGCGAAGCTCCAGTGTTAGCTCTTCCTGAAGGAATGGAGTACTTTGTAGATTATTGTGATGCATCTATATCGAGGTTACCTATAGTGCTTATGCAGAGAGGGCACGTGATAGCATATGCATCGAGGAAACTGAAGCCTTATAAGACGAGGTATCCCACCCATGATTTAGAGTTGGGGGGCAGCAGTGTTCTCCCTCAAGATCTGGCACCATTACTTGTATGGGGTTCGGTGTACCATATACACAGACCATAAGAGCTTGAAGTATCTGATGGATCAGGCCAACCTGAATATACGCTAGAGGAGGTGGTTGGACGTGGTAAAAGATTATGACTGTGAGATTTGTATCACCCGGGAAAAGCTAACGTGGTAGCCGATGCCCAGAGTCGCAAGGCAGAGAGTGCCCCGATTAGGGATATATACATGAGGATGACAGTGATTACTCCGGTATTGGATATCATTCGAGAGGCCCAGGCGGAGGCCGTGAGACCGAAGAACCGCAAGAGGGAGCAGGTATTGGGCAATTATCCAAGTTTGTGACGGATAGTCGGGGGCTTATGACCTTTCGAGGTCGGATTTGGGTGCCTTATACAGGCGGAGCTCGTAGCACTCTGATGGAGGAGGTGCATAGGTCGAGATTTTCGATCCATCCCGGGGCCACTAATATGTATTTGGATCTGAAAAGAGACTATTGGTGGCCCTGTATGAAGAGGGATATTGCTTGGGTGGTTGAGAGGTGGTTGACCTGCTGTCGGGTCAAGGAAGAGAACCACCGACCGTATGGTCCATTGTAGCCTTTGGAGATTCCCCAGTGGAAGTGGGAGCAGATCTTGATGGACTTTATCACTAAACTACCGAGAACAGCGTGTGGAGTGGACGCGATCTGGGTGATTGTTGATCGGTTGACGAAGAGTGCTCATTTCCTTGCTATTAGTGAGAGTTTTTCTGCAGAGATGTTGGCCGAAATTTATGTGAGAGAGGTGGTATCACGGCATGGAGTGTCAATCTCAATTGTGTCAGATCGAGACGTGCGTTTTACTTCCCGATTTTGGAGGAAATTTCATGAGGAGTTGGGCACGCGTTTGCATGTCAGCACCATGTACCATCTGCAGACAGACGGACAGAGTGAGCGGATGATTCAGACGCTCGAGGACATGCTTTGAGCATGCGTTATGGAATTTGGTAGGATTTGGGATTCATACCTACCCTTGGCCGAGTTTTCCTATAACAACAGACATCACTCGAGCATCGGTATACCTCCCTTTAATCTCCTGTATGGGAGGAGGTGTCGTACTCCCATCTGTTGGGGAGAGGTGGGGCAGAGAGTTATGGGCGGCACTGAGATAGTGCTGAAGATGACCGAGCAGATTCAGCATGTTAGACAGAGGTTGCAAACAGCCCAGAGTCGTCAGAAAAGTTACGCGGACAAACGGCGATCCGAGCTTGAGTTCCAGGTCGGAGACTTTATGCTTCTGAAAGTTTCCCCATGGAAAGGAGTGATCCGTTTTAGGAAGCGGGGCAAGTTGGGGCCTTGATACATTAGACCTTTCAAGGTGATTGCTAGGGTAGGCAAGGTAGCATATCAACATGAGCTACCTGAGGAGTTAAGCCAGATCCATAGCACCTTCCACGAGTCCCAGCTGCAGAAGTGTGTGGCTGATGAGACAGCAGTAAGGAACAAGAAAGTGCCCCTAGTTCAGGTCCAGTGGCAACATCAGAGAGGGTCCGATTTGACTTGGGAGCAAGAGTCAGAGATTCGGGAGCAGCATCAAGAGTTGTTTGCGGAGCATGACTTCGAGGGCGAAGTTTGATTCTAGTGAGTGAGAATTGTAACATCTAGATTCCCAGGTATAATATTTTAAGTATTTATTTTTGAGGATCATTGACATACTCGACGAGTTGGTGTTATAACTCGCCGAATAGAGACGGGATGGCCACGTGGATTTAGTGATCTACACGACGAGTCTGGGAGGAGACTCGCCAAGTAGGCGCAGGGAGTGAAAACCCTAGATCCCTAGGTTTGAGAGCTATTTAAAGGCACTTATAGCCTCCCTTGCGGCCACCTTCCTCAGAGAGAAACCCTAACCTTCCCTTTCCGTGTAGAGAGAGAGAGAAAGAGATAGGCCATTTGGTGCATTCTTGAGTTTTTTTGGAGGAAAGATTGGAAGAGTTGGTGAATCTAATCTAGAGGAGGTTGTTGATCTTGCATTCTTCTGTCATTTGCTGCTATTTAGAGGTATAGAGCTCTCATCTTGACCTCTTGTTTGTTAGATCCCATTTTGGGAGCTTTTAGGGTTTTCTTCCAATCATCTTGTGTCTTTGAGTTATTTGGGCATGGGTTGAGGTTTGGACCTCAGATAATGACTAGAGGAGGCCTTGAGTGCACAAAGAGTCAAGCTTTATTGAGCTAGAGGCAAGCTCATGTGCTTTCAACCTTCTTTGGAGCTTGTAATGGCATATTGGAGCAAATATGCCATGTATGAACGTAAAGATCGAACCTTTACATGACATTCAAGCCTAGGGAGCCTAGATCTAAAGTTTAAAGTGATAGATCTGCTCTAAAATGTCTGAATGGGAATATAGATTGGATGTACTCACCGAGTGCATGAGTTGACTCGACGAGTCGCATGGGGTTTGTCCTGATAAGTTTGAGCACGTTGTGACTCAATGAGCAGGCGGGCCTACTCAACGTGTAGAATTGGTCTTCATAGGGTCCCTAAGGGAACCAGGGAACTTGACGAGTCTCCCTAGTGCACTCGACGAGTATGGTCAAAGTTGGACCGTTGACTGGAGTTCGCTACTATTGACTTTAGGGTTTGGTCAATTTAGTGAAAGAGGATAGGAAGGGTAGAATGGTATTCTAACCATTTTTCAGAGATAAGAGTAGAATATTAGTTAGAATATTATTTCGTGATAGGCAGAGGCTAGACCGAGGATTTCGGGCACGAGACTTTTACTAGCTATCTTACGAGGTGAGTCTTCTAACTATACTTTACTTAGAGTGGTAGTTATATGTGACCAGAGGGTCTTATGTGCTTGCTTGAGATATGCATGATTGTGTGATACGTATTGTATGCTATATTAATTGTTGCTTAGACCAGATTGGATGGTCCAACGAACTATGAGGCTAGACGGTTCTCAATCAAACCGAACCGGAGGGTGCAACGAGCTAGACCGGACCAGAGGGTCCAACGAGCTACGCGACTGGAGGGTCTCGCTGAGACACATATACCGAGGGGTCTTATAGAGTATAGCCTCGAGTGGAGAATTTCTGTATGTGGTATTTATGGGAACTCGCTAAGCATTCGTGCTTACCGTGTTATGTGTTATGTGTTTCAGGTACTTCCGAGGATCGCGGGAAGGCACCGGCATGATTGTACACACGCTCTTGATATGGAGCTATGTTTGTGGATCCTGGAATTGAATAATTGTATTGAAAACTTGTTTGTATCTTTTGAGAATTAACGATGAGACATATGATTTATGAGTTTTAAATTTGAAAAGTTTGTTTTGAAAAATCATGTTGTTACATTATATCAAGAGACGGGACCCCTTTCAAAGCTAATGGCCATCGATTGAAGCATTACGAAGAAGGAATGCCAAGTGAAGAAAGAGAGGGTGAAATCGTCAAATTCACACGAGCTGAGACAACATAAAGCGGGAAGGAGTCCGGCTTCTGACTCCCCAAAAAGAAGCGCTTGTCGGAGGCAACCTGTGGTTTTGAGATTGCATTTTTTCCTTTCTTTTTATTTGTTTTAGTTTTATTTAGGTTTTTATTCTCTCATTCTTCTTATTTGTTTACAAATTCGACGTGGGGTATGGCATAAAACGAGTGTGGGGTGAGTATTTTTAATAATTTTAAAAGTTCAATTTTTTTTACCCCACCACGAGGTGGTGACTTATTCAGAACTAGAAAAACCACGACACCACGACGTGGTAATCTCACTACATCGTGGCGACAGAAATCACTGCTGTGAAATTAGGTTTTTTTTAACCCAAGTCAAAACACTTTCATTATTACTTCTCCCTCATTTCTCCCGCCGTGCCAGCCGCCCCACGAAGAACTACTCCTCTTTTCCATCAATTTCTTGCGTTTCTTCACAACAAGGTATGGATTCTTAGTGATTTCTTTACTTATAACAATTTAGTGGAGCAGTATATAGCATTTACTTTTTGATTTTTTACACGATTAGGCCCGATTTTGAACCCTAGGTTTCCGATTTTTGCAAGAATCGGACCAATTTATGGATGTTTGAGCCTTGATTTTGTTACCATTCTACTACATTTCATACATAGAACAAACCCTGAACTTGGGTTGACTTGATTTGGTGTTGAAACTGGCTCGATTTACGCAGTCCCACGAACTGTTCGTCGACCACGACGACTCGTCGTGGTCCTCATGGTGGTGGGTTCTTTTGCAGTCTTTCTGTGATACCTTAGTTGTATTGATGCACTTGGTTCTTTAGATGTCTTTTGTGGTTATTTTGCAGACATGGCCAGCCGATCAAGACATAACCAACTCGGAAGTCGTCCTGACTTTCCATGGTAAACTTTTCCACGAAATGTTGGGCCCGAGGTTTATGCTCGATGGAATGCAAAGCTGGACTGGTTAAAGCGACGAAAAATTCATGTGCCCACAGTGGTAGATTGGCAATGCATGAGCAAAACCGGTTTGATGGAAGCACTTGAGCCATATCTTGATAAATCATTTAATGGAGTTCATGGGCAATTTCTTTGTCTAAGGTGGAGGTCGATATTCCAAATTCAAGAGATCGTGTATAAGGAACTACTCATCGAATTTCTAGCCACAGTGTCTTTTGCAAGGAAGGATGGCATTTGTACTGACAACAACCTCACTTTTTTCCTCTGCAAAAAGAGGCACACCCTTATCCTTGCGGATTTTGCACTAAGGACGGAGATCTACCTTCCGTCCGAAGTTCATTCCGAGTCTTATCAACAATATGTTGTTGGTTGTGTTAGAAATACATAGGGGTTTAATGCAAAATTGCATTGGAATGCAATTGGCAATGGAGTCTATGAAAAAGGAACAACCCAAGAGAGTTATATTCGTTCTCCTATCTATCGATTGCTACACCGCCTAATCACCAACACTACTAATCAACGACAAAAAGGGGATAAGTGCCCTACTATTGACGTTTTTTTTCTTATGGGCCCTTACTTCCGACAATACTCATGTGGACTTACCATTTCTATTGGTGGATTTTCTTGCGGTACGATCGGGAAAATATAGGCGAGGGTCTCCGTTATATGGTGGTATGTTGATTACTCGGCTTGTGCGTTCATATGGCATACTTGAAAAACGCGAAGCCATGATGTTAACTGTGGAGCCACAAAAGCCCTTTTCTACACTTCTTTATAAGATGGATAACATTGTTGTTGATCATGGATTTGGTAATTTTGGTATTCCCAATGACACCCTGCGGGGCCAAGTTCCGAGGCGGGTACGACCACGGGGAAATGCACCAGAAGAAGAGGAGCCACCAGTTGTCCCAACCAATGATGACATGCCCATGGATCCTTATAACCTTGCTATGAGGGGGTTTGATGAAAATTTGGCACGGGGTATCAACTACACTAACATGGGATTGGACCAGCTCATGCAGCAAATGCATGTGACTCGAGCCACACATTTCCCTCCTTCATATCCATATATTCCAAGTTAGGAGGAATTATGGAGGGAGCAACAAGGTGGAGCAGGAGCAAGTGGAGGAGGAGCATACAAGGAGGAAGACTGAGAGCATTTATCCTTTTTAATTTGGTGGTTTCTGAACTTGTTTCTTTATGGTTTTATTTGCTTTGGTTTTGTACTTGAACAATTGTGTGTTGGTTGTGGTTGCTTGAACTGTGTTTCCTACTTTTATTACCTTTTTCTTTGTCTTAGTTCCAGGTTATATTCTAGAGTCCAAGTGAAGGTATATTTCATAAAAGGAGGTTCTTTATAGTGAAGGTTTAGAGGACGTCAAGTGAAGCGAGATTTGAAAACATTTTTCGAGTCTTTGATTGAGTCATAGAGTGAAGGGTCACGTCCTAGAGATTTATGTCAGAGATGGTGTCATGCTTAGTTTGAGTAACAGTTCAATTCGACATCAGAATTTACGTTTTTCCAATCACCGTGACGTATTACTATACAACACGTCGTGTTGTCGTAGTGTAATCATCCAAAAATGTTCTGTTTGGTGCAAAACGCCATGGTGATATCCACCGTGACGTGGTGTTTTTTGATTCAGTTTCCGAGCCCGATCTTTTACTTCCAGTAGTCTACGTGTTCTAGAGTGGCGTTGCATTGATTATATTCATTCTCATGGTATGGATGAGATGTTCCCACACCATAGAATTGTCTTTTCAAGTAATAATGAAGAAATAGGTTGACTGCCACGACATGGTTAACACTTTCCTATGTTGTGGGGGAGTTTTTCAAAGCATAAGGAGGCTGCCAGTTTTTTTTTCCGATTCTGAGTCCACACGTTCGAGCAAGCATGAAGTCCTTCACATGAAATCATGGGACAAAAACACAACCTCGCTTAGTTTGAGGGATGCAATATGTTTAGCAGCCTAAACCTGAAATGTATCCAGGAAAACTAATATCTTTAACCAATAAAGGTTGAAGTTGAGCGCCCCTGTTTAAGCATGTAGGATTTGACTGAAAAAAAAAAGTGAGTTACATGTAAAAAAGGGAGAGAATTACAAGAAAAGTTGTAAGAATTTTGGAGCAGCTAAAGTGAAGATACCAAAAATCATAAAGGTGTTGAATTCAAAGAAATCGAAGATCAAATATCAAAGAAGTGAAAATTTCCAAATAATATCTATAGTGGTATCAAAAAGATGTAATTGTCTAGATTATGTATGCTTGGGTTGCTCAACCAAAAATACCTTGAGGTTAGGAAGCTTTCTGTGGATAGATTCGGAGGGATGCATAAAATGAGCATTTTTCAAAAGAAGTGGACGAGTGTTTATGAGGATTGAAAGTATTTAGGATTAGGGGGTTCCTTAGGAAAAAACTTAGACACAAATGCATGCGTTGCGGTCTTGGCATAATGGTTGAGTTTGATTACGATTGTCTTATATGATATTGGTGTGCTAAAATTCAGTTTTGCTGGGGGACAAGCAAAAGTCTAGTGTGGGGTATTTTCATATGTGCATATTTATACACATATTTATACGACATACATTAATATTTTGATTACTTTTATGCCCCTATTTGAACAAAAGATACTTAATTTGATATTAATTGTGTTGAAGGGACCAAAAGACTTGCTTGGAGCAAAAAGGAAGCTGTAAGTTGGATTAAGGAATCTGGAAGATGGAAGTTTGAACCAAAGTTGTAAAATGAAGAAAAATATGCCCAATACGTCGTGGTGATCTTACCATGGCGTCGTGACTTGAAGAATCCCGATCAACTTCGAAGACTTGGAAATCACGGGATAAACACGATGACCACGACGTGGTGGACCTACCACGACGTGGTGCCCTAATTTCAGAAAAAGTATAAATAGTTTACATAAACCTCCGAATGGGGACTTCTGGCTCTAGAGAATTCGACACATTAGGAGGAAAAACACTGGAATTGAGCATGGGAAGCAAGGATTTCATTCACAAACATTGGAAGGAAGAGCATTAAGGCAATTGAACTTACACTTTGTTTTTTCTTAGAATTAGTCGTGTCTTACACTTTGAAATTCGTTTCTGTGATTTTGTTTGCTGAAATGATGAGCTAAATACTCATGACTTTCGTTTAGTCTAGGATGATTTGAATATTTAGTGTTGATTTTATGGTTTGGATTTAGATATTTTGTTATTTGTTGATTTAGCTTATTAAAGAACCTTGAGTACTTTTGATAACTACTTTTCTCTACTTATTGTTGAATTTGATTAAGTTAGTATGAACATCTCTCTTAGTTAGATTTGAATCTTATGATCTTGTGATTTGCAAAATTGTAGGACTAGAGTTTTGAATAAAACCTAGGGTTAAGCAGAAAAGTGGGTAAAAGAGTATAGGAGCTAATATATGATGAAAAATCATATATCAAATTGAATCAATAAATTAAATTGATCAATTAATTATAAGTCTAATCATGTAGCACCTGGTTCCTGGTACGTAAATCTTATTTGAGTATTTCTCTTCTTTTAGCCTTGGACTCAGCGAGTCACAGGTCCGACTCGTCGAGTAGATGCGGGACCCGGGACATGTTTAAGTTGTCGACCCGGCGAGTCCATATCCTGGACTCGGCGAGTCACAGCTGTTGGATGAAACCCTAAGTTTCAGGGGTTTGCACTCTATTTAAGCAACACATCCGCCCCAGGCCAGCCCCCATTCACCCCCCCCCCCCCCAGAGCAACCAACCCTCGTTTAAGCTTGTTCATTGAAGAGTTGAAGCATTTGTTGTGTGATCTTGAAGGTTTTGAAGAAGAAGGGAAGTAGATCCAGAAGAAGGGAAGCCATCCAAGCATTATTGTGTTCTTTCAGCAGTTCCATTGAGGTATATCCCATTTTCCCCTATTTCTATGCTTAAGGCTTTACTTAAGACATTCTTGAGCCATTCCCCAAGCTTGTATGTGCATAATATTTCGTAATAAGTTGATTGGTCTCTAGATCTAGGCAAGATTGAGCTCCAGGAGCTCAGATCTGTTAGCTTTTTGGACCCATGTTGCTTGTTCACCCTAGATCTACCCTTTTGAGGCATTTTGAACCCTAAAATCCATATTGGTGAATATCTACACGTAAAGTTGGAAACTTTACGTGTGATTCATTTCCTAGAAGTCCAGATCTGTGAATGGCATGGACTGGAATCGAGCAAATCTGTGTATTTAGTGGGTGCATGGCAACGACTCGACGAGTCGTTCATGTGACTCGGCGAGTCTGTTCGCGAGTCTCCGAGTTTGTCCCCTTTTCGTAGTGTCGAGTGAGCAGTGAGTCACGGGGTGTGACTCAGTGAGTCGGAAGCTGAACTCATCTATGGAGGTACTCGGCGAGTCAATGCCCTGACTCGGCGAGTTCAAGGCAATCTCCTTTGATAAAGAACAGAGTCGGCGAGTTGTTCATACAACTCAGCGAGTCTTAGCATAAGTGTTCGTCGGATGAAGATGAACTCGAGGAGTTGTTCATACAACTCGGCGAGTAGGATGAAGGACTTGAGTATCTGTTAAGAAGGAGAACTCGTCGAGTCGTTGCCTAACTCGGCAAGTAGTAGTTTTCTAAAGTAATGTTTTTAAAACGAAATTTTTGGTCGTGAAAATTGGGTCGTTACAAATCATTTCGAATTGAACACTAGTGAGCTGGTAAGTTTGTCTGCCTGATCACCGAACAAATAAGTTAGTTTACTAAAGGAATTAATTAGTGAATACTAATTTGGTCATCTTAGGAATCGGTAACAAAAGAAACTAAATCCATTGCACCTCCATAAATCAACCATAATAACAACAAATCCGAAGTTTAACGAAAGTCTCTTTCTCGCCTTGGTTAATTCATACTTGTTTGCTTGCTTAGTTTAGTGTTAGTTTAATTAAGTGAATTTTGAGTTAAATTGGTAATTAAGTATCTAGTCGTTCAAAACTAGGAAAACAAAAACTTTTCTTATTTGATTATTATTTAGTTAAATTAGTAAAATAAAGTAGTTAAAACACCGTTCCTTGGATTCGACACTCGTTCTTACCATTACTATACTATTGCACGATTAGGTACACTGCCTAGTGAGTTTAACAGTCTAGTGAAGGGAATAACTTTTATATATTAACTTGGATAAAAATATTAGCACACTAAATTCACATCAAACCGCTACTCATATAAGTTAACTACTTCAGAAGTATAATTACATACAACAAAACTTAAATAATCCTTTGAATAAAAGACCTAACCCTATAATGGTTAGACTAAAACGAGAGTTGTGCAATAGGGCCAAATCAATCATTCTAGAATTACTTAACCTTTGTAGCATGTAACTTACAATATTCATTTAATAGTTAGCTCACATCAATATGGGTCCTACAAAGCTCAAAGCAATCAACATTCGGGCAGTAACACTCTATCGACCATAAAACATATAAAGGCATCCTCCAACTAATCTTGCTTTTGTGATCCTAGGAACTTCTAGCAACACTGTCAGTTTCCTTATACATGCAAATTGTACACAAAACGGGATCACATAGATTGTCGAATGAATGATTCTACCCTAAGTCCACAACCAAAAAAGGAACATGAAATAAGGCCAAACCAGTCCTTCTAGGTCTATATGATCCTAAGCCTATATAATTTTTAAAGCATACACTTAGCAATCTATTCCACCAACATAGGTTCCAAATCTATCATAGCATCCAATTCCACCTAGGCTACAAAGCATCACATATCAGTCTAACCTATCATGCAATTCCTGAAAGTATCCTTAGCCTTATCCCAACATGCAAGCATTCATATCATACAACATATCAACATGTATGGGTATTCTAGGAATCACTTACTTGATATCGGTTGATTGCACGCATCACACCCGCTTTTTCTTTATTAAAATCTTTTTAGAAAACTTATTTTCTTTCAAAAAGATTATCAATTCCTCAGTTTGAAATCAAACACACTTGAGAGTGTGGTCGAATCCCTCAAACGATGGCTCTTATACCAACTTGTAACGTCCCAAAAATACTGAGTAAAACATGCATTTTTAAATCATTCAAACCATTCATTCATTATCTCAAAGACAGTCAAAATAAAAGTATTCTCAAAACGTCAGAGTAATTCGTAAACATTCGAAGCAGAATAAAAATCCAGGGGATGCAGTGCGATCAAGTCGGGCCCTTCCTTTGGAAACCAGAATACCTGAAAACATTTCAAACATAAACTATAAGCACAAATCTTAGTGATTTCCCCAAAATACCACATAAAACATTTATACAAATATAACAACACATGGTTGTGTCGGGTCCGTATCAAACCTCGGGTATGTAACAACCCTGAGTCCATAATGACTATATATAACAGCTTGTAGTTGTGTCGGGTCCGTTTAACGTCACATACATAAGTGTACGGACTTATAAGCATGATTTACAAAAACGACAAGCACATATTATGAAAATTGGGAATTTTCCATCACCAATCGTCAGGGATTACCATCAGTCGATGATAATGGTAGAATTTTTCATATTGAAGAAAAGTATAATCAATTAAATTATAATAATAATAGGGCCAAAAATGAGTGATCCAAAAGTTATATCACTTTTTATGATGATTAGTGTATTCGGAAAGTACACAACAAAGTGATCCCAAAAATATAAGCGTTACGAAAATCTGACTCCGATTGGAGGAGTTATGATTTTATAAAAGATAAAAAACAACCGCGTTAATAACGCTATTAACGTAAAAATGGCATAAAGAAAGCGGTTGAGTTTTGGTTAACATGACTAAAAGGAAAATCATAGTACTCTAAGAGATAAGGACTTTTAAAAAAAAAAAGGGACAAAAACGGAGTTGGTATGAAGGAGATACAATTTTTAGAAAAATATAAAATACGGGTTAAAAATAAAAATAAAAATTTGCCAATGCAAACTTAAGGTAAGTTGTACTACTAGTAGAGAGCTACACAAATATATAAAGAGAGTAAGAAATAAGATTCATATAAGGAAGATATGAATTTTTATAAAAGATTTAGGGGTGCACGCCAAGTGCGCGCCATGCTCGTCACCCACGTATGACACCCAGATCCAGCATCGGTCTGCAGACCCGATTCATCAGCTCCATAAATAATGTCGGTGCGTTAGTGAGCCCAAACGGCATCACCACGAACTCGTAATGACCATAACGAGTCCGAAACGTGGTCTTCTCCACGTCCTCCTCTCTGACCCGGTCCTGATGATACCCCAATCTCAAATCTATCTTGGAGAACCAAGAGGCCCCCTACAACTGATCAAAGAGATCATCTATTCTCGGAAGTGGATAACGGTTCTTCACCGTCAACTTGTTCAACTCCCTATAATCGATGCACATCTGGTGCGAGCCGTCTTTCTTCCTAACGAAGAGGATCGGTGCTCCCCATGGAGAACTGCTAGGTCGAATGAACTACTTGCCCAACAGTTCCTGCAGCTGTGATGACAGCTCCTGCATCTCGGGTGGCGCCAATCGGTTCGGTGCATTGGCGATAAGGGCCGCACCTGGCACCAGGTTGATCCGGAACTCGACCTGCCTCTCCAGAGGTATCCCTGACAACTCCTCCGGGAATACATCAGTAAACTCCCTAACTATCGAGACCTCTGAAACTGGAGTCTGGTCCCTGACCCGCGTATCCACCACATACACCAAATACCCGTACACCCGTGCTAAATGTATTGCCGAGCCCTGGCAGCTGAACAAAACCCTGATCCCACTCTGGTGCCCTTTCCATATACAACTAGTTCTCCCCCACTTGAGGTTCGAATTACAACTCGCTGAACTTCGCAGTCGATCATGGCACCGAATCGACTGAGCCAGTCCATACCCACAATCACACATACATCCCCCATGGGAATCGGAATTAGGTCTATCGAAAAAGATACTCCGAAAATCTCTAATATGTAACCTCAATAGACCGAAGACGTAGAAATCCCGTGTTCGTTGGCGATGGCGACTCGTAATGGACACTCTAACTCTCCCACCGACATCTTGAACTCCCTACTAAAAGTCTAAGAAACAAATGATCGATTCGCCCCCGAGTAAAATAAAACCAATGCAGGCAAGGAGTTCACTAAAAACATACCTAAACACAGGTATATATGGAGATAAGCATAAAACATATAAAATCAATAAGATAAAGAATAGAAACATACCGGTAACCACATTTGGTGCGGCCCTGGCCTCTTATGCGGTGAGCTGAAAGGGGCGCCCCTAAGCCTTTGGGGGCTCTGCCCTAACTGACCTCCATCCATAATCCTCAATGTAGATGGGGCGGGAGCCTGTACCGGCTTACCGACAAGTAATGGATAGTTGGCCTTCACGTGGCCAACCTGATCACAATGATAACACAACTTCATACCCGGAATCGCGACAGGCTGGCGACAATCTTTCGCATAGTGCCCCTCCTTGCCACACCAGTGGCACCTACTACCCACTCGACAAACCCCGAATGACCCTTGTCGCATTTTCCAAAAGTGCAGCACGGCTAGCTCCCAACCCTAGAATCAGCGGTCTTAGACCGCTTTGGTGCTGGCTGAGATTGTGTCGGGGCCTGCCGCTGCTCCCTCATCTGCAGCTCAATCTCCAACTCACACCACCTAGCGGCCGCCTGCCGCCTGCATGCTCAGATAACGTGTCATATGGTCCTGCTCCGAGGCAAACTCTGGGCAAAACATCGCCTTCTCAGTGAACATCCGGGTAATCTCCGTCACCGACTCTCCCTCCTGTCTCAAACTCAAAAATTCATGAGCCAATCGTTCCCGCTCAACTCGAGGGATGTATCGGGCGCAGAACATATCCCTGAACTGCTCCCAAGTAACAGCAGCTCTCTGATCGTCCTAGTATGACCCTGTCGTCAATCTCCACCAGTCCTTGGCCCTAAGCCTCGGCATGTTCAAGGCACATCTGACCTTCTGGTCAGTAGGACATTTGCACGTGAAGAAACAGCCCTCCACATCCTCCTGCCGCTGTTACAGCTGACGCATCTGCAACGGCAGCCCACTCTGCAAGGGCTGCGTAACGCTCGTCAAAGTACTCGACCATAACGGTCTTAATAGACCCAAACATCTCAGGTAGCTGCGCCTGGAACATAGCAGCAACCTTATCATGCAGGATCTCTCGAATCCTGGCATCCAACTCCTCTGTACACATCTGCACCACGGTCTCAGGTGTTGTTGGCCCCTGCGGGCCTCCGTCTCTTGATCCTGATCCCAAACCGGATCCGGTCACAAAGCGCCTCATCATCACCATTCTGAAACATACCACAAGATATCAGATAATCCATATAAAGAACTGGGAACCAACTCCCGACTAAATCCTAGGGGTTGTGACTTCCTTGCTACGCATATGGGTCCTGTGCTTTCAGTAGTACGGGACCATACTACCTTCCACACCTACCCATATTTGTCTCAAGTATTACCACAACACCCTAACAATATACATAACATAGAGAGTGCTAAATCCTCACTCCTAGAGGAATGCTAAATATCTCATATCTGGCCTCCCAGCCTCTCACTAATCACCCATCAATGAAACTTCCACCAACCCTGCAACACTAGTATATGCTAGCCATTCATAATGTTGGACCCTATAGACTTTCGAATACCCAATCCTACCCTAAGCTCCCAATCAAACAAGAACAGAACATAAGGCCAAATCAAACATTCTTAGGCTATAAGATCTTAATTATGTATAACCGTGATGCATATACTAAGCAACTAAAGTAATGATGTCAATCTCATATAAAGGAAACCCTAGGCAAGTAGGCATCATGTAATCAGGCAATTCTAACATGAAATTCCTGAAGATCCCTAGCCTAACACTATCATGCTATTCTAACATATCACATAATAAGAAATAACTGTATGGTATTTTGGGGTCTACTTATTGGCTCCGGCTGATCGTACATCCTGCATCCTCCTTTACTTGTTTTAAAAACTATTTTAAAAAAAATCATTTTAAAATCCTTTCCTTGATTTGAGACTGGATTCAAATGAGTGTTCCTCCAATTCACTCAAACCAAGGCTCTGATACCAACTTGTAACATCCATAAAAATTTAAGCCAATTTAAAACTTCTCAAGACATTTAAACCAGTAGTTATTACAAATCTGTTTTCAAAATAGTCTAACATCAGAGTTCATCCCAGAAACATAAATAAAACATGAGGAGTTTTACGATCATGCATTCGCCTTGCCGCGATCCCCTGATGTACCTGAAACGATAAACTGAAACTGTAAGCAGAAGGCTTAGTGAGTTCCCCAAAATACTGATACAATGCACGTAACACATATACAAATAACAGCAGATATTAGGTCCACCGCTTTACAGATTGGATTACCCGTGGGCCCACAGTATGAGTCTGGATTGCCTTTCGGGCCTACATCTCACATCTGGATTGCCATCGAGCCCACAGTACGAGAATCCCTCAACTCTTACCTGGAATGCTCCTAAGCCCACAGTATGAGTCTGGAATGCCCCACTTGGCCCTCAGCTCGTATCTGCAATGCTCTCGGGTTTGTTGGTTACCACACGGAGCAGGATCACCTCAACCCATCCCACATAATATGTCGACATATAAAAGATAAGTACACAGACAGATAAACGGACAATATCACAGGTAGTCCTACAGACCTACCCTCTAGCATATCAAACTAGCATGCATAACTAACTCATACTCAACATAATACTAGCAACTAAGATATCATATCCAATGAGCCGGCATTGGTGCCTTTGTGACAACTTCCGTTACGTTTCCCCGTTACAGTTAACGGAATATTCCAGTTATAAAAGTTCCGTTAATTAGACGTCGTCAATTTAATAAACATCCCAATTGTTTACATTTAAAATGCCATTAAGTCGTGATAAAAGGAAATAAAAACACAGGACACACATTTCCATTTATTTGGAAAATGTTAAGTTTTATTGTTACGACCACTAAATCGGGTGCGACCAAAATCCCCGTTTAACGGCAGTATCGGGTAAAATTCCACTAAGCCCTGACTCGGAACCCTATATAAAGGTGAGTGGATTCCATTGGAGACTTTTTACACACTCTCTCTATACTCTCTCTCTAGACTCGTTTTCGCCCCGAATCCGCAACCAAACGCTTCCAAATTCTAAGTCTGTTTACCCTAGCTTGTTCTAAACATTACTAGATGTAGTTATACCCCAAAAATCGTCCAAGAAGGCAAGGAGTAAGGAGTTTACGGCCCAGGAACACTCTAGGGCCGTAAACCCCCCAAAATGATGCCAAACTTGCCTTTAAACTTACCCTTAAGCTTGGAAACTAATTGGGGATCTAGCCTAGGAGTGTTTAAACATCAAAACACAATGAATTGGGGCATAAAAGTGAGTTTATGGCCTAAGCACATGCTTAGGCCATAAACCCTTCAAAACCTTGTCAAAATGCTTCCAAAACACTCCCAAACCACACTAGGGCTTAACACATAAATTAAGGGCTTATTCTTTTGGGTTTAGATCACTTAAACATTAAGAATTGGAGGATTAATAGGAGTTTATGGCCCAGACATGTGTCAAGGCCGTAAACTCCCCAAACCAAACCAAAATGTTGGTTTTTGTCTCCCAAATGACCTTAGACTATTTCTATAAAATGCTAGGAAGGATTTAAGGACTTAAACACATGAAATGGAGGGGTTAAAAGGAGTTTACGGCCCAAGCAAGTGTCTAGGCCGTAAACTCCCCAAAAAACATCCAAATGTTAGATTTAATCCCCCAAAATAGCATCACACTTCATTAGAAATTGCTAGAAAGGTAATAGGGGCTTGAAACTTCACTTAACTCAAAGATTGAGATTTTACGGCCGTAAACTCCCATAGGAGTGTCCTTAGGCCGTAAACTCCTATAAAGTGCCCTTAGAAGCCTCAAACCCACTCATGCCTTTTAGGAAAAGTGCTTAGAATAATTCCATAAGAAAGTAGAAGCCATAAAACACCCTAGAACCCATCACCATGAGTTTACGGCCGTAAACTCATGGTGAGTAGTCCCTGGGCCGTAAACTATGTAATAAGGGTATATCCTTGGAGAGTAAACTCCATTCCTTAGCCATACACACCCTTAAACGCTACCCGGGACACCCAAACACTTAACCAAAGTGTTTTCCGCTCCTGTGAGCGCATATATTTGTTTAATTAGTATTAAATATGCTAATTGTATGTAAACATATGTTATCATATGTTAAATAGGTCATTGTGTGTGTTCAAGTCCTTGCGTGACACCGAACGCCCAAACGGCACCTTCGTCGGACCTACTTACACCAGGTGAGTTCATACCCCTGAATGAACCTTTTAAATGTTTTTACATGTTTTATAGGGGGGGGAATACAAGTTAAACAAGCCAGTTATCATATCAATCACATGTGATTGATAACCCGCATGCACAAGATTTTACGACACTTTACACTGTTTTACCGAGTAGGACGCTATGATGGTTTTCAATTGTTTCAAAACTCTTACTTATACTGTTTTAACTAGATTCATTCTAAACTGGTTTATGAAAGATTTTCTAAGGTTTTCAAACCTATTTTACAAAAGAATACAATTTGTGATTTTCTCTGGACATAAAGGTTTTTCATCAAAGATTCCCTTTTTGACGTATACTTTACTTGTTAAATACTGCTGCTTCGCTTATACTTATTTTATACTCCTACTCTGTAACGCTTTCACTTATACTTGAAGTCACTTATACCTGATGACGCTTATACTTATTCACACTCTTAATTAGTGATACGATTCTACCTCACTTATACTTGATATCACCTTTACTTCACTTATACTTGATACGCTCTTACTTCACTCATTGTCGTCTCTACTTCGTGATACGCATATACTTATTCGACACTCTTACTTCACTTGCGACCACTCCTACTTCACTTGTTAGACACTTCTACTTCACTTGCGACCGCTCTTACTTCACTTGTTAGACACTCCTACTTCACTTGCGACCGCTCTTACTTCACTTGTTAGACATTCCTACTTCACGAGAATCACTTTTACTTGATACCCACTCAGTCGTAGTTAGATGTATGTCTCTGTTGGTATAGATGCATATAAATAATGATTGAAGGACTTAGGAAGTTTTGTCCACCCTATTTCCTTTTCTTTGTTGAGATGTGGTCTGGTGGGATCGTATGTCCATCCGAAGGTCGTTTGATTCATTAGTTATATACTATGTACACAAGCATAGACATATAGGTTACTTCAGTCAGTTCAGTTATGAGTCTCTACCTTTAGTTCAAAACTTACATTAGAAACCCACTAGTTGGAAGTCTCTACCACTATTTGGGATGCATCTTCAGGACACGGCCTTCTCCGTCGTCTAGTTGGTAACCAGAGTCTCCTGTAGGGAGAGCGGACATTGTGTGTATAGATCTATACGGGATTGACACCCCCGCACCCTGACTGCTAGCTACAGTCCACGGCTCACCAAGCCAAGGGGTGACAAATGTCACATTATATAGACGCTTGTAGGGCGTCTGGTACTCTAGTGTCGGTTAGTTTGGTTACGAGTATCCCGGGTTACCTTATAATTCATGGCTTTAAGGTAACGGTATTTCGCTAGTAATTTACACTGTATGCTGGTAACTCATTTTCAGAGTCACACTGTTTTGACCTTACAAGACGTATCTTTCATTTGATACTGTCTGGGGTCTGTCTCCTCTGTTTTGACCTTACAAGACGTATCTTTCGTTTGATGTTGTCCGGGGTCTGTATCCACTGTATTCACAGAATCCACTGTATTCACTGTGTTCAGTGCGTTCACTGTTTTAGACCTCGCTAGATGTATCTTTCATTTGATATTTTCCGCGGTCTGTATTCACTGTTTTAGACCTTACTAGTTGTACCTTTCATTTGGTACCTTTTGGGGTTTGTGTCTCCACTTGTTAGACTGAACCAGGCGTATCGTTCGTTTGATACTTTCCTGGAGTCTATGGTTCCTTGCCTTAGTCAGCAGTCCTCACTGCTGATGCATATGATATTCCCTGATGTCGTTTGCTTTCCTCAATAATCAAATTCAGTATTTTGATAATGATAGCAACTTAGGGAAAACTACTTTTTACCACACATCACTGACCAGTCTTGGTAGAAGGCTGCTATTATTAAAGAAAATATATGATTTTCTGGAAAGGACTCTAATACACTGAAATCTCTTAAACTACTACTTTCATTAAAGTTATTTGAATGAAAATGTCACTAAATGCTTATGAACTCACCAGCATTTATAAAAATGTTGATACTCGCTTTTCAAATAACTTGTATTCTCAGGTTAGCATTAGACAGGTACACTTCGGAGCTGTTGATGAAGATAGCTTAGTGCCGGGCCGCACTTACTTATATTTACTTGTATTACTTTGATACCTTGTAGTGTAACCATGTAAAATTATTCTATTAATGCAATGTTTTCTTGTACTTTGATTACTATAATGCATGTGTTGTGATACTTGACATGACGTCATCCACCCCAGAACGTTTCCGCCGTTCCGGTTTTGGGGTGTGACAGATTGGTATCAGAGCATTGTTTATAGTGAGCTAAGTATATCAATTCATAAAAGATATACAACCTATAAACACATTGCGATAAAACACTCTGACCAAGAATTATACTTTAAAATATAACCATATTTTACCAAAGTATAATAACATCCAAAATCTAAACACTCGAACAAAAGTATCACAAGAAGAACAATAATAAAAGTCTTCGGATGTTGAGCACTACAGTCAAACCTGGGCAATTATGTAATCGTAAACTGGGATAAATGTAACCTGATCAACTACATTTATCTGAGATGCGATGAACGTGTGCTTAGGAGTGATAGTGGTGTACAACAGGTCTGAAACTTACCAACTAGGATTGCTAGAGCCAAACATAAAGTTAAAATACTATAGGAGTATTTTAGAACGCTAAAAGATTCACACTAATCCCAGAATGAAACTCAGAAGATAAGAAACAAACAAGAATTAAAATACCATAGGGGTATTTTAGAATCCATAAGCAACCTTGCGTGAATAACTAAAAAGATCCTTATTGATATACCTACAACTACAGAGGGTATACTCCCAAGGTTATATATAATAAGGATCCCATAGGCTGAGAATGTGTGGTTTCACTCTATTTCCTTTTCCTCGTTGGGATGTGGTTCTAGAGTAGTATCACATATTCGAAGGCCTATCGGATCTAAGCTATATATGATTTGTATACCCTGTGTAATCGTAGCAGGACTCGATATGGATCATCCGGTGAAATGTTAATAATCTCTTAGGATTCTTTAGACATTTCCATTCTCGCACGAACCTTGTAGAAAATCCTACCCACTTCAGTGCTTGACAGGAGAGTTGATTCTGACCCCGAGGAGGTTCATTGAGAAGATGTCCTGTTCGGAAACAAATGAACTGGGTCGAGACTATTGAATTCCCCATGTGTCCATATTCTTTTAGGGACAGTGGTGAGGGATTCGCCTAAATTTCCGAGATTCCAGTCATCCATCATGAAGCGGTGACACCCAGAGTCGGAATCAGAAGGAAGGCGAAGTAGAAATTCAATATGTCCATACGAGAAGAGAACCCTAGGAAACTACCCGAAGGAAACCAACGCTGATTCCAGTCAAAGATACCAGGCAGACCGAGGGAGCCAGTATATGGAACCCGAGAATTGTCTTTTCCTCGTGTTCGTCCCACTAATACACCCATAAAATAATACAATTTAGTGAGTTAGTGGCTACACTACTCACGCTATGTGTTAGGTAAATCGTCGTTTCCCGTTGCCAGATACACGATTAGGGCGGATCCCCGCATCTCTATTGAGAAAATTTAGTCATCTGCCCTTGTGAGCCTCTCTTTCCACAGTTTCGTTCCGAACCATTCTCAAATCTCTCCAGGCCGGAGAGTGAAACCTTTTCCAGTATAAGGGTAACTTAGTAGGAACGACTCGCATCTTATGGCTTTTCCGATACTCATACACCCACTTCGATTACCAGGACTACATCATAGGGATGTAGGTCGACACTTAGACTACCAGTACCCAGGGCACGGGAAAAATTTATGCCTAATACGTTCAGGACAGAAATGTCCAGGGTTAACCGTCGTCTCTCATAATCTTGTATTCCTTTTCGTGTAGGAAAACCATTCCTGGGAAGAAGCGTAACCAATCCACAAGCAAGAAACTTGCTCTCTTATTCGATGAAGCTACGTTCCAAGTTGCAGTCTCAGCAGCCATAGCAGCTGTCATGGCTCACCAGAATGCTAACACCGCTAATGTTAGCAAGGGCCCTGTCGGGATTTCCAATCCTGGCGATGGACAGCAGCAACCAATACTTCCATACTCAGCCACCCAAGAACCTCCACTGAACCCATTAAAGAGAAAACTCAAGATAGAGGAGGGAAGTACCTCGGCTCAAGGACCTTCCGAAGGGCAACGAGCGGAGGCAGTCTATAACACAATCTTAGAGATTCATTAGACTATTAGGTGTTCCACGAATACTATCTCACGCAGAGATAGTAGAACCACCCCCCGAGATTGTCCAACACTCGTCTGGTGAAACCCTATCTCCCCGACCCTCAAGGTTTCCGTATCTCAAGGTTCGTTAGTGCAGGTCCATTTTGCACAATCTTGAGATAAACACTCTACAGCAAACCGATAACCATAGTCATGCAACCCACTCGACGATCTAGAAAGTCTCTAGCAGCCAGTTGGCAGAAAACATGAAACCAAAGACCAGTCGAGACTCCTAAGAACCAACCTGAAGGACTACACACACAGTACGAGTGAGAACGTTAGGAACTTCGGAATGGCGATCACGCCAGTGATGATCTTGCCATAGAAGTACACTATGTTCTAAGTACTGAAAGGCTCTACCCTTCCGAGAGCCTAGGACAATCCGAGACTCCTCGCAGAGATTTGGTCCAACCTTCGTCAGACCACTACTACCTTCGGATATACCACAAGATTCACACCCGGTCGACCCACTTCTTATACTTGATATGTGATTTCCCGACAACACTCTTCGTGCCTCACTCATCTTGATTGAATCCATCGAGAACCCTAACCTTGTAGATACACCATTTGGAACCCACTAGCTACACTAGACGGAATCCGCATCCCGTTCGTGAAGGTCTGTCGAAATGACAAACACAGACTAGAGACCACTTGGGAATGCGAGGACAACCGTATAGGAAGTACTCCCTTACCCCTGCTTGGCCATTCATACCTACTTCCTTGCCTAGACTTGAATTTCGAGACGAAATTCCCTCTAACGGGGGGATGATGTGACAACCCAAGTTGTTCCGTTACGTTTCCCCGTTACAGTTAACGGAATATTCCAGTTATAAAAGTTCCGTTAATTAGAGGTCGTCAATTTAATAAACATCCCAATTGTTTACATTTAAAATGCCGTTAAGTCGTCGTAAAAGGAAATAAAAACACAGGACACACATTTCCATTTATTTGGAAAATGTTAAGTTTTATTGTTACGACCACTAAATCGGGTGCGACCAAAAGCCCCGTTTAACGGCAGTATCGGGTAAAATTCCACTGAGCCCTGACTCGGAACCCTATATAAGGGTGAGTGGAGTCCATTGGAGACTTTTTACACTCTCTCTCTAGACTCTCTCTCTAGACTCGTTTTCGCCCCGAATCCGCAACCAAACGCTTCCAAATTGTAAGTCCGTTTACCCTAGCTTGTTCTAAACATTACCAGATGTAGTTATACCCCAAAAATCGTCCAAGAAGGCAAGGAGTAAGGAGTTTACGGCCCAGGAACAATCTAGGGCTGTAAACCCCCCAAAATGATGCCAAACTTGCCTTTAAACTTACCCTTAAGCTTGGAAACTAATTGGGGATCTAGCCTTGGAGTGTTTAAACATCAAAACACAATGAATTGGGGCATAAAAGTGAGTTTACAGCCCAAGCACATGCTTAGGCCGTAAACCCCTCAAAACCTTGTCAAAATGCCTCCAAAACACTCCCAAACCACACTAGGGCTTAACACATAAATTAAGGGCTTATTCTTTTGGGTTTAGATCACTTAAACATTAAGAATTCGAGGATTAATAGGAGTTTACGACACAGACATGTGTCAAGGCCGTAAACTCCCCAAACCAAGCCAAAATGTTGGTTTTCGTCCCCCAAATGACCTTAGACTATTTCTATAAAATGCTAGGAAGGATTTAAGGACTTAAACACATGAAATGGAGGGGTAAAAAGGAGTTTACGGCCCAAGCAAGTGTCTAGGCCATAAACTCCCCAAAAAACATCCAAATGTTAGATTTAATCCCCCAAAATAGCATCACACTTCATTAGAAATTGCTAGAAAGGTAATAGGGGCTTGAAACTTCACTTAACTCAAAGATGAGAGTTTACGGCCGTAAACTCCCATAGGAGTGTCCCTAGGCCGTAAACTCCTATAAAGTGCCCTTAGAAGCCTCAAACCCACTCATGCCTTTTAGGAAAAGTGCTTAGAATAATTCCATAAGCAAGTAGAAGCCATAAAACACCCTAGAACCCATCACCATGAGTTTACGGCCGTAAGCTCATGGTGAGAAGTCCCTAGGCTGTAAACTATGTAATAAGGGTATATCCTTGGAGAGTAAACTCCATTCCTTAGCCATACACACCCTTAAACGCTACCCGGGACACCCAAACACTTAACCAAACTGTTTTCCGCTCCTGTGAGCGCGTATATTTGTTTAATTAGTATTAAATATGCTAATTGTATGTAAACATATGTTATCATATGTTAAATAGGTCATTGTGTGTGTTCAAGTCCTTGCGTGACACCGAACGCCCAAACGGCACCTTCGTCGGACCTACTTACACCAGGTGAGTTCATACCCCTGAATGAACCTTTTAAATGTTTTTACATGTTTTATAGGGGGGAATACAAGTTAAACAAGCCAGTTATCATATCAATCACATGTGATTGATAACCCGCATGCACAAGATTTTACGACACTTTACACTGTTTTACCGAGTAGGACGCTATGATGGTTTTCAATTGTTTCAAAACTCTTACTTATACTGTTTTAACTAGATTCATTCTAAACTGGTTTATGAAAGATTTTCTAAGGTTTTCAAACCTATTTTACAAAAGAATACAATTTGTGATTTTCTCTGGACATAAAGGTTTTTCATCAAAGATTCCCTTTTTGACGTATACTTTACTTGTTAAATACTGCTGCTTCGCTTATACTTATTTTATACTCCTACTCTGTAACGCTTTCACTTATACTTGAAGTCACTTATACCTGATGACGCTTATACTTATTCACACTCTTAATTAGTGATACGATTCTACCTCACTTATACTTGATATCACCTTTACTTCACTTATACTTGATACGCTCTTACTTCACTCATTGTCGTCTCTACTTCGTGATACGCATATACTTATTCGACACTCTTACTTCACTTGCGACCACTCCTACTTCACTTGTTAGACACTCCTACTTCACTTGCGACCGCTCTTACTTCACTTGTTAGACACTCCTACTTCACTTGCGACCGCTCTTACTTCACTTGTTAGACACTCCTACTTCACGAGAATCACTTTTACTTGATACCCACTCAGTCGTAGTTAGATGTATGTCTGTGTTGGTATAGATGCATATAAATAATGATTGAAGGAATTAGGAAGGTTTGTCTGCCCTATTTCCTTTTCTTCGTTGAGATGTGGTCTGGTGGGATCGGATGTCCATCCGAAGGTCGTTTGATTCATTAGTTATATACTATGTACACAAGCATAGACATATAGGTTACTTCAGTCAGTTCGGTTATGAGTCTCTACCTTTAGTTCAACACTTACATTAGAAACCCACTAGTTGGAAGTCTCTACCACTATTTGGGATGCATCTTCAGGACACAGCCTTCTCCGTCGTTTAGTTGGTAACCAAAATCTCCTGTAGGGAGAGCGGACATTGTGTGTATAGATCTATACGGGATTGACACCCCCGCACCCTGACTGCTAGCTACAGTCCACGGCTCACCAAGCCAAGGGGTGACAACTGTCACATTATATAGACGCTTGTAGGGCGTCTGGTACTCTAGTGTCGGTTAGTATGGTTATGAGTATCCCGGGTTACCTTATAATTCATGGCTTTAAGGTAACAGTATTTCGCTAGTAATTTACATTGTATGCTGGTAACTCATTTTCAGAGTCACATTGTTTTGACCTTACAAGACGTATCTTTCATTTGATACTGTCTGGGGTCTGTCTCCTCTGTTTTCACCTTACATGATGTATATTTCGTTTGATGCTGTCTGGGGTCTGTATCCAATGTATTCACATAATCCACTGTATTCACTGTGTTCAGTGCGTTCACTGTTTTAGACCTCGCTAGACGTATCTTTCATTTGATATTGTCCGCGGTCTGTATTCACTGTTTTAGACCATACTAGTTGTACCTTTCATTTGGTACCTTCTCGGGTTTGTGTCTCCACTTGATAGACTGAACCAGGCGTATCGTTGTTTGATACTTTCCTGGAGTCTATGGTTCCATGCCTTAGTCAGCAGTCCTCACTGCTGAGGCATGTGATATTCCCTGATGTCGTTTGCTTTCCTCAATAATCAAATTCAGTATTTTGATAATTATAGCAACTTAGGGAAAACTACTTTTTACCACACATCACTGACCAGTCTTGGTAGAAGGCTGCTATTATTAAAGAAAATATAGGATTTTCTGGAAAGGACTCTAATACACTGAAATCTCTTAAACTACTTCTTTCATTAAAGTTATTTGAATGAAAATGTCACTAAATGCTTATGAACTCACCAGCATTTGTAAAAATGCTGATACTCGCTTTTCAAATAACTTGTATTCTTAGGTTAGCATTAGACAGGTACACTTCGGAGCTGTTGATGAAGATAGCTTAGTGCCGGTCCGCGCTTACTTATATTTACTTGTATTACTTTGATACCTTGTAATGTAACCATGTAAAATTATTCTATTAATGCAATGTTTTATTGTACTTTGATTACTATAATGCATGTGTTGTGATACTTGACATGACATCATCCACCCCAAAACGTTTCCGCCGTTCCGGTTTTAGGGTGTGACAGATTGGTATCAGAGCATTGTTTATAGTGAGCTAAGTATATCAATTCATAAAAGATATACAACCTATAAACAAAATGTGATAAAACACTCTGACCAAGAATTATACTTTAAAATATAACCATATTTTACCAAAGTATAATAACATCCAGAATCTAAACACTCGAACAAAAGTATCACAAGAAGAACAATAATAAAAGTCTTCGGATGTTGAGCACTACAGTCAAACCTGGGCAGTTATGTAATCGTAAAATGGGATAAATGTAACCTGATCAACTACATTTATCTGAGATGCGATGAACATGTGCTTAGGAGTGATAGTGGTGTACAACAAGTCTGAAACTTACCAACTAGGATTGCTAGAGCCAAACATAAAGTTAAAATACTATAGGAGTATTTTAGAACGCTAAAAGATTCACACTAATCCCAAAATGAAACTCAGAAGATAAGAAACAAACAAGAATTAAAATACCATAGGGGTATTTTAGAATCCATAAGCAACCTTGCGTGAATAACTAAAAATATCCTTATTGATATACCTATAACTACATAGGGTATACTCCCAAGGTTATATATAATAAGGATCCCATAGGCTGAGAATGTGTGGTTTCGCTCTATTTCCTTTTCCTCGTTGGGATGTGGTTCTAGAGTAGTATCACATATTCGAAGGCCTATCGGATCTAAGCTATATATGATTTGTATACCCTATGTAATCGTAGCAGGACTCGATATGGATCATCCGGTGAAATGTTAATAATCTCTTAGGATTCTTTAGACATTTCCATTCTCGCACGAACCCTGTAGAAAATCCTACCCACTTCAGTGCTTGACAGGAGAGTTGATTCCGACCCCGAGGAGGTTCATTGAGAAGATGTCCTGTTCGGAAACAAATGAACTGGGTCGAGACTATTGAATTCCCCATGTGTCCATATTCTTTTAGGGACAGTGGTGAGGGATTCGCCTAAATTTCCGAGATTCCAGTCATCCATCATGAAGCGGTGACACCCAGAGTCGGAATCAGAAGGAAGGCGAAGTAGAAATTCAATATGTCCATACGAGAAGAGAACCCTAGGAAACTACCCGAAGGAAACCAACGCCGATTCCAGTCAAAGATACCAGGCAGACCGAGGGAGCCAGTATATGGAACCCGGGAATTGTCTTTTCCTCGTGTTCGTCCCACTAATACACCCATAAAATAATACAATTTAGTGAGTTAGTGGCTACACTACTCACGCTATGTGTTAGGTAAATCGTCGTTTCCCGTTGCCAGATACACGATTAGGGCGGATCCCCGCATCTCTATTGAGAAAATTTAGTCATCTGCCCTTGTGAGCCTCTCTTTCCACAGTTTCGTTCCGAACCGTTCTCAAATCTCTCCAGGCCGGAGAGTGAAACCTTTTCCAGTATAAAGGTAACTTAGTAGGAACGACTTGCATCTTATGGCTTTTCCGATACTCATACACCCACTTCGATTACCAGGACTACATCATAGGGATGTAGGTCGACACTTAGACTACCAGTACCCAGGGCACGGGAAAAATTTATGCCTAATACGTTCAGGACAGAAATGTCCAGGGTTAACCATCGTCTCTCATTACCTTGTATTCCTTTCCGTGTAGGAAAACCATGCCAGGGAAGAAGCATAACCAATCCACAAGGAAGAAACCTACTCTCTTATTCGATGAAGCTACGTTCCAAGCTGCAGTCTCAGCAGCCGAAGCAGCTGTCATGGCTCACCTGAATGCTAACACCGTCAATGTTAGCAAGGGCCCTGTCGGGATTTCCAATCCTGGCGATGGATAGCAGCAACCAATACTTCCATACTCAGCCACCCAAGAACCTCCACTGAACCCACTAAAGAGAAAACTCAAGATAGAGGAGGGAAGTACCTCGGCTCAAGGACCTTCTGAAGGGCAACGAGCGGAGGCAGTCTATACCCCTGTCAATCCTTACCTCCTGACCTCAAGAAGACCATACCTAGGAGACCTTCCCCACTGCAGCAAGTGCAGCTACCATCATCATGGTGTCTGCTGAGAACTCTACTATGCTAGGTGCCACATGTTGGGGCATACTGCTCGCGTTTGCAGAACGCCGGTTGAGTTCACTACATCTACCACCAATGTGGCGACCCGTACAGCTTGCCACATGTGTGGTAAAATGGGACACTTCACGAAGGACTGCCCAACCGAAGGGAAAGACAAAGACACAGATGGAGCCTGACACTATTGCTTAGGGAGAAGCAGCAAGGAACTCGTTAGATTTTTGGTACGTCTCTCGATCTCGGATAACTAAACTAAGAACAATAAAAGACTAATTCAAATGTAAATTCTTCCCAGTAAGGCGAAAGTCGCAGCACTGTTATAAAATTTAAAATTCATTAGGTAAAACTATAATGGCTAAACATATACGTTATGCCATGTATATTTAAGATGGACAGACCTAGAGTGAGCGAATGCCGCCTCATTTCCTGTTCCTCGTTTGGTTGTGGATTTAGGGCGGGGTCGCTCAGTCAACAGTCCTCCCCACCTTAATACATGACTAGTATATGTGAGACAATTATAGAAATGCCTCATGAGAATCCGTTCATGAAAAGATACTCTATTCGGAAACACTTAGGACTCTCTATAGTTCCGCGTCGACTCTATCGGTCCAAGTATCCTCGGTAGTGATACATAGGACGAAACCCGAGACGCCTAGAACTTGTGTCCCTATTCAGCACATGACTCTATCGATCTTCACTTTATGTCATGTCGGAGTGTGCCAACTTCGACGACTCTATTGATCATGGTTTGACTTCGTGCAACCGTGTGTATAAAGTGTTGTGTAAAAAGAACTTTCTCCATAGCCATGTCGGCAATAACACAAATAATCAAACGTAATGCGATCCGTCAATCGTCCCTCTGATCTCAAACCTTCCGAAGTACCCAAAAGAGGGTACCCCGCACTGTTGATCAACCCCTCGTAGTCAGATGGACATCTAAGTGAACGACACTGCAGATACTCTAAGAAAACGACCACCATCCGAAGCATACTCCGTAGAATCCCCCGGGAGACCCTTCGCACCTCGCACATCCGGTTCGTGAACCCAGAGAATAGAACTCATGAGGTTGACCACTATAACCAGGTATATTGTTTGCATACATCAAGTATTGGTGGTTAGGCCAAGCATGAGCTTTACCACGGACCTCGTCGCTTTCACCCTATTTGGTAACATAGGAGCCGAAATCAAGAGAACCACTGCGGGTTGATCTAGTAAAGTTCAGAGTGATGAAAACCCTATACCCACTAGATTTGACCTAGACCGAGAAAACTCAGAACCTTCAGAAGAGTAGTTGCAGTAGATGCTCGCACTACTCATGCACCTTGTCCACCCAGTTATAGACAAGTGGTGCTTATCATCCTCCACCCTCTCGCAAGGAGGAAATCGTCGTCGCCCTGTAGACGATGAATTACACTTTCCGAATTGAACACTAGGATACCGAGAACCACAGGATAACCTGTGCAGCCAAGAATACTTGGCCAAGTGCGAAAGTAGTTGCGTTAAGCCTCATAACCCTGATCCCGAAGAGGTTATAAACTTGACACCAGTCCTGGTGTTACTCGAAGGGTTATGCAGGAGCATACACTTTCCACGCTAGAATAAACCACAATCTTAGAGATTCATTAGACTATTAGGTGTTCCATGAATACTATCTCATGCAGAGATAGTAGAACCACCCCCCGAGATTGTCCAACACTCGTCTGGTGAAACCCTATCTCCCCGACCCTCAAGGTTTCCGTATCTCAAGGTTCGCTAGTGCAGGTCCATTTTGCACAATCTTGAGATAGACACTCTACAGCAAACTGATAACCATAGTCACGCAACCCACTCGACGATCTAGAAAGTCTCTAGCAGCCAGTTGATAGAAAACACGAAACCAAAGACCACTCGAGACTCCTAAGAACCAACCTGAAGGACTACACACACAGTACGAGTGAGAACGTTAGGAACTTCGGAATGGAGATCACGCCAGTGATGATCTTGCCATAGAAGTACACTATGTTCTAAGTACTGAAAGGCTCTACCCTTCCGGAAGCCTAGGACAATCTGAGACTCCTCGCAGAGATTTGGTCCAACCTTCGTCAGACCACTACTACCTTCGGATATACCACAAGATTCACACCCGGTTGACCCACTTCTTAGACTTGATATGTGATTTCCCGACAACACTCTTCGTGCCTCACTCATCTTGATTGAATCCATCGAGAACCCTAACCTTGTAGATACACCATTTGGAACCCACTAGCTACACTAGACGGAATCCGCATCCCGTTCGTGAAGGTCTGTCGGAATGACAAACACAGACTAGAGACCACTTGGGAATGCGAGGACAACCGTATAGGAAGTACTCCCTTACCCCTGCTTGGCCATTCATACCTACTTCCTTGCCTAGACTTGAATTTCGAGACGAAATTCCCTCTAACGGGGGGATGATGTGACAACCCAAGTTGTTCCGTTACGTTTCCCCGTTACAGTTAACGGAATATTCCAGTTATAAAAGTTCCGTTAATTAGAGGTCGTCAATTTAATAAACATCCCAATTGTTTACATTTAAAATGCCGTTAAGTCGTCGTAAAAGGAAATAAAAACACAGGACACACATTTCCATTTATTTGGAAAATGTTAAGTTTTATTGTTACGACCACTAAATCGGGTGCGACCAAAAGCCCCGTTTAACGGCAGTATCGGGTAAAATTCCACTGAGCCCTGACTCGGAACCCTATATAAGGGTGAGTGGAGTCCATTGGAGACTTTTTACACTCTCTCTCTAGACTCTCTCTCTAGACTCGTTTTCGCCCCGAATCTGCAACCAAACGCTTCCAAATTGTAAGTCCGTTTACCCTAGCTTGTTCTAAACATTACCAGATGTAGTTATACCCCAAAAATCGTCCAAGAAGGCAAGGAGTAAGGAGTTTACGGCCCAGGAACACTCTAGGGCCGTAAACCCCCAAAATGATGCCACACTTGCCTTTAAACTTACCCTTAAGCTTGGAAACTAATTGGGGATCTAGCCTAGGAGTGTTTAAACATCAAAACACAATGAATTGGGTCATAAAAGTGAGTTTACGGCCCAAGCACATGCTTAGGCCGTAAACCCCTCAAAACCTTGTCAAAATGCCTCCAAAACACTCCCAAACCACACTAGGGCTTAACACATAAATTAAGGGCTTATTCTTTTGGGTTTAGATCACTTAAACATTAAGAATTGGAGGATTAATAGGAGTTTACGGCCCAAACATGTGTCAAGGCCGTAAGCTCCACAAACCAAGCCAAAATGTTGGTTTTTGTCCCCCAAATGACCTTAGACTATTTCTATAAAATGCTAGGAAGGATTTAAGGACTTAAACACATGAAATGGAGGGGTAAAAATGAGTTTATGGCCCAAGCAAGTGTCTAGGCCGTAAACTCCCCAAAAAACATCCAAATGTTAGATTTAATCCCCCAAAATAGCAACACACTTCATTAGAAATTGCTAGAAAGGTAATAGGGGCTTGAAACTTCACTTAACTCAAAGATTGAGAGTTAATGGCCGTAAACTCCCATAGGAGTGTCCCTAGGCCATAAACACCTATAAAGTGCCCTTAGAAGCCTCAAACCCACTCATGCCTTTTAGGAAAAGTGCTTAGAATAATTCCATAAGCAAGTAGAAGCCATAAAACACCCTAGAACCCATCACCTTGATTTTACGGCCGTAAACTCATGGTGAGTAGTCCCTGGGCCGTAAACTATGTAATAAGGGTATATCCTTGGAGTGTAAACTTCATTCCTTAGCCATACACACCCTTAAACGCTATGCGGGACACCCAAACACTTAACCAAAGTGTTTTCCGCTCCTGTGAGCGCGTATATTTGTTTAATTAGTATTAAATAAGCTAATTGTATGTAAACATATGTTATCATATGTTAAATAGGTCATTGTGTGTGTTCAAGTCCTTGCGTGACACCGAACGCCCAAACGGCACCTTCGTCGGACCTACTTACACCAGGTGAGTTCATACCCCTGAATGAACCTTTTAAATGTTTTTACATGTTTTATAGGGGGGGAATACAAGTTAAACATGCTAGTTATCATATCAATCACATGTGATTGATAACCCGCATGCACAAGATTTTACGACATTGTACACTGTTTTACCGAGTAGGACGCTATGATGGTTTTCAATTGTTTCAAAACTCTTACTTATACTGTTTTAACTAGATTCATTCTAAACTGGTTTATGAAAGATTTTCTAAGGTTTTCAAACCTATTTTACAAAAGAATACAATTTGTGATTTTCTCTGGACGTAAAGGTTCTCCATCAAAGATTCCCTTTTTGACGTATATTTTACTTGTTAAATACTGCTGTTTCGCGTATACTTATTTTATACTCCTACTCTGTAACGCTTTCACTTATACTTGAAGTCACTTATACCTGATGAATCTTATACTTATTCACACTCTTACTTAGTGATACGATTCTACCTCACTTATACTTGATATCGCCTTTACTTCACTTATACTTGATACCTCTTACTTCACTCATTGTCGTCTCTACTTCGTGATACGCATATACTTATTCGGCACTCTTACTTCACTTGCGACCACTCCTACTTCACTTGTTAGACACTCCTACTTCACTTGCGGCCGCTCTTACTTCACTTGTTAGACACTCCTACTTCACTTACGACCGCTCTTACTTCACTTGTTAGACACTCCTACTTCACGAGAATCACTTTTACTTGATACCCACTCAGTCGTAGTTAGATGTATGTCTGTGTTGGTATAGATGCATATAAATAATGATTGAAGGACTTAGGAAGGTTTGTCCGCCCTATTTCCTTTTCTTCATTGGGATGTGGTCTGGTGGGATCGGATGTCCATCCGAAGGTCGTTTGATTCATTAGTTATATACTATGTACACAAGCATAGACATATAAGTTACTTCAGTCAGTTCAGTTATGAGTCTCTACCTTTAGTTCAACACTTACATTAGAAACCCACTAGTTGGAAGTCTCTACCCACTATTTGGGATGCATCTTCAGGACACGGCCTTCTCCGTCGTCTAGTTGGTAACCAGAGTCTCCTGTAGGGAGAGCGGACATTGTGTGTATAGATCTATACGGGATTGACACCACCGCACCCTGACCACTAGCTACAGTCCACGACTCACCAAGCCAAGGGGTGACAAATGTCTCATTATATAGACGCTTGTAGGGCGTCTGGTACTCTAGTGTCGGTTAGTATGGTTACGAGTATCCCGGGTTACCTTATAATTCATGGCTTTAAGGTAACGGTATTTCGCCAGTAATTTACACTCTATGTTGGTAACTCATTTTCAGAGTCACACTGTTTTGACCTTACAAGAAGTATCTTTCATTTGATACTGTCTGGGGTCTGTCTCCTCTGTTTTGACCTTACAAGACGTATCTTTCGTTTGATGTTGTCTGGGGTCTGTATCCACTGTATTCACAGAATCCACTGTATTCACTGCGTTCACTGTTTTAGACCTCGCTAGACGTATCTTTCATTTGATATTGTCAGCGGTCTGTATTCACTATTTTAGACCTTACTAGTTGTACCTTTCATTTGGTACCTTCTGGGGTTTGTGTCTCCACTTGTTAGACTGAACCAGGCGTATCGTTTGTTTGATACTTTCCTAGAGTCTATGGTTCCTTGCCTTAGTCAGCAGTCCTCACTGCTGAGGCATATGATATTCCCTGATGTCGTTTGCTTTCCTCAATAATCAAATTCATTATTTTGATAATGATAGCAACTTAGGGAAAACTACTTTTTACCACACATCACTGACCAGTCTTGGTAGAAGGCTGCTATTATTAAAGAAAATATATGATTTTCTGGAAAGGACTCTAATACACTGAAATCTCTTAAACTACTACTTTCATTAAAGTTATTTGAATGAAAATGTCACTAAATGCTTATGAACTCACCAGCATTTGTAAAAATGCTGATACTCGCTTTTCAAATAACTTGTATTCTCAGGTTAGCATTAGACAGGTACACTTCGGAGCTGTTGATGAAGATAGCTTAGTGCCGGGCCGCACTTACTTATATTTACTTGTATTACTTTGATACCTTGTAATGTAACCATGTAAAATTATTCTATTAATGCAATGTTTTCTTGTACTTTGATTACTATAATGCATGTGTTGTGATACTTGACATGACGTCATCCACCCCAGAACGTTTCCACCGTTCCGGTTTTGGGGTGTGACAGATTGGTATCAGAGCATTGTTTATAGTGAGCTAAGTATATCAATTCATAAAAGATATACAACCTATAAACACAATGGGATAAAACACTCTGACCAAGAATTATACTTTAAAATATAACCATATTTTACCAAAGTATAATAACAGTCAGAATCTAAACACTCGAACAAAAGTATCACAAGAAGAACAATAATAAAAGTCTTCGGATGTTGGATGAAATGCTCTTCTCTTGAAACACTCCAAAACACTCACCAAATAAGCTTACACCCACAAGGAAGAGCTAGGGTTTGGGGAGGACGAAAGTAGTGTTGGATTAGTGTCTAAGGCTGTAACTATATTTGGTAAGTACTTGACCCGGTTGTGCATGGTCCTTTTGGGTTGCCTTCACCATAGCAACTTGATATGGTGATTTAGAGAGAAGAGATATTATTATTAATATATTATAAGAATAATATGTTAAAAGAATAATTATATTATTTGATTAATATAAGTCATAAATTAATTAGGAATTAATTTGTTGACTTAAAGAGATTAATTGGATAAGGGGGTATAAACTGTCAAATGTGTGAAAGTTGTACTTTTAGCTGATAATCCTTATGGATATAGGGTTGGACGATTTTAGGGATATGGATCACATAGAATTCGTCCAAGGCCTTATCTAGGAAGGTATTTGGATTGCTTTGAGGCTAATTTATCCAATTAGGGTTAAAGGTCGAAACCCTAGGAGCTCACAGTATAAATAGACCCATAGGGTTGAGGAAATCGGCCACCATTGTGATTGGAGAAACCCTAGAGCCGATTTCCCTCTTCCTCATCTCTCTCAAATCATCTTCTTGCTAGTTGGTGTTTGTAAGCCATTATAGGAGTGACATTTATGACTCTAAGCTCCAAGAAGAAGAAGGTATTCAAGCAAGTAACTCAAGGTATCATTCTAGATCGGTTTTCATATGTTTTTGATTGTTTGTCTACATTAGATCTAGCCATGAAAGTCTTGGATATGTTGCATGTTCAATTAGTGGAACCTAGATCCAAGCTATAAGGTTGTATGTGCACATAGGTAAAGTTCTTATGTACAAAACCCATCAGTGGTATCAGAGCCATGATTGGTTTCAATTGAATATGATGCTTAACTGTTTTACTTGCTGAAAATCATTTTTTCTTGCCCTCTGTCGACCCAACTCGGCGAGTCAGTGTTTGGACTCGGCGAGTTGGCCCTACTCGGCGAGTCCAAAGCTTGACTCGGCGAGTTCAAGCGTCAGATAGAGTATAATTCGGGATTTTGTTGCTGTTTTGTCTTAGATTGATATCTAAATCGTTTTATTATGTAAAAATCCGAATTTTAACTTAATTTGATGATTATCCTTGACATAAATATAGATAATTTCAAATCCTTTAAATATTGATTATTTATATGATAAATATTGGACTATTTAAGATTATTTGGTAATTATCTAATGGCTAAAAGTTAATTAGGTCAAATATAGATAATTATGAAATTAATTGTTTAATTTGAATTATTTGTTATTTGATCCCTATTGTTTGAAAAGTTCAATTTATATCCCGAAGTTTTGAAAATTGAATTTTGTGATTAATAGTTTAATTTAGAAGAATTTAAATTTTAACCCCTAGAGTTTTACAAGTTTAAAATTCAACTCTATACTATTATATTATTAAAAGCTTAATAAATATATAAGTAAAATTAAAATGCTAGTCTTACCGTTAGTAGGCCTCATTCACGAAGCCGGTCTATAAGGTGGGTATAAGGTTGCTGCCTATAAAATGGCGCTTAATGGGTGTACACTCACACCCACCGCTTGCTTGACCGGTGGAGGGTCGTTAGCCGAACGGGTAGGATAGGGCAACTCTCTCTCCTCATTAATAAGTATAATGAAACTATAAAGTAACTAAACTATTTTATAAAATTCCCAATCTTAGTTACTTTAGGAAAAGTGAATTGATGCAATCCCATGAAATTACACTTTGCACCCTTGCTAAGAAATTAGTGGAGCATGTGTGGTTTACCGGCACACTAATTGGTTCTAAGAAAAGGTGGCAAGGGTGATTCATTGTTTATCATAGTTCGATGGAGTGTGTGTGGTTTACCGGCACATCAAATAGATGATTGTAACAATGAAGGCACCATGTAGATTTGCATGGTAATTCACACCCGCTTTGTGATGCTCGGTATCCCAGTCACAAACTAGAGGGGCATATCGAGATTTAAACATGTCATTGAAAAGTTCAATGAATCTCTAAAATCTAGGAATTCTCAATAAAACTTAAGGTTATGTTTTCGTGGTGAAGAATTAGTGAATCGTCATTCACTTACCTCCAAATTATTTGCATGATTGGATTACGGCATCCCTTTTCTAATATGTAAATAATGTTTTTAGGTCCTAACCCTAATTTTTCATTTTGGGTGTTAAATTAGGGATCCAAATTCTAATCAAACTTTGTCCTTTCTATTTGTAGATGTCAAACGCAAACAACGTTGCTGCCAACTCATTCACCTTAATGAGTCTTTGCCAAAAGGTGACCTTCGATGGTACCAACTTTTGCGAATGGATAAGATACATTCGCACCATTGCACGCTACGAGGACAAAGAGTATGTCCTCGACGAAAATCTCGAGAAGGTCAACCCAGAAATCGCTACTCCCAAAGAGATGGCTATCTTTGAGACACACGAACGTGATGCAACGAAAGTTCATTGCATCATGAGAGCCACTATGAACCAAGAATTCCAAAAGTCCTATGAGGACATGTATCCGTATGAAATGCATCAAGATTTGATGGAAAGGTACCACCAAAGTGCGAGGCAAGAGCGCTACGAGATCATCACTAACATGATCATCGCTAAGATGGGAAATGGAGAATCGCTGACCGCGCACTTGCAAAAGATGCAACAATATGTTGATCGTCTTCGCAAGTTAAATGTTAACTTTGGGGAGGATTTGGCCATCGACATCATTCTTAATTCCTTGCCTTCGTGCTACAACCAATTTAGGATGACCTACCACATGAACAAGGAAGAGGTCACCCTAAGCAAACTCCAAGGACTCCTAAGGACTGCTGAGAGCAACCTAAAGGACAAGTCTGTTGCACCAACTTCCGCACCAACCGCTGCTCCTATCTTGGCTATAGGGTAGGGAAGGGGCAACAAGAGGAAGGCTCCTTCAAAGAGCCACCGCAAGGAAAAGTCCCAAGATGTTTCTTCTTCTAGTGGGACCAAAGTTGATCCCGCTAAGCCCAACCCTAACCCGAAGGAGGCAGAGTGCCATCATTGCCACAAGATAGGGCATTGGAAGAGAAGTTGCCCAGAATATCTGCAAGCCATCAAGGATGGAAAGATCAAGCCATCTTTTGCAGGTATATACACAATTAAATCTAGTAATTCATCTCACACTACTTCTTGGGTTCTTGACACAGGATGTGGTTACCACATTTGTTCTAACTTGCAGGGACTAAGAAGAAATAGAGATGTGGAGCAAGGAAGAATAAATCCAATCATGGGAAACAGAAGATCGTCGCCTATCACCAAGATTGGAGTGTATTCTTTAGTGCTACGTAATGGATTAGGTCTAGATTTAAATAATTGTTGCTACTCGCCAGATATGGCAAGAAACATCATTTCATTTCATGGTTTGTTTAGACAAGGATTTAGATATTCGTTTAATAATATGAATGGTTCTATTTATGCTTATCAAAATGGTGTTTTATACTTTGAAGTTATGCCTTGTAATGGAATTTATGAAATTGTTATGGTTGTAGATAACCTAGGAAATTATGTGTTGTGTATAGATTCTTCCAATAGTATGGATAAAGCATCTTTGTGGCATTGTCGTCTTGGATATGTCAACAAGAAGCGCATAGCCCAACTCCAAAAGGATGGAGTGTTGGAGTCATTCGACCTTAGGGAAGATGACACGTGCGAATCTTGTTTACTTGGAAAGATGACCAAGTCACCCTTCACTGGTACTTGTGAGAAGGGTAAGGGTTTATTGGATCTCATACATACTGATGTATGTGGACCCTTTAGAGCCACCACAAAGGATGGAAACCGCTTCTACGTGACTTTCACCGATGATTATAGTATATATAGGTATATTTACTTAATCAAGCACAAGTCTGAAATGTTTGAAAAGTTCAAAGAGTTCAAGAATGAAGTGGAGAATCAATTGGGCAGGAAAATCAAGATGCTTCGATCCGATCGAGGAGGAGAGTACCTAAGTCTTGAATTCCACGACTATCTCAAGGAATGTGGAATAGTTTCACAATTGACGCCACCTAGGACATCGCGGTTGAATGGTGTGGCAGAAAGGCGCAATCAAACCCTGTTGGACATGGTTCGTTCTATGATGAGTCGTGCTTCACTACCTATCTCATTTTGGGGTATGCCTTAGAGACTGCCGCCCATATCCTTAACCAAGTCCCTACAAAGAAGGTTGCCAAAACACCTCATGAGATGTGGACAGGTAAAGCTCCCTCGTTGGCAAATATCAAGGTTTGGGGTTGTGAATTTTTCGTAAGATGAGAAACTCATGACAAGCTCGAACCTCGTAGTGAGCGATGTATTTTCATCGGCTACCCGCAGAAATCCTTTGGATATCTCTTCTATAGACCGAGTGACAATGTAGTCTTCGTTACGAGGAGAGGGTTTTCCGAGAGAGAGAACTCATAAGCCAAGGAGATAGTGGGAGGCAAATCGATCTTGAAGAGATTCAAGAGTCGAGTGATGAAGGAACCTCTAACATTGGCATTCAACCCGAGGAGGAAACTCCGGTTGAACCAATTGACGAGTCATTACCTCTTAGACGTTCCGAAAGAGTTAGAGTTCAACCCCAGTTGTATGGTTTTCATATTACTACCGAAGGGGACACGTATATTAGTGATAGTACACTAATAAATCTTGATGAACCTAATTGCTATAAGGAAGCCATGGCAGGCCTGGAGTATGAAAAATGGAAAGAGGCAATGGACAGCGAGATTCAGTCCATGTATGACAACCAAGTTTGGAATTTGGTTGACAATGTGCCCGAACGTAAGACGGTTCGGTGCAAATGGATCTTCAAGAAGAAGACCGCCATGGATGGAAATGTGCACACGTACAAGGCGCGATTGGTTGCGAAGGGTTTTACTCAAACTCCCGGAGTTGACTATGATGAGACCTTCTCACCAGTTGCGAATATAAAATCTATTAGGGTGATGCTAGCTATTGCCGCATTTCATGATTATGACATATGGAAAATGGATGTCAAGACCGCTTTCCTTAATGGGAAGTTGGCTGAGGATGTTTACATGGCTCAACCAGAGGGTTTTGTCAATCCGAAGCATCCAAATAGAGTGTGCAAGCTTGAGAAGTCCATTTATGGACTTAAGCAAGCGTCTCGCAGATGGAATCTTTGCTTTGATGAGAAAGTCAAAGAGTTTGGATTTGTACGAAGCGAAGATGAATCATGTGTATATGTCAAAGCCAGTGGGAGCATAGTTAGCTTTCTCGTTTTGTATGTCGATGACATACTGCTCATAGGAAACGATGTCCCGACTCTGCAGGAAGTAAAGTCCTGGCTCGGGAAGTGCTTCGCTATGAAGGACCTCGGAGAGGCTTCCTATATTTTGGGAATAAGGATAGTGAGAGAAAGAAGTAAGAGACTAATAGGACTTAGTCAGAATACTTACTTAGATAAGGTACTAAAACGTTTTAGTATGGAAAACTCGAAGAAGGGAGAACTACCGATACAGAGTAATACCAAGTTGAGTAAGACTCAAAGTCCGAGTACCGAAGCCGAGATAGCTGAGATGAGCCGAGTACCTTACGCTTCTGCAGTTGGCTCGATCATGTATGTTATGACTTGTACTCGACCCGATGTGGCCTTCGCTTTGAGTATGGTCAATAGATATCAAGGGAATCCTGGTAGAGCGCATTGGATTGCAGTCAAGAACATCCTTAAGTACCTTCGGACGACCAAGGAATGGTTTCTAGTCCTCGGAGGGAGTGATGACTTGAAGGTGCGAGGGTATAGTGACGCCAGTTTCCAGACCGATGGGGACAACTACCGTTCGTAGTCGGGATGGGTCTTTACCCTTAATGGAGGAGCAGTAACTTGGAAAAGTTCCAAACAGGAAACTGTAGCTGATTCAACGTGCGAATCAGAGTACATTGCAGCGAGCGAAGCGTCAAAGGAGGCAATATGGTTGAAGAACTTCATTGGCGATCTAGGAGTTGTGTCTGCCATAAAGGAGCCCATGGAAATTTTCTGTGATAATGAAGGAGCGGTTGCCTTGACCAAGGAACCGAGGGATCATGGTAAATCTCGGCATATCAACAGAAAATATCACTTTATTAGGCATCGAGTAGAAGAAGGACACCTCGTGGTTAAGAGGATATCATCAGAAGATAACCTAGCAGATCCGCTTACGAAGGGACTGAGCAGGGTTAAGCACTTGCAGCATGCTAGGAGTATTGGGCCGAAGGATGATATTAGTTTAGATTAGATAGTATTAGAAACATGTAATAGATATATGTAATTGACATTTAATGATTAAATAAAGGAGTATTATTTATAAGTATTTTTACTGTCTTATGTTAATTGTTTAGCTATTGTTTCACTTTGCATGTTTTGACTTCCAGAATAATTGAGTTTATTAAGAATAATCGAATTATTCAAATTGTCCACAATCGTTCATGTGTTGGAAGTAGATATGAATGAAGATTGTCGTGAATTGGTATGTAGATTGTCTAAATGGTATTAGACATAGCAAAGGTTTGCTGCAACGCTCATGAGTGCTTATGAACAAGTTTTGAGCATTGGAATAAACCCGCACTTGCTGGAATCACTTTGGAGTGATCGCAAGACGATAATATCATATGGTCTTAAAACCTAGATATATGGTTTATTATTTACTAATTGGTTGTACATTGATAATGCGAAACCGCATCAGTAAATTGATGTTATAAAACGCATTGTTGTGTATAGTTGGTTAGTTGATAAGTAAATGCATATAAGTCGAAGTTTATCTATTACTTTTATTCTAAGAGAGTAAAAGCGATATCACGGCCGCTCGATGATTTGATTTGACTTATGTGTCGGGCCCGGTCAGGACTGAATTGATGTGTTCAATTAAGTTCTATGTCGAATAAATCTGAGATCGAGAAAATAGTTTTTGGACAATGAGTATGACAATGTATTATGAAATCGTCTGCACGATATCAAAACAGAGGACTATACGACCCCTTATCTAAAGGCAAGATACCGATAAGATCAGAGTTGACAGCGTCTTTGAGAGCTACGATTGCTAATCGGATTGTGTTTGCGTTTATAGTTACTAGACTTATCCAAGTGGGAGACTGTTGGATTAGTGTCTAAGGCTGTAACTATATTTGGTAAGTACTTGACCCAGTTGTGCATGGTCCTTTTGGGTTGCCTTCACCATAGCAACTTGATAGGGTGATTTAGAGAGAAGAGATATTATTATTAATATATTATAAGAATAATATGTTAAAAGAATAATTATATTATTTGATTAATATAAGTCATAAATTAATTAGGAATTAATTTGGTGACTTAAAGAGATTAATTGAATAATAGGGTATAAACTGTCAAATGTGTGAAAGTTGTATTTTGAGCTGATAATCCTTACGGATATAGGGTTGGACGATTTTAGGAATACGGATCACATAGAAATCGTCCAAGGCCTTATCTAGGAAGTTGGATTGCTTTGAGGCTAAGTTATCCAATTAGGGTTTAAGGGTGAAACCCTAGGAGCTCACAGTATAAATAGACCCATAGGGTTGAGGAAATCGGCCACCATTATGATTGGAGAAACCCTAAAGCCGATTTCCCTCTTCCTCATCTCTCTCAAATCATCTTCTTGCTAGTTGGTGTTTGTAAGCCATTAGAGGAGTGACATTTGTGACTCTAAGCTCCAAGAAGAAGAAGGTATTAAAGCAAGTAACTCAAGGTATCATTCTAGATCTGTTTTCATATGTTTTTGATTATTTGTCTACATTAGATCTAGCCATAAAAGTCTTGGATATGTTGCATGTTCAATTAGTGAAACCTAGATCCAAGCTATAGGGTTGTATGTGCACATAGGTAAAGTTCTTATGTACAAAACCCATCAAGTAGGTTGTGGAGGATGAGGATAATAAGAGGAAATGATCCATAAGGGTGTTTATATAGTCCCCAAACCCTAAATATTAGGGTTCTCTCCTCACATGAGTACGCCCAGCGTACTAGGGTGCGCCTAGTACGCTCAGCATACCCTTATGTATGCTCACCATACTCTTCCTGACCCAAAGTTGCAATTTTAGTATTCATACTTCTCATGGCCCAATTCAAACAACTCTAAGGACTACAATGTCAATTAAATAAACAGAAGGGATTCAAAATATACCGGTGAAGTTCGGGATGTTACAACTACGCCCAACGTACTGGGTTTACGCCCAACGTAACGTGGGGCTGTGGACTACGCCTAACGTAGTGTACTGGGCTTGGGCTCTGTAATCAGACCGCGATAACTTCTTTAGAACCCCCCCCCCCCCCCCGCGTACACCGGCTTACACCCAACGTAGTAAGTCAGCTCCAAAACTTATAAAAAGCGATTTTCGGCCAACCAGAAGGAAGAACTCGAATTCCATTGATCCTTAGTCGGCAAGTAACCTCTCTTCTGCGTTTTGAGAGTCTAGAAGGCGGCCGAAATGTCGTTAAGCTAACAGGAGCGAAAATCTAAGGGATTGGAGAGCGGATTCATGTCGGCGTTCATGTGGTTTGTTATCGTGACCATATTTAGCATTCCACTATGATTCCACTATGTGTTTACTTTCGGATTATGTTGTTAAAACTTTTTACATTGTGTTTATGATTGAGTGAATTTTTGAGTTTTTGGTTTAATTACTATTTGGATTGTTTATTCTTATTTAATTTATTTTTTCAAGTTTGATTAAAGATCCATATGTGTTAAAGATTGTTGTTTTGTTTCCTATTGTTGAATTAATAAAGTTTAGGTGACCATCTAGCTGTGTTAATTTGAATCATAGTTGTCCAGCGACCATTGGTGATTATGACTAGAGTTTTGACTAAAACCAAGGGTTAGGAAATAAAGTGATGAACTTTAATGTGTGTGCATGACTAGAATGACCATTTCTGCATGATTTAACTCCTATGACCATTAGGGTGAAATAAGATGAAATCTTTCTTAATACGAACCAAATACTTATTTGCATGATTGTTTGTTCATGTGATCAATGAATTAATAGTTGTGTTGAAATCAAAGGATTAGTAGTCGTGACCATGACACTACTCATATTAGGAATCGGTGAATAATGAATATATATCCATTGTATCAGTAGTTAGCCATTAATTTGAGATGTAATTTATCTAGACCAAAGTACCTAAAGAAATTTGTTTTCCTGTCAGTTTATCGATATTTGATGGTATTTAAAGTATTTAATAAAACTCTTCTTATTACTTAAGTGTTTTGCGTAAGCTATAATCAAAAAATCCAAATTAATTCACCATCGTTCCTCTTGTGTTCGACACCTGTTCTTACCACAACTATACTATTACATGATTGGGTCCACTGCCGAGTGTGTGTGTGTGTGTGTGTTAGTCTGGTTGTGATAAACTGAGTTTTATAAATTTAAAACTAGAGCAATTAATATATATATATATATATATATATATATATATATATATATATATATATATCACATCAACTATCAAAAAGAACTCCCAACATAGCTCCTTGTAGACCACCTCCTGAATCCCAACAACCCGCCGCCATCCGTGGCAAACAAAAAGCTCACGACCGCTATCATCCAGCAATACACGGGTAAGGAACGACGTCATTCAATCTATCAGCCCAAAATCATCTGCCACTCTCGAGGAAAGATCCTGGGGTATACTGATCTTCTTGAACAGAAGAACAGTCAATCAAGATACAAAAGAGCTCCGATCGTGAAGATCATCGGGGAACTCTAGAAAATGATGCAAAGGCAAGTTAGGATGTAACTGACTCACCATGTTTCAACCTTGTCTCACCATATCCGTAGAAAAATAGGTTGAAAGGCAGTTAGGAATAAGTGAGATACGATAAATGATGCTTAAAGTGTTGAAATGGGTCAGACATGCCAGATGCACTCTGCATGCGAGTGCACGCGACGCACATGCATTTGTGAAACGATCTCCAAGAACACGAAGAATAGCAGCCATGGTAACCTACTGGTTCGTCTAATTTTCAACACAAAAACTATATAGGGATGTTCAACTAAGCTTATAGAACACGAATAGGTATCCAATTTCGTCTAAAATATCACAAATTTGCAGATTTAGTTAAACTTTTTGAAAATATAAAAATTCAAAATGAGGATTAATGGATGAATTAAATCCAAAATTGAGTGTATAGTAAGTAAAATCGGTAGTATAGGATGCTTAAGTGATCATCTATTTCACAAAACCTAACCCAAATTCATCAATTGATAAAAACCTCAAAAATCCTAAAAACTTGAAATTTAGCCTAAAATTCAAGCTAGGATTAGGCATAGAAGTTACATGGAAGTAGAGTGATCAAACGAGATGAAGAAATCAATGTTTGGAGGCAGGCGCGCGAAGTGTGTCTTGCGTGTGGGACCCAGTCGAGGCAAATCAGATGGGGACCAAAATGAATGTCGAAAAAGTGTCGAATGAAGCCAAAATTCGACTTTAATGTTGATCTGCAAGTGCACGGTATGCTTATCGTATGCCTGGCGTGCATGTTCAAGATTTTAAATTTGGCACTTTTCATCCCCAAAAAACCATTAGATACCCTAGATACTAAAATCCTTTAGGGGTTTAATGTAATTAGAAGATTAAGATTCAGGGAGAAGAATTCCCTTGAAATAATAAGAGATTGTCATAATAAGAGTTACTAGGAAAGCATTAGTGATACATGAACCTTATTCGTAATAACAATTGCTAGGAAAGCAACAGTAAGAAGAAATTTCATTCATAATAAGAGTTGCTAAGGAAGTAACAATATCATGTCGTGATAAGAAAGAAAACGACAATAAAAGAAAAGATACCAATAAAGTCTCTGTTTAAACAAGTGACAAGGAGACAAGTTGCTAGGAAAGCAACTATAGTACCCTACAAATGGAAAAGTAGTGTTTACCCCATTAGGAACAACAAAAAACCTTCTTGCCATTATTTCTGGACACCAACCCTGCAATGTTAACCTTGATTGACCCGACTACCATTCAGACCATGATTCAGCGTCAAGTCTCTGATGCATTAGGTGATCTCAGAGCTAGAAAGGTTGAAGGAATCAATAAGGAAGGTAGTCCATTGACAAGAACCTATCAGGATTTTCTCAATAGTAAGCCGAGATCATTCTATGGAAACAGGCGAGTAGGTAGTTTGATCCATTGGACAAAAAAGATATAGAGCAAGTGTGCTAGTGAACTGTAACGTCCCGAAATTCAAGACTAAAAATTTCTTTTAATAAAACATTACGTTAAGTAAATTCCTCATTTCAAAACATAAACAAAGTATTATTTTCCAAAATACATCTTCGTTATCAGAGTGAACATTCCCAGGCTGTCTAAACTATGGTGTGTGCCATGTGATCACCCCGAGCTCTTCCCTCCGCTACCGGAAGTACCTGAAACCAAAACTGAAAACCGTAAGCACGAAGCTTAGTAAGTTCCCCACCCTACCACATACCATGCATAACCACATACTTCACATACTGGGCCACGCCCACTATCCTAGGCCTCGCCCCTACCTCGGGCCTCGCCCACTACAACGGCCCCGCTGTTCCAGGCCCCGCCTGGCTTCGAGCCCCGCTCGGATACAGATCTATTTCACTTAGGCCTCGCCTGTCACAGGGCCTCGCCCACTAACATATAATAGCATGTAAACATAACACATCACATCACATAATCTAAACACATACATACGGATCTTATCCTAAGGCCTCGCCTATCTCTGGGCCCCGCCCTTGTCCTGCTACTGATGAGTCATGGAACCCTGTCCATACTCCTGCTGATAGTGAGGTACGGGCCCAGCCCACCCTCACCCCTTCCCTAACTTGGCCCTCGCCCCTGCTCTGCTGCTACTGAGATGTGGAACACCATCCACTCTCTGCTATTGGTGAGATACAGGACCTCGCCCACACTCACCTCCCTACCAGGCACATACAAGTATCACACAGACAACAAGTATAAACTACCACATAAACCATTCCTTGGGCACCCGCCCTTTATCATTGGACCTCGTCCCGAATATCATACTAGCATACTGTGCCTAGGGCTAACCCCCGGGTTTTCTACTCATAACTACATGGCCCGGCATTGTGGCCGTAGACCCATTCACACAAAGGGAAACTCACCTGCACTGGCTGAACTTGCTGACGATCCCACTAGCTGCTGCCCGACCACTCACTGAACTCCAGCTCTACTAGCTTCCCGAGCTATCAATATTAATGCAACACTTAGTCTAACTGACCCCCGATAGTTAACCAAGTCAATTCTGGTCTAAGTCAAAGTCCTGGTCAAAGTCAACCTTTCCAGGTCAACCCTACTCACCGAGTCCACTTACTGACTCGCCGAGTTCACATACTCAGGATCCTTCCATTCATGACATGACTCGCCGAGTCAGTCTATGACTCGCCGAGTCCAACGATTTCCGAGTCCTGACCTGAATAACTCGCTGAGTCTCCACCCGACTCACTGATTCGAGTCTCAACTCGAAGGGTTTGGGGCTTCGCGACCTGACTCGCCGAGTCCAAGAACAGACTCGCCGAGTACCAGGCAATCTTCATCCAACTCGCCGAGTTGTTCCTCCAACTCGCCGAGTTCATGCCCAACATCATCCGACTCGACGAGCTGTTCATCCCACTCGTCGAGTTCCTCCTCATCTTCATGCTACTCGCCGAGTCCACTCGAAGGACTTGTCGAGTCCAGTCAGATCTACATACATGCAGAGGACTTCTGAGTCCTACATGGACTCCAAACTGTAGATCTACCCTTCCCAAGCATATTCCCCACGTAAAGTTGCAAACTATACGTGTAGAGATGGAGATCTAGGCAAAATCCACCATAAACTAGGGTTTAAGGCCAAGGGCTTCAAAATCGACTCAAGGGCTGATACTTTATGCTTCTCCAGTCCATAACACACTTGGATCTGAAGTAGCAACTCCAGATCCGGCTTCTAACTCAAAATAATAACATTATGGCTAAAGAGCGCCAACAACCACACATAGATCTAGGTGCAAAAAGGGTCCAGGAACTAGTTTATTACCTCCAAATGCTCAGAATGAACTCACAATCCCAGATCTATAGTCCCTTCTTGCTCCTTCAAGTTCCTTCTTCCTTCTCCAAGCTTTAATGCACCTTCCAAGGCAACAAGTGGCTCAAATAGAGGATATGACGGCTAGGGTTTGGTATCCAGGGCTAAAGAGGCAGTAAGGAACCCTAGGAAGAAGATTAAGACGTTTATATAGACTCCAAGTCCCGAATTTAGGGTTTTCCTCGCACAGACCGGACTCGCCAAGTCCACTTAGCCGACTCGCCGAGTTGGTCACTTACTCCTCGACCCGGATCCCGCTCGGACTCGTCGAGTTCCTCCTTGGACTCGCCAAGTCACCCCTTAAAATTAAGGTTTTCTTTCCTTTCTTGGCCTTCAAAACTTTGGGTGTTACATGAACATAGAGTTAAGTTCGCAACTTGATATTCATGGTAAGATCTCTCCTCTGGTTGAGTATTCGGTCAAGACTTTGGGCGTAAATGATACCTTTGCAACTCCGTGGGAAGATTGAAGAAGTAGATGAAAAAAGAAGTCCACTCTAGTAGAGACGTGGCACGAGCCAAGCGAGAATTCAATCGTCTAAGCACCAAAGAGTTAGGCTTGGATTTCTATACCCTACTCTTTGAGTAGCTAGTCACCATATGCCCTGAATCGGTTAACTTGGAGATCCAGAAGATCAATTCTTATCTCCAAGGGTTAGCTCCCCATATTAGAGTCGAAGTGCAGTCACACCAGCTTAATACATATGATGGAGCTAAATCTTTAGCCTTCAGTCTTAAGGATCCTATGCCCCAGAACCCAAGAAGGAGTAAGAAGAAGTCCAAAGAGCTTAGAACAAGTAAGGATGAATCATCAAGGAAAAATCTAGTCAACCCTTATTGAAGGAAATAGAGGAAAGGAAGCCTCATAAGAGATCACTCACTTCACCAGGGGATACATGAGAAGACACCTCTTGTGAAGTAATTGTGGAGTTCGTCATCTGGGAAAATGTGAGAAGTTTAGGTGTAACAACTGCAGAAGGACAAGGCACATCACCAATGTTTGCAAGAGTCAACCAGGCGAGTAGAAGGAAATATTGGATGTTAGAATAAAGAGGTTTAGGAAAAAGATCCACAGGAATAATTATGTAATGTTTGAACAAGGGAATTGGAACCCCTCGAAGTTTTATTCAACATTATTATATATAAAGGTTTGTTTTGAGTACATGTAGTGATAAAAACATAAAAATAGAAATCCTTCCAGAAATCCTCACCAATATTAAGATAAAAGATTTAGGTTTCCTGTTGGTGTAAAATAAGGATAAAATCAAATAGGGTTTTAAAAGAAAGATATTAGATGCTAATAATGAAGTTGAAGAATTAGAAGTAGAAAACTAAAAAGGAAATTTAGTTGTACTAACAAATAGGAAAAATGAATAGATTTCCTAATTAAGAAATCAGTCCCCCCACTTAAGATTACCATAAGGTTTGAATTTCGAGGACGAAATTCCTGAAACAAGGGGGATAATGTGACAATTGGAAATTTCCCATCTCTAGTCGTCACTAGAGATTAGCATCAGTCGATGATAATGATAGAACTTTTCATAATGAAGGAAAGTATGATCAGTTAAATCATAATCATAAGGTAAAAAATGAGTGACCAAAAAGTTACATCATTTTTTATGACGATTAGTGTATTTGGAAAGTACACAACAAAGTGATCCCAAAGATATAAGCGTTGTGAAAATCTGACTCCGATTGGAGGAGTTATGATTTTATAAAACATAAAACCCAATCGCGTTAATAACGCTATTAATGTCAAAATGGCATAAAGAAATCGGATGAGTTATGGTTAACGTCACTAAAAGGGAAATCATAGTACTCTGAGAGATAAGGACTTTGAAAATATAAATGTCTAAAATGGAGTTCGTATGAAGGAAATACGAATTTTAGAAAATATAAAATACAGGTTAAAAATAAAAGTTAAAATTTGCAACACAACCTTAAGGAAAGTTGTAGTACTAGTACAGAGCTACACAAATATATATAAAGAAGGTAAGAAACAAGATTCATATAAGGAAGATATGAATTTTTATAAAAGATTTGGGAGTACACGCCTAGTGTGCGCCATTCTTGTCGCGCACGTCTGACACCCAAATTCATCAAGATTAGGGAGACATGGACCATCAGAAGCGTGACACATGCTAAGCTCTGGATGGAGCCATGAAGCGAGTGCACGTCGCGCAAGAAGTGTGTCGTATGCACAACCACTATAAATAAAGGTGCTCACTTTCTGATTTTCTCATCCCAAACACTTTCCCAAACCCTCTCTCTATACATCTCAAGCTGTTTCGGAAGTCCTCTCAATTTCACGAAGCTTCAGATACAATGCCTTGGATGCTTCAGATACGCTACTAGAGTGAGTCCACGGCCCATATTTTCACTATTTTAAATGTTTTACGGGGGGGGGATACATTTTTATCAAATGGCTTTATCAAAATATATTTATATTTATAAATATCAACTGTTTTATAAAGCTTAAAGCCTTAGGATAATGTAGCTATAGATACTATGCCTAGTTGTAAGCTATGATATTATACCTAAGAGTTATGATGCCCAATAGTATAGAAAGAGATAACATCTAGATGTTAAAATGGACAAATCCCTAAGATAAAATAGTACCTAGAAGTAATGTTGGTTAAATATAAGGATATGCACTATACCTAATCGTTACTCTACCAAAATATCATGTGCTCAAATAACCATAACTAGGGTATATGTATGATAAATATATATACAAAAGAATTATGAGATGAAAAGATACAATTATCAAATATAAAGTTTAAAGGATTTATAGTGTGATTGTTATTGCTTATTGGAAAGATAAAAGATAAAGATAAAGATAAAAGATAAATACCTAAGGTTACTGCGTTAATGAGTATTTAATATTCAGTCAAAGGCCTTGATTAAATTCGGCTTCCCACGGTACCTATAATAGTTAATATTGCGAGAGCTAGAAAGATATGTATAGATCTATATGGGGATTGACAGCCCCACCTGCGATTGCTAGCTACAATCTCTGTGTGATAACTTTTTTATTGTTCACTATTTGACGTCCGATGAAGCGTCGTGGCAGGGAAATTATTAGTCAAACAACATCGATTATGGGGGATCATGGTAATATATTACAAATACCTTAAGTATCCAACTACCATTACAAAGACTCACCTCAATCACTCTAGACATAACCAAAATAACCCCGATTAAAAATCAAGGAAATTTTCTAACTTAACATGTCCAAAAATAACATGGATAATCCTTAATTGGGTAAAAGACCATTTTTCCCCTTCCGAGTCTTAAGCCCCTCATAATTGACCAAAAGTCAACTGATCAAAAAGTTAACAGTCAACCTTTTATTGACTTACGCGTTGTGTGCTCTTAAGTCTACGTTGGGCGTAGATCCTTAGCCAGAAAACGAGTGAAAACCAGGCTACGTTGGGCGTAGCCCAGATTACGCCCCCCGTACTGCCTCTTTTGCCAATCTTCATATTAAGCACTTAATGCTCAAAGGCTAACCGTCCAATACTCAAATCAAGGTCCTAATAGCTCCATAATGGATAAAGTTTCCAACTTTATGCATTAGGACAACTCAAACAACCAAGATCTAGTCTTTAAGCCTCAAAGGGACCAAAAACACATCTTTCTCATCTAATTCCATTACGTCCAAGTCTCCAACCTTCATATCAGAATCATTATGATGTGTAGATGGATGAAGTTTCCAACTTTATCCATAACAAGTTCACAAACTTTCAAGATCTAAACTTTATGTACTAAATTGACCAAAAAGTGACAAATATGAATATTAACAAGATCTATGAAACTAATGAGCAATTTTGAAGCTTTTTACTCACAATGATCCAAAAATGATGTAATCTTGTTGGATCTATACTTGAATCCTTCTTCTAGAAACTTTGCCACCACCTTGTTATTCAAGATTCCACCTTCCAATAAAGAAATAAGCTCATAAACGATGAAAGGCTGAAAACAAGAAAAAGAAAGCTAGGGTTTAGTGTTAGAGGCTCAAGATGGTGGAAGTTGATGATAGGAAGGACGCCCAAGGGGTTAGAGACCTTAAATATGGCTCAAAACTCCGAAATTAGAGTTTTTACACTACGGAATTATGCCCTGCATAAATTTGAGTACGCCTTGCGTTCTCACTAAAAATGCGTCCCAGCCTCAGTATATACGTCATGCGTACTCCCTTAAGTACGTCTTGCGTACTACCAGAATCCATTTGCCTAACTTCAAACAAGAATAGCTTCTTCGTTTCAACTCTGTTTTCGATGATCTTTATATCCACAAAAAGGTATCGACAAGTCCCACAACTCTATCTAGTTACTTATCTCTAAAAACATCTCGAACTATAATCCTTAATTTACGCAAGAAGACCGAAACATTACCTTTCCCATTTTATCCCTCAGCTTCCAACGAACAATTCAAAGTTTAAATCACTTATCCAACACCATCAATATTCGATAGAGTCTAAGCTCCATTCCCTTGAAACCCAAGGCTTTTACATGATCGAATTACGGTCCACAATCCCTAAATTGAGAAACGTCCCGAAACAAGATGTTACAATTTATCAAATTCTTAACACAATCATGCAAAATTTTATTGTGGGTGGTTTTGATCTAATACGTCGATGTAACGATCTAAAGGCTAAACAGGGTTATCTGATTAGGCCATGTTATTGGTTATATTTTGAACCTCTCTCTCTTTCTCTCTCTCTCTCTCTCTCTCTCTCTATATATATATATATATATATATATATATATATATATATATATATATATATATATATATATACAGAGAGAGAGAGAGAGATAGGTTCAGGCATTCTAACTAAGTATTATTGTAACATCCCAAAATTCAAGGCCAAAAATTTCATTTTTAATTAGGTTATTACATAAAACTAAAGTGTGAATAATCAAAATATAATATTATGAAACCATATCAGAGTATAATCCCAAGGATCTCGTGTGCGGAAAACATAGTGTGATGCGCTGCGATCAAGCCGGCTCCTTTCCTTTGCAAACAAAGCACCTGAAACCAAAACTGTAAACCGTAAGCACGAAGCTTAGTGAGTTCCCCCATCATACCACATACCACATAATACCATCGGTATCTTTCAACCGATAACTGCCTTTGGTATCTTTCAACCGGTAACCGGGGACTATTTCACCCCTACCACTACCACATAATAACATATCATGATCATACTGTTAGGCATGCATGGGTACTATCTACCCCTTTGGTATCTTTCAACCGGTAACTATGGGCTATATCACCCCTACCGCTACTAACACATATGTCATAGCATCCTAGCACGTAAAGCATATCAGATAACAACACACCAGATAATTATCACAAAGACAATCATCTAACAAATAACTCCTACTAGTGGGTCGGCATTGTGGCCGTAGACCCACTCCTACTGGAAGGTAACTCACCTCACACTGCTAAAGTCCCACAGACTCGACCCCACACTACTGAAGTCCCGCAGACTCGGCCCCACACTACTGAAGTCCCGAAGACTCGACCCCAGCTGCTAGATGATAGATTCCCGATCTGTCAATATCAAAACATCACCCAATTAATAATTGGGTCCCAACACATAACCAATAGTACATTCTTTGGATAATTACTACATTACCCCCAAGCTTGGCTCATTCAAGCCAAAGGCCCAATCCATAGGCCCAAAGTCAATTAGGAATCAAGCCCAATACATGGCCCAATTTTCCAAATTGGTCCCAGGCCTATACATGGTCTTATTCTAAGTCCCAACATCATATAATCATTAAGGCCCAAACTATGGCCCATTTATGGCCCAATTTTCCAAATTGGGCCCAAACCCCTTACATGGGCCTTACCCTAGGCCCATTAAGTATTCTAGTCCATTTTCTTGACTTTGGCTGGCCTATTAATAACGCAATCATCAAGGCCCACTAGAAGGCCCAACAATACACCCATGTGAAATTAGAGTTTCACATAAGATGACAATTAGGGTTAAGTGTTTCTCACTTAATCCATTAAGTCCATCATTATTCTAAATAAGTCATACGGTGTGATTGGGCTTAATCACACAATTCCATTATTCCGATGGACCACAAGTGGGTCTCCATAAGTCCAAGCCCATAAATCCAATATCAGGGTTTTCTAAGCCCTAATTAGGGTTTCCAACCCATCTTAGCACAATATGCCCATTAGTTAAGTCCTTGGATCCAATAGGGTCCATTAAGCCCATTAGATACATGTTTGGGCTTTTATGCCCATTAAGCCTCATTGGGCCCATTAGGGTATCAAGGCCCATTAGTGTTTTAGTCCCTTGACCAAACATCCCCAAACTAGCAATCCCAAAACAACTAAGCACACCGCCACCCGACACGGCGGCTGGTGGCGGCAGGAGGCGGCAACCACCACCCTAAGGTGGTGGTTTTCAATTTCTTTCCATTATTCCAATTTTTACATTTTACAATGAACTCACGAAATAAACACACACTATACTAAATAAACACACACTAAAATATACCCACCCACGGTGGTTCATGGTGGCAGTCACCACCCTACAGTGGTGGCTGTGGTGGTTTCTTTGGATCTCCAGCGGCCTCATCCCATCACAGTACACGGACACACACATCTCAAGCCCGAAAAATAAATCCAACACTCACTGAGGTGGGTGGCGAAGGCAGTAGCACAAGAAAACTAGCAGCGACGGTCGGCGGTAGCAGCTCCATTATCGGCGGCAACCACCATGGCCGACCGCCATGGTGGTGTTTCGTGACTCCTCTTCGACAGAACCCACACGCACTCACGACCTCAACACAAACCCCAAACCACAGCGGTGGCTGACGGCGGAAAAAATGGCGTTAGCAGCAGCCTCACTGTGGAACAGTCACATGGCGGCGTCCACAAAGACAAAACCCCTCATCACAGCTCGGTCGGTCCTCCCACGACTGAAACGTCGGTCCCTAGGGTTTTCCCTGGTTACACACGACGCCCGGCGACGGGCTAGAAGAAGCTAAGGCGGGTGAGAAGAAAGAGAAGGAGAAGGGCGGCGGTTTCTGGTGGTCGTTGTCGTCAGCGGTTGACGATGGTGTTCCATCTTCGACACAGTGTCAACGCCGGTGGTTGGTGCTCGAACTCGTCAAGGTGGCAGTAGCCGACAATAGGGATACAAGGTCGGCAACATCTTGGGGTGGCGGCTAGGGAAGGGGAGGTATAAGGGTGGCGGCCGATGTTTTGTGTAGGGTTAGGGTTGTTGACGGGCAATCAACAGTTAAATACCCCGCTCCATGCAAACATATAGAGAAAATGATAGAACTAGTCCCTCTCTTTCCAATCTCTTCAAACAAAGTCCAATAATTACGATCTAAACCCTGTCCCTTCAACTCCTCTACAAATTAAGTCCAAATTTTACTAAACAGCCCCTTTCTCAACAAATCCTTTTCAAAATCAATCCATAATTTAACTTTTTAACCCCCAATTCTCATTTATGACATTTTTAGCCCTTCAAGACCATCCTTTGCTATATAATTATTTATTTTAGGGCTTCAATTCGTTCATTAATTTGTTTATTTATTTAATAAATAAAGGGTGTTACAACTCTCCCCCACTTAAATTAGATTTCGTCCTTGAAATCATTTCTTACCATTCCTTACTCGCCCAACCACTCTAGTAGCTGGGTCACCAACCTGGGCACACCCTAGCCCTCCCAGGGTAGCCATGACCAATCCTCGTAAAGCCCTAAAATCCGAAGGTGAACGAATTCCTCGCAACAAGATCTTGTCTACTCCATCTGGAGTCTGCTGTCTCGAGATGATTTGTATCCCTAACAGACCACTCATACTGAATCATTATCGCTGAGTCCAGTCTGTTTATCCCACAACCGACTACTTAACTTCCGATCACTTGCAGTTCCCAGTATAAAACAGGGTCACAGACCCAAATATCCTTTCGTATCACTTATACTTGGCTAAGGCTTTAAATAATCCCGCCGTGAGTGACTTGTCACTCCCCAATAAACCATTTATTCCGTGTGTACTTGCAACCTAAGACACAAGTACTAATACTGCCCAGACGCTGAAACTGCCCAAACACTGAACTGCCTGAAGCAGTATGTTGCCACATGGTTGATTTCCAAAATCTAACGAGACCTGCTTGGTCTCAATGCATTCACCAACCATCTGTAATACCGGGTTCCAGCCTAGCTACGGAGCCAGAGGACTCCCATTTAGTCGCCTCACACGACTTTTAAACAAAATCCTTCTTTGGAACTAGTTGACACTAGTTATCAAGCCACTGTGGCTCTAACAACCTCTTGATCTAACCGATCGGGTCCATGCGTCACATCCTGTCATCATCCAATCCGAGAATAAAAGTGATTGCTACCTAACCAATGGTAGCCTTTCATCACAAACGCCATTAAGCAGTCCATTACTTCCCTGATCTCATAATTGTAGTGACGTTCCTACAGTCTTATCACTGGCTCAACCAGATCTAATCCATCTGGGTAATACCGAAATCCAATATGTGGATTTCCATATCCTTACTGCTGCACCCGAACTAGTGGGTACTACTGTTCCTTCTGTGTTCTAACAACACGCTCATGCCATCTACCAACCTAGTGAATGCTACGGCTACACCCGCAGACTTACAGCACTCTATCACTATCTAGCTGCTGGTGAATGCTACGGCTACACCCGCAGTCTTACAACACTCTATCACTATCTAGCTACTGGTGAATGCTATGGCTACACCTGCAGTCTTACAACACTTCTCATGCTAACTAACCACTGGTGAATGCTACGGCTACCCCCGCAGTCTTACAACACCTCCCATACTAAATGATCGCTAGTGAATGCTTCGGCTACCCCCGTAGTCTTACAACACTTTCCATACCACCTGATCGCTAGTGAATGCTACGGCTACCCCCGTAGTCTTACAACACTTTCCATGCTACCTGATAACTAGTGAATGCTACGGCTACCCCCGCAGTCTTACAACACTTTCCAAACCGGGTCGAACACGCACTCGACCTAACCCTCAACTAAAATTTAGTCCTAACCAGAACTCTAACCTAGTTCCCGAAATCTGCTATCATGTGACCCCACTGTATCAATACCGCGCCCATGCCCGTGATCGAAGCGTCACGGTAAACCATGAAATCATCCACACCCTTTGGCAGGGTGAGAATCAGTGCCTCGCACAACCGCTGTCTGAGAGCCTCGAAGGATGTCTGTTGCCCAGGCCCCTAGGGAAGGGTCGTCGACTTCTTGGTCAGTCGGGTCAAAGGGCCCACAATTTCGGAGAAGTCCCATAAAAACTTCCGGTTATAACCCGCTAGACCCAGGAAACTCCGAATCTCGGTTGGAGACCTCGGAATCTCCCACTGCATCACTGCCTCTATCTTGGCCGGATCAACGAGAAGGCCCTTCTAGTTGACAAGGTGCCCAAGATATTGCACCTCGCGCAACCAGAACTCACAGTTGGAGAACTTTATAAAAAGTCTCTCCCCCATTTAGATTCGACTAAGTCTTTACATTACATGAGAATTGAAGGATTCCCAATCCTCCTCGCTTTCTAATATCCCACTGATGACAACCTGTGTCCACCCATGCTAGCGTTTAATCACCGATTAAACCTTGAGATCTCCCATCCTCGGAAACCTCGATGAGTACTCTTGAAATCTGATCCCCTTCTGCTGACATGACCAACCCCGCTCCCTGTAGCAGCCTAAACCCTTGGAGTGACAAACTCCCTCGTGTACCTTCTCGTACGCACTACACTAACTCAGCCCCTGTTGGCCTTTCACCCATTGATCATAAGTCATGGATCTCTTCCCGGTACCCTCTACTATACGCACCTAGCATGCACCTCTTTCCAGGGTGCTCCCAAATCGCTCCTGCATCTACAACTCTTGGAAATCATATCCTTCAGGGTCTGACACCCTGTCACGCTCACTAGCTCGCTTGCCAATGGCTAAGCTGCAACACTGGAACATCCTCTGTCCCCACACTGGGTCACAAACTCTTCCCTGAAGCTTCTTAGATTCTCCAAGACTCTCACTGATTCGAGTATGGATCCTGTGCTTTCAGTAGTACGGGACCAATACTAGCTTCCACACCTATCCATACTTTCCTCAGCAATCCTCTCGAATCCTCCAAGTCACTTCCTCAACTGGTACACCCAAGTCTCACCGAACCTCACTACTAACCCACTGAGCATATCCTAGGCTTTCCTAGGTTCCCGTGCTCACCCAGTCCTCAGTTGCTAAAGAACTTCCCACTAATGTCAACTAGCTACCTCATGAATATAGCCATTTGCGACTTAGCATATTCACTTAGTATCTAGCTCACATTACTAAGAGTCCCTCAAAGCACCAAGCAAGCAGCATTCAGACAATGGAAAATCTCACCAACATATTCCAATCAGATTAGTTTATCCTCTTGTTAGGGATCTATACTAGCATACGATTCTGAGGCTCACACAATCAGGCATAACCTAAACAGGCTATCCTATCACTAACTGATCAGTACTATCATCTAATTCAGCAAGCATATAAAGCAGGCACATGAGGCATCTCCCTAGATCCTTAGCCCTAGTCTAGCATGCAGTTCTCATAATCATATCATATCATAACACAACATGTATAGGTATTTTGGGAAAAACTTACTTGAGCTCGGCTGATTGCACGCATCACACACCTTGTCCTTTTCAAAGTTCTTTTCTCCATCCAAATTCTTTTCAAATTCTTTTTATAAAATGATTTTCTTTTGACAATTTTCATACCAAGCCCTCATTTTGAGTCCAGACACACCCAAGAGTGTGCCCGGATCCCTCAAACCAAGGCTCTGATACCAACTTGTAACATCCCAAAATTCAAGGCCAAAAATTTCATTTTTAATTAGGTTATTACATAAAACCAAAGTGTGAATAATCAAAATTTAATATTATGAAACCGTATCAAAGTATAATCCCAAGGATCTCGTGTCCGGAAAACATAGTGTGATGCGCTGCAATCAAGCCGGCTCCTTTCCTTTGCAAACAAAGCACCTGAAACCAAAACTGTAAACCGTAAGCATGAAGCTTAGTGAGTTCTCCCATCATACCACATACCACATAATACCATCGGTATCTTTCAACTGGTAACTGCCATCGGTATCTTTCAACCGGTTTTAAAATGGGGACTATTTCACCCCCACCACCATCACATAATAATATATCATAAACATACCGGTCACATACTAATATCATAGCATACTGATCACATACTAACATCATAACATATCGATCACATACTAACATCATAACATAATGATCACATACCAACATATCATAAACAAAGAGATAAGCCTGCATGAGTTCTGTATACCCCTTCGGTATCTTTCAACCGGTATCCGCCATCGGTATCTTCCAACCGGTATCCGCCATCGGTATCTTTCAACCGGTAACCGGGGACTATTTCACCCCCACCACTATCATATAATAACATGTCATAAACATATTGGTTCCATGATAACATAACCTAAACATACTGAATCACATAATGGCATATCATAACCATACTGGTCATTTAATAACATATCATACATGGGTTCTGTCTACCCCTTCGGTATCTTTCAACCGATAACTGCCTTTGGTATCTTTCAACCGGTAATCGGGGACTATTTTACCCCTACCACTACCACATAATAACATATCATGATCATACTTCTAGGCATGCATGGGTACTATCTACCCCTTTGGTATCTTTCAACCGGTAACTATGGGCTATATCACCCCAACCGCTACTAACACATATGTCATAGCATCCTAGCACGTAAAGCATATCAGATAACAACACACCAGATAATTATCACAAAGACAATCATCTAACAAATAACTCCTACTAGTGGGTCGGCATTGTGGCCGTAGACCCACTCCTACTGGAAGGTAACTCACCTCACACTGTTGAAGTCCCGCAGACTCGACCCCACACTGCTGAAGTCCCGCAGACTCGACCCCAGCTGTTGGATGACAGATGCCCGATCTGTCAATATCAAAACATCACCCAATTAATAATTGGGTCCCAACACATAACCAATAGTACATTCTTTGGATAATTACTACATTACCCCCAAGCTTGGCTCATTCAAGCCCAAGGCCCAATCCATAGGCCTAAAGTCAATTAGGAATCAAGCCCAACACATGGCCTAACTTTCCAAATTGGGCCTAGGCCTATACATGGTCTTATTCTAAGGCCCAACATCATATAATCATTAAGGCCCAAACTATGGCCCATCTATGGCCCAATTTTCCAAATTGGGCCCAAACCCCTTACATGGGCCTTACCCTAGGCCCATTAAGTATTCTAGTCCATTTGCTTGACTTTGGCTGGCCCATTAATAACGCAATCATCAAGGCCCAATAGAAGGCCCAACAATACACCCATGTGAAATTAGGGTTTCACATAAGATGAAGATTAGGGTTAAGTGTTTCTCACTTAACCCATTAAGGACTTAATCCATTAAGTCCATCATTCTTCTAAATAAGTCAAATGGTGTGATTGGGCTTAATCACACAATTTCCATTATTCCAATGGCCCACAAGTTGGTCTCAATAAGTCCAAGCCCATAAATCCAATATTAGGGTTTTCTAAACCCTAATTAGGGTTTCCTACCCATCTTAGCACAATAGTCCCATTAGTTAAGTCATTGGATCCATTAGGGTCCACTAAGCCTATTAGACACATGTTTGGGCTTTTATGCCCATTAAGCCTCATTGGGCCCATTAGGGTTTTAGTCCCTTGACCAAACATCCCCAAACTAGCAATCCCAACACAACTAAGCACACCGCCACCCGACACGGCAGCCGGTGGTGGCAGCCACCACCCTATGGTGGTGGTTTTCAATTTCTTTCCATTATTCCAATTTTTACATTTTACAATGAACTCACGAAATAAACACACACTATACTAAAGAAACACACACTGAAGTACACCCACCCACGGTGGTTCATGGTGGCAGTCACCACCCTACAGTGGTGGTTGTGGTGGTTTCTTCGGATCTCCGGCGGCCTCATCCCATCACAGTACACAGACACACACATCTCAATTCCGAAAAATAAATCCAACACCCACTGAGGTGGGTGGCGAAGGCAGCAACGACGGTTGGCGGCAGCAGCTCCATTATCGGCGGCAACCACCATGGCCGACCGCCATGGTGGTGTTTCGTGACTCCTCTTCGACAGAACCCACACGCACTCGCAACCTCAACATGAACCCCGAACCACAGTGGTGGCTGATGGCGGAAAAATGGCGTTAGCAGCAGCCTCACGGTGGAACAGTCGCATGGCAGCGTCCACAAAGACAAAACCCCTCATCAACAGCTCGCCTGGTCCTCCCAGGACTGAAACGTCGGTCCCTGGGGTTTTCCCTGGTTACACACGATGCTCGGCGACGGGCTAGAAGAAGCTAAGGCAGCTAAGAAGAAAGAGAAGGGGAAGGGCGGCAGTTTATGGTGGTCGCTGTCGTCAGGTGGTTGGTGCTCGAACTCGTCAAGGTGGCAGCAGCCGGCAATAAGGATACAAGGTCAGCAACATCATGGGGTGGCGGCTAGGGAAGGGGAGGTATAAGGGTGGCGGCTGATGTTTTGTGTAGGGTTAGGGTTGTTGATGGGCAATCAACAGATAAATACGCCGCTCCATGCAAACATATAGAGAAAATGACAGAACTAGTCCCTCTCATTCCAATCTCTTCAAACAAAGTCCAATAATTACCATCTAAACCCTGTCCCTTCAATTCCTTTGCAAATTAAGTCCAAATTTTACTAAACAACCCCTTTCTCAACAAATCCTTTTCAAAATCAATCCATAATTTATCTTTTTAACCCCCAATTCTCATTTATGACATTTTCAGCCCTTCAAGACCATCCTTTGCTATATAATTATTTATTTTAGGGATTCAATTCGTTCATTAATTTGTTTATTTATTTAATAAATAAAGGGTGTTACAATTGTATTATTGTATGCATGATTGTGGACCAATCAAAAATTAATAGAAAAACAATAATTAAATATATCAATAAGGGTAACTAGGCAATTTGAGAAATAACTTCCACAAATACTCCCTATACTTTTGCTAGTTACGTTGATTTTAACCTAATTCCCCCCTTTTATATACGGCCTACGACTGATCTGATGAATCTTCATCACCCATGTAGGATCAATCTTCATCACCGGTTGAAAACTCCTTCACGTCGACCATCCAATCGACTACTAACCTAATTTCCCGGCAACGATGAAGAAGATACTGAAGAACCCCTCTCCCGTCGTTGAAGATGCCATCACCAAATCCAAAAAGAGAACACGAAAGGTCTCCCAATCGAAACCGCAACCATCGTTTACCATCGGCGACATAGAAGATTTCCAATTTAAGGAAGACGAAGTTAATGAAATTAGGGCATCCTTGTTGAAATGGTACGACGTTAACCAGAGAGACCTTCCATGGCGAAGGATCAACGATTCCGATGATGAGGACAAAGATAGAAAAGGTGGGTTTCGGAAATCATGCTTCAACAAACAAGAGTTCAAACTGTTGTAAACTACTTCAATCGGTGGATGGAGAAATGGCCGACTGTTCATCACCTAGCTCAAGCTTCCATCTCAGAGGTAATTTAAGTTTTAGAATTTCAAATTTTTTGTTTTTTTTTAAACTAAATGCTTTTAGTTTTACTTTTTGCAATTTCCCTCAACCCCATACTGACTGATATAAAGGAATAAGTTTTCATCAAAACTTTATCTCATTATTTGAATCCAGTTACACTCTTTTAAAATTTAAGAACTCAACTTCTCAGTTCCCTCATCTATGTAACTCAGTTTCTGTTTGATAATTGATACAATTGATAGTTTGTTTGATTGGTTGATAATGATACACCATCGATGGTATTAATTATTTTCCCATGTCTTCGCTTCAAACTTCCATCTAAGCATGAATAATTTTAGGGGTTTTAAACTTGGTTGGAATCCGAATTGGATTGAAAGATTTGTTTAGTGGGCAGTAGGCAAATTGGCTTTCAATTAGAACCGATATGAAAGGGTTTCAATTAATATATTAGACTTAGAATTTTAATTTTGAGTTGTTTGACTATATTTCATTTTTAGTTATGTTTGAATTAGAATTGTACAAGTCTAGAACGATTAGTAAAATACATAGATGCTTTGATGCTTCTTTCATCTGGAATTAATTTGTTTATGTAGATGATTCAATGAATGATATTGGTGAGATTCCAATTCTATTGGAATGGAATTACGAGTTCCAATTCTGTTGGAATTAAATCATGAATTCTAATTCTGTTGGAATGGAGTATGGATATTTTCTCACTGATTTATGCATGTTCTACAATTCTTGTTTATTGGTTTTGGTGCAATTCACAAGTCCACATTTTTTTCCAAAGGAATTTAGTTTTTTATTTTTCATTTGCTAATGTATTATTGGAATCTAAACTACAATTTTGTTTTGTTTTCACAGAAGTTGATGCTTGAAGAACGAACCACAAAATTGAAAGTGATTGTAAGCAACATTATTCTTTTAGAATGTATTAGTGTCGTTGTTAGATTTTGATGTTTTCTTTCCCGTTTTAAAAGTTTTTTTAGTTTTATTCTTTAACAATAAATGTACTTTTTAACAATTGTTACCCGTATTCTATAAGAAATAATGTATTTTTTGTTTTTATAAGAAATAATGTATTTCTATAAGCTAGTTGATTCTTCGCGTTTCGATCTCCATCACTAGGACACCCAATTTCACCCACTATGATTCCCATATTTATGAATCCATTCTTTTGTATGGCCCAGACGAGGGTATCGTAGTTGGCATCGAACATATTTGTGTAGGTGGTGCCGCCTTCGTTCACCAAAGTTGCGTTTCTGTAGAAGAACGCGTATTACATCGAAAAATTGGAGTCGATGTAGAGGCTTATGAAGGGGTAGATGTTGACAGTGAATGGAGATCCATTTTCGTTTAGGAATTTGGTGAGTTGGATCATCTAATCTCGCAGAATCCTTCATTACACGTCAATTGAACGAGACTGGAGGGATATTGTGAATGTGGATGAAAGAGGCAATAGGGTTTTAAACAAAGTAATTGTCTAAATTAAAGGATAGATGGTTTAATTAATTATTTATTAAAATTAAATAATACTTGGCCCATATTATTAATCAAAAAGATCTTTTGTATATGCAAAAGATCTTTTTGAAATAAATAATCAACTACAATATACATAAAGTCAGATAATATCATATCTATGTAAGACATTAATATATCAGTTGAACTGAGGCTTATGGAGATTAAACTATGGCCTTTTTTGGATTATTTATTTAAAGTATTAATTAGTATATTGCGGTTTAATGCATTTTAAGTGTTTAGATTAAATACAATAAAAAATGTTGATTGATTTAAATAAACAATGTTTGATAAGCTATCTAACTTAATAGAAAATTCTTATCAAACAGGAAACAATTTAACCAATTATCTTTGTTCTAAACACACACAAAAAAAACATATATACATTAAATCGTAGTTTTGTTTTGTTTTTACCAGCAATGCAAATACCATTATACTCTTTTATCTGGTCAACTTTTTTTTTTAATCTTATAAGCAAAATTTGTTAAATATTTAAAAATAATCTATCTATTTATTGTTTTATGATATGGTGTGACTTGTGAGTATGTTCGGCAACGAGCTATTAAATTTTTTATAAACTTTCAGTTAAAAAAAAAATTTAAGAAAATTGTCCCATCAATAATAAGAACTTAAAACTTTTATTTTAAATAAAAAAATCAAAAACTATTTCAAGTTTTTAAGCGTACAACTAATAGACGTCTTTAAGCCAACGCTAATATTGTCAAACATACCAATAAGCCATCTTTAAATATGTTTTGGTATCCCAAAAACTAATAGACGTCTAAAACACTAAAATCATGATACATAATAAATTAATATAGAGTTAAAATTGGTAGACTTTGGTAAAAAAAAAAAAAAAAAAAAAAAAACGAAGATGGAGTTAGTTACTGTTCTCCATCCCTCTTTTTTCTTCTCCACTGACAATAGGAATACCCTGCACACTTCTTCTCGCACGCACGCATACTCTTAACACATACTCTCTCTCTAAACCCATATGGATATGATAAGAGCCACGGCAGAGTTGCAGACCCAAAGACACGAAAAACCCTAAATTCCATTTTTATTTTAATCTTTCAATCGATTGATAGTACAGATATTATTAATTTCTTGATTCTCCGAATCCCCATAAACGCCACCCCATCTCCAACTCCTATATATAGACACATATCTCATTCGTCATCACACCAAAACCAAAGCCAAAACGCCAGTTTGCCTTTTTCCGACAGCCGTGTGCGGAGGAGGTGCTACTTAAGTATACTGCTATGGAGTTTTTCACACACCATTTTGATAACACTGAAGCTTGTTTGCCACCTGGGTTTAGATTCCATCCGACTGATGAAGAACTCATCACTTGTTACCTTCTCCGAAAAGTCCTCGACGGCAGCTTCACCGGCCGGGCATTCGCCGACGTTGATCTTAACAAATGCGAACCATGGGAGCTTCCACGTACGATTCAACTTATTGATCGACACTCACACACAGCTCACGCATTTTGTAACTTTTTTTTTTAGGGTTTTTGTTTTTTGGTACAGAAAGAGCGAAAATGGGGGAGAAAGAATGGTACTTTTTCAGTCTCCGGGACAGGAAATACCCAACTGGGCTGAGAACTAACAGGGCGACGGAGGCCGGCTACTGGAAAGCCACCGGAAAAGATCGCGAGATCTACAGCTCCAAGACTTCTGCTCTTGTGGGGATGAAGAAAACCCTAGTTTTCTACCGTGGTAGGGCTCCAAAAGGGGAGAAAAGCAACTGGGTGATGCATGAATATCGTCTTGAAGGCAAATTTGCCTACCATTTTCTCTCTAAAAGCTCCAAGGTACCTTCAAGAACTTCATCACCTCATTCTAGCTAGGGTTTATATATACTTCATGTCATCCACAAGAATTTTGATTTTGCATGGTGTGTTTTGTGTTAGTTATTTTAGTTAAAGGTTGTATTAAATGCAAGATTTTTAACGGTTAAACTGCTCTTTGCTTGCATTAAAATTTAAAAGTCTTTCTTTGTGGCTTGTGTACACACTGAACTGAACAAGCATTAAAGATTTAAATTTTAAAGTTTGTGTTTTTCTTTTGTTATATATACTACTGTTTGTTCTTGTTCTTGTTCTTGTTTTGGGTTTTTGATACATCTTATTGGTAATTAATTAATCAGGATGAATGGGTGATCTCCCGTGTTTTCAAGAAAAGTGGTGTTGGATCTGTCGGCGGCGCCGGCAGCGGCAGCGGCAGTGGTAGCGTTGGCGTTGGGAAGAAGTGGTTTAGCGGTGGGATAAATATCGGGAAAGAAGCCAGCTCCTCGTCGGCGGTTTCGGGCTCACTACCACCGTTACTCGACTCCTCCACCTACGTTCCCGGCGAACAAGAAAGCTTCTCCTACGACAGCAACGCCGCTTCAAAAGAGCACGTGCCCTGTTTCTCCACTGCCTCAACTTGCACCTTCGGCCCTCAGCCTCTCTTTGATTTCCCACCGCCGGAGCCTCTAACACCCACCTTCGATCCCACCGCCATGTGCACACCAAAGAATCCCGGCGTCTCGGTCTTCCCTAGCTTGAGAACATTGCAGGAAAATCTTCAGCTTCCGTTCTTTTACTCATCGGTGGCGCCACCATTGCATGGCGGAGAAGCAAGCAACTACGGGAGTTCTTCCGGTGAGAACTGGATGCAGCCATCATCGTCACAGACAGAAAATCAGAAGCCTGGCCCCACGGAGCTTGACTGTATCTGGAGCTTCTGATCAATGGACGGCGGCGGCCTTAATTATCCATAGTTGATCGATTTTATGGTCCTTTCGTTGTCTTTCAAGAATTGAATGTGAGAAATTAATATCGTAGTACGTTTAAATCTGTTGTACGCTTGTATGTTCTTGTCATTTTAAAGATTTTCTCTATTATGGAGTTATGGTGGGCGCTTTGTATTATGCAATATGTATTGTACTAAGTCATCAAATGTTTCTATCATCAGTCTATTTATAATGATCTTCTACCATTTAATGTTTATGACCACAAACTGTTTATCTATTAATAGATCATCATCATCATCATCATAAAAATAAAGAATCCAATATGAATGAGGTAGGAAGATGTAGATGTAATCTTCATGCATGTGTTACAAACTAATAGGGTTTTTCTGGTTAATTAAGCTGTTTTATTTTGACATGATATATAAGCAAGTCTTGTTTTCAAACCTAGACATGTTACCATGATCATGGTGTTCCATGATTATCTCTCATGCTATTAGCATGAAACTTTAAATCAGTATGATGGGAGATCGAGAAGGTATTGATTTCCAATGTTTGATTAAGGTGATTTGATCAATAGTTAAGGTTCATCGATTTTAGTTTGTAAATACTGTGTTTATAGTTGTTAAATCATGTGTCAGTTTGAGCTATTATCAAAATAATGATTATCTGGACACAGAGTACTGTTTCAGTCTACTTAGAGGATCTAATATGATCAACCTATCACAGACATTTTACTTGTGAAATACTAGTGTTTTGCTAACTTTTATTTTAACAAACTTATTGTCACAAATAATAATACTAATGCTTCAAAAGCTTTTAAAATGTTAAATAATTATCCTCGTCTATATATAAATGTTTCATAAAATCACTTCCTTTAATTTGTCATTTTTAATTATACTACAAATTTTTCAGTAATTACTTGACTTTAACATTTAATTAAAGACATTTTTTCATAAAACTATTGTTTTTTAGATTCTTTTCTGGTTTAAACAATAAATATTTATCGTGTAAATTAGAACAGTGATAGTTTTTTATTTATTAAGAAAGAACTACATAAAATTTTCAATTTTGTAAAATAACAATAGTTTGAAATTTATTCAATTTAAAATTTTAATGAAATTTTTATTATTTATCCATTATAAACTTCAACTTCAAATAAAAATCAACTTTAACTAGCTAAATATTTTTTGGTTGTTTTTATAATTAATTGCTAAAAACAACTCACAATGGTTTTTCTTGAGAAAAAATAATGGTAAAGAAAAGAAATATATTTGAGAGGTTTAATAAAAAAAAACAAAGTAAAATGGATTTCCTAGAATTTGGTTATCCATCGATAAAAATAACAAAATTATCATCTATATAGTGTTATTGTATCTCATATTATTACGAAACGATCTTGTGTGCTTTTATATAAGTGGGAGCATCCATATTCTCCATAATGGCTCTTTTCATTAGTTAATATGAAGCTTCATTAGAACAACCGAATTAAATTATATTATCTCAAAATCATCATATAAGGAATGATTTAGCCAAATTGAATTAAACAGGTTTATTATAGTACTATATCTAACATTTTAAATATATAGAGTTAAGTTGTGTAAAATTATTATAGTATATCTAACGTTTTAGATAGATGCAAAAACGAAACCGTATGTATACTCATGGGACACATTTAATGGGTGGTTGTGGTAGGTATAAAAATGAAAAATAAAAAGGGGGAAAAAGGGAAGTAAGAGGGAAGTAAGGGGGGTTGAGTTCAGGTATTCACATGGAGCTAGGGAACCCTATGGAGAGTAGGGGTGGATACTATAAATATAATTATAAGATGAGGGGGAAGGGACATATTTATTTTCACTTAATATATGACCCCACTCTACTACTTACAAAATTACCCTATTACCCCCTCTTTGATTTTACAATACACACCGACCCAATCTTACTGTGCCCCTGCCACCATCCCTCTTATCTTTTTGTTTTTTCTATTTTTCTTTTTTTTTTTTTTATAATGGAATTTCTATTAATTGCAGGGGTTTTTTTAGATTTTTCAATTTAATCTATTTAAACTCTCATAAATATTTATAAGCGATATCAAACTATAAATTGATAAATTGAATAAGCAACACTGAACAGACAAACACCGATGAAAGGGTTAAATAAGAAAACGATTTGATTCTTTTAGTAATTTCTTCAATGATTCAATCCTCCTTTTCAACAAGTTTAAATGATGACTTGTATGTTTATATTTTATATATTTATATAATCTAAATTTAACAAATTAAATATTTTATATAATATTCACATTAAAAGTATAATTTTTCCTGATCAAATAATTACAAAAATTGTTACATCAGTTAGTAGACTTAATGTAGGTATTTTGATTTGTTTTCATTAAATATTTATTCTTTTAAAGAAATTTGTTACGAGGACAGACTATTTGTATTATATAATTATTTATCATAATCCAGTTGTACCCGATTGAGTATGACGTCAAGTACCGGATTGTTTCTTTATTATATAACTTTTAATATGTTAAAATAATTAGAGTATGTATTTTTAACTATACAATCAATGTTAGAACATCTATGTATTTTCTTTAAAAATAGATTTTGTTTTCGATAGTTAGTGTATTTTATATTGATATACAAAATCACATAAGTGACTAATTTGAAGAGAGAATCTTCAAGCTTCAAATTTTTACTTTAATAATAGTAGTTTTAACCTAAAAGTCAATCCATATTAAAATTTCACTTATTTATATTTCTTAGCATCAATATGTTTGGTTTTTAGTGTTCTAACATCCAACAAGATTTTAAGAGCTTTAAAATATTTATGGCGTTAGCTTATAGGAAAAAAAATGATTTGCGACCTTAAAGCTTTTATTTTAGATAAAAAAAATTTAATTCAAAAGCTATTTCACCTGTTACTTTGATAGTTTCTTCTTGGGTTTTAAGCTTTTGTTATATATATTACAGTCATATTAAATATTTCGTAAAGCTTATAATTATTATTTTGAACACTTCTTACAAATAAAATTAACAGCTTGAGCTTCCGACTTCTATTTTCATCTATCAGGTCCAGCTTCTATTTACTAGTTTACAACTTTAAGATAACAGTAGATTTTGCCAAAAACATATGCTTTTGTTTTATCCTATCTTTTTGTTTTAATTACAAAATAAAATCAAATATAAAACTTGCAGGAAAAAAATAGCTTTTTACAGAATTTGTAAGGCTGGGAAGTCCATCATCAAACTTTTCGAAATTTCTTTTTACCGTTTTCTCTAATAAAGCACGTGGGACCCACCCAACGTGTATCCTTGTGCCACGTGTGTCAGACTAAGATACGACCCAGATATGGGCCTTTTGAGTATTGGGCTAAACTGGGCCGTATATTCAGTCTATGGTTAAAGGTATGAAAAGTTTGTTGCCATTTATGGGTTTGAACCGGGCCCATTTCTTTGCACGCCGGTTACCCGATTTCGTTAGGCTTTTTGTATTTTGGTGATGATGAGGATCCGCCCCAAAGTTTCGGGTTTTCTATTTATATTTATATTCTGTTTCTGTCAGACAATATAAAAACAAAACTGTACACATCAAAAGTCGGGTTTTGTTTACCCATTGGATATGTTAAGTGTCCAATGATATTATGAGTTATTCCATTGGAAACATATAATTAAGGTATAATCTAAATTTAATAACAATACTCAACATATAATTTTATATGAAAACCGTTTAAAATATCAAATCGAACCCGACCATTTCGTATGTGTTTAGAATAACCATTTTGACGGGGATAACAATGAGCAAATGAACCTTGTTGGATATGCAATGATGTGTTCTATTTTCGAACAATGAAGTAACTAGTAAAATGATTGTGCATTGTGATGTATCCGAAAACAGGATATAATTTTTAAGGAAAAATAGTATGATTTGTTTCTTTTAACTCACAAAGAGATTAATAATATGGATAATCATTTTAAGATATAAAATACTAGCGGTAAACAAGATTTAGGATATTGACCTTCCAAATAGATTTTTAAAAGTTTGTATTCGGAAATTATTTAAATATTTTTTTTATTTGGTTATATAATGTAATAGAAGACATATATTAATATATAAAAAAACAATACAAATATATCAAAACATTTACATGTTGTTATAAAAAAACAAAATCCTCCAGATATTTCTCCTTTTCAAAGATGCCAAAACCTCTTCTAGCGACTCATAACATTGGGATAATAACTTAAGAGGGTAATAACGTTTCCTGTTTGTCCATTTTAGGTCTTTAACGTATTTTTTGTGCGTATTACACCATTAAGGTTATTATAACCGTTTACAAATAGTCCTTTTAACAGGAAGAAGCCGGTAAAAGGATTATTTATAAACGGTTATAACAACCTTAATGGTGTAATATACACAAAAAATACGTTGGTGACCTAATATGGACAAACGGGAAACGTTATTACCCTCCTAAGTCATTATCCCATGAAACTATAAACCCCTATAATAAATTTTTACTTTTTAAATAAGAAACTTATAGGTCTTGGGGTTGGTAGTTTGGATGTTTTTAACCTCGGCCTTCTTTATAAATGAAAGTGGCGGTTTCTTAATGACAATGGAGCTCTTCGGGTTTAAATTGTCAAATTTTGTCATGGGGAAGGTGGTGGTTTTCGGAAGATTCGAGAATAGGAATTGGAGGGGGTGTTTGGCAAAAGATTGTAGGATCCATTAATTACCTCCATGAGAATGGTTATATTCCTTCTAATTACATGTATAGAGTGGTGGAGGGTGAGACTAAAACGAGGTTCTAGAAGGATGTTTGGTGCTTGGATATTCCTCTTAGGGAGCGGTTCGGGAGGCTCTTTGCTTTGGCCTTTAATCAAGATGCTCGAGTAAGTGAATAATGGGATCCGGAGGGATGTAATTTTCATTAGCGTTGGGGATTAGAGGAGGGGATGAATCGACCCAATTTGATTATCTTGTAGAAGGATATTTGGTGCTTGAATATTCCTCTTAGGGAGCGGTTCAGGAGGCTCTTTGCTTTAGCCTTTAATTAAGATGCTCGAGTAAGTGAATAATGGGATCCGGAGGGATGTAATTTTCATTGGCCCCTCCTCTAATCCCCCGACGCCAATGAAAATTACATCCCTCCGGATCCCATTATTCACTTACTCGAGCATCTTGATTAAAGGCCAAAGCAAAGAGCCTCCCGAACAGCTCCCTAAGAGGAATATCCAAGCACCAAACATCCTTCTAGAACCTCGTTTGAGTCTCACCCCCCACCACTCTATACATGTAACTAGAAGGAATACAACCATTCTCATGGAGGTGATTAATGGATCGTACAATCTTTTGCCAAACACCCCCTCCAATTCCTATTCTCGAATCTTCCGAAAAACCACTACCTTCTCCATGACAAAATTTGACAATTTAAACCCGAAGAGCTCCATTGTCATTAAGAAACCGCCACTTCCATTTATAAAGAAGGTCGAGGTTAAAAACATCCAAACTACCAACCCTAAGACCTATAAGTTTCTTATTTAAAAAGTAATAATTTATTATAGGGGTTTATAGTTTCATGGGATAATGACTTAGGAGGGTAATAACGTTTCCCGTTTGTCCATATTAGGTCACCAACGTATTTTTTGTGTATATTACACCATTAAGGTTGTTATAACCGTTTATAAATAATCCTTTTACCGGCTTCTTCCTGTTAAAAGGACTATTTGTAAACGGTTATAATAACCTTAATGGTGTAATACGCACAAAAAATACGTTAAAGACCTAAAATGGACAAACAGGAAACGTTATTACCCTCCTAAGTCATTATCCCCATAACATTACTAAGGACCAATTTTTAATTCAAAATAAAATGTGATAGCTAAATTCCTGACTTAAGAAGGTGTTGCATCCCTTACTTTTCCTTTTTTTTTCGAGAACTTGATTCAAGCAAGGCTTTATTTTCGAGTATCAAGTGTTGTGGATGTTTAGTTTCTCATTATATGAAACAATGTCATGTTGTGTCCGTAGTCTCATGAGGTACTTCTTGAAGTTGACATGCAGGAAGAGATATCTTATGAAGATGGTTTGTCAACCACCTAAAAGTCGTCCGTTAAGTAAATGTTAGTCACAAAAAGAAGTTAACTCTTCTAATAATTGCACATGTGCTCAATGTGTTTACACTCTTGAAACGTGTAGTTGCGAAAACGTCTCATCGAAACCTGAAAATTTTGAAAACTATTCATCCAAATATCTTGGCTTTGATGATGCAATTATTTTTCCTGTTGTATATAAGATTACGATTAACATAGACCAACAATTACACTCATAATATATGATGTATGATTTACGGTATATAAGATATTAATCAAAGTTTTAAATTTATAAAACATATTTTATCGCAACTAAATGGTAACACACACTAGACAATGTACCTAATCGTGTAATAATATAGTTTTGGTATGACTCTGTGTCGAACAAAGGGTAACGAGAATGATTTTTAATGAGATAATTGCACTATTAATTAAAATAATTACAAAACGGTAAATTAAGTGTTTTATTTAAACTAAATTAAACTTGAACTGAAACTAACAAACGAAAGCAAAGAACTTAAATAAAATAATAACTTTTTAAGTACTTCCACGTAGATCTTAAAAGCAAAAAAATGTTAACCTTAATAGGAAAAAAAACACACGACGTTTAGATAGAACTTCTACAAATCATATATTCATCAACAAAGGCATGGACATATGCTACAAAAAACTATCAAAGACCAAACCGACCTATCTCGCATCACAAGCAAAATAACTCAGACCCACAAAAACCAAAGATTGTAACGTCCAAAAAATTACAAAGAGGTTTTTCATTTTTTTTTGAAATAGTTTAAACAGTAAAAAAAATTACTTAAAATCCATAAGTGGCATTCATTTGTTCGAAACCATAATGTTATCGGAGTTGAAATTACAAAACAGCGGAAACGAAAATCTTCAATGTGTGTGTAGTCCCGTCAAGCTCTTCTCAAGAACAACCTGCAAAAAAATTTATCTACAACTATAAACATAAAGTTTAGTGAGTTATCAGTATACCACATATTATGGGCGTGTTTGGCACGGAGCTTTTGGAAGCGTTTGGGAGCTTCTAGCTTTTAGCTTTTGATAAAAGGCTCTAGTTTAAACAAAAAGCTTCGTTTGACAGTACGAGCGTTTAACTTTTAGTTTTAACAAAACGCTCCGATTCTAAAAGCTACTTCATGTAGCGTTTAACAAAACGCTCCTGAGCTTTTGAAAACAATTTCCATAATTACCCTTAAAAATATATATAATATATTTATTTATTTTTAACCAATTGTCCTTTTATGTAGTTTTATATATTTCAAAAGCTTCCAGCTACTTTTGCCAAACATTCATATAACAAATAAAAGCTACAGTTTCCCACTACCAGCTACCAGCTACACGCTACCAGCTAACCGCTACCCGCTTCCAACTAACAGCTATTTTTGCCAAACACGCCCTATATTATATATACAATGCGTCCACACAAAATCCTTGGCACTAACACCGACCTGCCAACTCTCCTATCAACAGACATATAACATACATAATAATCATACATAAAATAACAAGTCTATCCTAACCTCGAGCAAATGCTATGGGCCAAATCATAGTCTTACAGTCACTTCATGCCATGAGAAAAATCATGGTCTTTCCTTGTAATGCAAGGGGCTAAATCCTGGTCTTACATACAAATGTTAGGGGCCATATGTTGGTCTTTCATATAATTTCCATGGGTTAGATTCTGGTCTTTCATATAATTGTTAAGGATCAGATCCTGGTCTTTCATACAATACATATAAAGTCATATGTGGTTAGAGATCAGATAGACAGTCGGCCAGATGGTCCACCTTAAAGCAATAAATCAAACAAGAACCTGTTGGATTAGTGTCTAAGTCCATAACTATTTTTGTATGTACTTGACCCGATTATGAGCATGGTCCTTTTGGGTTACCTTCACCGTAGCAATATGTAGGATGATTTAAGGAGAGAAAGGTTTAAATATGATTTATTAATATATTATGAGAATAATATATTAAAGGAGAAATCATATTGTTTAATTAATATTAGTCAAGAATTAATTAAGAGTTAATTTTGTGGCTAAAAGAGATTAATTAAATTTAGGGGACTGGACTGCAATTATTGGATAATTGAGTTATTGGGCTAAGGAATGCTAAAGGAATAAGGGGTGAACGAAATTATGATGGGAGCCCATCATATTTTCGTCCATGGCCTTATCTAGAAGGTTCCATGGGCTGCTTAGAATTTAAGCTGTCCATTAGGGTTTTGACTGAAACCCTAGCAGCCCACACAAGTATATAAAGGACCCCTTAGGCTCCAAAAATGTGGATAACTGATTCTCTAGGGTTTCTAGTCGTTTTTGGGCAGCCTCCTTTCTTCTCCTCTTCATCCAAGTTGCATAAGGTGTTTGTGACTCCATTAGAGGTGCAGCACTTGAGGCACTAAGCTTTTGAAGCCAATCCAAGCAAGGAATTGATTGTTATTGCTATATAACAATCAAAGGTAATTCTATAAACCCTAATTCAGTTTATAATATGTTAGATCTAAGGTTATTAGTCTTGGATTCATAGCATGTACAATAGAGAAACCTAGATCCAAGCATTAGGGTTTGTATGAGCACATAGGATTGTTCTTATGCCTAAAACCCATCAGTGGTATCAGAGCCTTGATTGGTTTCTGTTGTATGTGATGCTGTGTGGTATTATTTACTGAAAAACGAGTTTTTTGCCTCTGCCCGACTCAACTCGGCGAGTCAGTATCTGGACTCGGTGAGTTGGCCCTACTCGGCGAGTCAGTGCGTCAGGCAGAGGGTATTTCAGGATTTAGCTGTTGTTTTGACTTGGATTTGATGCTTAAATTGTTTTATGAAGTTAAAATTCGAATTTTATCTTAATTATATGTTTATCCTTGCCAAAACAATAGATAATTTCAAATCTTTTAAATATTGGTTGTTTATGTGATAAATATGGATTATTTAAAGTTATTTGGTAATTATCTAATGACTAAAATAAGATTAGGTCAAATATAGATAATTATGTAATTAATTGTTTAATTTGAATTATTTGTTGTTTGATCCCTAATGTTTTGAAATGTTTCAAAACTTGCCCTCAAGTTTTGGAATTTAAAAGTTAATTAAAAGTTTAATTTTGAAATGTTAAATTCTAAAACCTTAGTAATTTGAAAAGTTCAAATCACACCTTTATGGTTTTATTAATAAATTAAAGTGTATAATTAAAAGTGATTTAAGAAACCCATAAAGTTTCGGTTTACATTTAATTAAATTAAAAGTATAATTTTACTAAATTAAACCACCTAGTATTTTAAAAGTGTAAAATACACCCTATACTATATATAACATTAAAAGTCTAATATTATATATATGTATGAGTAAACAGTCAGTCTTATCGTTAGTAGGCCTCATTCACGAAGCTGGTCTATAAGGAGTGTTTAAGGAAATTACCTATAAAATGGTGATTGAATGGGTATCCACTCTTACCCACCGCACTCTTGACTAGTGGAGGGTCGTTAGCCGAACGGGTAGGATAGGACAGAAACCTTCCATTATAAGTATAATGAAGTACAAAGTAACTAAATGCTTTTTCAAATTCCCAAATCATAGTTACTTTAGGCAAAATGTGAATTTGTATGCTAACCCATGGAATTTCACTTCATACCCTTGTCAAACGTTAGTGGAGCGTGTGTGGTTAACCGGCACACTAATTTGGGGATGACATTGGTGGCGAAGGGTGGCTCGATGCTTATCATAGATCAATGGAGCGTGTGTGGCTAACCGGCACATTGATTAGGTGATAGTAGCATTGGGCGCACCACGTGATTTGTATGGTTATTCACACCTTGTTTGTGATCCTCGGCATCCCAGTCACAAATAGTAGGGCATAATCGAGATTAAACATGCCATTGAAAAGTTCAATGAATCTCAAAAGATCTAGGAGTTTCAATTCATTTAAAACTTAAACTTCTTTTTCGTTTTTCATGGTGGAAATTGGTAAATCGTCATTTACCTACCTTCAAATATTTTGCAACTAGATTACAGCATCCCTCTTCTAGGTTGTAGAGTATTGTGTTGGATCCTAGCTTGATGTTTCATTTGGGTGTTGCATCAAGAATTCTAATCAACTTAACTTGAATTTTCTCCCGTTTTGTAGATGTCTACATCTTACAATGGTCTTCCCAAATCCTTTGGAACAAGCTTTCCAAATGAAGATGACGTTCCGAGATACAATCAAGGAAATGAGAGTCATGCTTCACTTCCTCCACCTCCTCCAATTGTTCTCCCTGACCCACAAGTTCAAAGGCTTGAAAAGTTCAAGCTCACTCAAGCCCTTTTGGAGAGTAAACACGAAGATGGGAAACCTGTGTGTGCACACGTCTTAGAGATGAAGTCACACATTGATAGGTTAAGCATGTTGGGTGTCGAGATTTCGAGCGAGTTGGCTGTTGACTGGGTTCTTCAGTCACTTCCTGAATCATATAGTGAGTTCGTTAGAGAGTACTATATGATGGACCACGACGTGACCCTAATTGATCTCACCTATTTGCTTATAGCTGCTGAATCAACAATGAATTGGCGTGCTGGTCAAGCAAATTTGTCTAGTGAATTAAACTCCCAAACTACAATGGACATTAGCAACATTGGAAGTCCAAAAAGAACTAAGTCTGTGATTGTCCGATGTGCTGTGCCAAAGGAGTCCATTTGCTTTTATTGCCAAGAGAAGGGGCATTGGAGACGAAGCTGCCCTAACTACCTGAAAGATCTAAGAGATGGGAGAGTCAAGACGTATGGCTCTACTTTAGGTGAAATCCATTGTCTAACTCTTTTGAGTTCCTATTCTAGATTCTTAATACATGATGTGATAAGATTACATTTTGATGTTTTGTAGGATCGAAGAAAAGAGAGGAAGCTTGAGAAAAGAAGTGAGTTGAATCTAATCATGAAGAAATGGATTTCGATCGCATTACTTGAAGAATGGATTCTTGAGCTACTACTTGGAGTTAGAATAGATTGTTAAGAAATATGTAATAACATAGTTTTTCAATTGAACTGCATTGTAAGGACAAAATTTTTTCCGCAATAAAATGAATTTTGATTTTATCTTATTTATTTATCCTTGCGATGGCATGTATGAAAAATTGATGTTTGAATGTTTCTATTATTAGCAATAATGGATTTGATTCTTAATTGTATTATTTGTGGAAGTGTCAAGAGTTTACCAAATAGGGAGAGTTTCTCATTCCCCAAGTTTCAAGTGGACAGAAACTTGGAATCATGCAATGTGTATTGTATGATGAATGAAAAACTTTCACATTTGGGGAATTTAGGCTAATTCTTTAACAAAGTGTCAATTGAAGGACTAAGAGATCAAGTACACTAGGTTGTGCATTGATCAAGTCCACCACAAGAGTGACAAAGATATTCGTCATGATTTACTAAAGTTTAGTAAATATGATTATACTTATAAGATTAAGTGTAATTCTAAGTTGATTGAAAGAGTTTCAATGAATAGTAGAACGAATAAAGAAGAATCAAGTAGGCAGAAAGATAAAAGTTTCTCTATTCTTAGAGTCAAGATTGTGACAAGTTTTAAGTAGGTTTGTAACACTCATCAAATGTGAAATTTGGAAAAGTTTTCTTATTCTTGCACATTTGAAATTGGTAAGTTGTGCTGTCTTGGATAAGACAAAGACCAACTAGGACCAATTATGTGAAGTGTTTTGTCTTGATAAGAACTACACTAACTCTTGAATATTTGGTTTGTCAAGAAATGTTTCTTGACAAGAGAATCTTATATGTCAAGGAGTCAGTGGGAGTCTTAATGGTCTTGAAAGGTTTCAAGAACAGGTCAAGAATAAACCTTATCGATCATCACTAGCACACGACTTGAGGTTTACAACCTATCGTGCTGACATTTTTTTGTTTCTGTGCCATTCCAATTGAGTTAATTGTGTATGTGAGTTCTATGAGTTCTCATTTGAATGCATACTAGCGCCTTAGTCCATGGAAAGTACATTGATATGAAAGGACAAGGTACTAAATTACTTGGAAGACATGGTGGGCACTCGTGTTACCATAAGGCGAGAAATCAAGATTAAGAAAGTTCAATCCATATGAGTTTGGATTTGTCACAAACTTTGGTTTTGGCAAATTCACATGGATAGGAACTCATACACCATAAAATCTAAGTGTCATAAGATTCCCTCCTTCATGAAAATGACTGTGAGGAAATGTTTTCACTAAGAAAGGTTTAAGAGGATAGTGATTGTGAAAATTGTGTTCTCAAATTCGATTATGGTTACGACATCCCTTTCTATAGTTCGAATTGTGAGATTTGGCAATTAGTTTGAACATTTGGAACTTAGTAACATAAGTTCTAGATTGTTTAAACACACATATGAGCTATCTAAGGCAAAGGTGTATAAGTTTAAGAAGCTTAGATAAAGGCTTATCGAAGCATATGGTATTAGAAATATGAATTTCAGAAATTCAATAGGCATTGTTTTCTGGAAGTTCATTTATTTTATGAATACATGTCAAAGCTAGTGGGAGCATAAGTGTTATGCTTATATGATAATAATCATCATGATAGTGGGAGCATAAGTGTTATGATTGTATGATTATTATGGCGAATATTGCAAGTTAACAATATTAATTATAAAAAAACAAAGATTCAATTTGCAAAGTTGCATGGGTTGAAAAATTGTTTCTGCTATAATTAAGGGAGAGAATATTATACTCCGTTTCAAAATCTAAAGCTTAGATTAAGAAATTTTAATATTTTCAGTCAAAGGATACATTGTGTGTTCTTAAAATTCGATTATGATTACAGCATCCCTCTTCATAGTTCGAATTGTGAGAACATGACACATAAAATATTATGGCAAAAGATTGGTAACGTATCATATCTTTATGTAAGACATTATGCATCGTGTCCCATACGCTTCGGGTATAGGATCGATTGCAAATGCTATAGTATTTTACCATTCTAAATTTTTTCCAAATGTCTAGCGCATTGAGAGGGAAAAAGGACTAGAATTGGTTTTGACTAAAATAATTAAACAACTATCAAAGGACGATCCAAAGTTCGCTGAGGATTGGTTGCTTGTGAGTAGTTGGGAGTATGGTATTGGATGGACCATATCGACATTATTATGAATAGATAAGATTCTATTAAGAATGAGTTGTCATATGGCAAATGTGGAAATGTTTCCATATTGGGAGTTGGATATTGAGATTCTGTGTCTATATTAGAAAAACTTTATGCAAGAAGGATGTTCAAAGGAATGTACTTTGAATGTGAGACTTCACGTCTATGGAATTGTCTTGTAACAAATTCCGATAGAGTACTTCATAATTTCATTAGCCAAGTCTTGGTGACTTTTGTGCTATGACTTTACCGAAGGATCGTTGCATAAGATGTTAGAATCTAGCATATTCTAATAGTAGCAAAGAACCTTGCGTTCTTACACTAATGATAAGGATTGGGAATTGAGAAAGGAGCATCATTGGAAAAGTTCTCAATTGATCTATTTCACAAAGCATGGACCATAGGAAACAAAGTGCGCATGCTTGGAGCATGGGACACTTGTTGTTGTAATTCAAGTAATGAGTTGATTATTCGAAACATTAAATGATAAATAATGAGTAATCAATATGGTGGATAAATAGAAGTGTTTTATTTACACTCACAAGTTTGGGGCCATATAGGATTAAGTATTATTGTTATGTTTCAGTTTGCATGTTTTGACTTCCAGAATAACTAGGTTATTCAAACATCCACAGTCGGTCATACGTTGGGAGTAGGTATGAAGGAAGACTCTCATGAATCTGTCTGTAGATTGTCTGAAGTGTTTAAACATAGCACAAGTTTGCTGCAGAGTTCATAAGTGCTTTGATAAGATTAGAGTATTAGATTAAACCCACGCTCACTTGGATCACTTCATGGATTTATCACGAATGATTAGTGAGACGATAATATTGTATATTCTTGAAACCGAGACATGTGAGTTGTTATTTGTTGGTCGGTTGCACATTGATAATAAGTAAACGCACCAGTAACTTGGTGTTATAAAACTTATTGTTGTGTGTAATTCGATCAATAAATGCAAGCAAACATTTGAGTCGAAGTTTATCCATTCCTTTTACCCAAAGTGGGATAAAAGCGATATCTATAGGCCTCTCGATGATTTAGTGATGACACCTAAGCACTTGGCCAAGCCAGGACTAAGTTGATGTGTTCAATTGTAGTCTGTTATCAGTCGTCATAAATCGGAAGTCGGGAAACAGTATAGAGAGAATGATTGAAATTCATGTCTTATGTCTATACGATATCTTGAGAATGGAGGAATATATAATCCCTTATCTAGAGGACACGCTATCTGATAAGATCAGAGTTGACAGCGGCTTTTGAAAGCTATGATTGCTGATCAGGTTCTGAAGTCATACGGAAAATAGTTATTAGACTTATCCAAGTGGGAGACTGTTGGATTAGTATCTAAGTCCATAACTATTTTGGTATGTACTTGACCCGATTATGATCATGGTCCTTTTGGGTTGCCTTCACCATAGCAATATGTAGGATGATTTAAGGAGAGAAAGGTTTAAATATGATTTATTAATATATTGTGAGAATAATATATTAAAGGAGAAATCATATTGTTTAATTAATATTAGTCAAGAATTAATTAAGAGTTAATTTTGTGGCTAAAAGAGATTAATTAAATTTAGGGGACTGGACTGCAATTATTGGATAATTGAGTTATTGGGCTAAGGAATGCTAAAGGAATAAGGGGTGAACGAAATTATGATGGGAGCCCATCATATTTTTGTCCATGGCCTTATCCAGAAGGTTCCATGGGCTGCTTAGAGTTTAAGTTGTCCATTAGGGTTTTGATTGAAACCCTAGCAGCCCACACAAGTATATAAAGGATCCCTTAGGCTCCAAAAACGTGGATAACTGATTCTCTAGGGTTTCTAGTCGTTTTTGAGCAGCCTCCTTTCTTCTCCTCTTCATCCAAGTTGCATAAGGTGTTTGTGACTCCATTAGAGGTGCAGCACTTGAGGCACTAAGCTTTTAAAGCCAATCCAAGCAAGGAATTGATTGTTATTGCTATATAACAATCAAAGGTAATTCTGTAAACCCTAATTCAGTTTATAATATGTTAGATCTAAGGTTATTAGTCTTGGATTCATAGCATGTACAATAGAGAAACCTAGATCCAAGCATTAGGGTTTGTATGAGCACATAGGATTGTTCTTATGCCTAAAAACCATCAGAACCATGCTTAGGGATTTAGACCAAGAGTTCTCAGGCTATCCAACTTAACCACCTAATAACATTGCCCAAATCAATCATGACAATATCATTTAGTCCATAGACAATACCCTACCAGTCATAGCATACTATGACACCAAGTGTCCTATACTATACATGCATAACAAGGAATTATCATAGTCAGCTAGCAAACTTTTACTCTAACAGTACTTCTCTCCTATCATGCAAAGGATATACAATGTCATACGTGGCATAAAGAGAAAACTCACTTAAATCGCAGAAATGGAGAAGCATATCAACACTCTCACTTCTTGCACTGATTAATCTCACGAACCGCCTACCACCAAATAAGGATAAATTTTTGGTCATGATTTTAGGAATGTTACAACCCTATAGACAGTCGCATATCTGATCCTACCCTAAGCCCTGCATCAAACAAGAATAGGAAATAAGGCCAAACCAAATATTCTCAGGCTATAGAATCTTAGTTATGTACAACTATGATGCATACACTAAGCAACTACAGTAATGATGTCAATTCCATATAAAGAAGAACCCTAGGCTATCATGCATCATATAACCATGCAATTCTATCATGCAATTTCTAAAGATTCTTAGCCTATCACTAGCATGTTGTTCTAACATATCACAATATCAAATAATAGTGTGATAATTTGGGGTCTACACTGGCTCCAACTGATCGTACACATCGCATCCTCCTTGATTACTTTGAAAACAATTTGAAAATCATTTTTTTTAAATATTTTTCCTTAGTTTGAGACTGGATTCACACGAGTTTTCCTCCAATTCACTCAAATCAAGGCTCTGATACCAACTTGTAACATCCTAAAAATTTCAACAAATTTAAACCTTTCAAAAGCGACCTATTTATTAATAAAAGTGTTTACAAACTATTATTTCCAAAACATTATTTAAAAACCAGAATCTCCTAAGATCCAATCAGTTGTAAAACCAAGGATGTGTACGGTCACACCTTCGTCTTGCCGCAGTCCACCGAAGTACCTGAAACCATAAACTAACACTGTAAGCACAAAGCTTAGTGAGTCCCCCCCCCCAAATACCACCATATAAACATAATAACAAACAACATACATACAGAGCCTTCAACCTGACTGGAACGCTTCACCGGACATACATACTATCTGGACTACTCATAGAACCTTCAGCATGATTGGTACGCCTCGCCGGGTCTTCAGCCTATCTGGAACGTTCTCTGGGCCTTCAGCCTGACTGGTACGCCCCTTAGGCCTGCAGTCTATCTGAGATGCCCTGGGTCTCTTGGCCTTCACTCTACACTGGTCCGCCTCAACCCAACTACACACAACATGTCGACATATACATATCCAATAAACATACAAGCCCAGTAAACCATAACAACATATCGATATAAACATTACCGAGTTTGTTGACTGACATCACAAAGCAGTATAGTCTCAACCCACCCACACGACGACGACATATAGAATAGATAAACATATATCCAGCAAACAAATAACAGGATGATCTATCGATCACTAAGCATAACATCATCCTATATACCAGGATATAGATCTAACAGATCACTACAACATACCAATATGGAATAAAATAGGATAACAATCCAATGGGCCGACCTTGGTGCCTTCGACCCGAAAGTACAATGAGGAAAACTCACCTCACAAACTGAACAGAAGCTGATAAGGTCCCGACTTCGAATCTTAGTTCTCAAACCAACACCTACTCCAACCAAATGACCAATATCCATCAAAATCCAAAAATACCCAAAATACCCTTAAGCCAAACTTGGTCAAGGTCAAAGTCAACTGATCAAACTCATTGAGCCAACTGAGTCGAACTAACCGAGTCAACTCGACCAAGTCAACTCAGGGTGCGTACACGGGGCGAACTCTAGAGGTACGTCGGGTGCACGTAGCTTCGCATGTTGACCACCATTGGGGTGGTTGACCGAGTACGCGGGGCGTACCCTCGCAAATCCAAAAATTCCATTAAGAGCTTAATGGTTTAAGCTCTTACGTCCAAACTTTAGATCCATGGCTAAAATCCTCCTAAGAGTCATAAAGTCTCCAACTTTATGACCTAGGATATCCAATAAGTGTTTAACACAAGGTCTTATTCCATTAAGACCTTCTAAATGATGCATGAGGCAAAACTAGCCATTTGGAACACATTTTATGACTTAAAACCCCATAGGGTCTGAAAGGACAACTCAAAGGTCAAGAACAGGCCATGTTCAAGATCTAACCTTTTGGGACCAAAAAGCTCCATAAAGACATCCAAAACTAGATCTATATGCTAGAGGGATAAAGTTGCAAGCTTTATACCTCAGGAAGGTTGCAAATGATGTAGAAATCCCAGATCCAAATGCTTCCCTCCTTCATGATGAGCTTGGTTTCCTTCCATCTTCTTCTAAGGCACCAAATACACACACTAAGCTTGTAAAGGCTTCTTAGGGTGAAACTAGGGTTGCACAAACGTATGAGAAGGATGTAGGCAGATAAGGTGGATGGAATGATGCCATAAGAGTGCTTAAATACAAGACACACCCTAAAATTTAGGGTTTCCTTAACTGGCAAGTACGCACAACGTACTAGGGCGCACTCACACCCTAATACGCTCAACGTATACCACATACGCATGGCGTACTCCCAAGGCCAAATTACGAAAATGTCACTAGAGCTTCTTTTGCACATTTTATTGAACTTAGGGACCAAAATGTAATACATCTAAATATAAGGATCAACAATGGAAGTACTTCAAAACCAGATTTTACAAAACACGACTTCAAAATAGAAGGTACTTGCATCCTACAACATTGTATTGTTAACATTTTTCTTATTAACACATTGTTTTTGAAAAATCTACCTAATTGTAGCATGAAACTTTTAATATTTCGTTTATTAATGTAGGAATTTGGATTTAAAAAACCTACCTAATTTCACCTTGTTGTTAGGAATTTGGATTTCAAAATGGAATATAAAGGATTTTTTGTTTTATCGAGAAACCCTCTATTGTTTTTTTGATTGTGTTCGTGGCCATTGCTAACATCACTACATCAGTTTCTTAATGTTTAGTTTGCTATTTCTTTTAAGAGAATTTAGAAAGCTTTATTTGTCAAAAGTTCTATGGCTTGCATGAAGTATAGATAGTCTCAAATCGTCATAAATGTAGTTGGGATCCTTTTATTTTACTTGCAATTATACTATTTTGGAATCAAAGGAAGATGTGATGTTATGGTTTTGATATGCAAATATCTTTATTTAATAAAAATAAAATAAACATGAACATTTTTCATAACTACCCATTAAATTCATTAGTAATTATTATTACGCCTATTAAGCTTCAAAGTTCTTTTTTTTTACCTTACATATGCGTGTAGTACACGAGTTATCACCTAGTAAATAATCAATAAATTTGTACAAACATAGGAAGCACTCTCCTAAAAATATATAAATTTATGATAAGTTAGAGAAACGTCAAAAGTCAGGTAGACACGAACCGTTCCAACTCATTACCATTTGAAAATCGAAGCAATGATCATTATTTTTGTTTCCTAAACATGCACATACGTACATAAATGTTAGAAGAAACATCAAACTGAGTGTTGAATTTGGGTGTCAAGTTTGTTTCTTTCAACTTCATACATTAAAATGGAATTACGCACAGGAAAGTAGTAAGACTGATCCACTAGCATAAGCTTCTTATTTTCCTATCACAGCTTCAATTTATTCGATTGCTAACATTATTAAGCATCACATTTACTTTAGACATGGAAAGTGGAAATGAATTCATGGCAACTTTGAAAATAATTTCAAAACATAATAACCTTAAAAACAATTATCTAGAATCGCAAAATCAAAGCTTAAAAGGCAAAATAACAACTTCGAAGGCAATTATCTTGACTTTTTTCAATTAGCTTTAATATAAAAATCCATAAACTTGATCTATGGGCATGCTTCTTCCTATGCTAAAGTCGGATCTCTTTTACGCTTATACACCATCAATCGCCCACAAACCAACACAACGTATCACAAGCTTATTTTAAAAATAAAGAAAACTTGAAATAAAATAATAGGGTTAAGTTACCTTGCTAAAAAGATATAAATTGAAATATGTTTGGATAATGGACCAAACACGATAAAAATGGCATAGCACGTGGACCATTTTATACAACCAAACGCCACCTATCCACAGGCCGGGTCCGGATCCGGATCCTGATCCTCTCGCCCCAAATAGGAAAATTGAAGCGGTGGGTTTTTGGATTACTTTGCAAGAAAAGTGGCAACACGGGGGTTTATGATCGATTTACGATTCTTTTAATTTCTTACTACAACTGATTTCACAGCAATGGAGGAAGAATACTCTTTCGTTGATACTTCGAAACTGCTCCAAGCAGCATCTGACTTCTCGTTTGATCCTGGTTTGCTTACAGATTACTCTTGCTTTCTGTTTAATTAACTGTTCTTAATGTTTCTCAAAAGATTTTTGGTTCGTTGTTGTAACTTTTAGGTACTCGGTCAGAAGCTGCTGTGAAGGAATTTCTCGCTTCTTTTCCCCTTCCGGTGATCATCAAGTAGTGTCTCAATCTGTTTTTTCTGCTTTTATCCTTGTTATTTTGTTCTCTGTCGTGAAATGAAGTAGCGTTTTGGGGATGAAGTCTGTTTTCCGATGAAAATCTTACAGATTGATCTTACTTTGCGTTTACTTTTTCACTTCATTTGCTAGTTATTTACTCATTCATTTCAAAAATTGATAAAATCCATGGTTCTACATGTTGAACTTGAGCAAATTCCACGTAAAGTAGGGCTAGTCTTTGAGATTTTCTTATTGCCAAATTGACTCTAACTATTTGAAATTTAAGAAAAGTGAATATGTTAATTGCAGTGCTTTGCAAACCAAAGGAGATGTGCCTGGTTTGGAGGATGCACTGATTGATTGTCTAGAAAAGATATTCAAAACAAAATATGGAGCTTCCCTTATCCCACATTTCATGGTATGTCTTCTGTCGTTCATATTTGCCTAAGAACCATGTAACTGATCTTAATTCTTACATTACATTCTTAATTTACTTTCTCTTCTTATTTAGCCATTCATTCTGGTTGGCCTTCAAGCATACTCTCAGAGAGTCAGGACCTTGTCATGTGAAACGGTATATTACTCTCCATAACATATTCTTGTCACTATATAATCAAAATTTCATGCTGTTTGTAAATTTTCATTATATACTCAGATCTCCAGCCTTTTGAAGAATCTTGAAGATACTTCTGGTTTAGCCACTTCACTAATCAAAGAAAATGGCGTGTATCCACTTTTACTTGATTGTCTTGTTGATGGGTGAGATAAGACTCTGAAATTTTCAATTTTTTTTTTTAAAACTTTGTTTAAATATCCTTATTTATCTACTTTTTTGCTCTAGTGATGAACAAGTAGCTGTTGCTGCAACAGATTCAATCAGGGATCTAGCATGCTCTCAACAAGGGATTGTGAGTTTAATCTTTCTGATTTATTGATTATAAACTTATAATATAATTCTTATCTAATATTCTTTTACTATTATTATTAAAGGTTTTGATATTTTTTTAGGAAATCATATTCCCAGCTACACCCAATGAAGCTACAGATATTACAAATTTAGCTGCAAGATGTTCATCACTGGTATTGTAAATTTGTAATACTATTATTAGTATTTTACTATTTATTATAAATGTAAGTTTTTATATAATTTCCATCTCTCATATTTTAAATATTTCCTCTCAGGGGCGTGTTCGGGTTTTGGCATTGATAGTGAAGCTGTTTTCTACTTCAAATGCAGTTGCATCTTTAGTTTACAACTCAAATCTTCTTGGCCTCTTAGAGGCAGAAGTTCGCAATGTTAATGATACACTCGCAACCTTGAGTGTTTTGGAACTTCTTTATGAGGTTTATTTACCATTCTGCCCTTGTGTTAAGCACCTCTTCAAATTCATTTTCTTTAATCATTTCTTATTTATGTATCAAGTTGGCTGAGGTTCAACATGGAATGGAATATGTTCTACGCACCAATATTTTGCAGCTACTTATTTCCATAATCAGGTAAAAAAAGCTTTTAAGTTCTATAAAAATATATATATTTTTTTATAATTTTGTTAACTCTATATTATTTTTTTTTATAGAAATTCTACTGCTGAATCAATGTTGAGATCAAGGGCAATGATGATAAGTGGACGACTTTTATCCAAAGAGAATGTTCTCATGTTTATAGATGAATCCAGTATCTCTCTCAATTCAAATGATTTTCTCTTTGTGTATGTGTGTGTGTGTGTGTGAAATTATGATATTTAATTTTATATAATTTTTTTTTGATGTAGGTATAAAAGCTGTGATTTCAGCCATTGATGAAAGGCTTTCAGTGTTGGATAATAGTCAAGATGCAGATGAATGTGAATGTGGTCTTGAAGCAATGGGGCAAATAGGGTCATGTAAGTAATTTGATAAATCTATATAAGCATTTAAAATTATTATTTTTTTTTTTAAAATTTCATTTAATGGTTCTTATATTTTCTAAATGTGATTCTAGCAACACAAGGGGCTGTTTTGTTGATATCAAACACATCTGCTGCTAGACGTGTTGTTAATGCTGCATTTGATCTGCATGGGCGTGGAAAACAACTGGTTAGCTTTTTCCATTATTCCGATTTTACCCTTCGTGCTATTTTTTAATAAAAAATTTTTTAATGAAAAAACAACAGGCTGCGTTGCATTCTCTTGGGAATATTGTGGGAGGAACTCGCCCTGAAAACAACAAATTACTGAATGCGGATTCTGAAGAAAGCCTTAAAAGATTAATATATGAAACAGCATCCAACACTCCAAAACTTATTCCATCTGTTAGTTTTTTTTTTCAATTCAGCCCATAAGATTAGAGTAAATTACATTTTTGGTCCCTGTTCCAATGAAAATGACTACTTTGGTCCTTGAGTTAAACTGATTTTGCAATTTTGGTCCCAAAAGTAGTCATTTACTCATTTTGTTGGAACCGGGACTAAAAATGTTAAAAAAATTACTAGAGAAAGCTTTTAGGGACCAAAATTGCAAAAATCAGCTTTAGTTAGGGACTAAAAATATAATTTACTTAAAAGGTTATAATAATGTATTCATACTTGGTTTCATGTGTCAGGGACTTGTTCTCTCGATTCTCAAACTCGAGTCTGAATTTCGTATTGCGGTGAGATTTTTTTATTTTTATTTTTTTTTTAAATATCATGAGTTTAATTATTATTTAAAAAAATATATATTTGATTAATGGGGATATAATTTGCATTTTGTAGGGTTATAGAATGATATCAGGATTGGGTGCTAGACCATGGTTTCTAGTGGAGATATGTTCCAGACAAGAGATAATAAAGATATTGACGGATTCGTTTACAGAAACAACTAAAATAGGTAATTAATTTTCATTGGATCCTTTTTATTACTTATTTGGATTTTTTTTTTTTTTTTAATTTCATTGAATTTTACTTTTAAGGCATGGAGGCTAGATATAATTGTGTTGAGGCGATCTATAAGGCTCTTTCATCATCATCAAAGTTTCTGAACGATCCGGCTCTTTCTGGGACAGCCGAAAAGGTTGGTTTTCTTTTCAGTAGTACAACTTGTGTACATTTATGACAGACTTTATCTATTTTTAAAGTTTTTATATATTTTTTTAATTGCAGCTGGTGGAGGCTATTAGAAAGGGCCCATATCTTGCGAAAGGAAGACAAAGGGAAGCCCAACCTGAGGTGGCAACGGCTGACAGATTTTAGTTTTTTCTTGATGTTGAAAAGTGGCTGTTGAAGTCAACCAAAACTTTTTACTGTGTATGACACTGACACAAAATGTTGTAGTCGAACAAAATTTGGAGGATTAAATAGTTTGATGAGTTTTTCTGATGCTGGCAGGAGATATATTGATAATATGTGCTTTGTGAGTGTATACTATGCAGTACTTGTTTATATATGTATTTAATTCCGCATTCTGTGAATAAATAGTTCTTAAAGGAGAAAAGAGTTTTTGAGAAAGAGAGCAGTAGAGAAGTCAGCTAGTGCACTTAGACAGGAGTTGAATACACCATTCAAGAATTGTTTTGGATCCAATCCATAGGAATCAATAGAAAAGTCAAATCTCTTATGATACACCAGATCCGGCTCGGTTATTGATAGAGTGAATAAATCTGTCAGTTCTTGAAATCTCTCTTCTGATTCAAAATCGTGCTGGTTAGTAGCTTTCTAAATCTCGAGAACCTCAGCTTCACCCCCTTCCTCGGGATTCTCAAACGTTTTATCATTTTCAAAGATACTTGTGAGTTGTATAAATTATCGGTATGTTTGGACAACCTTTACATAACATATATTGCATTAACTCATAGGGAAATAGACTTATTAAGGTAATTTACTTTTCTGTTTGTTCACATCTGGGTAATTACTTTTTTTTTTTTTTTTTTTTTTTTTTTTTTTTTTTTTATACATTTAGATAACGAACTTTTTGAAAATGTTCACATATAACTATTCTGACAACCTGTAGCAGTTGTATCCGGTCATAATGATTATATGTTAACACTTCCAAAAAATTCGTTACCTAGATGTGTAAAAAAAAAGTAGTTACCAGATGTGAACAAACCGACCAAATAAGTAAATTACACGAATGGTCCCTTTGGTTTGGGTAATATGTGCGTTTGGTTCTGAACTTAGTTTTAAACTCGGATGAACCCTAGCGTTTAATTTTATTGTACGTTTGGTCTTTGTCTTACTTCAAAAGACTATTGTGTCTTTTTTAATTAATTTTCTTATTTATGTATTTATTTTTTATATATTTAAAAAAAATTAATAGACCTCGTATATATGTATCTCTTAAAGATGGAAAAGAAATAGAGATGGGATGGTGATTGGTGGGACCCGCTGAACTTTCTCAAATGTTGTTTTAGATTTAAGGTGAGCGGATAAAGATATATGGAGTCTTTTAATTTTTTTAAATATATAAAAAATAAATACATAAATGAGAAAATTAATTAAAAAATAAATTAAAAAAGACAAAATAGTCTTTTGTTAGACAAAGACCAACGCACGACAAAAATAAACAGTATGGATCATTTAAGTTAAAAAATAAGTTAGGAACCAAATACACAAAATACCCGAATCATAGGAACCATTCGTGTAATTTACTTTTACCTTTTCAGTTTGTTCATATCTGTGTAACTATTTTTTTTTTTTGTACATTTTTTGATAACAAACTTTTTTAAAATGTTCACATATAAACATTATGACCGACCGATTATGATCGGATGTAACCTGCTACAGCCGGTCATAATAATCATATATGAACATTTTCAAAAAATTTGTTACCTAAATATTTATAAAAAGAAAAAGATAGTTACCCAAATCTAAATAAACCGAAAAGTTAATTACCTTAATAAGTTTATTTCCCTTAACTCATAATACTAACAATACACAACTTCCGAATCACTTCCATCTCTAGTTACTTCAGAATAAGCATTTAAATCTTTCTCCAAAATCAAAATATTGTTGCATTCATCAAAAAAGCAAAACACAATTCGGATATACACTAATGAAGCTCTATGCTTTGTTTTCAAGTCCTCCCTCTTTCAACTTAATATTAATAGCTTGAACTAAAACCTTCGTTCTTGGCTCTGAAACCATTCCCTTCGACACCATCATATTATAATACACCAAAGCTTCCTCCATCTTCCCCTTTTCATAAAGCCCATGCACCATTACAGTATACGACCTCTGATCAGGCCCCACCCCACTCCTCTCCATTTCCCTCCAAATCCACGTCACCCTTTCTTCATCACCCCACCCCGTAAAAAGCCTCAGCATCAAATTATACCCATCACCCATCATCTTCACCCCACTTCTCTCCATATCCTCTTTAATCCCCACAACTTGTTCAACTGTTTTTGCAGAGTTTAACAAGTACCCATAAGTCCTATCATTAGGCAAACACTCCCCTCCTTTCTCCTTCATCTCCCTCAAAAGCTCATCGACCTTATCCATTCTCCCAATCTTACACAAATGTTTTATCAAAGAGTTGTAAGTCGAAACATTGGGGCAACATTCTCTTTCGTTCATTTCTTTGAATATCTCAAGGGCTTGAGGGATTCGTTTCTTGAAGCACAACCCGTCGATGATGGTGTTGCAGATAGTTACATCCGGGGTGCAACCTTTTTCCCACATGGCTTGGAAGAGCTTAACTGCTGTGCTTATCTTTCCTGATTTGGTTAAAGAATTGATGAAGATGGAGTATGTGAACTTATCTGGTTTGTGTTTGGATGTAACGATGTCGTTCCAGAATCTTTTTGCTTCACGTAAGCTACCCAACACACACCATCCGTTGAGGATTATGTTCATGGTTTTGATGTTGTGATGAAACTGAAACTCGTTTTTCTTGGAGTGGAATAAAAACTCTGCAGCTTCGACGTGTTTGTATCGACATAGGGAGAGTAGAAGAGTTTGAAAAGCTATTAGATCGAGTTGGAGACCGAATTCGATTCTCTTGTAGAAGAAATTGGTAGCTTCCTCTATCATATGTGCAGATGCGTACCTGTTTACTACGATCCCGTACGTTCTGTCATTGATTAGGCTCTTGTTTCTCTTAGACATTTCGTCGAGCAGTTGTGAGACTTCATTGAAACGCTTCATTCGGCCTAAAATGTCGAGGATTTCATTGTAGGAACCTGTTCCGGGTGAGTACCCGCTTGAGTTAGATACCCAGTTAAAGAATAAATAAGCTGATTTCCAATCGGAACGGTGCCGGCGAAGAACGTTAAGCACTAAATCCTCGTTTAACGAAAGCGCTAATAGAGTGAGAGCTTGTTCGATTTCGTTCAGGGACTTTTGCCCGTTGAGTTGCTTGAGAAGGGTTTGGACTTCGAGGGCTTTGATGTCCATGGCGGAGGATTCGTCCTTACATGGTATCGGCGATCGGAGAAATTCGTGTTTGCCTTGGCTGCAATACTCTGGAATCTCACGAGTTTCATCATGAAAAGTTCGAAAATTTGATGCTGATTCCTGCTGAATGAGAACCAGAGACTGATTATGCTTGAATTGGACGAGAGATTGAGCTTTGGGTTTGGAAAATATTTGAAAATTTCTACAGCAGAGACATTTCAGCGGCCGAATTCTTGTTTGCATTTTCTGGAAAGGTGTTTTTCAAATTCTCGATTTTCTTCCTGGATTTTGTGCTATTTTAAGAGTATAATCGTCTTTTTCATGGTTTATAATATGTTTGAGTATCAGCTGAAAAAGATAACTGGTTGATGAAAAACTACCATAGCTAAAATGATAACCGAAAAATTAACCGATAAAAATAAGGTTGATAGTAGATGAAAAGCTAGCTGATAGCTGAAATGATATATAAAAAAATAGCTGTTAAATAAAAAGTTAGCTGATAGCTGAAAAGTTAACCGATAAAAAATATCGTTTGATGAAACTAGTTAAAAAACTAATTGAAATATATAAAAGACAAAACTGCAAAAATGGTCCCTATAGTATGTATTTTTTTGGGGATTTTAGTCCAAACCACGACTTTTTTTGGCTTCGTGGTTTTTTGGACTACTTTGTATGTGAAAATAGTCCATCCGAAAATTAAAATGACTATAATACTCTTAGGGTATTTATTTTTCATTTTTATTTCATTTATTTTTATATCTAATACTAATTTATTTATTTTAATAATTAATAAAATAAGAAAGTCTCTCTCTCTCTCTCTCTCTCTCTCTCTCTCTCTCTCTCTCTCTCTCTCTCTCTCTCTCTCTCTCTCTCTCTCTCTCTCTCTCTCTCTCTCTCTCTCTCTCTCTCTCTCTCTCTCTCTCTCAGATCATAAACATTACTAAACTATAAAAAATTCAACAAATTTATATGTGTTCTAGAATCAATTTTAATCTCTTCGTGTGTGTCTCAATAGCAAAAACATCACTATCTTGTTCGAGCATTTCATCGAACACCTTACATGCGTCTTCCCGTCAATTCATCTGCTAACAATTCAAGAATATCACATGCTATCGTCTTTACTGTTGTAACGTAATCATTCACAAGACTTCTATAGAAACAAATCAAAACCAAGATTTCAGACCATACAAAGATAGAGAAAAAATGAGCTCTAAGATTACACATTATTAATGGATTCTTACTGGAATTTTCTGGGTGTTCTTGAAAAATGAAGATAATTAGATTTTTGTTATCGGAATCGAGTTTGGTGTTGAGAAGAAGATATTCAACCCAACCAAAATCATCGTTTTGGCTAAGACGTTTGTTCTCACAACCGAAGGGATTGGGTGGTCCAACTTTTTGTTTGACAGAAAGAGGAGAGGAGAAGAACTAAACTGCTTCTAATTCGAAAAAGGATTCCAAAACATAGGTTCTGCTCGTTTTTGTATGCCTCTGTTAAGAATCGATAATTATAGGGAAAATTTGAAGAATAAGGGTTGTTGGCATGTTGTAAAAGCGTGTATTTGCATCTCTCAATCTTGAGAGAATTCGGAAGAATAGAGGTACCCCATTGCTGACGTGAATCAAGTCGATTTAGCCAACAAAGTGCTAAATTGGATGAAAAATCAAAAGGGTTTTTATAAGGGGGTTCATTGTAGAAGACGATGGAGAGTACTTTCCTCAATCAGGTATGCTCAGACCTTGTTCCTTACTAGCTTCGTCTTTTTCCATTTGTCTATTCTTCCATGGATTCAGAAAAAAGAACGAGAACGGTAATGAAATCGTTGTTGGTGGGTTTGGGTTGCAAGGAGGAAGAACGACGGGAAGGGATTGTATGTTCTCGGTTATATGTGTTAATGTGTGTATACATATACGTTCTTGATTGTGTATATATGTTCTCTCTTAGGAGGAAAATAATCATTCATCAGATTCCATATATGTTTTTAAGGAAGAACACGATAAAGGAGAGAGAGAGAGAGAGAGAGAGAGAGAGAGAGAGAGATTTTAATTTAATAAAACATTAAATTAAATAGAAAAAATATTAAAAAAAATATTAGGAGGGCATATTAGTCATTTCAATTTAGTAAGGGACCAAAACCACAACTAAATATCTTAAAATGACCACCAATCCAAAAAAGTCATGGTTTGGACTAAAACCCCAAAAAATTGCATACCATAGGGACCATTTTTGCAGTTTTGTCTATATAAAATTACATAAAAGGACATGTAAGAGTATGTGTTTCTATAATTAATTAAGGGGTGTATTTGGAAAATTTTAAAAAAGCTCCTAAAAAGTTAGTCTAAGTAGCTTTTCAAAAAGCTAGCTTATAAGCTATTTTTTGGCTTACCAAACACGACAACATGAAAAAGCTCGAAAAATAAGCTAGCTGTGGCGCGCCAAACACAACCTTTATCATACAAGATACTTGATACTATTACTATTTCATGCATCATGTACACACGGTGCTACTATTACTAGATATTACTCGTTCACTCCTTAGTTTATTATCCATTTTTTTATTTTTTATTTTTTACCTTAAATATTTTTATTTGTTTTATAAATTATTTGATGAAACTTATAACAATAAAAAGACATTTAAAATACAATCCATTTATATATTTTGCATCAAGTATTATATATATATATATATATATATATATATATATATATATATATATATAATGTCAAAGTTGAAGAATAAATACTTTAAAAATCAAAAGTGAACAATAAATATGAGACGAAGGTAGTACTATATATCCTCACCCATAGGGGTGCAAACGAGCCGAGCCGAGCCCGATCCTGGTCGGGCTCGGGCTTGGGCTGGTTTAAGTTATACGAGGCTCAAGCTAAAGGTTTGTTGTAATGAGCTCGACTCGAGCTCGTAAATAATTATAAAAGCTCGGCTCGGGCTCGACTTGTTTTTTGTTGGACGTGCCTAAATAACCTTAAGCTCGACTTGAGCTCGTTAAGAAGCTCATTTATTAATACCATAAATTCCTAATTCCCTAAATATATTTTTATTTTAATATATAAAATAATAATAAATTATATTATATAAAAGCTTGTTTAGGCTCGCGAGCCTAATCGAGCTTAGTGACATAGGCTCGAGCTCGAGTTCGTTTAATATACGAGCTTAATATTAAGCTCGAGCTCGGCTATGGCTCGTTTAAAATTGGTTTCGATTCGAGCTTTTAAAGATCTGATCTCGAGTAGCTCACGAGTAGTTTGACTCGTTTGCACCCCTACTCACCCACAACAAAAAATCAAACATAGGGTATACACAGTCAAATCCTCATACATAGGGGCATAATAAGCAAGTTGGGGTATAAAATAGTCTCACTCTCAAGCTTTTCTGTTTGTTCCTAAAATAGCCTCTATGAAACCTTTTTTGCATGGATGATCTCTACAGAACAAACCTTGCACAAAAAAACCTTTTGTGTGGATGCCAGTTTGATGCACCATTAACTTGCCCCCATGTGCCTTGCACATGAGGGCATTTTCATCATTTCAACTTAGGTTTAAATTTTTACTTATATATTGACATCTTCTTCCTGATATTCCTCTAAGGCTTCATCTGTGAAGTGTACCAAGCTCAAGAACACGCACAAGAATGATGGTTTGCCCATGTGGAAACGATGTCTTGTTATTGTCACATTCTAGTGATCGCAACCCTGGAAAGCGATTTTGGTCATGTGGTCATAATGAGAGTAGGTATGGTCGGATTGGGTGATATGATGACCCCATGTGCCCTAGATCAGTGGAAGTCATACATGGGTTACTCAAGTCTATCAACAAACTCTAACAATCCCTTCAAGAAGCTACATTGCAAGCAAAGATGTATAAGTTGATCCTTTTTCAGTTGTTTGCTTTTTTTTTTTTGTTTTTTTTTCCAGTTTGTTACCTGAATCATGGTTGAGTAGATTTGAGGGTTAATGTCTTTTTTGGCTTGAACGTATGAAAGTGTAGACTTGATTTTAGATATAATGTATTGGTGGTCATATTTTGAGTCTGATATGGTGTTTGAATGCAGGAAGCTGTAGTTTTGGTGTTATGGTTAATGTGTTTTGTGTAAATGGATTGTCTAATTTCAAAAGGGTTAATGTTGTAATATCCCAAAATTCAGATAAAAAATTGTTTTTAAAATCATTCTGAACCATTCAATAATCATGTCAAATCAACCAAAATGTATCATAGTAAAAATTATCATCAGAGTACATAATTCCAAAATCACGTAATGAGAGCAGGTATGGTCAGATTAGGTGATATGATGACCCATGTGCCCTAGATCAGTGGAAGTCATGTTGGATTAGGTGTCTAAAACCATAACTATAATTGGTATATACTTGAATTGATAGAAGCACAAGTCCTTTTGGGTTGCCTTCACTCTTGCAACTTGAAAGGATGACTTTTAGAGAGAAGTTGAATTTATTATTTCGAATAATAAATTGAAATGAATGATTTATTAGTATGTTACGAGAAAAATATATTAATTATAAATCATGTTATTTAATTAATATTTAATCAGAAATTAATTTGGAATTAATTTTAGGATTAAATGAATTAATTAAAAATACAGTGGTTGTTTTGCAAATCATTGATAGTTGTGAAACTGGGCTCTTGGACTCCTTGGATAGGAGTGGACGAAAATTATAGGGTGGCCCTATACTTTTTCGTCCAAGGCCTTCTAATGAGGTGTCCATAGGCTGCTTAGGCCTTAAGCAGGAAATTAGGGTTTCCACCTGCAAACCCCAACTTTGGGACTAAGCAACCACAAGTATATAAGAATGGTAACTCCTTGGATTTTCGGCCACTACACCCTAACCCTAGTATAGCCGAAATTTTGGTGTGCCTCCTTCCTTCTCCTTCTCATCCTCTTGCAAAGAGTGTTTGTAAGCCATTAGAGGTGTCACATTTGAGGCACTTGCTTTCAAGAGTTAAAGATCTACAAGGTTTTCTTGTTATTACTACATAACAAGTAAGGTACACATCCAAACCCTATTTTGTATAGATTTCGAATTATGTACTAGCTTCTTAGGTTTTTCTCCTTTGTATTCAAATTTATATGTTCAACTCATGAAAACCTAGATCCTTTATTATAGGGTTGCATGAACACATATGATTTGTAGTTATGCTCATAACCCATCAAGTCATACATGGGTTACTTAAGTCTATGAACAAACTCCAACAATCCCTTCCAGAAGCTACAATGTAAGCAAAGATGTATAAGTTGATCCTTTTTCAGTTGTTTGCTTTTGTTTTTTTTATTTTGTTTTGTTTTGTTTTTTCTTCAATTCGTTACCTGAAGCATGGTTGAGTAGATTTGAGGGTTAATGTCTTTTTTGGCTTAAACATATGTAAGTGTAGACTTGGTTTTAGATATAATATATTGGTGGTCTTATTTTGAGTCTGATGTGGTGTTTGAATGCAGGAAGGTGTAGTTTTGGTGTTATGGTTAATGTGTTTTGTGTAATTGGATTGTCTAATTTCAAAAGGGTTAATGTTGTAACATCCCAAAATTAAGATAAAAATTTGGTTTTTAAAATCATTCTTAACCATTGATCAATAATCATGTCAAATCAACCAAAATGTATCATGGTAAAAATTATCATCAGAGTACATAATTCCAAAATCACATAGTGCAGAAAACATGGGTGGATGCGGTGCGATCAGGTCAGACTCTTCCCTTTCGAGCTAGAAGTACCTAAAACATAAACTGAAAATTGTAAGCACAAAGCTTAGTAAGCTTCCCCAAAATACCTCATATCATACATACAATACGGTTAAGGATACTTGGGTTTATTTCATCCCCATCGGTATCTTTCAACCGATACTGGGTCTTTTTCACCCTTTCGGTATCTTTCAACTGGTACTGGGTCTATGTCACCCATACAGCTAAGCATACAATCATATCAACAAAAGTCACAAAGACAACAAGCACATGTAGGTATACCAGTAGTATCACAAGGACAAATATCATTCTACAAACATAAAACGTTGGGCCGACATCAGTGCCTTCGACCCAGGCCCGACCCAATACCTGGGCGAGTTGGGCTATGGCCCAGGGCAACATAAAAAGAGGGGAAAATATTGTCCATTAAGTAATAGTGTATATATTGACTTTGGGCCAAAATTTAGTCTGTGGTTCGATACCAGCGTCCGCGTGCATTAGGGAGGCAACATATCATAATTAAGAGCGTGGGCATCAAATAATCTACGCATCTTGAGAATAGTAATCGCCAAACGTATGAATGGTCTAGAAAAACACAAATATGTAGAGATCAAGGAGCCTTAATCGATTGAGTGTGTTTTCAATTTTTCATTATGATTGATATCTATTTCATTCTCATTCTATTTTCTCTACTTTTATTTTAAACCTATTGCACGTATTTTCTACATCCAATATCCAAATTCCGATTTGTGTTAAATGTTTGTGCCTTTGTGATTGCCGATAACCTTCTTGAGTTCTTGTATGCTAAGTTCGATTTCTTTTTGAATCAAACACTTTAAATCTGAAGATTTGTGAAATTACATCTAATACTTCATCTATCTTCATGGCTTTACCTGTCTTTATGGATAGCTATACCTCACACCGGTCTTAATTCATTTCTCACTTCCTATATAAAAATGATCGAATGTTGAAATTTTTTGAATATACATGTATTCAAAGGAAGTATAAACATGAAAAAACAAAACACAATAATACATCAATGAAATGATTTCCCTAAGCATATCTATGACATCACATAGTTATCAAGTCATCTGATATGTGAATCACATAGGTTATGATATTTTCAACTCAACTAAAATATACATTGTCAAACCAGGTCATGAGCAATTCTAATGCCTATAGGCATACTATGAGCATCATGCTTGGTCTGAGACAATGACTTGGTGAATGGGTCAACCAAGTTCTCAGATAAATCTACTCTGCTGATGATAATGTCCCATTCTTTGATGATATTGTGTACATAGTGGAATTTTCTGAGTATGTTTCTTGTGCGCTTGTGTGATCTTGCTTTTTTTAGCCAAGATAACTTCACCTTCCTTGTCACAAAAGATCTCTATAGGATCCTTTATAGTGGACACAATGTCGTGTTTTTTGGAGAATTTCTTTATCCATATAGCCTCATTTTTAGCTTCATTAAGTGAAATATACTCAGCCTCGGTCATCGGATATCAAAATATCATGAATGTCTCAAAATCAAAAATATCAAATTAACATTTGGTTTAGAGATAATCAGGCTTGAACGGATGACTTCCAATACGTCAATGTGATACTTTACCGTTGAGTTATATCCCTTCCCTGCCCTATTGAGAAATAGAACAGACTAATCCTAAGGCAAAATGGTCAAGAAACTCAACGTCACTATTCTTGAACCACTTGGGTTGAACCTTCTTTTCACACTATTAAAGATATTAAAATAATGGAAAAATAAGATTTAATTATCAACAATCCATATGTGAAACATGATTGACTACAGATTCAAGCCATAACAAAAGGTTTCATAAAACCATAAGATTTTCCCTATCTAACTCAACCGGGTTCTACATGAAGAAGATTTGGTTTGACATGTTATACTCACTACAAATAAGAGAATAACCTAACACGATATTTTTAAACAAATAGAGGAAGCAGAACTAAGTAAAGATCATACATATCGACCCATGTTTGCGCCATAGATCTTGCCTACCATATCCGTAGGAACTGGAGTACCATGCATCTCTTTTCCATTTCCATTCGAGAGTTCTTATGTGTTTGCATGACCGACCTAAAATGGGTTACACTTTCAGCGTACCTTATAATGTTGCAACTTGCTATAAAACTATTTCTTTATGTGAATACAAGGGTAGCAGTTAATCAACAACCATCCACAAGAATGTCACCATTATTGGAAGCTTACCTGAAAAGGTTGCTAGAAGTTAAGCTTTCCCAAAGACTTAATAACACATAGTTAATTATATAATAACACAAAATAATAAGGGTAATTTTTGTACGTATTCCCTCCCTCGAAATTGTTTCGTTTACCTCATTTGTGAGAGGATTTGTGTCTGAGTACCTCATGATTTAATAATTTATATGAGTGAGAAGTATAAGTACAATAACACTGTATAATAATCCCGTGTTTCAACACTTGGCGACACAACCAATAATTAAAAGGCTAGGAAGAATAAAATGTTGAATCAAAAGAACATGATAAATGTACAACTCTCTACTACACTCTTAGACTCTCAATGTGCACATTTAAGTTGGTGGGAGTGGGAGTTGCTAGGACCCTCGCTAGCCTCGCTAGCACAAGACAAACACCACCCCCTAGCATGTGCTAAGGGAGGTTCTAAGCAACACTTGCTACCATCTTAACGAGAGGAGAGCGAGAGACCCGACTTGCTTGTGATTGGTCCTTTTCTTGGTTTTTTTAGGGTTTTTTTTTTTTTTAAAAAAAATTCCAAGTGTACATGAAAGTTTAGGTGGAAGGTAAAAATGTGATGTGGCATTTGACGATATTCTGTACATAGTGGAATTTTCTGAGTATGTTTGTAACACCGTGAAATTTCAACCAATTTAAACATTTCCAAAAGCAACTCATATTCATTAAGTTATTAAAAAAAGGTTTTCAATTCATTTATTATCAGAGTATCCCAGAAACATCAACGTAAAACTAAGGAGGGTACGATCACACCTTCGCCTTGCCGCGATCTCCTGAAGGACCTGAAACAATACACTGAAACTGTAAGCCCGAAAGCTTAGTGAGTTACCCCCAAAATACCAACCACAATACCATACACATATCATATCATATCATAAACAGAACAACCATGCATATCGAGTCTACAGTGTGACTGGTCCGCCTGCACCGGGCCTTCAGTCCACCCGGTCCACTCTCTCTTCGAGTCTACAGAGTGACTGGTCCGCCCGCACCGGGCCTTCAGTCTATCTGGTCCACTCTCCGAGCCTCGGCACGTCTGGTCCGCCCTCTCGAGGCCTTCAGCCAATCCGGACCGCTCGCCGGACCTTCGGTCTAACTGGTCCACCATGGGTATGTTGGCCTACAGCACAAAGCAGGACCCTCCTCAACCCAACCCCAGTCCAAACAACCATGTACACATAAACATATAATCATATAACAATTCACATCTAATCAAACCGATCTAGCAGATCACATATCATAGCAACATCCTAACCAGGATACCAACCTAAGCGGTCACTAACATAGCATCATCCTATATACCAAGATACCGACCTTAACCAGGTCTCTAACGTACACCATCCTAATAACCAGGATACATACACATCAAGCAATAACATATCAAACAGATACCTGGATTTCACTCCGATAAAGGGCCGGCCTTGGTGCCTTAGACCCTGTCGATATAGTGAGGATAACTCACCTGCAACTGCCGACTGAAGAATAAGATCACGCTGCTCCGACCATCTACACGAACTACACCATTGAACATTACCAAATAATCAAATCCAATAATTACCAAAATACCCCTGGAAGTCAATTGGTCAAAGTCAAAGTCCTCAGTCAAAGTCAACCTTCCTGGGTGACCCTACTCGCCGAGTCAACGCGTTGACTCGTTGAGTCCCTATACTCAGAAACTCCCAATCACGACTCAACTCGCCAAGTCACCCCAAGACTCGTCGAGTCCAACAATCATCGAGTCCCATCCTGCTTAACTCACCGAGACACGGCTTAACCAGAAAAGGCTAGGGTTCCACGACAAGGATCGCCGATTCCAAGAACAGACTCACCGAGTCTAAGGCAATCTTCGACAAACTCGCCGAGTTGTTCTTCCAACTCGCCGAGTCCAAACGTGACATCTTCATTCAGACGATTTCAGGCCATTTCATTGCTTCCAATACATAGATCTGGACTCCTAGAGCCGGATTCACACGTAAAGTTTCCAACTTTACGTGCATGCAAGGCTCAACAAGCTCCAATCAAGCTACAAGGAGATTTTAGGACAAAGATACTCTAAATCAAGCCCCATGGCTGATGCTTTAAGCTTCCATGGATCACTATTAACCTAGATCTGAAGTTGCAACTTCAGATCTAACCTCTAAACCCGAAATGGATTCCAATCAAGCTAAAATTCCCAAAACAACAACCAAGAATGGATCTAGAAAAAGAAAACTCAAGGTAACGACTTGTTACCTCAGAAATGTGCCTAAGGAGTAGATTCCGGATCTACAATGATCTCCCGATGCTAGCCTCTTGATCTTCTAACTTTCTCCTCTTAAATTCTTCTTCTAAGCTCAAACATTAACAATGGAGGCTCTCACACCCTAATTAGGGTTTCTGGAACTCAAATGGGTAGTAAAGAGGCTAAAGGTGGCTATAATGTGATTTATATAGGGCACAACTCCCGAAATTAAGGTTTCTCCCATCAGCACCAACTCGCCGAGTCCACTTTCGACTCGTCGAGTTGGTCACTTAACACATGACCAGAATCGCGAATTGACTCGCCGAGTTTATCCATCGACTCGCTGAGTCGACCTCCCTTATTTACACTAAGAACCCTGAACTTGCACTTCTGAACTCGGGGTGTTACAATTCTCCCCCACTTAAATTAGGCTTCGTCCTCGAAGCCTGCAACATCACACCCCAGACGATACTACCACAATACAGCTCCTGGTCTCAACCAACTTAGGTTCCTCCAAACACTGCTATCAAACCATATGAAGTCCAACTCTCACCTCACAGAGTCACGATAACTGCTTCAAACCAGCCACCAGCTTCTCTCTTTAATGATGTCCACATCAACTAAGTATCACCCAATGATACTTCCATCATTCCAACTTACCCACTCACTTGCCCCTTACAGAGTTAGATATCACCATGTACCACCGGGTCCTGACCCGGTACCAAACTGCTATCCCTTTCCTCAACTGGTGTTACCTCTCTCAAAGTCCCCGCTGGGACTCATCCCGCTTCCTTTCTGATCCAACTCTATCCTTCCTGCGCTGTCAAGATGATACATCCTACAACTCTTGAGCAACTCCCATGAGCTCTCATGTACCCTTCCATACTCATATTGCACCTGATCCAACACCCTCAGGCTGGAAAAACCCGACTCACTGACGATACTCCAGACATCCCCAGGATGAATTACCGCTACATACATAACCTCCTGATCACAACCGTACTGAAAATCCAAGGCTCCATCCTTGCATCCTTTCCGGACTTCTCTGGTTCTACACCATCGGAAATTCTTCCGCAACCTCAACAGACACCCAACCCGGATGTGCTTCCATACCACTGGCACAAACACAATGCTCAATAGTCATAATAGGAATACTTTCAATCATCCATTTTCACTACTGTCTTCACTTCCGTGAACCAACACTCCCTCTCGGAGCTACATACCCTACCCTTTCCTTATCCAAGGAATTCTACTTGCCAACCTTACCACTTCAGACAAGTGCCACGGTGCTCACACCCCACTCTACACTATCCCTTGTAGAGTAACCGCTACTCCATGCATCACACATGCTCTGAATCTGCTCGCAAGGACTCTCGGGTCCATGCACTGCCTTCCACTAACATGATCAGTACCCGGGGCCAGACCCACTGCTTTCTATTGCATAGCAACATACTCAAATCACCTTCCGCATACAGATCTATCAACATTTACAGAGTCTTCAGCATAACTGGACCGCCTTGCCAGGCCTTCAGCCAATCTGGACCACTCTAAGAACCTTCAGCATGTCTGGACCGCCCTCTAGGGCCTTCAGCCTGTCTGGACCGTTCTCCGAGCCTTCAGCCTGACTGGTACGCCCACTGGCCTTCAGTCTCCCCGGACTGCTCAAACTATCATACATCATCCCGAACTATTCTTCCTGGGAATCTCTCCCATACATACTGTTCTAGCCCTCTAGGGGTTCCGAACTCTAACTCCATTCCATATACTCAGATCTCGGCCTAATCCTAGGCCTCACAACAACCAATCACCCTCTTCGAAATCCTTGGTCTGTACTCTGCCCTATGGGTCTGTCACTTACTCATACCAGCCCACACTCTTGGCTGACTGAAACACTGCTGGATCCCAAACAACTAATCAAAACTCTAACGCTTATCGATCCTCCTAAGAATTTTCCAATCTCCTCTACTTAGAGCACTGACTTACAACCACCAATAACTCATCCGACATAAATCAATCATCCCTACTCAACATACTCCTCTTATCCATGAACTAATTTCCTTTGCAACAAGCGACCTTCACAAAATCATTCCTCCGACATCGTACATCTCGAACTCTAAGGGAGTTCGACTCTCCACTGAATACTTCTCAAATCGCAATTGCTACATCCGACAACATGACCATACGTCCATACAACCAAATTCTGACCATTAATCCCTTGGATGCTAACCACTTACAACTCCTGACTACTATCACTTTCAACCAAACCATGAAACACGCAAAACGGCGAATAAAATACAACACCACAAAATAACAAGATAACCAGACAACAACGAAACGAAAACATACCCGCAATCGCATCTGGCTCTGCCCTGACCTCCTCTACTGTAAGCTGAAAAGCGCGCCCCAGAGCCCTCGGAGGCTCCGCTCCACCCTGGCCCCCGCCAATAGTCCTCAAAGTGGCCAGTGCTGGAACCTGCATTGGCCTGTAAACAAGCTGTGGACAGTTGGCCCTCATGTGACCAACCTGATGGCACTGATAACAAATCCTCATATCCTGAACTGGGGCCGACTGACGACAATCCCTCGCATAATGCTCCTCTCTCCCGCACTTGCGGCACGCACCACTGGACTTACAAACTCTGGTATGATCCTTCCCGCACTTCTCACAAGTGCGGCTGCTCTGACTGCCCAACCTGGAATCAACGGTCTTGGGTCGTTTCGGCGCCGGCCGCAACTGCACCGGGGCCTACCTCTGCTCTCTCAACTGTAACTCAATCTCCAACTCACGCCGTTGAGCAGCCTCCTGCGACTCCAGCAAGGTCTTGCACCTCTGCGCAGACACGAACTGCCTGATATCCCTCTTGAGCATACTCAGATATCGGGACATCTGAGCCTGCTCTGAAGCAAACTCAGGGCAAAACATCGCCCTCTCCGTGAACATCCTGGTGATCTCCGTCACCGAATCTGAATCCTGCTTCAGCTCCAGGAACTCCTGAGCCAACCTCTCTCTCTCTCTCTCTCTCTCTCAACTTGCAGAACATAACGAGTACTGAACATCTCCCGAAACTGATCCCATGAAACCGCAGCCCGCTGCGCATCAGAATAAGCTCCCGTAGTCAACCTACACCAATCCTTTGCCCCGAGCCTTAAAAGGTTCAGAGCACACCTTACCATCTGATCTGCAGGGCATGAACACGTGAAGAAACAACCCTCCACGTCTGACAACCATCTCATAGCAACGATCGGATTCTGAACTCCATCAAAAGTAAGGGGCTTCGTATTATCGAAGTCCCGATACTGAAAACCTCGACCAGCTCCTCCCCCTGCCGCTGATACAGCCGCAGTAGCTGCCGCGGAAGCCACCTCCAGGAGAGATGCATATCGCTCATCAAAGTACTCAACCATGGCGGTCTTGATCGACCCAAACATCTCCGGAAACTCAGCGCGAAACATAGCAGCAACCTCATCATGCAGGACCTCACGAATCCTGGCATCCAACTCGTCCATACTCATCTGACCAATGACCTCGGGTAGTACTGATCCCTCCTGACCACCATATCCTGATCTCGATCCCGAACCGGATCCTGACCCAATGTCACAACTAGAAAATTTTGTGCCTTGTAACTACAACACTTATGTCAACTATGAATCAAAAACATGAAAGCATGCATGATGCTTACTCTATGACAACAGAATTTCAATCAAACACCTCATACAAGCATTGCAAATAGTCAACAAGCAATTGGAAACCCTAGAAGTTCTTGTTTAGGTCCATTTTGGACTAGGACTTCCTTATTGGGCCCAATGGACCAATAAGCTTCCAATTTGACTATCTTGGGCTTAGAACTCTTAAATGGGCTCTAATTGGACCCACTTCCATTTATTTCAATATTTTGGGCCATATTGGGCCTAGAATGAAATAAATTATTTAAATGAACCATATTGGGCCATAATTAACCTAATTTAGCCCTAATAGGTCATAAAAATCACATTTATATTTATTTGAACCGAACATCACTTAACATAACCATGATAAAGGCTTAAGCATACAAGGCCCAATCTTTTTCTTTTTCCTCTCCAAATCTCAGCCCAAGCCCAACCCAAAGAATGAAGAGCTGACTTGTGAGATTGCCACCTCATTTATACATCACATACCTCCATGCATGGACCAACATGCATCTAAGTTAGTCATCTCAACACTCTCTCTCTTCTTCTTCTTGATTCTCGGCTGAGAGCATCCCAAACACACACACTTCATCCAATTTTCTTAAACAAACTCTCTCAAAGAACATCCTCACTTTTCTTCATCAAATTTTCGAGAATCAAGAGCTTTTCAAAGAGACTTTCCACCAGACGTATTTCCTGAAGATCTTCCTGGAGTACCCCCAGAGAGACAAGTTGAATTCCGAATTGATCTTGTTCCAGGAGCAACTCCCCTCGCTAAATCGCCTTACCGACTAGCTCCTGTTGAGATGCAAGAACTGTCCAGCCAACTCAGTAAACTCCTGGGCAAAGGATTCATCCGACCTAGCTACTCGCCATGGGGAGCTCCGGTCCTCTTCGTCAAAAAGAAGGACAGATCTTTTAGGATGTGCATCGATTACAGGGAGCTAAACAAACTCACTGTCAAAAATCGCTATCCACTCCCACAAATCGACGATCTATTCGACTAGCTCCAAGGAGCTAGTTACTTCTCTAAGATAGATCTACGATCTGGATACCATCAAATCAAGGTCCGGGAAGAGGATATACCCAAAACCGATTTCCGAACTCGTTACGGACATTATGAATTTGTCGTAATGCCCTTCGGTCTAACGAATGCCCCTGCCGCATTTATGGACCTAATGAACCGAATCTGTCGACCATTCCTCGACAACTTTGTTACCGTGTTCATTGACGACATTCTAGTCTATTCCCGAAGCGAAGAAGAGCATGGCCAACATCTCCGACAAATCCTGGAAACCCTGCGGACGGAGAAGCTATACACAAAACTCTCCAAGTGTGAGTTCTGGCTCCATAGCGTGAACTTCTTAGGTCATGTTGTTAGTCGGGAAGGAATACATGTGGATCCTTCTAAGGTCAAAGCCGTTGAAGGATGGGCAGTTCCGACGACACCCACAGAAATTCGCCAATTCTTAGGCCTAGCAGGCTACTATAGGAGGTTCATTCAGAACTTCTCTAAGATCGCCAAGCCACTTACCTCGCTTACACAAAAGGGCGTACCATTCAAATGGACGGACAAACAAGAAGTTGCATTCCGAACTCTGAAGCAAGCACTCTGCAGTGCCCCGGTACTATCTCTACCAGAGGGAACGGAAGATTTCGTGGTCTACTGTGACGCGTCAAATCAGGGTTTAGGTTGCATTCTCATGCAGCGCGGAAAGGTGATAGCCTACGCCTCCCGCCAACTAAAGACACACGAAGTGAACTATACAACCCACGATCTGGAATTGGGAGCAGTGGTCTTCGCTCTGAAGATTTGGAGGCATTACCTCTATGGTACGAAGTGCACCATCTTCACGGACCACAAGAGTCTCCAACACATCCTGAATCAAAAAGAGTTGAATATGAGACAAAGAAGATGGGTTGAACTATTAAACGATTATGAGTGCGAAATCAAGTACCACCCAGGCAAGGCTAATGAGGTAGCCAATGCCTTGAGCCAGAAAGAGTACTCTAATCGTCGTGTGAAAACTCTCTCAATAACCATCCAATCTTACCTAACCACTCAGATCAGGGCAGCCCAGTCAGATGCCATGAAGGCGGAAAACAGAGCAACCGAAGCATTACGTGGAATGGAGAAGAATCTAGAGGTAAAAGAGGACGGAGTATACTATTTCATGAACCGTATTTGGGTCCCTAATCTTGGAGGATTTAGGGAGGTAGTCATGAATGAAGCTCACAAGACGCGATACTCCATCCATCCAGGTTCAGACAAAATGTACTTGGATATTAAACAACATTATTGGTGGCCTAACATGAAGGTAGAAATTGCCACATATGTCAGCAAGTGCCTTACTTGCGCCAAGGTAAAGGTGGAATACCAGAAGCCCTCAGGGTTATTACAGCAACCAGTAATCCCCGAGTGGAATTGGGAAGGGATTTCTATGGACTTTGTGACCAAGCTACCCAAGACGTCAGATGGATTAGACACTATATGGGTAATAGTTGACCGACTGACGATATCCGCCCATTTCCTGCCAATAAAAGAATCCTACAAGATGGAGAGACTGACAAGAATATACATTCGATAAATCGTGAGGCTTCACGGAGTGCCAGTGTCTATCATCTCAGATAGAGACAGTAGGTTCACTTCACGTTTTTGGCAATCACTTCAGAAAGCACTTGGAACCCATCTCGACATGAGCACCGCTTATCACCCACAAACGGACGGTCAAAGCGAACGAACCATCCAGACGCTCGAAGATATGCTTCGCGCATGTGTGATAGACTTTGGGAAGTCTTGGTATACCCACTTACCCTTAGTTGAATTCTCGTATAACAACAGTTACCATTCGAGCATCAAAGTCGCTCCTTTCAAAGCGTTATTCGACGTAAGTGTAGATCACCGTTGTGTTGGGCTGAGGTGGGCGACACCCAGCTAGCGAAGGAACTAGCATCAGACAAGGCATTAACGGGACCAGAGATCATACGTGAAACAACAGAAAAGATAGTTCAAATCAGAGCTCGACTACAAGCCTCGCGCGACCGATAAAAGAGCTATGCTGATAAACGGTAAAAGCCCTTAGAGTTTCAGGTTGGGGATAAAGTATTGTTAAAAGTTTCACCTTGGAAAGGGGTCATTCGTTTCGGAAAACGGGGAAAACTGAACCCACGACACATTGGACCTTTCGAGATCGTTGCCCGAATAGGTCCAGTGGCGTACAAACTGCAGCTACCCGCTGAGCTAAGCAGTGTACACCCCGTGTTCCATGTTTCCAATCTAAAGAAGTGCCTATGAAATGAAACTCTCGTCATTCCCCTTGACGAAATTGAAATCAATGAGAATCTCTTGTTCGTGGAAGAACCAGTCGAAATCATGGACAGGGAGGTGAAGCGTACTAAGTAAAGTCGCATCCCGATCGTGAAAGTACGGTGGAACGCAAAGTGTGGGCCAGAATTCACGTGGGAACGCAAAGACCAAATGAAGCAAAAGTACCCTCACCTATTCTAGCATTCTCAGACTAGGACTTCCTTATTGGGCCCAATGGACCAATAAGCTTCCAATTTGACTATCTTGGGCTTAGAACTCTTAAATGGGCTCTAATTGGACCCACTTCTATTTATTTCAATATTTTGGGCCATATTGGGCCTAGAATGAAATAAATTATTTAAATGAACCATATTGGGCCATAATTAACCTAATTTAGCCCTAATAGGTCATAAAAATCACATTTATATTTATTTGAACCGAACATCACTTAACATAAACATGATAAAGGCTTAAGCATACAAGGCCCAATCTTTTTCTTTTTCCTCTCCAAATCTCGGCCCAAGCCCAACCCAAAGAATGAAGAGTTGACTTGTGAGATTTCCACCTCATTTATACATCACATACCTCCATGCATGGACCAACATGCATCTAAGTTAGTCATCTCAACACTCTCTCTTCTTCTTCTTGATTCTCGGCTGAGAGCATCCCAAACACACACTCACACTTCATCCAATTTTCTTAAACAAACTCTCTCAAAGAACATCCTCACTTTTCTTCATCAAATTTTCGAGAATCAAGAGCTTTTCAAAGAGACTTTCCACCAAAAATCATCATCTAAGGTAAGTTGATGTTAGATCCATAAGCTAGCTATTTCCTTTCATTCAAGAATCATCTCTTAATTCATTCAAACTTATGATCTAGCACCTTGGAAGCATCCAAGTTCGAGATCCTCAAAGAAAGGTTGCTAGGATCGAATTCTTCTCATCTTTTCCTTCCAAAACCGAAACCACACCCAAGGTGAGTTTCATACCCCCTTTCTTTTCGGTTTTATGAGTTTTTATGGGGGAGAATACAAGTAAATGTGTAGATCTATGTGTAAATGTATGTTATGTGTGATTTGATGCATGTTTGTGTGTGATATCATGTGTTGTGATGAAAATGTTATCCAAAAAGTATGTAAAAACCGAGATCTAAAACATAGGGAAGGAAATAAACATAACTTAAACTATTTTACCCTAATCAAGTCAAGAAAAATAACTCATATGGTTAGGATGAACATGCTTGGACATAAAACCCATTTTTGGGCTTAAATTGTTAAAAATACAAAACTAAGGGCCCAAACCGACAAATTATAGTTTCTGGAGGGTCAAAAGAGTCCAAACAGTTTCTATAATAATTTTTCTGAAACAAAACATTTTTGAAGGACTAAAAATGTAAATTTTACACTTAATGGGCTAAACTTGGGCTTTTCGGCCCAATAAGCCTCAATATGCGAGATTTTTAAGTTTGAGGGGCTAAAAAGGAAGTTTTCCATAAAACAGGGGATTTAAAGTATATTAAAACCATTTCAAAGGTCAAAAATGTTTTTCAAATTCAAAAAGGATCAAAAATGTAAAATTTTTCTATTTTGGGCCAAAACTTTAAAAGTTGCAAAAATGGGGGTTCTAACCGAGAAAACTTCATTCTGGAAGGACTTAAGCTGTTTAGAAAGCAAATTTGGGCTAAAAATGTCTTTTCAACAAGTTATGATACTAAAGTGTCAAGAAAAATGGTTTAAGGACTAAAATGGAAATTCTTTTATATAAAGGACTAAAAGTGTTAACTTTATAAAAGAAGGGTTGTGAAAAGGTAGAATTCTTACTTTTAAACAAACAAATCCCTTAAGAAAAAATACGAGATCCACGACTACCGGCGAAACATAATAACAAATACACTTTCAACAACCAATATCGTTACCAAACGAGTTGATTCGGTCTCGAATCAATAACAAAACCAAAAATCAATAAACCGTAGTACTTCAATAAACACACGATAACTACGAGGAGTCAATATTCAATCTTTGGGCTTGAAAGTTTCAAATCGTGCTTGTTGGGCCTTGCTAGCCCAATAACATGATCTTTGGGCCCGAAGGGAGACACGCTTACATGTTAATGGGCCTTCTATGACCTAATTGATGGGTTTTGGTCATAAGACATCCTATGTGCTCATATAAACCCTAATGCTTGGATCTAGGTTTCTCTATTGTACATGCTTTGAATCCAAGACTATAAACCCTAATTCTAGCATATGGAAATCAACATTAACATATAATTAGGTTTAAGATATTACCTTGATTGTTATGTAGCAATAACAATCCCAATTCCTCTTTGAATTTGCTTTGGAAGGCTTAGAGTCATAAGTGTCACTCCTCTAATGGCTTACAAACACCAAGAGCAAATGGAGAAGGTATAAGGAGATAGGAGGGAGGTATGAATTCGTCCTTAGGACCTCTTGGGAAGGGTTTGACGAATTCTTAAGCCCTAGGGGGTTTATATAGGTGTAAAGATAGAGTTTCAGTCATTATCCTTATCTAGTTGCTTATCCACCAAGCAACCCATAAGATAATCCTTGAATCCTTATCATAGTCGAATTCTAAGTGATTATCACTTCAAATTCGTCCACCATATATATAAGATAATCCTTACCTTATTTTGTAACTATCACATAATTACAATTCAGCCCCTCTAGTTTAATTAATTACACTTGATCACAAAATTAATTCTTAATTAATTATTGACCAATATTAATTAAACAAATATGATTTCTCCTTTAATATATTATTCTTATAACATATTAATAAATCATAATAACCTCTCTCTCTTTATTTATTTCTCCATTCAAGTTGCTTTGGTGAAGGCAACCCAAAAGGACCATGCACCATCGGGTCAAGTACATACCAAAATAGTTATGGACTTAGACACTAATCCAACAGTCTCCCACTTGGATAAGTCTAACAACTATTATGCGTATGACTTCAGATCCTGATCTGCAATCGTAGCTTTCCAAGGCCGCTGTCAACTCTGATCCTATCAGATACGCGTGTCCTTAGATAAGGGATCATATATTCCTCCATTCTAGATATCATATGAGATATGATTTCAAATCATTCTCTTTGTACTACTTCTCGATTTCTGATTTATGATGACTGACTAATTGAACAAATCAAATTAGCCCTAGCCCGGCCGAGCATTTACGTTTGTCATCACTAAACCATCGAGGGGCCCAAAGATATCACTTTTATTCTACTTTGAGTAAAAGGAATGGATAAACTTTGATACAATGCTCGCTTGCACTCACGCACCGAATCACACACAACAATATGTTTTATAACACCAAGTTACTAGTGTGTTTACATGTTATCAATGTGCAACCGATTTGCAAGATACAACTCACACATCTCGGTTTCAAGAATATAAGATGTTATCGTCTCACTAATCACTCGTGATACAATCTCATGGAGTGATCCAAGTGAGCGTGGGTTTAATCCAATGCTCAAATCACATTCGTAAGCACTCATGAACGTTGCAGCAAACATTTGCTTATGTCTAATGCTCTTTAGACAATCCACACACCAATTCACGACAGTCTTCATTCAAATCTACTTCCAACATATGAACGACTGTGGCCCGTTTGAATAATTCGATTATTCTTAATAAACTCAATTATTCTGGAAGTCAAAACATGCAAATGTGAAACACAAGAATAATACTAATCCCATATGGCCTCAAACCTTTGAGTATAAATAAAACGCCTTTTATTTATCACCATATTGATTACTCATTATTTGTTGTTTCGGGTAATCAACTTCTTACTTGAATTCCAACACTTGTCCCATGCTCCTAGCATGCACACAATGTTTACATATGGTTCTTACTTTGTGAAATATATCACATTGAACACATTTCCAATCATTCTCATTTCACAACTCCAAATCCATTTTTCATAAGTTTAAGAATATCAAATTCTTGCTACTTATAGAATATGCTAGATTCTAACATTCTATGCAACTATCCTTTCGTAATGTCACTACACCAAAGTCACAAAGACTATTGCCAATGATATTACAAAGTCCTCTATCGGAGATTGTTACAAGACAATTCCATAGACGTGATGTCTCTCACTCAAAGTACATTCTTTGAACATCCTTTTGCATAGAAGTTTCTAATCTAGTCATAGATTTCTCAATATTCAATTCCCAATATGGACACACTTCCATATGTTCCATATGACAACTCATTCTTAATATAATCTTTTCTATTCATGATAATGTCGATATTGTCCATCAAATATGGAAACATTTCCATATTTTCCAATACTATACTTCCAACTACTCACAAGCGACCAATCCTCGTCGAACTTTGGATTGTCCTTTGATAGTTGTTTAATTATTTTAGTCAAAACCAATTCTAGTCCCTTTTCCCTCTAAATGCGCTCGACATTTGGAAAATTTTAAAATGGTCAAATATCAAAGCATTTGCAATCGATCCTATATCCGAAGCGTATGGGACACGACGCATAATGTTTTATTTGCTATGTTCTCAAAATTCGAATTGTAAAGAGGGATGCCGTAATCATAATCGAAATTTTAAGAACACACTATGTACCTTTGACTAAATTTTATTAACATTCCACAACCTAAGCCTTTAGATTTGAAATGAAGCATAATATTCTCTCCCTTAATTATAGCAAAACAATTCTTCAACTATTGCGACTTTGCAAAGTTTGACTCTTGTTTTCTATAATTAATTATGCTAACCTTGCAATACTTTCCTTAATAATCATACAATCATAACTTTTATGCTCCCACTATCTTGATGATTATTATAAAACATAACACTTATGCTCCCACTAGCTTCGACATGTATTCTTAAACATCTTAACTTTCAGAAAAACAATGCTTATTGAATTTCTTAAGTTCATGTTTCTAATACTTAGTGCTTTGATAATCTTTTATCAAGGCTTCTTGAACTTACACACCTTTGCCTTCGATAGTTCATATGTGTGTCTAAACACTTAAGACTAATTGCCAAACCTCACAATTCAAATTATGGAAAGGGATACCGTAACCATAATCGAATTCGAGAATGCAATTTTACAATCACTATCTTCTTGAAATCTTTCTTAGTGAAAGCATTTCCTCAAAATCATTTTCATGAAGGAGGAAATCTTATGACACTTAGATTTAAATGGTGTATGTGTTCCTATCCATGTGAATTCGTTAAAACCAAAGTTTACTACAAATTCAAACTCATATGGACCGAACTTTCTTAATCTTGATTTCTTGCCTTATGGTAGCACAACTGCCCACCATGTCTTCCAAGTAGTCAAGCAGCTCACCATTTCCTATCAATGTACCTTTCATTGATTAAGGTGCTTTGCCTTTTATGCGTTCAAAATGAGAACTCATAGAACTCACATGCATAATTAACTCGATTGGATTGGCACAGAAACAAAATAATGTCATTACGATAGTTTGTAAACCTCAACTCGTGTGCTAGTGATGATCGATAAGGTTTATTTGATTTGTTCTTGAAACTTTTCAAGACTATAAAGACTCCCACTGACTCCTTGACATATACGATTCTCTTGTCAAAACATTTCTTGACAAACAAATATTCTAGAGTTAGTGTAGCTTTTATCAAAACAAAACACTTCATAATTTTGGTCTTAGTTGTTCTTTGTCTTATCCAAGACATCACAACTTTCCACAATTGATGAATGTTATAAACCTTCTTAATACTTTTCACTCAATGTCACAATCTTAACTTTAAGACTTGTTATTGGAACGAAGTATGATTGACTTCTTGATTTAACCATATCTTCAATCCTTGATTCCTCTTCTTAAACATACAATTGTACTAAGACTCACTTAGAGGATCAATTGAGATATGGTTCTTAATCATTAAGACCTATCATATAATAGCTACTCTCCCTTCTTCTTAGAATGGAGAAACTTTTATCTTTCTATCTACTTGATTCTTCTTATTCGTTCTGCTATTGATCTAAACCCTTTAATCAATTCAGAATTACACTTAATCTTGTAAGTATAATCATATTTACTAAGCTTTTAGTAAATCATGATGAATATCTTTGTTACTCTCATGGTGAACTTGATCAACACACAACTTTGTGTACTCGATCTCCTAGTCCTTCACTTGACACTTTGTCAATGAATTTGTCTAATTTCCAAATATGAAATTTCTCATTCATCGTGCAACCAAGTTGCATGATTCCAAATTTCTGTCCAATTGAAACTTGGGCGATGAGAAACTCTCCCTATTTGGTAAATTCTCGACTTTCCATAAATAACATAATAAGAACCAAATCCATTATTGCTAATAATAGAAACATTTTAACATCAATTTTTCATACACGCCATTGTAAGGATAAATAAATAAAATTTAAAATCAAAATTTATTTTATTGCGGAAAAAATTTGTCCTTACAATGCAACTCATTGAAAAACTTATGCTAATACATCTTTCTTAGCAATCTAATTCTAACTCTAAGTAGTAGCTTAAGAATCTAATCTTCGAGAAACGCGAGCGAAATCCATTCCTTCACGGTTAGATTCTGCTCACTTCTTCCCTTAAGCTTCCTTTCTTTTCTTCGATCCTACAAAACATCAATTGTAATCTTATCACATTATGTATTAAGAATCTAGAATAGAAGCTTAAAAGAGTTAGTCAATGGATTTTACCTAAAGCAGAGCCATACGTTTCGACTCTCCCATCTCTTAGATCTCTTAGGTAAATAGGGCAGCTTCGTCTCCAATGCCCCTTCTCTTGGCAATAAAAGCAAATCGACTCTTTTGGAGCAGGACTACTTCAGACATCGCCTTTCTCTTATGATCAAACTTTTCGATCATAGCATGTCTTTCGTTACCATTGTCTATATCCATAGAGGTCTCGAAGGCAGATTCACCAATCAACTTTGCTTTTCTATTGCGCCAAACCATTGTTGATTCAGCAGCAATAAGCATATAGGTGAGATCTATAAGGCTCACGTCGTAGGTCATCATATAGTACTCTCTTACGAACTCACTATATGAGTTAGGAAGTGACTGAAGAACCCAATCAACAGCCATCTCCTCACCGACAACAGATCCCATCATTCTTAGCCTATCAATGTGTGACTTCATCCCTAGGACGTGTGCACACACGGACTTTCCTTCTTTATGTTTACTTGCCAAAAGGGCTTGAGTGATCTTGAACTTTTCAAGCCTTTGAACTTGTGGGTTAGGGAGAATAATTGGAGGAGGAGGAGGAAGTGAAGCATGATCTCTTGTTCCTCGATCGAATCGTGGAATATCATCTTCATGTGGAATGCTTGTTCCACGGGATTTGAGAAGACCATAGTTGTCAAACTTTGACATCTACAAAACGGGAGAAAACGAATTCAAGTTAGTTGATTGATTGAGTCCTTAGTAAATCACCCAAATGAAATACTAAGGCTAGGACCCAACACAATATTCTACAACTCGGGAGAGGGATGTCGTAACCCAAATTGCAAAACATTTGAAGGTAAGTGAATGACGATTCACTAATTTCCACCATGAAAAACAAAAAAGAAATTTAAGTTTTAAATCTATGAAAACTCCTAGATCCTTTGAGATTCATTGAACTTTCAATGGCATGTTTAAATCTCGATATGCCCCTCTTGTTTGTGACTGGGATGCCGAGGATCACAAAGCGGGTGTGAATAACCATGCAAACTACATGGTGCCCTCACATATTACAATCACCTATTCGATGCGCCGGTTAACCACACACGCTCCACTAAACTATGACAAACATTGAGTCACCCTTTGCTACCTTTGCTTAGAACCATTTAGTGTGCCGGTTAACCACACACGCTCCACTAATGTCTTCGCAAGGGCACAAAGTGTAATTTCATGGAATTGCATCAATTCACTTTTTCCTAAGTAACTAAGATTGGGAATTTTATGAAAACATTTAGTTACTTTTATACTTTATTATACTTATAATGGAAGGTTTCGTCCTATACTACCCGTTCGGCTAACGACCCTCCACTAGTCAAGAGTGCGGTGGGTAAGAGTGGATACCCATTCAATCGCCATTTTATAGGCAATTTCCTTAAACACCCCTTATAGACTAGCTTCGTGAATGAGGCCTACTAACGGTAAGACTGACTTTTACTCATACATATATATAATGTTAGACTTTTAATGTTATATATAGTATAGGGTGTATTTTATACTTTCAAAATACTAGGTGGTCTAATTTAACAATTATACTTTTAATTCAATTAAATTGTAAACCTAAACTTTTATGGATTTATTAAACTTCTTTTAATTATACACCATAATTAATTAATAAAACCATAAGGGTGTGATTTGAACTTTTTCAAAACTATGCTAGGGTTTTAGAATTTAACATTCCTAATTAAACTTTTAATCAACTTTTAAATTCCAAAACTTGAGGGCAAGTTTTGAAACATGTCAACACATTAGGGTTTAGAATTTAAATATACATCAAAATTAAACAATTAATCAAAATTTAAATTCCAAAACTTGAGGGCAAGTTTTGAAACCTTTTTCAAAACATTAGGGTTTCAACTATTTAAATTTTAAAACAACAAAACTTTTGGGGTTCAAATTTAAACTATAAAACCTAAAGGTCCAAATATGAAACTTTTCACAACAACAAGGATCAAATAAAAAATAATTCAAATTAACATTTAATCACATAATTATCCATATTTGATGATTTCTTGCAAAATAATTTATCAATTTTCTTAAAATAATTAATCAATTATCTTATAAGGAAACAATTATCTTATTAATTGATAAATATCTTCAATTAGATTAAAAATATAGTCAAATATATCATATAATCGTATTAATATTAATCTAACATGATTAGGTAATTATCCCAATGCAAAAACAACAAGAAATCCCGAGATAAGCACTCTCTGACGCGTTGACTCGTCGAGTCAAGCCTGGACTCGTCGAGTCACCTTGGACTCGGCGAGTCCAACCTCCAAAACACCAAAAAAACGAATTTTTCAGATATATCAAGCATCAATACAATAGAAACCAATCAAGGCTCTGATACCACTGATGGGTTTTGGTCATAAGACATCCTATGTGCTCATACAAACCCTAATGCTTGGATCTAGGTTTCTCTATTGTACATGCTTTGAATCCAAGACTATAAACCCTAATTCTAGCATATGGAAATCAACATTAACATATAATTAGGTTTAAGATATTACCTTGATTGTTATGTAGCAATAACAATCCCAATTCCTCTTTGAATTTGCTTTGGAAGGCTTAGAGTCACAAGTGTCACTCCTCTAATGGCTTACAAACACCAAGAGCAAATGGAGAAGGTATAAGGAGAGAGGAGGGAGGTATGAATTCGTCCTTAGGACCTCTTGGGAAGGGTTTGACGAATTCCTAAGCCCTAGGGGGTTTATATAGGTGTAAAGATAGAGTTTCAGTCATTATCCTTATCTAGTTGCTTATCCACCAAGCAACCCATAAGATAATCCTTGAATCCTTATCATAGTCGAATTCTAAGTGATTATCACTTCAAATTCGTCCACCATATATATAAGATAATCCTTACCTTATTTTGTAACTATCACATAATTACAATTCAGCCCCTCTAGTTTAATTAATTACACTTGATCACAAAATTAATTCTTAATTAATTATTGACCAATATTAATTAAACAAATATGATTTCTCCTTTAATATATTATTCTTATAACATATTAATAAATCATAATAACCTCTCTCTCTTTATTTATTTCTCCATTCAAGTTGCTTTGGTGAAGGCAACCCAAAAGGACCATGCACCATCGGGTCAAGTACATACCAAAATAGTTATGGACTTAGACACTAATCCAACACTAATTCCATGTAAAAGGACTTTCAATAGCACTATTGTGCTGTTGGGCCCCAAGGGCCCATTAGTACTGCTAGCGAAGTCGAGAAGTCAAATGCGAGACGGGCCAAGCGCCTTTCGCATTCCCGATAGCCTTGAATGACTTATGGAAATAAAGGAGGATTCTTACCCTCCTTTCTCCTTGGTTGTGGGGATATGAGAAAATGAGTAAGCAGATTCGTGACGTTAAACAAGACAAGTCAGGGTGGTTGGATTATGTGAGTAGTATGGACGACGCCTCAAGGATCGTGCATAATTTCTAGTTATAAACTAGTCATTTTCAACAATGCGTGATTGTAACAACTCACAACCCTTAATTAATCCAATGTCACCTGGGTAATAAAAAACAATCGTCATACCGGTATAACAATAAACAAGTCATGTAATTTACGCATTGGTAAAACATCAGGTTTTCCCGGGGAGTTCAACATTTTAACCTATGTGATGTATACAAAGTTCAACAATTATTCATGTTTTCAAAATCGACAAGCATATTTACGGATCTTCACACTTTTTATAAACAATACTCTTTTAAGAAAATATCAGATTTTCTGGGTTTTCAAACTTCACAAAAATCATTTTCCATAACATTACTTATGAACTCACCAACATTTCATATGTTGACCGTTTTCAAAATAACTTGTATTCTCAGGTAACAGGTAAACATAAGAATATGTATCAAGTTATATCATGGTGTTTTGCTTAGATTAATGATCAAACGGTTTATGTTATGGAATTGTAATGTTTAAAACAATGTACTGAATGTAAACAATATCAGTTGTAATATTTCAATGCATGGTGATGAATGATGTTATGATTCATGTATAATCATTGTGATGGTATTCAATTAAGTCACAAGAGCCCTCGGACGTTGCCGCCGTCTGGTTCGGGGGTGTGACACCCGAGACGTCTCGTAATCTCAATACTGAAAATACGCCACAAAATATTAGACATTCCTCATAATAATCCCAAGAACTAGCTCCCAACAAAACCCTAGGGGTTGTGACTTCCCTGATACGCATATGGGTCCTGTGCTTTCAGTAGTACGGGACCATACTACCTTCCACACCTACCCATATTTGTATCAAGTATCACTACAACACCCTAACAATAGCATATACATAACGAACACTCGATCCCCCACTCCTAGATGAGCACCACTATCCCATAATCGACCTACCGGTCTCATGCAATCCTCACATCCATGAAACTTCTACCAACCCTGCAGCACTAGTGTATGCTAATCACACATAACGCTGGACCTTATAGACTTTCGAAGATCCAACTCTACCCTAAGCTCCCAATCAGACAAGATCAGAACATAAGGCCAAATCAAACATTATCAGGCTATAAGATCTTAGTTATGTATAACTATGATGCATACCCTAAATAACTATAGTAATGATGTCAATTTCATAACAATAGAACCCTAGGCTAGCAGGCATCATATAATCAGGCAATTCTATCATGCAATTCCTGAAGATCCCTAGCCTATCACTACAAGAAAAATACCCTTTAATGACGTGCGAACAATGACACACACTGATTTACGATACGCATTTTGATGTGTTCTTAAAAATAATGTCAGCCTTCCAAAATTTGAAAGATAGAAGACACGCATTTGTACGTGCCCTAAAATTATTGTCCCACAAAAAAAATTTACAAACACGGAGGGCACCTAAATTAAATGGGCGTCGTCTACAAATGTCGCTTTATATTTTTTTCATTTAAACGCGCGTTTTTAAAGAGGGATCCTCTAAAATTAGAAAATTCTAAAATTTTGAAGTAATCTCCCTTATCTCTCATAAAATCGTACAAAGAGCCATTTTCTCCCTCCTCCTTCAATCTAACCCTAGACACAACCACCGTCAATTCACAACGATGTCTTCCTTCTTCCTTACTCCAGATTTGTGACCTTCTTTGAAGCTATCTTATCCTCCCCCACCTGGTACTACCATACTCGAAATCGATGAAACCCTACCGGCCCTTCATCATCAACAATCAATGCCTCCGTCAACTAGCTAGGGCTTTTATGGGAGAACTCCACAAAATTAATCAAGTTTCATCCTCGCAGTGTCGGCGACTCCTTACGCTCACACACGCCTATGCCGACGACTGCGACTTCTTACACTCACGATGTTGGCGATTGGGGTTCTAAGTCCTGGATCCACCTTCTGTCTCGTATCCGTAAGTCGTTTTCTCCTCCGTTACTTCTTTCAAATAGATCTATCTTCTTGTTGATTTGATTTAGATCAATCCGATTTATAATACTTGAGTTAATCTGATTTGATTTGCAAATGAATGTAACTAGATATGCAATTTGTGCTTTCTACCTGAATAATTTGAAGTTTGCTTGCCTGCATTTTTCTTGTTGGTTGTTTCTAATTGTTTCTGCGATTATACGCATGTCAATTTGAGATCATCTTAGTTTTTGTTCATCTATACAATCAAGTTTTTGAGTGAGAAACATAAATGAATTCTATACAGATCATAACAATAAGCAAGTAATTCACTCTTGAATCGCTGATATTTCAGAGCACAAAGAACCAAATCTAGGTCACCTCAGTAGAAAATCTCTTCAAGTGAAATAAAAACTTTATGCATTTATCATTTATGACTGTCGGCTAATTATTCTTACCAGTAATATTACTTACTTCTAGATCCATTTGTTTATATTGTAGCTATATGTGATATTTTCAGCCCACTGTGCTTAAAGCCCTCAATTTCGTATCTGATTGGCTTGGGCAATGGCTGAGGGCATCATTCCTGAGGTGCATTCTCTCTCCCTCTCTCTCTGGAAAACCATAATCACCCTTCTGGTTTTCTGAACCAAGTTCATCCGCTCTTGCCTCCGGTCCTATCTTTGGTAATGTAAGTATCTGCACACATGATTACATCTAATGGTTGGAGTTGGTGAAATAACGGCGGCAGCTGAAGTGGGTTCTCATGGCGGAGGTTCAGGATGTTCAAAGTTTTTGCCTTAGGAAAACCCATGAGTTTGTCCTTTCTTTTGATATAACAAATCTTTATATAAATCAAGAATCTTGATTCTTGATTCTAGGTGACATTCAGTGCCACATCACTTGCACCAGAGGTTCAGGATGTTATCCCTTCCGGACTTGTCAGAGAGACTCCATATCTGACTCATTCGATTTTCATCACGCATGATACTTTTTTTCAAAACCTAGTCACTTTTTTAACATGTAAAAGGCTTTTCCTGCTTATTTATTTATTTATTTATGTTAGTTATCATATGGAGCATGAGCTACTAAGATACATTAGTAAGCTGCAGTCAAAGGATCTGTCATTATGCCACAGTATGATTCCTTTGGGATCTTGCACCATGAAGCTTAATGCAGCTACAGAGATGATGCCTGTGACATGGCAGCCTTTGCAGATATGCATCCTTTTGCTCCTACCCAACAGGCATAGGGTATCAGGTAATCAAATCTTTCTAATTTTGACTTACAATTCCAAATTATATTTCTATTGACTTTTTTTTAACCTGAGAGCAACATAAAAAAATATCTTGCAGGATGTGTTCAAGAATTTGGGGGACATTCTGTGTACCATAACCGGATTTGACTCTTTCTCTTTGCAACCAAATGTTGGAGCTGCTGGAGAATATGAATGCACATGTACATAAACATTACACTTCTTGTGTCGTTTTAATGGAGCTAACAAAATTGAAACATCATATAAAAATTATTTGGTTTTTATTTTTTACAGGTTGGATTAACAAGTCCATGGTGGATTGGGGTTGATGTTTGTCATCTAAACCTTCACAAGACATTTTGCATTCCACATGGTGGTGGTGGGCCCGAAATGGGCCCCATTGGTGTGAAGAAACACTTGGTACCCTACTTGCCTTCACACCCTGTGGTAAGACAAAACAATAATTTTTTTAGTTTGATGTTTATGTGTAATTAGAGTAATATGTTGTTAAGTTTATATAATTTAATTTGTAAATCTTGATTTAAAGGTTGCCACTAGAGGCATACAGCCCCTGAGCAGAGTAAGCCACTTGGCACGGTTTCAGCAGCACCTTGGGGTTCAACACTTATCTTGCCTATATCATATACATACATTGCCATGATGGGATCTCAAGGACTTACAGATGCATACAGTATAGCTATCTTGAATGCAAACTATATGGCAAAACGTCTTGAGGTCTCAATTTCTTTCTTTCCCTATTCATTAAGAACAAATAGATAATATTTTTTTTAATTATTGTTATTATCAAGTTCTCAATTTTTTTCCTTTAGGATTAATTACATTGCAGAGTCACTATCCCATTCTTTTCCGTGGTGTGAGTGGAACAATTGCCCATGAGTTCATCGTTGATTTGAGACCCTTGAAAGTAAGTTATAATATTATTTAGTCATATTTTTTGTTAAGTCAAAAAGAAATAGCAACTAACTTGAATCATATTCATATTCAGACAAGTGCTAGAATAGAGCCAGAAGATGTTGCAAAACGTCTGATTGATTACCGGTTTTATGGTCTAACTATGTCATGTTCAATTCCAGGAACACTAATGATTGAACCCACTGAAAGTGAAAGCAAGGTATTTTTTGAAAAAAAAAAGAGTAAAGTTTCTTTAAAAGTTATAATGTTTTTTCCTTTCCTTTCATTTTATATAACATAACATGTGGAATTTTTGAGTTGTAGGCTGAGTTGGACAGGTTTTATGATGCTTTGATCTCCATTAGACAAGAAATAGCAGAAATTGAGAAAGGAACAGTGGACATCAACAACAATGTCATCAAGGTAATTATAACAATAACTAAGTTCTGATTGTTTTGTATTATTTGTTCAAGAGTTATATTAGGTATAATGATGGAAATTAAAAAACTTGTAGGGAGCACCTCATCCACCACAACTACTCATGGCTGATAAGTGGACAAAACCATACTCCAAAGAATATGCAGCTTACCCTGCACCATGGCTTCGTGCAGCTAAGTTCTGGCCTACTACATGTTCGTCTCTCTCTCATGGATAAAATTTAATCTGAATAATTAAGAAGTTTTTTTTTGAATCCTGAATTGTTGATTGATGTGGTTAAAGATTGATTAACTATGGTTGGGTTAATTATGTGTGACAGGCCGTGTGGACAATGTGTATGGTGATCGCCCTTCATATATTATTCTTTTTATAGATAAGATTCTTCCATAAAATGGCATCAAGGCTAGCTCCTGTCACTGGTGGTGAAAAACTGATTTTCGGTGTCTTTGAAGTAGAGCGACCTACTATCAGGTTGTTAAATGGATTTTTTTAATTACCTTTTAGAGCGTTAAATCTTTTTATTTTTTATGTATTGTGAAATAAATTATGGGTTTTCTCTTTTGTAGTCAGTTGCATGACAAATCTCGGATGGAGGCAAATATTGTTTTCCTCGAACAACATAAAGGTTATTTCTTACTTTACCATTTAATGCTATAAAGCAAAGTGCTGGAATACTTGAACCTGGAATTAAGAAGTTTATTTTATCATCAATGTCAGGAGATAATAGTCTTACTTTACCATTAATGTTATAAAGCAAACTAGTAAAAACTACAAGATAGGAAAGAAATGTTAAGAGAGTTGATTTAACATCAATAAACTTGATTCCTAATAAGAAATACGATACAATTCATAAGAAGTAAAATGGAAGTTTGGATCAATTCATTCAGAGTTCATTGTTGTGAGTTAATGTACAAAAGAATTAGTAAAAATACAAAAATGTGGGCGAAATAGTCATTTTACGTGGATTTAATGGATATCTCAGTTGCAATTTAACATCATGTATGAGTTGACAAGAACCTAATCATAGTAAATATGTGTGCATTAAGTAAGTGCTACAATAGTAACATTGTAATAAAAAGCTCAGATTCAAAATTAGAAGTTTAACAATCAAGATTTCAAGAACATAATGATGGAAGCTCACTAGTCTGCAACGAATAAATAGATAGGATGCCTAGAGATGAAAAGATCAGGTGAAAAGAACATACAAACCAGCTAAATTGAAATTTACCGCTGTGCAAGAGTTAACAAGAACATAATCTGTGCATGAGGAATCTTTAGATTTACAATCAAAAGGTAAATAATCTAGATTTCAAGTATTCCAGCACCTTGATAATTATTACATTGTTATGATTCACATTTAACACTGTTTTCTAATATTGTTTTGGTTGAACTTGTTATTCCTCAAATTTTAACAGATTCTTGAATTGTGACTCACCCCTGCAGCTTTCTGAATGTAGGCTTATTTTGGTGCTAGATTAAGTGGAGTTCTGGCTTGGTGTGTGCGAGTGGGAAGGAACCAACCCAATGCCCCCGGAGTTCTGGCACCTTCCATCTTTACTTCCTATGTATCTAGGTTAATCTACTCGTATTAATTCATGTCTCAAAGTGTGTATTCCAGTATTAGGTATCATGATTTGTGTATTTACAAAATTTTGAAATAGGGTCTTGTTCAATGCTTTAGCTGTGTTTTCTCTAAGGGAGATCAACTTATCAAAAGTAAGTTATTTTTTTTCACCCTTTTATTTAATATTTTTGTGATTGAATGAAAGTCTTAATGAAAGTAATTGACAACCCTTTTTTTGTAAATAATGTTGTGATTGTGGGAGAGGTGTTGTGTTTTTCTCTGTTGCTAGGTAACCTTCTCAACAACAACATTCTACTTAAGCAGGTGAGTAATCAAGATTAAGGGAGACTTGTAATCATGTTTGGCATTCCTTTCCAGTAAGAAACAGAGTTGTATGATTATTTGTTAGTTTTATAGGAATGTATAACCCATGTTAGCAATGTATTATTTTTGCTTAACATTTGAATGATTCTTTGTATGACATTATAATTTGTGCAATTTATTTTATTTTTTGAGTATGAAATTTTATTTTATATTATGCAATGGATTGTATTTTTTGTATATGGTATTTTATTTCAATTATGAGAAATTAAATGCAAATTTAATTTAAAAATTAATAAATATATAAATTTTTTTTAAACATTTAAATTTACGATACGTAAAAAATGTGTGTCATCTTAATTTATGACATGGCCTTTCTTGACAGGGGCTTTCTTGATACGCATTGCGTGTCATTATCACACACGTCGTAAGGTCACGACATGCGAATGCGCGTCGTCTTCCTTTATGACAGGGCCTTCCTTGATACGCATTGCGTGTCGTAAACGTGCGTCGTAATTGCGCGTCGTAAATGAGCGTCGTAAATGCGCGTCGTCTATAGACGACGTGTAAAAGCGCGTCGTCTCTCTTTATGATAGGGCCTTCCTTGACATGTATTTGCGCGTCGGCTGAGCCTTTTACGACACGCAATGAGCATCGTAAAAGGCTGTTTTTCTAGTAGCGAGCTAGTACTAGCATGCTGTTCTAACATATCACATAATCAAATAACTTGTATGGTATTTTGGGGTCTACTTACTGGCTCTGGCTGATCGTACCCCTGCATCCTCCTTTACTTATATTGAAAACCATTATAAATTCATTTTGAAAACTCCCCTTGATTTGAGACTGGATTCACACGAGTGTTCCTCCAATTCACTCAAACCAAGGCTCTGATACCAACTTGTAACACCGTGAAATTTCAACCAATTTAAACTTTTCCAAAAGCAACTCATATTCATTAAGTTATTACAAAAAGGTTTTCAATTCATTTATTATCAGAGTATCCCAGAAAAATCAACGTAAAATTAAGGACCGGTACGATCACGCCTTCGCCTTGCCGCGATCTCCTGAAGTACCTGAAACAATACACTAAAACTGTAAGCCCGAAAGCTTAGTGAGTTACCCCAAAATACCAACCACTATACCATACACATATCATATCATTGATGGGTTTTAGCCATAAGAACTTTCCTATGTGCGCATGCAAAACCCTAATGCTTGGATCTAGGCTTTCTAATAAACATGCTTTGAATCCAAGTCTTCTAATGACTAATTAGGTTAAATAACAACATTGAAACAGATCTAGAATCATACCTTTGAGTTCCTTGTTGATCTTGAGGTCTTGGAGCTTCTAGAGTCACAAATGTCACTCCTCTAATGGCTTACAAACACCAATAGCAAGGAAGATGATTTAGGAGAGAGGAGAGGGGAGGATCAAAATAGGCCAGGGTTCTCTTACTTTAGGAAATGTGCCGATTTCCTTATGCCATGGGGTCTATTTATACTTGTAGACTCCTTAAGGGTTACAACCTAAACCCTAATTGGATAATCTTCTCTTAAGGCTATCCAAATCCTTTCCATAGATAAGCCTTGGACGATTTTGAAGCTATCCTAGCTTCTAGAATCCGTCCCTAGCATATCCATAAGGATTTACAGTGTAAAGCTTAACTATCAAACAATTGACAGTTTATACCCCTTTATTTAATTAATCTCTTTAAGTCACCAAATTAATTCTAATTAATTCTATGACTTATATTAATCAAATAACAAATATATTATTCATTATATTATTCTCATAATATACTAATAATATTTACTCTCTCATAATAAATCATCCTATCAAGTTGCTATGGTGAAGGCAACCCAAAAGGACTATGCACAACCGGGTCAAATACTTGCCTAATATAGTTGCAGCCTTAGACACTATTCCAACAGTCTCCCACTTGGATAAGTCTAGTAACTATATTCACAAGTACAATTCGGTTTGCAATCGTAGCTCTCAAAGACGCTGTCAACTCTGATCTAATCAATCTTGTCCTTTAGATAAGGGAACGTACAGTCCTCTGTTAGATATCATGCTGACATTTCTATGGAATGGTTAGTCAAGCATTTAGGTTTCTCGATCTCTGATTTATTTGACATAGAACTTAATCGAACACATCAATTCAGTTCTGACCGGGCCCGGCACATAAGCCAAATCAAATCATCGAGCGGCTGAGATATCGCTTTTACCTTCTTAGATAAAAGTTTACAGATAAACTTTGACTTATATGCATCTACTTATTCATTAACCAACTATACACAACAATACGTTTTATAACACCAAGTTACTGATGCGTTTTCGTATTATCAATGTACAATCAATTAACAAATAATAAATCATATATCTAGGTTTTAAGACCATATGATATTATCGTCTTGCGATCACCTTTTATATCGTATTCCATAAGGTGATTCCAGCAAGCGCGGGTTTGTTCCAATGCTCAAAACTAGTTCATAAGCACTCATGAATGTTGCAGCAATCCTTTGCTATGTCTAACACCATTTAGACATTCTACACACCAATTCATGACAATCTTCATTCATATCTACTCCCAACATATGAACGATTGTGGACCATTTGAACAATTTCTATTATTCTTAATAATCTTAATTATTCTGGAAGTCAAAACATGCAAAATGAAACAATAGCTAAACAATTAACATAAGATAGTAACATTACTCATAAATAAAACTCCTTTATTTAATCATCAAATGTCAATTACATTTATCTATTACACGTTTCTAATACTATCTAATCTATGCTAATATCATCCTTCAGCCCAATACTCCTAGCATGCTGCAAGTGCTTAACCCTACTCAGTCCCTTCGTAAGCGGATCTGCTGGGTTGTCTTCTGATGATATCCTCTTCACTACGAGTTGTCCTTCTTCTACACGATGTCTAATGAAGTGATACTTTCTGTCGATATGTCTTGATCTACCTTGATCCCTCGGTTCCTTGGTCAAGGCAACCGCGCCTTCGTTATCACAGAAAATCTCCATTGGCTCCTTTATGGAAGGTACAACTCCAAGATCACCGATGAAGTTCTTTAGCCATATTGCCTCCTTCGACGCTTCGCTCGCTGCAATGTACTCTGATTCGCACATTGAATCAGCTACGGTTTCCTGTTTGGAACTCTTCCATGTCACTGCTCCTCCATTTAGGGTAAAGACCCAGCCTGACTGCGAAAGGTAGTTGTCCTTGTCGGTCTGAAAACTGGCGTCACTATACCCTCGCACCTTCAAGTCATCACTCCCTCCGAGGACTAAGAACCATTCCTTCGTCCTCCGAAGGTACTTAAGGATGTTTTTCACCGCAATCCAATGTGCTTTGCCAGGATTCCCTTGATATCTGATAACCATGCTCAAAGCGAAGGCTACATCAGGGCGAGTACAAGTCATAGCGTACATGATTGAGCCAACTGCGGAAGCGTATGGTACTCGGCTCATTTCTGCTATCTCAGCTTCGGTACTCGGACTTTGAGTCTTACTCAATTTGGCATTACTTTGTATCGGTAGTTCTCCCTTCTTTGAGTTTTCCATACTAAAACGTTTTAGTACCTTCTCTAAGTAAGTATTCTGACTAAGTCCAATTAGTCTTTCACTTCTTTCTCTTACTATCCTTATTCCCAAAATGTAAGAAGCCTCTCCGAGGTCCTTCATAGCGAAGCACTTCCCGAGCCAGGACTTAACCTCCTGCAGAGTCGGGATGTCGTTTCCTATGAGTAATATGTCATCGACATATAGAACAAGGAAGCTTACTATACTCCCACTGGCTTTGACATATACACAAGACTCGTCTTCGCTTCGTACAAATCCAAACTCTTTGACTTTCTCATCGAAAGATTCCATCTGCGAGACGCTTGCTTAAGTCCATAAATGGACTTCTCAAGCTTACACACTCTATTCGGATGCTTCGGATTCACAAACCCCTCTGGCTGAGCCATGTAAACATCCTCAGCCAACTTTCCGTTAAGGAAGGCGGTCTTGACATCCATTTGCCAAATTTTATAATCATGAAACGCGGCAATTGCTAGCATCACTCTAATATATTTAATCTTCGCAACTGGTGAGAAGGTCTCATCATAGTCAACTCCGGGAGTTTGAGTAAAGCCCTTCACAACATATCGCGCTTTATATGTGTGTACGTTTCCATCCACGTCGGTCTTCTTCTTGAAGATCCATTTGCACCCAACGGTCTTACGTCTGGGCACATAATCAACCAAATTCCAAACTTGGTTATCATACATGGATTGGATCTCGCTATCCATTGCCTCTTTCCACTTTGCAGACTCCGGGCCTGCCATGGCTTCCTTATAGCTAATAGGTTCATCAGGGTTTACTAGTGTACCATCACTAATATACGTGTCCCCTTCGGTAGTAATATGAAAGCCATAAAACTGGGGATGAACTCTAACTCTATCGGAACGTCTAAGAGGTAAGGATTCGTCAATCGGTTCAACTGGAGTTTCCTCCTCGAGTTGAATGCCAGCGGTAGAGGTTCCTTCATCTATCGACTCTTGAATCTCTTCAAGTTCGATTTGCCTCCCACTGTCTCCTTGGCTCATGAGTTCTCGCTCTCGGAAAACTCCTCTCCTCGCAACGAAGACAACATTGTCCTTCGGTCTATAGAAGAGATATCCAAAGGATGTCTGCGGGTAGCCGATGAAAATACATCGCTCACTTCGAGGTTCGAGCTTGTCGTGAGTATCTCGTCATACGAAAGCCTCGCAACCCCAAACCTTGATATGTGCCAACGAGGGAGCTTTCCCTGTCCACATCTCGTGAGGTGTTTTGGCAACCTTCTTAGTAGGGACTCGGTTAAGGATATGTGCGGCAGTCTCTAAGGCATACCCCCAAAAAGAGATAGGTAGTGAAACATGACTCATCATAGAGCGAACCATATCCAATAAGGTTCGATTACGCCTTTCTGCCACACCATTCAACTGCGGTGTCCTAGGAGGCGTCAATTGTGAAACTATTCCACACTCCTTGAGATAATCATGGAATTCAAGACTTAGGTACTCTCCTCCTCCATCGGATCGAAGCATCTTGATTTTCCTGCCCAATTGATTCTCCACTTCATTCTTGAACTCTTTGAACTTTTCAAAAGTTTCTGACTTTTGCTTGATCAAATAGATATACCCATATCTACTATAGTCATTGGTAAAAGTCACGTAGAAGCGGTTCCCATCCTTCGTGGTTGATCTAAACGGTCCACATACATCGGTATGTATTAGGTCCAATAGACCCTCACCCCTTTCGCAAGTACTTGTGAAGGGTGACTTAGTCATCTTTCCAAGTAAACAAGACTCGCACGTGTCATCTTCCCTAAGGTCGAATGACTCCAACACTCCATCCTTTTGGAGTTGGGCTATGCGTTTCTTGTTGACATGTCCAAGGCGACAATGCCACAAGGATGCTTTATCCATACTAGTGGAAGAATCTATGTTCAAAACATCATTTCCTAAGTTATCAACAATCATAACAGTTTCATAAATTCCATTACATGGTATAGCTTCAAAGTAAAAGACACCATTTAGATAAGCCAAAATAGAACCATTCTCATTATTAAAAGAAAATCTAAAACCTTGTCTATATAAACCATGAAATGAAATGATGTTTCTAGCCATTTCTGGAGAATAGCAACAATTGTTCAAATCTAAACATAAATTATTCCTAAGCACTAAAGAATACACCCCAATTTTGGTCACAGGCGACGATCTTCTGTTCCCCATGATTAGATTGATCCTTCCTTGCTCCACATCCCTACTTCTTCTTAGTCCCTGCATATTAGAACAAATGTGGTAACCACAACCGGTATCAAGAACCCAAGAAATAGCATGATTAGAATCGTTAGATTTAATTGTGTATATAACTGCGAAAGATGGCTTGATCTTTCCTTCCTAGAGGGCTTGCAGGTACTCTGGGCAGCTTCTCTTCCAATGTCCTATCTTGTGGCAGTGGTGGCACTCTGCCTCCTTCGGGTTAGGGCAGGGCTTAGCGGGATCAACTTTGGTCCCTCTAGAAGAGGCACCATCTTGGGCTTTAACCTTGCGATAGTTCTTAGACGAAGCCTTCCTCTTCTTTCCCTTTCCTTGACCAATAGCCAAGACAGGAGCAGCGGGTGGATTGGGAGTAGGTGCAACAGACTTGTCCTTGAAGTTGCTCTCAGTGACCCTCAAGAGACCTTGGAGTTTGCTTAGGGTGACCTCTTCTTTGTTCATGTGGTAGGTCATCCTAAATTGGTTGTACATCGGAGGCAAAGAGTGAAGCACCATGTCGATCGCCAAGTCTTCACCGAAGTCAACATTTAACTTGCGAAGGCGGTCGACATACCTTTGCATCTTTTGCAGGTGCACGGTAAGAGATTCTCCATGACCCATCTTAGCGGAAATCATGTTTGTGAAAATCTCATAACGCTCTTGTCTCGCGTTTTGGTGGTATCTCTCCAATAAGTCTTGGTGCATCTCGTACGGGTACATGTCCTCGTAGGACTTTTGGAATTCGGAGTTCATAGTAGCGATCATGATGCAATGTACCTTCGTTGCATCTCGCTCATGAGTCTCAAAGGCGGTGATTTCGGCCGGAGTAGCGATTTCGGGGTTGATTTTCTCGAGCTTCTCATCGAGGACATACTCCTTATCCTCATAGCGAGCAATGGTGCGAATGTATCTTATCCATTCGCTAAAGTTCGTTCCATCGAAGGTGACCTTTTGGCAAAGGCTCATCAACGTGAAAGAACTAGCAGCAGCGTTGTTTGCGTTCGAAATCTACAATTAGAAAGGACAAAGATAGATTAGAATAAGAATCCCTAATTATCACCCAATAAGAAAAATTAGGGCTAGGATCCAACAATAACATTTACATACTAGAAAAGGGATGCCGTAATCTAACATGCAAATAAATTGAAGGTAAGTGAATGACGATTCACTAATTCTCCATCACAAAACTTAAACTATTACTCCTAAGTGTATTGAGAATTCCTAGGTTCGGATGAGATTCATTGAAACTATTCAATGGCATGTTTAAATCTCGATATGCCCTTCTTGTTTGTGACTGGGATGCCGAGGATCACAAAGCGGGTGTGAATTACCATGCAAATTCACATGGTGTCTTCATTATAACGATCACCTATTCAATGTGCCGGTAAACCACACACGCTCCATCAAACTATGATAAACAATGAATCACCCTTTGCCACCTTCGCTTAGAACCAATTAGTGTGCCGGTAAACTACACACGCTCCACTAACTTCTTAGCAAGGTGCAAAGTGTAATTTCATGGGATTGCATCAATTCACTTTTCCTAAAGTAACTAAGATTGGGAAATTTTTTTTTAAATATGTGTAGTTACTTTATATTTCTTATTATACTTTTAATGAGAGGATCAGGTTGCCCTATCCTACCCGTTCGGCTAACGACCCTCCACCAATCAAGCAAGCGGTGGGTGTGAGTGTACACCCATTAAGGGCCATTTTATAGGCCGCAACCTTATACCCACCTTATAGATCGGCTTCGTGAATGAGGCCTACTAACGGTAAGACTAGCATTTAGTTATACATATATATATATATATATATATATATATATATTATTCTAGTAATATCATATTAGTATAGGGTTGTATTTTAAAACTTTTAAAATCTAGGGTTTGAAATTTAAGTTGTCTAAATTAAAACTTTTAATCACAAATATAAATTTCAAAACTTGTGGGTAAGTTTTAAACATTTAAAACATGGAGGATCAAATAACAAATAATTCCAATTAACAATTAATATCCTAATTATCTATATTTGATTTTATTCAAGATTTCTTTGAAAGATAATTACCAAAATAATTAAAATAATTAATTAATTATCATATAAGGAAATTAAATATTTTATTAGTTGATAAATACCTTTAACTAGATCAAGATAATAGTCATATTTATCAAAAAATCGGATTTAGATTGATCTATTATGATTAAGGTAAGTTTCCATAAGATAATTATGAAAAAATCCCGAATCTGGCCATTCCTGACGCCTGGACTCGCCGAGTGCACAAGGGGACTCGCCGAGTCAGGCCTACTCGCCGAGTCCACCTTGGAACTCGCCGAGTCCATGACTCAGAAACCTAAAAATCGAATTTTGCAGGTTTGTATCAGTTAATCAAGCAACAATTTAAAGAAAACCAAGCTAGGCTCTGATACCACTGATGGGTTTTAGCCATAAGAACTTTCCTATGTGCGCATGCAAAACCCTAATGCTTGGATCTAGTCTTTCTAATAAACATGCTTTGAATCCAAGTCTTCTAATGACTAATTAGGTTAAATAACAACATTGAAACAGATCTAGAATCATACCTTTGAGTTCCTTGTTGATCTTGAGGTCTTGGAGCTTCTAGAGTCACAAATGTCACTCCTCTAATGGCTTACAAACACCAAAGCAAGGAAGATGATTTAGGAGAGAGGAGAGGGGAGGAAATCGGCCAGGGTTCTCTTACTTTAGGAAAGGTGCCGATTTCCTTATGCCATGGGGTCTATTTATACTTGTAGACTCCTTAAGGGTTACAACCTAAACCTTAATTGGATAATCTTCTCTTAAGGCTATCCAAATCCTTTCCATAGATAAGCCTTGGACGATTTTGAAGCTATCCTAGCTTCTAGAATCCGTCCCTAGCATATCCATAAGGATTTACAGTCTAAAGCTTAACTATCAAACAATTGATAGTTAATACCCCTTTATTTAATTAATCTCTTTAAGTCACCAAATTAATTCTAATTAATTCTATGACTTATATTAATCAAATAACAAATATATTATTCATTATATTATTCTCATAATATACTAATAATATTTACTCTCTCATAATAAATCATCCTATCAAGTTGCTATGGTGAAGGCAACCCAAAAGGACTATGCACAACCGGGTCAAATATTTGCCTAATATAGTTGCAGCCTTAGACACTATTCCAACATTCATATCATAAACAGAACAACCATGCATATCGAGTCTACAGTGTGACTGGTCCACCTGCACCAGGCCTTCAGTCCACCCGGTCCACTCTCTCTCTGAGTCTATAGAGTGACTGGTCCGCCCGCACCGGGCCTTCAGTCCACCTGGTCCACTCTCCGAGTCTATAGTATGACTGGTCCGCCCGCACCGGGCCTTCAGTCTATCTGGTCCACTCTCCGAGCCTCGAAACGTCTGGTCTGCTCTCTCGGGGCATTCAGCCTATTCGGACCGCTCGTCGGGCCTTCGGTCTAACCGGTTCGCCCTAGGTATGTTGGCCTACAACACAAAGCAGGACCCGCCTCAACCCAACCCCAGTCCAAACAACCATGTGAACATAAACATATAATCATATAACAATTCACATATAATCAAACTGATCTAGCAGATCACATATCATAGCAACATCCTAACCAGGATACCGACCTAACCGATCACTAACATAGCATCATCCTATATACCATGATACCGACCTTAACTAGGTCTCTAACATACACCATCCTAATAACTAGGATACAGACATAACAAGCAATAATATATCAAACAGATACCCGGATTTCACTTCGATAAAGGGCCGGCCTTGGTGCCTTAGACCCTGTCGATATAGTGAGGATAACTCACCTGCAATTGCCGACTAAAGAATAAGATCACGCTGCTCCGACCACCGACACGAACTCCACCACTAAACATTACCAAATAATCAAATCCGATAAATACCAATAATTACCAAAATATCCCTGGAAGTTAACTGGTCAACCCTTGGTCAAAGTCAAATTCCTCAGTCAAAGTCAACCTTCCTGGTTTACCCTACTCACCGAGTCAACGCGTTGACTCGTCGAGTCCAACAATCTTCGAGTCTCATCCTGCTCAACTCACCGAGTTGTCCCTCAACTCAGCGAGACACGGCTTAACCAGAAAAGGCTAGGGTTCCACGTAACGCCCGGGTTTCGGGGCTAAGCATTTTAGACGATATAATAGTCTAGGTCAACTATTGTAACTCTTTTTGAAATAATAAAGATGAATTATTTGTGTATTATGTGAATTATGTTCATTTATGTGCTTATTACTTATTTATAAATGTATAATAAATAAAGGATAAAAATAAGCATCAAAATTAAAGTGTCAGATAACCCCGATATCTTTACATAAAGTTGTAGTGGTCGAAACAAGTATTCTAGATATATAAAGAATGCCGAAATCCGAGTTATAACGAAGAAGTTATGACCCGTCGAAGTTTCACGGCAAAACCGGCACGACACCGTAGAGCGTAAAAAGTGAATTTATGATAGAGCGATTTTTAGCCTTAGCAATCTAAATGAAATTTGTAGAATATGTTAAACCGAGAGCATCCATAAAAAGAACACCCAAATCTAACTTCGTATGAGGAAGTTATGATTTTTCTAAGATTTTGCATAACAGTGCAGCCTGGAAATTCGAATTTTAGATCGGTCGATTTTCAGCCAAAATAATCTAAACGAGAAATGAAGATATCGTTAATAGGAGTTAAACGATAAAAAGACAGTCAAAAACGGAGCTTGTATGCGAAAGAAAGTTGTAGTACTCGTAAATACCAACGCGTGGATATAAATAACGTAGAAAATGGAGCTCGTACGCGGAAGATACGGACGAAGCTTAGAGACTACTTTACTATAAAACTCCTATAAATAAAGGGTGAACTCCTCATATTTTCTTCACACCATAAACCTTTCTTTCTCTTTCTAACTTCTCTCTAGCCTCCCTAAACCTCTCCCAGGTCTAGGGAACCTCCCTAGCACAAGAAAGAAGCCCCGGAGCGCCTGACGGCTCCAAGAAGAAAAGCTTTCAGCTTGGAAACGCTGGTCCAGTGAAGCCCAGTTTTTTTTAATAAAAAAAACTGCTGTAAGTGAGCTACGCCTATGCTATTTTTAATATAGCTTCTAATTAATTATAGTAACATTATTATGACCTTAAAATAATTATTTGGGCTATTATTATGAGTTATATAAGAGTGTTGTTTAACGCTTATATAATAGTAATAATAGTTAGACTATTAATTAGTCGCGGTTAACGTTAGACTAAACCCTAATGGTATTGATACTAGGTTTTGTCGAAGGTAATTGTTTTAAGAGTAACGAAGCGTTGTTTGAGTTCGGAACCACCACCTTACTAAGTAAGTGCATAGTTACTTTCAACTTACGCATAAATATGAAGTATTTTATATAAATTACGTGCTATGTGTGCATATTATCTGAATACTTGTTGTCTATGTTGGAAGAACGTTTTTATACATGTTTTAAATGATTTAAACTGTATATGTATTTTATATCTACGAAAATGTTGGGGTAAACATGAGTAGATGTAATAGACGATGTGTGATAAAATGATGAGAGACCTCGATGTTGTTGTTGTTGGTTCTGTCATCTAGCGGAGTATGGATGACGACCACGGACTCTTCTAGACAGTCCAGTGGAACACTAGCAGGCTCGCAACCTGTAGGTGTTTGTGAACGATGTGTTCACCGGTGTACTCCATCCCCCAAATGGTTGCCTTAAGGACATTTATTGCTGAGGAATCCCCTTAGCAGTAGTGTCCATCCTGATGATGATCCTTAGGCTAGGTCCCTTATGATAGGTGTTTAGGGACGTAAAGTGAGGATAACGGGAACGGGTAATCGGGTTATGTGGGTTGAAAACCCTATGTGCTCACCAGGCTCCCAAGCCTGACCCACTCAGTTTCATGTATTACAGGTAGTGGCGCTCGAGCATAGATGTGATGTTTTGGATGAGGGATTACGAATATAGGCCTGTAGATATGAAATAATGAAGTAAGGCTTATATTGTACTGTTTATGCTTTTGATCTATATCGAACATGACATCCCAAGTCTTTTAATGAAATACATTTCTATGAAAATGCTTTTGATAAATCGTTATCATAAATTGTTTTGGGACAAATTCCGCATCACTTTTATTTAAAATGTTACTCTGATTTTCAAACAAAGCATAAACAAAATCGGTCTTTTCTGTCCGTGTAAATGGGGATGTCACATTCCACGACCAGACTCGCCGAGTCCAAGAACAGACTCGCCGAGTCCAAGGCAATCTTCAACAGACTCGCCGAGTTGTTCTTCCAACTCGCCGAGTCCAAACATGACATCTTCATTCAGATGATTTCAGGCCATTTCATTGCTTCCAATACATAGATCTGGACTCCTAGGGCCAGATTCGCACGTAAAGTTTCCAACTTTACGTGCATGCAAGGCTCAACAAGCTCCAATCAAGCTACAAGGAGGTTTTAGGACAAAGATACTCTAAATCAAGCCCTATGGCTGATGCTTTAAGCTTCCATGGCTCACTATTAACCTAGATCTGAAGTTGCAACTTCAGATTTAACCTCTAAACCTGAAATGGATTCCAATCAAGCTAAAATTCCCAAAACAACAACCAAGAATGGATCTAGAAAAAGAAAAGTCAAGGTAACGACTTGTTACCTCAGAAATGTGCCCAAGAAGGAGTAGATTCCGGATCTACAATGATCTCCCGATGCTAGCCTCTTGATCTTCTAATTTTCTCCTCTTAAATTCTTCTTCCAAGCTCAAACTTTAACAATGGAGGCTCTCACACCCTAATTAGGGTTTCTGGAACTCAAATGGGCAGTAAAGAGGCTGAAGGTGGCTATAATGTGCTTCATATAGGGCACAACTCCCGGAATTAGGGTTTCTCCCATCAGCACCAACTCGCCGAGTCCACTTCCGACTCGCCGAGTTTGTCACTTAACACATGACCAGAATCGCGACTTGACTCGCCGAGTTTATCCATCGACTCGCTGAGTCGACCTTTCTTATTTACACTAAGAACCCGAATTTGCACTTCTGAGCTCGGGGTGTTACAATGTTTCTTGTACGCTTGTGTGATCTTGCTTTTTTAGCCAAGATAACTTCACCTTCCTTGTCACAAAAGATCTCTATAGGATCCTTTATAATGGAGACAAGGTCGACTTTTTCGGAGAATTTCTTTATCCAAATAGCCTCATTTTCAGCTTCATTAAGTGCAATATACTCAGCCTCAATCATCGGATATCAAAATATCACGAATGTCTAGGAAATCAAAATATCAAATTAACATTGGGTTTAAAGATAATCAGGCTTGAACTAATGACTTCCAATACGTCAATGTGACACTTTACCGTTGAGTTATATCCCTTCCCTGCTCTATTAAGAAATAGAACAAACTAATCCTAAGGCAAAAGGGTTGAGAAACTCAACCACACTATTTTTGAACCACTTGGGTTGAACCTTCTTTTCACACTATTAAAGATATTAAAATAATGGAACAATAAGATTTAATTATCAACAATCCGTATGTGAAGCGTGATTGACTACAGATTCAAACCATAATACAAGGTTTCATAAAACCATACGATTTCCCCAATCTAACTCAATCGGGTTCTACATGAAGAAGATTTGGTTTAACATGTTATATTCAATACAAATAAGAGAATAACTTCACAAATTCCACAAGAAATTAACATACTCAAAAAATATATGATGTGTTAAACATGCTATCACTCCAATAATGTTAGTGTGTACATATGATTAAAACAAAACTATTCCTTATATAGGCTTACAAAGGATAATGAAATAAGAAAGCAAAAGTCTTCATGACTAAATCAAACTAACAGATTATCTTCGCTATCCTAAAGATCACAAATATCCCAGCTGCCATCTTTCCAGTGGTCGATCTACATTGGGGGACCATAACAAAAAAAGTTAATTAAAAATATATTTATATTCTTTTAAAATAATATATTGGACCCTTCAAAAGAAAAATTAATTTTTATTTTTAATTTTCTCTTTGTACCTTCTTCGAATTTATTTTGGGTCCGTCCCTACATCTATCCCCATTATTTATTTCCAAAAATGACAGATGAAGAAATAATAACTTGGTTTAGGAGAAGCCACGTGATGCTAAATTAATTGTATAAGCAAGGTGATGAATGGTGTTTGCCCATTTAACATTATTCGCATGCAATGACTAAAAAATTTAATTTGGGCATATCCATATCCATGTACCCAAGTTTGCAAGCAAACTAAAGATAGATAAACAAGAGCTTTTACATATATAGAAACTAAACAAAATACTAACTTAACAAAAGATAACATAGCAACATAACATAGCGCATAGAGTCATTATTACAAACTACAATTATTTAAAAAAAAAAAAAAAGATGATATCGGTTCAAAGTTCCTCCTTTAATAGAGTTGAAATCTCATGCACCAAGAGGGTACATATCAAGGGGTAAACGAGGAGCGATAAGGACCTCAAGTGGGGTTGCTTTGCTGCAAGTCACTCCAAAGATTTCTTTCATATCAACGGGTTCACTTGATGGGGATTTAAGCTCAAATTGTTGTATTAAACTAGCTAACGCTAAACGCGTAGCTTGCATAGCAAATAAAATACCAGGGCACACTCTTCTACCAGAACCGAAAGGAAGCAAGTCAAAATGGTGTCCCTTGAGATCAACATCTTTATGAGTTGTCAAGAATCTTTCGGGAAGAAATTCGGTGGGATTTGGCCATATGTTTGGATCACGATGAAGTTTCCAAAGATTCAACATCACACGTGTTCCTTTAGGGATGTAGTAGCCCTGAACAATGCAATCCTCCAAGGTTTCCTTAGGAAGGCCGAGATGTCCAGGTGGGTATAAACGGAGTGTTTCTTTCAAGATTGCATCCATGTAGACTAAGTTTTTTAGGTCCGACTCTTCTACTCGTCTCTTCCTTCCAACATGCTCATCAATCTCCTCTTGCGCAAGTTTTAAAGTTCTTGGGTTGTTGAGTAACAAACACAAAGCCCATGTTAAAGCCACAGATGTTGAGTCCAATCCCCCAATAACCATAGTCTATAAAAAAAAAAGGATCTTGTTACAATTAAGCAACATGCATGCATGATAATTTTGTTATTTAAACACCGAAATATAATGTAGTACAATATTTCTATAACTTTAAAGATGTATAAATGAAAAAAAATAATGATATGAAGTAATAAGTTTACCAAACATGTGGCCTTGATTATGGTTGCATGATCATGTCCAGGGAATTCCTCTTCGGAGGCACCTTCAAGAATGGAAATCAGCACATCCATGAGGACTTTGTCGCGTTCGTTTTGCTGTTTAGACTCTCTCTCTCTTTTGTACTCCTCTAACCATTGATCAAAGAAGTTGTCCATTTCTTGTCCTGTGATTATCATTTCTTTCTTGTATCCTCCTATGTCAAGAAACTTAAGAGGTGGAATATAATCAGACACCACAAATCCACCCAATAACTGAAAGAATCTGTTTGCCACTTTTCGAAATCGAATCCCTTCTTCATCATCGAGAGCAAATCTCTTTCCTGTGACAACCTTAATAAGACTATTCAACACCAAATTCCCAAACCATTGTTGCATATCCACCTTCACCATATCTAAACTTCCACTCTGATCTTTATTCTTTACCCAAACGTCGTATAGATCTTTCATGGATTCTCTAAGCTCTGCGGATCGAACAGGCCCAAGCATCTCCACTCTTCGTGTAGAGAGAACCTCGAGCATGATGATCTTGCGCACTTGTCGCCAGTAGGCCCCATATGGAGCTAGTGCAAAGATCGCATAGTTATAGCCCATGAGTTCTACTGCTAGCAACTTGGGTCGACTTGAGAAGGCTTTGTCGTTTTTTGTAAAGCACTCTTTTGCTATCTCGCTATTACTCACCACCAAAGCATTGTGAACACCAAGCTTGATGGTGAAGATAGGGCCATATTTATCTGCCATGTTAGCTAAAGTAATGTGATGTGGTTCAGGTCCACCGAGAAGGTGTAGGTGTCCGACTACAGGCCATTTGCCCTTTGCTTCTGGTGCTTTTCTGTTCTTCCCTTTGTTTCCGCTCTTAATTCCTTTCAAGATTTGTAGAAAAACAGCAAAAAAGATGGCTGCTATGCTCATAGAATACGGGAGAAACAACTCCATGTTTTCAAAGATAAAATTATGAATGTGGTGATATAGACTTCATAGATATATCATTATATATACAAATGCATGGCGGCTCTATATGGTGTTGTGTTAGTAAGCGGGTTTATGGATCCACTTGAAAATTGATTGAAGAAATTTAGATTTTTTTTTTTTTTGAATGATGAAAAAATTTGCTTATGTATAAATTTTAAATCGGGTATTCTTTTAATATTTTATAGCAACCAGTCTAGAATTTTTCAAACGTTCATCTTTTTTCTACCAAGAGCATCACATCGGTAGCCTATTTAGTGGACTACGTTTACAAAGATTTTTCTTTGTGGTTTATTTAATGGGCTAAATATAGGAAGATTTTCGTGCATGCTTTAGGTCCACGGATTTTTTTCAAAGAGAAAACTGGCCAAAATAACTTTTTGGTTTGCAAAAATATTTTAAAATTGTAAATATATTTTTGGTTTGCGAAAATAGTTTTAAATTGCAAAAATATAGATTTGGTTTTTAAAACACACAGCATTAGAGGAGAGGTAAATATGTATAAGTGATCATTTTGCTTTTAAATTTATAAATTTTATTTGTTTATAGTAACAAAGGATCACATACCAACCGCATCTCTTGCCACCTCCTTCTTACCACCCCCTTCTTTCTTTTGCTGCTTCAACCCCAATACCCACCTACAGATGTCAAAAAGTCCGGTGGGACCCCATTCCTGTCTGGGCCCCGTCTCGTTTGGGAGATTTAAAAAAAAAATCGGATGTCTGGGCAAAGTTAACCCCCGTTTTAATTTCAGGGGCGGAGGTAGGCAATCCCGTCCTGTAACCCCTATGGGGACACCGTTAATAAATTACATATATATTTACATATATTAAATATATAAATATAATAAACAATAACATGATTTTGAGCTTCTAAAATTCATCAAAAAAAAAACATGTTTTTAAGTTGTTAGTATAATGTTTTTAAGATGTCATAACTTTTTTATTTTTTTAACATGTAAAATTCTGCTATAAATAATTATTTGTTATCATAAAAATAGTTTCTTTTAGTCTAAATAATAACTTATTTTAGCTCTAAAAAAGATAGCCCAAAATCAATCAAGTGCGGAGAACAGGGGCGGAGTCGGGGGTAGGGGTAGGAAGGTTCAACATTTCGGGGGTGGTGGCGGGGACAGGGGAATATGGAAATTTCGGGGGCGAAGGCGGGGGATGCACTACACGTCCCGTTTGCCCCCGTTGACATCCCTATACCCACCTTATCTCAACCAACACTCAACCCATTACACCTTTACTCACACCATCTCCACTATGGACATCACTACTACCACGAACATCACGACTACAATTATCGGAAAAATAATTTGTTGCAATTTCTTAGTAGAATATAAGTAAGACATTATGTAAGTCAATGAAAGACTTCATAAATCTTAGTTGAGGTGTTTCACCATTTTTAATTAACAATTAACTTAACTAAGATATAGAACCAAACAATGCTCTCACCATCTCCATCGTACCATAAACTAGAAACATCGTCAATTTCATACACGTCCGAACCAAAAAATGGACAAGGATCATTGTCAGTTTATCATCTTTTAACAACAAAATTCTTCTTCTACTCTTCCAATGAAAGAGGATATTGTTGCGACACCTCCATGTAAACCCTAATAGGATCGTCGAACTACCGTGATCTACCGCTGCTATTGAAATTGTCTCTGCTTCTCACCTCCAACTCCTTTGATAATACATGTGTGCATGACACAAAAATCCACATATGTACTCCTCCTACATATATGTTTCTTAAAGATTTTTTTTCAAAAGCATTTAAATATAAACACATTAAGTCACTAATATTGAAAAAATTATCACACAAAAGACTTTCCAAGATAACAAGGGTTTGTGGAAAAATATTAGTTCACAAAAGATCTTTTATATATATATATATATATATATATATATATATATATATATATATATATATATATATATATATATATATATATATATATATATAACTTTTTTTAGGTCTGGCAATCGTGTCGTGTTCGGGTTGGCGTGTCGCGGGTTGGCGGGTCAAAATATCTCAACCCAAACACGACCCATTTAAATATACAGGTCACGGGTTGGCGGGTCACGAGTTGGCGGGTTTGGAACATAAACTCATATATGACCCACCAACCCATTTATTTATAAGGGTTCACAAATTGGCGGGTTCGCGGGTCAGATTTGTGTTCTTGGGTCCGAATTTTAGATATATAAGTCTTAAACATCCAAATGAAAATTAAAAACATTCATAGAAACATGTTACAGACTTAGTCTTATAGGTTACGAATTATGACCTTAGACCATCCACCACGAGTTATAATGTCAAAACAATCAAATGGTGTATGAATAAATGGTATATATAATATAATACTTATTAAATATTAATATTTGATACATAAATACATTTAAAAATAAATTTTTTTTTTTTATTAAGAATATAAACGGGTTGGCGGGTCAACCCGTTTATTTTTTGAGAAACTCATATATGACCCGTTTAATAAACGGGTTGACGGTTTGAAAAACTCAACCCAAACCCATTTATTTCGTGTCGTGTCGCGTGTCGTGTCGAGAATTGCCAGCTCTAACTTTTTTCACAACAAATATTTATTTTAAATTATAAATAATTGTATTTATGTTAATCTGTTATTAAAAATATTTATTTATAAATAATAAAATATTTATTAAAAGTTTATAGCACTAAATAATTGAGGTATTTATCAAAAAGTCAAGTCAAATATTTTTTTTCATTCAAAACTTTTAAATGCTTTGGGTCCATATACTCTTATATATATATATATATATATATATATATATATATATATATATATATATATATATATATATATATATATATATATATATATCTTTACTATCTTATAAAAGAAATCCCACTATTTCTAAAAATAGATTAAATATAATAATATTATTTTTTTAAGACGTCCAAACGATTAAGCTGAAAGTACAACAGACCATCAATATAATAATAATAAATTTAAGTTGTATAAATTATATAACTAAGTACAAACACAGGATGCATTGCATTTTATCCGTAATACCCATTTTTTCCAAATCAGTTACATGAGGCATTAAAAGCGGAATCCAAAATTTTAAATATTTGGTTAATTTTTACACCGCCTCCCTTGTATATCCATGCTTACCGGTTCAATTTGAGTATTTGACCTGGCGCGCCTAAAATTTCGACTCTTCCCCATTTATTTTGAACTGAAATGGAACGATCTCATGTTTTCATTCCACAACTCCTCTCTATAAAATCGTGCCATACCACCACTCCCTAACGTCGCCGTCTCTCACCTTTTCCATTCTGACGTTCTCTTTGAAAACCCTAGATTCATAATGTACACCCAAACATACTAACGATCTCCATCGATGTCTGAAAATCTAACACCACTGACTACTCTTTAGAGTCAGATACGGCCACAAACCGCTGCTCTCCAGTTGCCACCCTGCAGGTAAGCTTTTAAATAAGGACCACAGTCCTTTCTTCTTCCTCTTCTTCGACCACTGCTCTAGATTTTTGGTATATTTTCGCAAACTAGCCCAGAACCTGTTCTCTTTGATCCCTTCTCACTTGTGTACACCCAAACCATGTATTCCTCTCACAATCAAGACCTAATCTCTACTCCATCCATCTTTTTCGTTCACAATCCGCCGCACAGCCTAAACGCCATCACTATGACCATCGTCACTCTGCCTCTCTGTCACTGTAAACCCTAGACGTTATTGTCTTTGTCGCAAACCTTAGATGCCACTGTTGGACCACCTCAATCTCATCTGTTTTGTGTCTCGATCTATAGAAACAAGTGAGATTTTTCATGCTTCTTCATTAATTAATACAGATCGATTTAGGTTTTTTTTTTGTATTTTTTGATGAAAACTTTTGCTATGTATGAATTTCAGGTTGTTGTTATGTTGTTCCAGATGATAATTTTGATATAAATGCCGGTGTATTTTAGTCCTCACCACCACCAAGTTATGCCTCTGTTTTTCCATTTTGTAATCACAGACTCACACACTTTAGGATTTTAATACCAATGGTTGAATGTTAATCCTAAACCATTTTCCTTGAAAAAAGTTTTCTAATTGGGATTTTTATCTCATTTTTAGGGATGTGGAAAAAACAAATGTAAAGGTTGTTATAGTTTCCAAATTTGCTATCTTATTAGGGGATGCTTACAATATCCTTCACCAATTGAGTTACAAAGGCTTCTAAGTACATGATTTTTTTGTGGAAGCAAACAATTTGATGAAATCTGATGATTACTAGACTGGTCTCTTGTTTCCATTAACTCTTCATTTTGCATTTGGTGTGGCTTTAGTGTTTTTCTTCAATTATGGCGCTGACATTTTTTTTGACAACATCGTTTTTTATTTCTTCTATTTAGTGGAGAACTTGAAAACATGATTTTTTTGTGGAAGCAAACAATTTGATGAAATCTGATGATTACTAGACTGGTCTCTTATTTCCATTAACTCTTCATTACAATTTTTGGGTTACAGGGTTCTGTTTGAAGAGTTTTATAAATCATGGATTTTTTGGTTAGTGAAAGCCCCAAATTCGATTGTGTTTTCATCTGCAGAGTATTTGGTGGAATATTAATGATGTTTACTGGTAATTTTTATTACTTTGCTTTACTTTATAATCCTTCAGTTTGTTGGCAGATTGTTTGTTCTATGTAGTTTAGATAATAAAATATAATAATTATTTATGACAGGTTTTTGTTTTTCTGTGTTTTAGCTATGTTTTCAAGATGAGATTGCTTAATTTCTTTTGTTAGATTTATAGATCATTCAAAATCTAACATAATTAGGTGTAAATTTAGTTGATCAAAAGCAATTTCATTTTCCTTTGTTTTATCACTGATGCTTGTGAAAATAAAGCAAACTAGAGGCAATAGACCATCAGAGGTTGATCTTTTATTTGCTGTTGACTTTTCAAACCATGGTCTCTTGCAGATTTTGAAACAATTTCTTTGTTTCTTAGCTAGAATAAGTGGTTTTCATTGCAGACTAACGAGAATTCTTGCAATTACACTGTTATCTTGGAGTTTTTACAATAATGATAATCAGTTTGTAAAGTAAAAACAAATATACGATGATTTAAAAAATTAATCAGTAAAGTTATTGGTGCCTCATCTTACTAATCTTATTCACATAATAGTGTCATAATGAATTTTTATGTTGCTTTAAATGTTTTACATTTTAGACTTATAAAGTTAATAATCATTTTTTATTTCTTCTATTTAGTGGAGAACTTGAAAACATATCCTCCCTTTTAATATGTTGTGGACCATTTTGCATTTGGTGTGGCTTTATTGTTTTTCTGTTGGGTGAAAAGTTCCTACTTTTGTGAGAGAAGACTGTTTTGTCCGATACTTGACGATATTGCCCCTGGTGTTGCTTTTACCCCTTTATAAATCAAGACTTCACAGGAACTTGGCATACTTGCTGTGCGAAGATATCAAGGTTTATTGATTTTCTTGGTGATGTCTAGATTCAAGAGTTTAGTTATCATCTTTTTTCATGGTTGTTGATCAGTAAGCAAGCACTTGTCTTTTTTGATGTGCTTTGTGTTTTGGTTTGTTGATATTGATAGTATTTTTTCTCCCTTTTATATTTATTTGTACCAACTCTTTGTATTGTTCCATCTTCCCGTTGGTCTATTGATTTTGTTTATAATATATTGTTATTCAAAAAAATGTAGTAGTGGCTTTGAGATCATTTATGTGCTTGAAAAGAACGGGGCATATGAACTTAGTATATTTTGTTTGTGGCAATGGAGGCTTCTATAGATAGTCATTTGAGGAATCAATGGCTCATTAAATACAACATGATAGCTCTTTCAAAAAAAAATACAACATGACAGAAAGGCAAAAAAAATCTACTCACTATCAAGATTATATCGAAATGGAAATTCAAAATCACATATAAAGACCAAAGAACAGGTCCACCATTTGACTCCCACTTGCCCTTAAATAGAAAAAAAAACGTAAATTGATTAATAAACTTTAATTGATTTTACCTTACAATATATTTAAAAAAATCATGTTATAAAGATTTAAGTTTAAGTAGCCCTGCATAAGTGATATGTACATTAAGCTTAAACTTTGTAACTTAAAAAAAACCATGTTATAAAGATTTAAGTTTAAGTTGTCCAAAACAATATATTTTTTCATGTATTAACTTAAATTATATTAAACGTATTGGAATGAAATGTCTCTTTGAAAACAAGTTCAGTTTAAAAGAAACATTGAAAAAAATGCAAAATGGATTGTGGTTATTCGGTTTTCAATGATTTTTAACCTATGTTTAAATTGAAGGATAGTTTGTACTTATATATTATAATTTAGAAGTTGTCAAATACATTAGTAAGTTTCTCATTTTACAAATAAATAAAACTTGTATGTAAATAAACTTAAGGTGTTATTTTTATAAAATATATTTGAGTTTTTTCTCTTAATATCTAAATTTCGTTTTTATAAAAGTTTTATCATATAACCTAAAAGGATAAATTCAACTATATAACACCAAAGTAGGATTCAACAATGATCACATACATGATTTAGCAAATGCATATGAATTTGCTCTTACATCTTATTGATAACTACAAAAAATTTATAAAACATAAAATTTCAGTAAAATCAATAACATAAAACGTCAAATTTTATTTAAAAAAAATCCAGAAAAAAAAAAAAACAAAACCATAAAAATTCAAGCCTAATAAAACAATTCTACTAAAAAAATACTTAGGTGTTGACAACTATATCGTCGTCACTCGGAGCTGATTTTCAGCTGCAACAGTATGCAAACCACGTCTGAAAATATAAATTTGAAGGCATTAATAAGTTTAAAACAAACAATTAAGTAACTAAACAAATATTATAACATCTGTTTTGGCTTTGAACTTTGACATAAGGTCTCTTGAGTGCTGGTTTCAATGTTGTTGATTTTGTTGAATCTAATGTATCAGCCATTTCCACAACTTCATCATCCAACTTTTCATCTTCAGAGCTTAACGATTATTTGATGTATCATGTAACAAATAACATCAATAGTTTGATTATATTGTCTTTGACATGTATTTTTTTTGGATCATAACATTTTTGTAAAGGAAACATATCACCAAAAGAACTTGCGTGCCCCGCTGCTTTGCGCGGGTACACTGCTAGTATATATATATATATATATATATATATATATATATATATATATATATATATATATATATATTAAGCTATTATTAAAAAATAATGTTATGAATAATTAAGTATTCGTCTAGAATCCGCCACTCATGCAACTTCATGGCACTATAGTTTTGCATATGTTATTATTATTTCTCCTGTTTATCAATTGTTTGTTCCAATATCCAAACATATTATTTTGAGTTTTCACATGTGATGTGTTGAAATATTGGTTAAGCAGTGCGACTTTTTTGAGTAGTAGATACTAGATATAGTCACAATAATTTTTTGTGCGAGTAATAACATATTTATTATTTATTATTAATAGGTGTGAGATCTATATATTACACAGATTTATTAAAAATAAAAGTTTAATATCAATATATAAATATTAAATATATTTTAAAAAAATATAATTTTATATAAATACGAACGTTATAATGAATAAGTAAGTAATTCAATCTATACTAATAAAAAACTATTTATATATAATGATGTAAAAAGTTAAGGTATAAACATTAAAAAAAATTAAATTAACTTTCAAAATAAATACAAACGAAATGATGAATAATTAGTTATTGAATATATACTAATAAAAAAAATTATTGACATATTTTAAATAGTTGTTATAAATCAAAATTTATAAATATTTTTTTGAAAATTATGTTTTTTTTTCATTTATTAGGGTAGAGATAGAGATGTATTATACACACATATTTATTTATAAAATTTAAATTAATAATAAATTTGTTAGAATTCAAATTAAAAGTCCAAAAAATTAAAGGTATATTTTGAATTTAAATATATCATCAAATACACGACATTAAGTGTGTCATTAGAGAATCTATTTGAATTCAAATATATTTGTAAATTAATAACATTTAAATAGAATCAATACTTTATATATATAATAATAGACTCATTAATTAGTGGAATTGATTATTGATTAATAAATAAATAAAAATATACTACATAGTGACATGTGGAATTTAAATAATTGTAAAATCTCATGACATTTGGCAAAAGCTTTGATAATGACAAGTGACAAAAAAAACTTTCATTTATTAGAGATAATATTTTTCTAAAGAGACGATTGTGCTCATCCTTCATAACTTTTGAACAATTTTTTTTTTGAAAGTTTTTGAAATATATCGGTACTTTTATTTTGGGGTGAACATAATACGGTTTGATGCGGTTTTTGAATCAAACCGAATCGTAAACCACAAGTTAAGGTTGTCTATAGTGAAAAACAAAAATTTATGGTTTTGATTCAGTGTAGTTATATGTTTATTATGGTGCAGTTTTGGTTTTTAACCGTATAAATTTGGTAAAAAAAACATGGTTATAAACCACAATTAAACATTTAAAATGACACAAAGGGAACCCAACAAGTTACTTGAACTCAACTCATAATTATACCTCAATCGAGCTTATTTCTACATGCACTAATTGAGTATTCTTTACCTTAACTCAACCCACCAACCTCTTTTTTAGAGGAGATGGGCATCTTCCTTTCCTTCCACACATCGATGTGGGATGGAAAGTTAAACAAATACATTGACCACTAAATCAATAAGTCATGCAAAGATACTTGATTGTATTTATTTAAACGATCATAATCCTCCGTGATACACTATAAACCTTTTAGTTGTTAAATAATTACAATCTTTGATAACCAAACATAAATATATAATAGAAAATCTATATATATATATATATATATATATATATATATATATATATATATATATATATATATATTATAATAGAGGTCAGAATACACTAATCATATTCATTTGAAACCTACAAAATTTTTCATATATATATATATATTTTTAATTAACAATAATCAACAACTACAACTCAAAAGTTTATAACCTATGATACTTATGATTATTAATTGGTTGATATAGTGATATATATAGTTCATGGTGGTTGGTTATGTTGCTAGGTTTTCAAATTGGTTTGTTTGGTTGATGATCAAACATATTCTTTTGAAACCTACAAGATTTTTCATCTTCTTTTTTAATTAAGAGTAATCAACAAGTACATCTCAAAAGTTTTATTATCTATAATACTTATGATTATTAGTTGGTTGATATAGTGGTATATACCGTTCATGGAAGTTGATTATGTTGTTATGCTAGGTTTTCAGTTTGGTTTGTTTTGTTGATGATCAAATATGGTGTATATGTTTCTATGCAGTGTACAAAGTTTTTGAAGATTGAAAGGTTAATTAGTATTTAGTGTTTATTTTCCAGTTTATTATTTTCCTTTCATGTTTGAAGCTTTTAAAGCTTCTAACTTTCTCATTACGATCATATAAATTTTATGTATTTACATATGTGTTGTTTTAGGGTTGAATAATAATTCAAATTGAAAAGTTGATGTATGTAAGATAACTAATAACTAATTATTTAGTTCTAAATTTTCATATTTGATATCATATAAAGTATTAATTTTTATTTTTCTTTATTTTTGCTTTAAGATTGACTATATGATTTTCTATTTTGTTTTTTGTTTCAATGCAATTAGTTAACATATCATTGACATTAGATGAATTGTTAAACTTTATGAATTAGTTTTGATGTGAATTAAAATATTTATTTTAAATCATATTAACTATGGAAGTGTATTTAATGAAATTCGTAAAATTTATTTTATTTTTACACTTGATAAGACAAATATATTATCCACAGTAATATATATATATATATATATATATATATATATATATATATATATATATATATATATATATATATCATTATCATTATCATTATCATACATACTTATAAAGCTAGCATTTTTTCTTGAATCTCATGCATTTGAAATCCCATTTTTTTAACTTCCTCAAACGACATTCATTTGAAACCCCCTTTTTTAACTAATACAACTCACAAGTTTTTTTTTTTTTTAATTATGATTTAACACTCAAAAGTTTTATAACTTATATTATGTTTAATTAGCATTTAGTGAAAAGTTTACTATAAAAATGTCAATCTTTTGGATAGACATGCATACAAATCATATACAAATTTCAGAAAGAAAACAAACTTAAAGGTCTCGTGCTGGGTTGATGTCTTATGACCACTTTTGGAGATATGTTATTATATTAGAGTTTTTAATTTTTAAGTTTGTTATACTAATTTGTTTTTATATTTTCTTTGTTTTTTGGATTATTATAATACAGTCTTTGTATATTGTTGTTTAATCGTTAATATTTTGATCATATGTTATATAGGGTGATATCAAAAATATTTAATTAAATATTTTAAATATGTTTTTTTTTGTTTTGTAGTTGTACCATTTCAAAAAGATAATTAATTAAAACTCATGCATATATTATACTTTCCATCTCTCTCTCTCTCTCTCTCTCCATCTATATATATATATATATATATATATATATATATATATATATATATATATATATATATATATATATATATATATATATATATATACACACATACACACACATATCAAAACACTTCAACCAAAATTCATTTAAAATCTAATTTTCAAATGCTTTTTAATAATGATTGTAAAAATTTCAACATGTGTTACTTAATTGATTCATTAATAAAAATATTAATGTTTTGAAACTCCTGACTCTTAAACTTATATTATTTAATTTGTTAGTTAACTAAAATATTTTTCGTACATAAAGATAACATTCTTATGTTTGGTTACTCATGTTTGTTTATGTAATTAGAAAACAAGGTGTACATAGAATGTCTACTTCAATTTCATATAGGAATCGATATCACTAGAGATGTATGTTGTCTTTAACCGGTGGTAGGAGATCCACATATCATTTTTAATTATTTATATTAATTCTTAGTAATATTTATTTTATATTCCTATTCACCTTAATTTTTTAGGTACAAATTAAGGAAGATGATTCTCGGCGCACCAACATAAAGTCAAACATACGCCTTGCAAAATATGTAATTAAAATTAAATATTATATTTACTAATCGACTTATTTTAAAACTCTTAATGACATTTATGTATAATGATATATTTTGTATGACTTCATTCTTAATTTCAATTTTTAATATTTGAAAAGTTCATATTTGAAACCTTTGATATTTTGGTGTAATATAAATAGTATAATACAAAGTTTATTAGTTCAATATTGTTTATTAATAGTTCATTCAAAACAACTTATTTCTTATTTTATCCAAAAAATATTATCAGACATAAGAATAGTAGATTATATTAATGTTATACAAAAACTTATAATATGTATTGGATATTATAAAATTAAAAGTGAAGTTTATAAGGTATGAACTATATTAGATAGTATCAAAATATAAATTGATAGATTTTTATGTTATTTGATAATTCGGTTAATCCCCAAAACATTACTAAAAACGTAAATTTCAATATATTTCTATTTTTTTCCATAATTATTTTATCCACTTAAATGCATTCTTGCGCAACGCGTGAGGTTACGCCTAGTATACTTATAAAGGAGACATTTTTCCAAACACCTCATGCATTTGAAACCCCCACACCTTTTCACCTTCAAAGTAATTAATAACACATCACACACTTTATATAGTTGAAAATTTGAAGCTATGAATGAATCTATGGATGGTGAATTTAGAGCATGACATGAAGGAACAACTGATTTTGCTCCTATGTATTTATAAATATATTCCCAAATGAAAATTTGGCAAGAATGATGAAACAAAACCTGCTCATGCATGGTAATTAAATCTTTTATGTCATTCATTTCATACCTTCCACTCATTTAGATTGCTCCTGTTGCATGGTAATTAAATATCTTTATACATTCATTTCATAACTTCTACTCCTTTAGTTTGTAAAATTTCAAATACTCTAAACGGATTATGAATATATGGCAAGTGTTATAGGATAATATGGATTTGGGATGAACTAAAGCAGACACTATACCCTAGAAATGAATCCAAGTTATCTGATCATCGGTCGGTGAAGGCAATATCTTCTATAGGAGTTAAAGTCACAAGATAGAATATCAAAACCTTTACATTTCAGATAGGTTTCCAGAGCTATATTTATTCCAATCCTACTAAAGAGTGCAAGAACATGAGGTATACCCACATTTCTTGAAGAATCTGAAACTCCAAAAATGAAAGAAGATTTAAAACCTTTAAAAATGAATGAGAAACTCGAGCATAAAGATTTAATGGCGGAAATTCACAAGTTCTACAAAATCTAAAATGAAAAACTACGAAATTAGATGTCTTAAATTACCAAACATTACAGGCGATAAGTAAGTTCTCTAATCTTTTTCACTAATTTTAAAAAAAAAATGTGATTCAACACATGTGGGGTTTACTTAAGAAACTAAACACATAAGACCACAAATGAGAACCCATATTTAATCAATTATCGAATAATTACATTGGATACTAATGAGTACATAAACATTACATTTACAATTTTAAACTAACAATAATTTTGCATTATTTATTAGTATAAATTATTTGTAAATCAAAAAATATACATACTATTTAATCATATACAACCTTTATATATATAGTCTATTCAGAATAGATTAAACCATATCAATTATAATGTAATAATTTTGTTATTTGCATTATGTTAGCATCTTATTTGTTTTAAAATCATAACTTCTCAATTAACCATATGCTTAAAAAGAATGCTAACTATTTATTTTACCATTATATATATATATATATATATATATATATATATATATATAATCATATTAAACTACATAATTATTTTACTGTGCAACGCGCAGACATTCGTCTAGTCGAACTACACTATAAAAGAAACATTTTTCCCTTTAACCATATCAATTTGAAACTCCCAACTATTTTTCCTTTTACCACGTTCATTTGAAACTCTCATGACTTCACAATTTCTTTCTAATAATGATTATTAGTTGGTTAATAAGGTTAAATAAATATCAAAATTAAAATGTAATCATAAATAAACTAAATTTCAATATTAAAATAATATATTTAGTTCTACTTATAAAGTTATGTTTTTAACTTTTAACAAATTATACTTAATATATTAGATTTAATATGTTGTTGTATTTAACCATTATCAATTAAAGCTATAACTTTTGAACAGTTTGGATAAAATACTTAAATTGTTAATTTAAATATAAGATTACATGGTCAATTTAAATATAAATTTCAGTTCCACTTAAAAAACCCAAAGAATATTTTGTGAATAGTTAAAAATGATAAATTGTAGTGCTAAATGCAAAAACTAAATTGTAATCTTAATTTAACTAAGATATTTTTATAATCATTAAAAGTTTTCAAATAAGTATCTTAATATAACTTACCATAAAAATAGGTAAAAATAACTCTATATAAATGAATATGTTGTTACTTTCAAAAGCAAAAAACAATGTTTGATGTTTTAAATAATTACAATGATAGAAATTAAAACATTAAGCAAATAAATTTTAAAACGATTGAGATTATGCAATTTTAATAGTTGTATATATTATCATATAATTCGAAATAATTATTATATTATATCAATTTAGTATATAAATTATTATATCAAATTTAACAACAACGTTATTATTATATTTAATAAAATATATATTTGTGAAGACTTCAACTATATATGTGTTTCTGCGCAAGGCGTGAATATTTTTCCTTTCACCACATCAATTTGAAACTCCCAACTTTTCATATTTCCCTATAATATATTTTTCTAACTTAAATATGTTGTTAATTATATATATTATCCTAAATGGAAGACTTCTTAAATTATCAATAACTTCAATATATTGTTAACTGTATAAACTAAATTAATATATCAAACAAACCTAAAAATATACTATAAAATTTAAAACCTAAAGTAAAATATCAAATAAAGTTAAAAAAAAAAAGTCAATGTATATATTTTACAAGAGTTAAAAGGAATATATTAAATACAACGAACATAAAAAAACATAAATGTAAAAGTAAAATTAACAAAAAGATCTCCAAAAACTATTTTTTTTATAATAACTAAAATTCAATTAAGTTATTTTAAAATTAATTTATAATAATAATAGTTAAAATAACATAAATTTATAAATTAAATTATGTTACAACACAAACAATGATTGATAATTTAAATATTCATCATGATAAAATTAAAATGTCGTCAATTTTCCATTAAAGTTAATAAATCATTACATTAGTTAATTAAAATAGATAAGAAATATAACTTATTTTATACATACGTAACACGTGAGTAGATCTCATTAAATGATTCGATTTTAGTAAGTCAAATCATTTAATGGGATCTACTCACGCTTTACGTGTGTATAAAATATGTTATATTTTTTTTATCTATTTTAATTAACTAATGTAATGATTTATTAACTTTAACGAAAAATTGACAACATTTTAATTTCATGATGATGAATATTTAAATTATCAATCATTGTTTGTGTTATAACATAATTTAATTTATAACTTTATGTTATTTTAACTATTATTATCATAAATTAATTTTAACATAAATATAAATTTTATTTGAACTTAAACAAACCAAAAAATATTTTGTAAATAGTTAAAAGTGATAAATTGTAGTGTCTTTCTAATAATGATTATAAGTTGGTCAATAACGTTAAATAAATATCAAACCTAAAGTGTAATCATAAATAAGCTAAGTTTCAATTTTAAAATAATATATTTACTTCTATTTATAAGGTTATGTCTTTATCTTTTAACATATTATACTTAATTTATTAGATTTAAAATGTTGTTGTATGTAAACCATTGTTAGTTTAAAGCTTCAACTTTTTAACAGTTTAACAAAATACTTAAATTGTGAATTTAAATATAACATTACAGTGTCAACTTAAATATAAATTTCAGCTCCACTGAAAAACCCAAAGAATATTTTGTAAATAGTTAAAAGTGATAAATGCAAAAACTAAATTGTAATCTCAATTTAACTAAAATATTTCCTAAAGATATTTTTATAATCGTTAAAAGTTTTCAAATAAGTAGCTTAAAATAACTTACAATAACAATAGTTAAAAATAACTCTATATAAATGATTATAGACAAAATTAGAAAAATGGTCCATGTGGCTTGCTAAAAATAACAAAGTCAGTTGCTATTAATTTTTTTTTGATGTAAATGGCCCTTTTGGTTTGCAAAACATGCACATATGGCCCTTTTTACTAACACCGTTAGTATTCAACCATTAGGGACTGAATTAGCAAGGGTATTTTCGTCTTTTCAAGTATAATGGGACTGGATTCGCAACTTTGGGTAAACCATAGGGACCATTTTTGCAATTCTGTCTTAAAATGATAATAATGATAGAAAATAAATGGAGGAGGATTCGAACTTGAGACCTCCTCTCCCTCTCCTTATTCAGCCAATGCTCTAACAAACTATGCTAGAGCCAAACTTGTGATATAATTCCGAAAATTAATTAATATTATATAAAAGCGTAAATAATTAATAAAAAAATAATAAAAAAAACATATTTTAAAAACAATTAAGAAAACAAAATATATTTTTAGTGTATTGTAAAAATAATATTTTTTACAAAAAAATTACTTGTTTTTCTAAGTATTTTTTTTACATAAAATATTTTTTAATGTATTTAAAAAATACGTTTTCGTATACTATGTTATTACATTGTTATTGCTATGATCCTAAAATATATTTTTACGTTTTCGTATAAAAATACGTTTTTTTCTTTAACATAGAAAAAAAAGTTTTTTTTACGTATTAAATATGTTTTTTATATATTTAAAAAATACATTTTCGTAAAAAATATTTTTACGTAAAAACATTAAGAACATGATAACATAACGTAAAAATATGTTTTAGGATTAAATCAAAATGACTTATATTTTTTACATAAAGCAAACTAAAGACATTAATATAACGTCAAAATGTGTTTTGGTCCCTCACCCATATAATGTTTTTTTTTACTTAAAAACGTTAACGTGATAACATATTATATGAAAACGCATTTTTACGTTATGTTAACGTCTTTAGTTTGTTTTATGTAAAAAATATAAGTCGTTTTGATTTGATCCTAAAACATATTTTTATGTTATGTCATCATGTTCTTAATATTTTTACGTAAAAACATTTTATACGAAAATGTATTTTTTAAATATATAAAAAACATATTTTATACGTAAAAAAACTTTTTTTTTCTATGTGAAAGAAAAAAACGTATTATTATATGAAAACGTAAAAATATGTTTTAGGATCATAGCAATAACAATGTAATAACATAGTATACGAAAACGTATTTTTTAAATACATTAAAAAAAATATTTTATGTAAAAAAAATACTTAGAAAAACAAGTAATTTTTTTGTAAAAAATATTTTTTTTTTACAATACACTAAAAATATATTTTGTTTTCTTAATTTTTTTTTTAAAATATGTTGTTTATTTCTTTTTTATTAATTATTTACGCTTTTATATAATATTAATTAATTTTCGGAATTATATCACAAGTTTGGCTCTAATCAACTTGGCTCTAGCCTAGTTGGTTAGAGTCTTTGCTGAATAAGGAGGGAGGGAGGAGGACTCAAGTTCGAATCCTCCTCTACTCATTTCCTATCATTATTATCATTTTAAGACAGAATTGCAAAAATGATCCCTATGGTTTACCCAAAGATACGAATCCAGTCCCTTTATACTTGAAAAGACGAAAGTACTCTTGTTAATTCAGTCCCTAACTGTTGAATACTAACGACGTTAGTAAAAAGGGCCATCTGTGCAAGTTTTGCAAACCACAAGGGTCATTTGCATCAAAAAAAAAAATAATAAGGACTGACTTTGTTACTTTTGGCAAACCACAGGGACCATTTTTGTAATTTTGTCATGATTATATTGTTACCTTTAAAATCAAAAAAACAATATTTGATGTTTTTAATAATTATAATGATAGAAATTAAAACACTAAGCAAATAAATTTTAAAAAATTAATTAACAATAACAAAATTATAAATAACATTAAATCATATATTATATTTAATTTTATTCATGTGTAACTCGCGGGTAGAATTCATTCAAACGATTGAGATTATGCAGTTATAATAGATGTATATATTATCATATAATTCAAAATAATCAATATATTATATCAATTTAGTATACAAATTATTATATCAAATTTAACAACAACGTTATTATTATATTTAAAAAAAACATATATTGTAAACACTTCAACTATATAGATATTTCTGCACAACGTGCAAACATTCGCATGGTATATTTATAAAAGATGCATTTTTACTTGCACCACATGCATTTGAAATGTCCATGACTTTTCAATTTCCTTCTAATAATTATTATAAATTGGTTAATAACGTTAAATTAATATAAAAACTAATCTAATCATAAATTAACTAAACTACAATATCATATATCATATTTTAATTTTATTTATAAAGTTATGACTTTAAATTTTATATTAGTTTAATTATATTATCGTATGTGAGCAATTGTCATTTAAAATTCAAAACTTTTATATAATTTATGATATTATGTAAAATAGTTAAGTTATTAATTTCAATATAATGTTAAATATTAACTTAAATCAAAATTTCAATTCAACTTGAAAAAAATCAAGAGACTATTTTATAAATAGTTAAAAATTATAAATTATAGTGTTAAACCTAAATTGTAATCCTAAATTAACAAAAAAAAAAAAAAAAAAAAAAAAAAAAAAAAAAAAAAACCGTGAAGTATTAGTTATAATAATTAATAATTTTCAAATAATTAGCTCAAAATAACATACAATAAGAGTAGTTAAAAGTAATATTATATAAATTTTTAATGTTATCTTTTAAAAGAAAAACAATGTTTGTTATTTTAAATAGTTATAATCATAGAAACTAACAATATTCATCAAATTAATTTTAAAAAAGTAAAATTTCTGAAACCAAATTAAAATAATTAAGAGTTTTCAAATACGTTATTTAAAATAGCTTACAACAAAATTAATCAAAAGTAACATTATATATAAAACTTATATTGTTACATTTAAAAACAAAAACAATGTTTGATGTTTGAAATAATTACAATGATAGAAATTAAAATGACAAGCACATAAACTTTTTAAAATTAATTAGTCATGACAACAACTACAAATACCATTAAACCATATATTATGTCTAATTTTGTTCACGAATAATCTGCATGTAGAAGCCATTGACACAACTGGAATTATAGAATTTTAAAAGATGTCTATATTATCATATAATACAAAACAAACAATGTTTATATCAACTTATTATAAGATTTATTATATAAAAGCAAACAACAATGTCATTAATATATTTATAAATATTTCAAATATATTGTTCTATTCTGCGCATCGCGCGGGTATTTGATATAACTTTATAATTAGAAGTAAATATATTATTTAAAATTGAAATTTAGTTTATATATGATTACACTTTAGATTTGATATTTATTTAACCTTATTAACCAACTTATAATCATTATTAGAAAGACACTATAATTTATCACTTTTAACTATTTACAAAATATTTTTTGGGTTGTTTAAGTTAAACTAAAATTTATATTTAAGTTGATCATGTAATGTTATATTTAAATTAATAATTTAAGTATTTTATACAAATTGTTCCAAAATTGTATCTTTAAAATGATAATGGTTTACATCCAACAGTATATTAAAACTAATAAATTAATTATAATATGTTAAAAGTTAAAAAAACATAACTTTATTAAAGATATTATTTTAATATTGAAATTTAATTTATATATGATTACACTTTAGGTTTGATATTTATTTAACCTTATTAACCAACTTATAATTATTATTACAAAGAAATTGAAAAAGTCATGGGAGTTTTAAATAAATATAATGAAAAGAAAAATGCAACCACATTCAATTGAAACTCTTATGCATTTTTCCTTTCACCAAATTCATTTGAAACTCTCATGACTTTTCAACTTCTTTCTAATAATAATTATAAGTTGGTTAATAAAGGTTAAATAAATATCAAATATAAAGTGTAATAATATATAAACTAAATTTCAATATTAAAATAATATATTTACTTCTACTTATAAAGTTATGTTTTTTTAACTTTTAACATACTATAATTAATTTATTAGTTTTAATATATTGGTAGATGTAAACCATTATAATTTTAAAGATATAATTTTGAAACAATTTGTATAAAATACTTAAATTTTTAATTTAAATATAATATTATAGAGTCAACTTAAATATAAATTTTAGTTTAACTTAAACAACCCAAAAAATATTTTGTAAATAGTTAAAAGTAATAAATAATAATGCCTTTGTAATAATGATTGTAAGTTGGTTAATAATGTTAAATAAATATCAATCCAAAAGTGTAATTATAAATTTATGTCTTTAACTTTTAACATATTATACTTAATTCATTAGATTTAAAATTTTGTTGTATGTAAATCATTATCAGTTTAAAGCTACAACTTTTGAACAGTTTAGACAAAATACTTAAATTGTTAATTTAAATATAACATTAGAGTGTCAACTAAAATATAAATTTCAATTTCACTTAAAAAAACCAAAGAATATTTTGTAAATAGTTAAAAGTGATAAATTATAGTGATAAATGCAAAAACTAAATTGTAATCTCAATTTAACTAAAATACTTTCTAAAGATATTTTTATGATCTAAAATAAGTAGCTTAAAATAGCTTACAATAACAATAGCTACAAATAACTCTATATAAATGATTATATTGTTACCTTTAAAATCAAAAAACAATGTTTGATTTTTAAATAATTATAATGATAGAAATTAAAATATTAAGCAAATAAATTTTAAAAAATTAATTAACAATAACAACAACTATAAATAACATTAAACCATATATTATATTATATTTTATTCATGTGTAACTCGCGCGTAGAAGTCATTCAATCGATTGAGATTATACATTTATAATAGAGCTTTGGTTTGAAGATTAGTGGCTTAATGCATTAAGTGGGTTGGCAGACTGATGTACTCGACGAGTTCATAAGGGAACTCGGCGAGCTGGGATCGGATTGTCCCTATTTTATTGAAAAAGGAGGAACTCGATGAGTTTAAGGAAAACGCAACGAGTTGAGTCGAAATATCGTGATTTTGTGATTTATGGAAACTCGGCAAGTTGAAGGATAACTCGATGAGTTGAGTCAACTTGGAGCATTCACTTTGACTTTGACTTTGTCCAAGTTTGACCTTTTATGAGCTTTGAAGTATAGATCGGTATCTAAGGGATTGCTTCGATTTAGGGATTGAGTAGAGTTGTTTCCAAGGCCAGGGATTTAACCAGTTATCTTTCAGCATTCGAGGTGAGTTTCCTTACCAAGCTTAGCGGTTCGAAGGCCCCAATGTCGGGCTATGTTATCGTTATGTTATGTTGATAGAATGTTAATTGTCTTCGTGACTCTTGCAAGTACCTATGTTTATATGCTAGTGGACTAAGGTCCAATGTCGGGCAGAGCCTGATGACTATCTGTATGCTATGTGTACTATCTGTGTATGTATTTATATGCTTTCCGAGCTCAACTCGATGATCGGGCGGGGCCCGAAACCGGACGGGGTCTGATGATCGGGCGGGGCCCATTATATGTTTACTGTATGTTTGGTGTGTGGTATTTTTATGTTTTAGGTACTTCTAGTTCCAAAGGGAAGAGTTCCAAAGGGAAGAGTTCAGTACCCAAACCCTATTTTCGTGGTTTGAGTCCTATTTAAGCTCCTTAACTTCCCCAACCCCATTCCATTTTCAACTTCCACCTCTCCAACACCCTCCCTTGAAAACCCTAACCCTAGTTTGAGCCTTTTAAGCAAAAGAAGGTAATCCTGAGTGCTTTGGAGTGTTCTTCGTGCATCATGGAGAATAAGGAGCTCTTTGTAGAAGTGTTGCTTGTATTGGAGCTTGTATATTCAGACTTTGTTCACCTTGATCTTTCTTCTATAGGTATAAAGCTTGAATATTGATGTTGCATTTGTTAGATCTAGCTAGTTTTGGGTGTTATGAGTTTTTGGTCACTTTAGTGAATAAAGTTTAGATCTTGAAAGCTTTTGACCTTATTATGGATAAAGTTGGAAACTTTATCCATTTAAACATCATATTGATTCAGATTTAAAGGTTAGAGACTTGGACTTAATGGATTAAGTTGAAAAGATGCACTTTTGGTCCCTTTGAGACTTAAAGACTAGATCTTTGTTGTTTGGACCATTCTAATAGATAAAGTTAGAAACTTTATCCATTATGAAGTTATTATGAACCATAAAAATGTAATCTTGGAACTTAGTTTCCTTCCATGCATGAGCTACGATGTCTTAAAGAGTTAAGAAGTTAGGATATTTGGTATTGAGCACTTAATAGTCACGCAAGATCATAAAGTTGGAAACTTTGTAATTGAGAACATCATTTGAGGGCTAGATTTGGATTTTTGGACAAAGGAGTTGAAGGATTAAGCTCTTAATGGGAAGAAAGGGTAGCAGTTGCATACATTGGGCGTACCAAAGGCTATGTTGTGCGTACGTGGTCAGCCCCTCGACTCTGGTCAAACGTGTAGTATGCCCCGCATATATGTTGATTATGCCCAATGTACTCACCGAGTTGACCCGGTTGTCTTTGAATTTGACTTTGATCAGAAGTTTGACCAATTTTGACCTAGGGGTATCTTGGGTATATTAATTATAAGTTAAGCTTAGTGATGTTCCAATGAATAGGTGACCGATAAAGCTGATATTCGGAGCAGTGTCCTGTTCAGCGGTCTTTCCAATTGAGAGGTGAATTTTCTCACTGTATCCATGGGTAAAATACACCAATGCCGACCCATTATTGTGTTATTTAGGATGATAGTTTTTGTATGGCTTACATGAGTTTGTATGATGGGTTGAAAAAAACCCCGGGGTGGGGACTACTATCGTATGTTTGGGTTGAAATAGACCCCAAGATGGGGTCCACTATTGTATGATCGATTTGAAAGACACCTCATGGCGGGGCCCATATGTGTTGATTAGGTTGAAAGATACCCCAGGGCGAGGCCCATATGTGTTGATCAGGTTGAAATACACCCTAGGGTGGGGCCCATATATGTATATCCGGTTGGTTATACCCCATGGTTAAACCCAGTTGTATGTTTTGATATGTGATATTTTAGGGAAGTCACTAAGCTTTGTGCTGACGATTTTATGTTTATGGTTTCAAGTACCTCCGGTACGAAAGGGAAGAGCCCGACGTGACAACACCGCATCCACCAAATTTTTCCGCATTGTCAATTTTCAATATTTACTTTGATGTTTAAATAATATATTCACTTTGATTTGTTTTGGAACAACTCGTTTGTATGGTTTATTGTTTTAAAAATAAAAATTTTACTACAAATTTTTGGGACGTTACAAGATGAAAAACAATGCTAGTAGAACACATGTATCAAAGTTAAAGAGAATAATTAAAAATGTTAAATATAGATAACGATGATAGACTTACCAACGTAACATCTAATGTTGTATATAAAAAAGCGTCTGCAAATTCATGATTAATGACTATTCTTTTGTTATAATCTATATCATTGTAATATATTAATTGTGTGGTATGAGTTTTAACCTAATAGCGGTATATTATATAGGTTTTACTAGAGAGAAGTCAAAATATGATTCTCTCTCACACAGAATCTCACACACATAGAGAGTAAGACGGAAATAGTATGATTATGGTGGTAAATGGTCATTGATAAGGGAAGGACTTTTGTGGGGATTTAAGGGCTCCGAGAAGATTTTGTGGATTTGTATTTTTCTTTTAGTTTGAATGTTTCCATGAATTGAGACGTTGATTAAGTCATTGATTTAATTTCTACTTATGTTTGAAATCTAATGGATGGGTTCATTTAATTATTTAAATATTTCCACCTCAGCTGAAAAGAGTTTTATTTTGAAATTACTATTTTGATGGAGATTCAATGGATTACAATCTCCTGTAGCATCTTCCTTGGTTTCGCTTTGCAAGTTTGCATCATCATCTATTTATCTCTACAACTTTGGTGGCTTATGGAATGTATTAAGCAATTGCAAATAATATATGGGGGTTAATCAACATTTAATTATATGTCATTTATGCATCATTTGTAAATAATACGTAGGATACCTCCTAGAAACAATAGACAAAATAAACTAATTGATATCACATGTTTTACTAGAAAGTTATTAGCGGCCGCATTGCCCATTCAAGTGATATATCCTCTATTTTTTTTCTTTATAAATTATTTATACAATGTTTATTAGTAGCTAGAGTGACGTGTTCATTGATATAAAAAGTTTAAACTAAATAAAACGAAAACAATGATTTGGGGTAAAAATCAAAATTTCTAACTAGAATTGATTAGTAGAAATGAAAATAAATAAAAACAAATGAGCTATAAAAACGGGTTATGTCACCTTTCTCCACTAAAAATTGAAGTATTTATGAGGTTTAGAAAGAGTGGTGTTATTTTTGTTACACAATTTTTTCTACGATACAGATCATGCTACATTTATCATACATCTTCAACATTTTGCCATTTACTGATGATGATTTGTCATGCAATAGGTTTTTTTTGTTTAAAAAAATTAATTTATATAAAAACTAAAACTTTCATTAACTTGAAAAAATTACAATTAAAGTTAAAACATTGAAAATTTGAGCATAAGGACTAAAAATACGAAACATGAAATCATTTTAGGATTGGAATTGGATATTGAATTAGATTTCTTGAATTGTCTCAAGTGGGTTGAAATCATTTTAGGATTGGAATTGGGACTGTGATTAAAATTGGGGTTATGATTATAATTTGAATTGAGTTTCTTAGATAGTCTCAACTCTCAAGTGGGTTTGAAATCATTTTGGAATTGGAATAGGAATTGGGATAGGATGAAGGTTGGGATTGGGTTTGGAATTATGATTTGAATTAGGGTTGGAATTGTCTAGTATATGGATTCTAGTATAGAACGACACCTATACAATGGAAATTTTAAGTGAAATAATAGAGTGATCCATTTGCGTTTGGTAGAAGATGGGTGATAAAGGGTTTCAATTGGTTGAATTTTGGGTATTTTTCTTGTTTCTTTTGGAGTTTTTGGTTGGATAGAGAATTAAAGAAAGTTATTTTCACCAAATAAGAAGAAGGTTTAAGTGAAATATGGAAAATATTGAAAGTTGTGTGATATAAATTGGATCGTTGTTGATGTTTATAATGGTTGAAAGAGGTTTAAATTTTGAATTTACGCCGAAGATAAGATATATTTTTGAAAGTTGGAAGAATTTTGAATTTTTGAATTTTTAGTACTCTCTCTCTCTCTCTCTCTCTCTCTCTCTCTCTCTCTCTCTCTCATATGATACTCATCGTCGAGTAAAGTTGTTGAGCTCCGTGGGCCAAACTCCCAGCATGGTGTGAGCCGAGTCCATATCACCCTTTGCCAAGCCACTCCCTATAATCTAAGAGTTGTAACGTAAAACCTAGGCATAACCTTAGATACTCACTTAATAGAACCAAGTCATACTAGGAAATGTAAATAAACTAATTTTTTTTCTTAAACACGCTACATCAATTCATTTACAACATTATTTTCTTGAAAGCAACGAACGAATAAGGTGAGATTCATAAAGAACTAAAGACCGAATGAAATTATTATCCTTGGAAGCACTTGTATATTTTGTTATATCGGATAACCACATGTTTAATTTCTTGATTTCTGATTAGTAGATGAGTCTTGGTATCAAAGTGCAAGGAAGTTATAGATGTGACCATCAAGATCACCTGTAAATTTTCATGTAAACTCCTCACTACGGTTTACAATTCCTCTAATTTTCACGTTATATGTGTTGTGCTTGTCCTATTTTTAGAGTTTCTGCGTATATTACTATGTTTAATTTTTTCAAAATTTTTTGATGGGCTGTTTAGCCCAAAGTTGAAACGTGTGGGCTTTGAATATAAGGCCTTTTCATTTTGAAATGTTTAAACCAGCTTGGATTATTCATAATGATGCAATGCTGCAAAGAGCAATGAATACTCTATCATGACTCATTCAACCAACACCGTCCTTGACATCATAATCAACAATTTTGAATAATGTTTGTAAATAAAATATTTTTATCAGGATGATATATTCAAAGAATATTGACACAAATAGAAATATATGTTTAGATAATAATGGTTTAATACTCAATTGAAAATGAATTTTAAAAGAAAATTCATCAATTAAATCCGTTTGTATTTGTTTTGAGTCACCAAACTTGCTTTTATTTTCTTTCTATTTTTTTCCTTCCAAAATGATTGATTTTATATATGAGAGTTAAAAGGGAGTTGGTTGATTCATTATCTTTTCATGTTTCATTAAAAAGTTATATAACATATAAATAATTACTGACATTTTTTAACTTTACATTTATATATCTCAACAAATTGTTTTTTTGTCACAGGTGTAAATTATCATACATCATTGTCGTTAATTAATGAAAGTGACAAATGAATGAGTTTGGTAACAACTCAAAAATATGAGTGATGTGTGGTTAATATGTAAATACTTATTTGTTTTTTTTTTTCTGAAATTTTATAGATACTTAATGTATTAAATTTGAAAATAAAAATGTAATTCTAAGCTTTTTATTTATTTGAATACACTTTAAGGACTTTTGACCCGTTCGATTCACTTATATATTAGTTTTGTTTGTTAAATTTAGGCTTTTCTTTGTAGAGATAAATTACAATACCAACCGACCAATTTGCCTATAATTTACAGAAATTGACAATTGACAAATGAAATAAATGTAGGTGCAGTTCAACCGGAGTTTATAAGGAGTCCTGGTCCATGAGAATTCTTACGTAATAGCGAATAAATGAGAAATGGGTGCATGCACGCCTACATCTCTCTCTCTCTCTCTCTCTCTCTCTCTCTCTCTCTCTCTCTCTCT